>NW_027185735.1:14261407-14566059 GCF_028583685.1 Petaurus breviceps papuanus | reverse complement strand
CTCTCTCTCTCTCTCTCTCTCTCTCTCTCTCTCTCTCTCTCTCTCTCACACACACACACACACACACCCTTGCTGTCTGTGCCTCTGTCTCTCATTTTTTCTTTCACTGTCTCTCTGTCTCCATCTTTTCCTGACTTTTTGTCTCTCTGTTTATCTCTCTTTTCTTCTTTCTCTATCATTTTCTCTCTGTCTCTGTTTCTATCTCTCTCTCATCCTTCTGTCTGTGTATTTTTCTCTCTCCCTCTCCATACATATTTTTGTCATTGCCTATTTTTCTCATTGGGCACTGACTGACATTGTTATTTAACAGTTTTCTATCTCCCCAATTAGACTACAATCTCCTTGAGGGCATGGGCTGTGATTCCTACTTCTTTGTATTCTCCCAAGTGCCTTGAACATAACCATCACACAATAAATATTTGCTGATGAAAAACATCAGTAGCTTTTATGCAGGCCCAAGAAAAGGTTAGTTAGGTGGTACAGTGGATAGAGCACTGGCCCTGGAGTCAGGAAGACCTGCGTTCACATCCAGCCTCAGACACTTACTTGCTGTGGGCCCCTGGGCAAGTCACATAACCTGTTTGTCTCAGTTTTCTGATCTGTAAAATGAGCAGAAAATGGCAACCGCTTCAGTATCTCTGCCAAGAAAACCCCAAATGGGGTCACGAAGAGTCAGACAAGACTGGAAAAACGACTGAACAACAACAAGAGGAAAAGACCAAAGATGTTGATGGATCGCTCTTGTTTCAGATACATTCAAGATTAGTCCCTTCCTCCAGGGTTTCCTTTGTTTCCAGCTTTGCAGCATCAATGGTATTCAGGTGCTAGTTTTTCATACTAGAATGGCCATGGCAGCTATTAGAGCTCTGTCAATTACATCAATTACACGGCATGTAGATGGGAGGCGCTACAGGAATGGAGAGCATGGATAGATGTGAATGATAACTAAGTCAGAACAGATGCATAGAGTTGGATAATTCCCCTGGACCAAGGTAGCTGACCCAAGCAGCTCTGTGGTAAAAATGGTGCAAATTAGCATAGAGTAAGGCCCAGGGCTTATAAAAAAAATTGGCTGAATTTAAAAGGAAAGAGGAATTGAGCAAGGAAGATTGGTTGTTTTATAGTTGACAGGGACCTTAGAAGGCTTCTTGAGTTCAGAGACTGCCTTGGGTTTTGTATTTCTATCTGCAGTAGATATCTGTGCTTGCTACATAGGATGTGTTTAATAAGGCCTTTTTGATTTATTGGTTGATTTAGTTCAACCCCTCATTTTACATATGAGGAAGCTAAGGTCTACAAAGTTAAGTGACTTGCCCAAGGTCACGTGGATAAATCATAATGACATAATAATAATATGATATTATCATCATAATGAGAAGCAGTGTGGTATCCTGGATAGCACACTAGCCTCAAAGCCAGGAAGACCTGAATTTAAGTCCCTGCCTCTAACATATACTGACTGTGAGACCCTTGGCAAGTCAATTTACTTTTTAGTTTTCCAGGAAACTCTCTAAGCTTAGAAGTTGCAGATATGAGGATAATTTGCATTGGTAGAGAGAGTTTCCTCACCTCGGGTATCATCCCTATTATTATACATGGTGTTTGTAATCCAAATTAAATTTGGTAAAGCACTTTATATGGGTTTTCTCATTTGTGCTTCACACTAATCTTGTAAGACAATGGTAGTGATAACATTTATATAGTACTTACTATATACAAAGCATTATGCTAGGTACTTCATAATTATTATCTCATTTGAACCTCACAACAATTTTGTAAGATAATAATGACAGGTATTCTTGCCCACATTTTGCAGATGAGAAAACTGAAGATGAGAAAGGTTAGGTGACTTGTCCATGGTCACACAGATGGTCAGAGGTACAATAAGACGGTGTTACTACATTCCAAATTCATCACTCCCCACTACACTGAGTCCTTTTTCAACTAGCCAATTGTGTTACCTTGAACAAGTCAATTAACTGTTTTGGGTCTCTGTTTCCTTATCTTTTAACTGAAGAGATGGGATTCAATGATTTCTTCTTTTTCAAGATAACATCTTCCTCCTAGTAGTATTCAATTTTTCAAATTCTCCCTATTTCCACCAGGTTGGAAGTACAGTTGAATCTTTGACTTATTTCATTTCTGACTGGGGTCAGCTCCCCTCTTCTTAGGGAGCCCCTTGCTCCTGGAGGTTCCCCATATCAGTGCCAAACTTAATGTAGACAAACAATCAGTTTTCACCCATTGCAGCTCAGAATTTCAGAGCTCAAGTGATCTACCAGCCTCAGTTTCCCCAGAAAACCACCATACCTGGTATGGCACTGAAGGATTTCTTAAGATGGCTTGTCTTTCTAAAATTGTATAAAGCTAGACCTCATTCTCCTTCCAGTTTTTTTTAATCCACTGCAATGGGAATGTTAGTAATTCTCTATTAGACAAAAAACACTAATGCTGTTTCTCCTACCTTGTAATTAAATCCATCCTCTGGGAAATGGATATCTCAATTCTTAAAATTCTATTGAAGATCATTCCTTAATCAATGTAGAGCATTCATCTTCTTTCTCTTATTAGCATGTTATTACATTCAGGATAATTATGAGCCTATAACATTCATACTGAAGAACTGGAGAATGGGAGGGAAAGTAGGTCATTGAATTCAGTTCCTGTTGGAAGCATAAGTACTGGAAACAATATTTCAACAAGTGATTATTTGGCCTCTGATGGAAGACATCCACTGATAGAGAACTCACTGTTTGTTGCTATTTACTAATTTCAGTTGTGTCTGACTCTTTGTGACCCCATTTGAGGTTTTCTTGGCAAAGATACTGGAGTGATTTGCCATTTCCTTTTCCAGTTCATTTTATAGATGAAGAAACTGAGGCAAAAATTTGTCCAGAGTCACACAGTTAGTAAATATCTGAGGCAGGATTTGAACTTGGATCTCTCTGGACTCTGGTACCAGTGCTCTATCCACTGCATCACCTGGCTGTCCAGAAAACTCACTACTCTCCCCTTTACTGCCCATTTCCCCAAGGCAGCTCATTCCACTTAGGGATAGCTAAATTAAATTATCTCCCATGATTAAGCTAATATCTTCCTCCTGGTAGTATCTATTTATCCTAGTTATACCTGTGGGGACCATGCAGAGGAAATCTAATCTCTCTTCCACATGACAAATATTTGAACACTGTTGTTGTTTGTCCTTTGTTCTCTAAGAGGACCATGACATCAGCAAAGTAATGCCATGACTTGCATATGAATTGGATTTAAGTGAGGCAGGGCTGTGCAAAGTCACCAGCCTCACTCAGGACACTCTTGTAGTGCCTTCCTTAAGGCATTCCCAATTCCTTTAACTGAACTTTGTTTTGAATTCTTTACCACCTTCTGGATGTATTTCAGAATATGGTTCCCAGAACTGGACACAGCACTTTATATATGTTCCAACTAGAACAGAACACAAAAGAGCTATCACTTTTATTCTATTAATGCACGCTGAGAGCCCAATAGGACTTTTGACTCCCATGTTATATTGCCTACTCATATTCAGCCATGACACATTCTCTATATCTTTTTCATGGTTAGACCAAATATGTGATAATTTATCTCAGTACCAGTCCTTCCAATGGAATAGGAAGTCTAAGTATGAATCATTCTAAGTCTACTGGTTTTCACTGATTTTTACTTTAATTTTCCTTTGAATATGGGTTCTTTTTGCTACTTAGAAGGCACCAACCCTTCCTTCTCAAGCATAATTCATTATCCTCTTATCTTCAAGATTCTACTCAGCTCCCAGCCTATGTAGCTAATGATTTAAAACACCATTATCTCACTTTTTTTTCCCTTTCTGGCTCCTCATTGTTTCTCTTCAGTTTTCTTCTTTCCTGTTTTCTGGCTGTTTTCTGCACCCAAAGTCATTTTTTTTTTAATGTAGTTACCAAATTTTATTAACATCCTGAAACCCTCAGCAAAACCTTTCCAAGGGAAACCATCATGGAATCTTCTTCACATTGGATTGACTTTTGCTTTGGTTGGGAGCATATATGCATGTGTGTGTGTGTGTGTGTGTGTGTGTGTGTGTGTGTGTGTGTTATGCCCTTGTTAGAAAGACTTGGAGGGAAAGGTAAGTACAGGGGAAAAAACCCTAAGATGTCTCATATTTCAGACAAGTAATTTCCTCCTCAAATGCTATATTCTTAGAGAATAGCATAGGCTATGGGGCAGATTGTGAGCCTTCAGGGCAAGGACTATGTCTTCACATGTTGAAATGCTCAATGCTAAACAAACAAGAATGTGGAGAGCTAAGAAACTGGAGAACAACCATTTGTGTTAAGGGACAGGATTGGATTTGTTCCTCTTATGATGACCTAAAGGTCTCTGTCTCTGTCTCTGTCTCTGTCTCTGTCTCTGTCTCTGTCTCTCTCTCTTCCCCGCCCTGCCCTTCCCCCTCTTTTCCCCACCATCCCCATACTTACGTCATTAGCCTCCTCCCATCAGTTATAGGAAGCTGATTCAGGCTTACAGTGAATAAGCAAAGCAGCACTTATGCTTACACTAACACATGGATATAATTCAAAGGAAACAGAATGCTTATACCATTGCTTTGAAAGAGGGAAGGGAACTTGTGGGAGAAGAGGAAGGAAGGATATAGAAAGGCAAGAGATGGCAGCACATTCAGGATGCTATGACATCCAAGGACACCTTCTTTTCTGTTTGATACCATTTCCCTGGTAAAGTCAGGTTATTCACAGAGATCTGACCCAGGGGCCAAAGCAAATCAAGCAGTGTACTGAGAGTTGATTCCAATAATTTTTCAGGTGAGCTCTTTGATTAAACTGGTAACATAAAAGACCTTAAATTGCTTAGTTGTACCAGATTAACCAAAGACTTTGAGCATCTCAGTTCATTCAGTTTTTCTTTCTTACTCATGCTGAAAGTCAGGAGTCCTAAGACTGACTCATCTAAGAGAAGTCGATTTTTGTCATAGCTCTGCCATTAATGACCTTATGGTGTGACATTGGGCCAAATCACTTTTCTGGATCTCAGTTTCCTTATCTATAATATCAAATGGTTTAAAATTTGAAAAAAAAAGATATATATATATATACACATATGCATGCATACATGTATAATTTACATGTTTCCTTATATGTAAGATAAGTATGTTAATACATATAACTATTTTGTATAGTTGTTGCAAGGCTCAAATAAGAATATATATTGTGTATATTTCTATATTATTATATTGTGTATACATATAAAATTTAAAGGTATATTAAATATAATAAATATGTAACATATGTACGTATATCTAAAATTTCATTTAACTCTCACAACAACCATACAAAATAGTTACTACAAGTATTATCATACTCATTTTCCATATGAGGAAACAGTCTCAGAATGGCTAAATGACTTGCTTATGGTCATATATAATGAGCATTAGAGATGGGAATACACTTAAATCTTTTGAACTCCATGCTCAGCACACTATTGACTATTTCATGCAAAGGGAGTTATATGACTTTAAGGGAAAGAGGAAGAGGGGAAGATAAGTATTTATTAGGCATCTACTACATACCAGGCATTGTGCTAAGTTCTTTGTAAGTATTATTAGTTTAATACAAAAACCCTGGGAGGTAGGTACTATTATGATCCCCATTTTACCATTGAGGAAACTGAGGCAGGTGGCAGTTAAGTGATTTTCCTATGGTCACATAGGTAGTAAGTATTTGAGGCAGAATTTGAACTCATGTCTTCCTGACTCTATCCACTGTGCCACCTAGCTGTGGGTTTTATTGCTAAAGTTTCTTCCAGCTCTACAAGTCTATAGACTATGGCTTTTGGTTTCAGAAGGTCTCTCAAGTGAGACTAAATACAAGATAATCACCAGGATAGCCTCATTGTTACTCATATTACTTGGCTGCTGAAATGTGGACATGACTGAAGGACAAATCTCAAGTGGACCTAAAGGGATTTGATCACCTACCTTGCTGCAGACAGCCAATGAGTAGGATGTAATTTATTTTCTCATATAGCACTTAGCGCAATGTCCAGCAACCTACCCCAGCATCCTGTACATTGTAGGTGCTTTAATAAATACTGTTGGATTGAAAAACTTCTTACTTTTCTAGAGCTCATGGAGGACAAGTTCCTATACTGAACCAAATGTAAGGCAAATGCTCATGAGAAAAATGTGTGTGAAAATCCACTTAACTCCTGGTCACAATCTTAGCATTTTCTTTTTAAGGAGTACTAGGAAAGTCAGAGAGTGCAAAGGCTAGCAGTTTAGCTATGCCATCTAGAGGGAACATCATGAATTTCTAAGAATCATGACAAAAGGGAAGAAAATGATTAAATTCCTTCTTTTCTTTTCTTTTTTTTTTAAGCATTCAGAACACTGTCAGATCTAGCTGGTGGGGGAGGGGGAGGCAGGAGGGGGAAGAAGAACAGTCATGGTCTTTGGTTATTGTAAAGAAAGTTACAACAAAATAAATGTCGTCTAGGAATTAGGAATGAGTCCAGTCCTCACAGGAATACAATCTTCTGGTCATTGAGCATGTGATTCACCAAATCATCCTATACTAAGACTAATGGGAAACACTGAGGGAATAAAATAGGGAGACCCTGATGTTGAGGAGCATGAGTAAATTACAAGGTCTCTCTAGGCTTTGGTTTCTTGATTGAGAGTTAACCCTGCCTGACCTTCTTTTATAAGGAGGTTAAAATGACCGAGTACCTGTATCAGCAATGCCATATTCACAATGCCTATGGAGATTACAAATATGCTGATATAATTATCCATCACAAAATACATCATGCTTACCATATGGGGGAATAAGCTGGAAAATTTATTAAGATACCAAAAGACTGAGTCCCAAAACCAGAAAGTGAAAGCCATCAGATGGCAATTATGACATTGGCACAGGTAGATAAAGTAGAAAGCACCCACATTTTCAAACCTTTGAAACAGAACAGGCTACCTCAGGCAAAGGTCCTCCTCTCTCCACTCACAGCAACCACCCAGCGTCCGGGAAGCGCGCTCCCAGCAGCTCCGGCCCCTGGCAGTCCTCAGCAGGAGTCCTTAGCAGAAATTCTGGCTAACTCAAAAAGGGCTTCACGCTGCCGCTGCCTCTACTGCTGCTGCCGCTGCCGCCGTCGTCACCACCACCGCCAGCCACCGCAGGAATTCTAGTTTGGCTTCCGCTTCCTTTTGCTCTGCCCCTTCCTGCTACGTCAGCAAGTCCAATGGGGCATGGAAGATCTTTAAATCCCATAACCCTTACAGTACCCCAAAGTTCAGAAGGATAGGGTTCTCTGACTTTTTCAGTACTTTAAAAAAAATTAAGGTAAGAACATTTAATAAAATAGCATAGTTAACAAAGTAGAACAAAAATAGAACACTACTCCCACACCCAATATACTTGGGGCATATATACATATATTCCTAGAAAGAGAAAAATGGACATTCTTAGGACATATAAATGGAGGGACATACGTATGGCTAAAGTATGCCTGTGGAGGGGCATACACATGGGAACACATGACCAAGGCACATCCATGGAGTAACACCTCATGCCTTTGATTCTGTGGGTTCAACAGTGGTGATGTCCTTATGCTGCTCCCACTGGGACATGAGGCTGCTGCTGAATAGGGCTCCTGTGTCTCCTCATTCTCAGGGCTGCTAAATTGTTCTCTGCTTTTAGTTTGTGGGCTCCCTTTCTTTGGGTCTTATGCTGGTCACCCCAACTCCTGCCTTTAGGCATGTGGGTGAGGGAAGTCATAAGTATACTTAGAATCTGTGGTTCTATCCTTAGCTTTTAATTCTTTATGTGCCTTTGAACTTACAATTTCATCTTTCTTGCCCATTTCAAAAAGAAAGACCTTCTGTGGCACAGATTTTATTTCTAGCTCTTTCAAGTCAATAAGTGTTTTTAAATGCCTGCTATGTGCTAAGCACTGGGGCTACAACCAAAGGAAAAAATATTCTCTGCCCTTAAGGATCTTAAAACACAAAGAGGGTCTGGAGAGATAATGTGCAAATAACTATGTAGAAACAAGACTTGGCCAGGGTAGTTCAGAGGTAATCTCAGAGGGAAAGCATTGGTATTCAAGGGAACTAAAGGGCTTCTTTGCAGAAAGTGGGATTTTAGGTGAGACTTGAAAGAAGCTAGAGAAACTAGGAGGTGGAGTTGAGGAAGGAGAGAATTTCCAGGCATGGAGGACAGCCTGGGAGAAAAATGTGGAGTTGGGAGATGGACTGTCTTGTGACTTTCTTCCTCTGTATTTAAAAGAGCTCTTGCTGGGAGCAGTGGTACACATCTGTAATCCCTGCTACCAAGGAGGCTGGAGGATCTCTTGACCTCTGGAGTTCTGAGCTGCATAGGACAAGTTAATTGGGTGTCTGCACTATATCTGCCATCAATATGGTGAGCCCTGGTGAATAAGGTTGTCTAAAAACAGGCAAAATGGCCCAGGCTGGAAAAGGAAAAGGTCAAAGTTCCCTTTCTGATCAGCTGTGGAATTGGGTCCGTGAAAGGTTACTGTACTTCTAGCCTAAGGGACCCAGGAAGATCTAGTCTCAAAACAAAAAAATACAGAAACAAACACAAAAACCTCAGATGGAAATGAAATTGTCAGAAAAAGGCAAAGAAAGAGGTCACAGCAGTCCATTAGGAATACATATCACAGAGCATGTGTAGTGGGTGTCTTTCAGGTGCCCTTCCCTCTCTACTCCTTTTAGAACAGAATCAGTAATCATTACTGGTGACTACACCATGATTCCTGGAGACCTGTGGAAATTTGAACACTTACAGATATTCTCTGCCTGCTTCCAGCCATGTATGACTCATCTCCAAGTTGAGGGCCCCCTACTCCACTATTGGTTGGTTCCTGAGCCAGAGCCATGGATAAGTTTTATCTCTCAGCTAGCCCCATGTAACCATGAGAACATGTTCTATCCCCCTGGATAGGGCTACCTCCCAGTTCTTAGGTTCCCTTCTACCACTGGGTGACTGAGCAGTAGTTTTGAGATGGATGAGTCTAGATGACCTCAGGAGTTTCAGAAGGGAGTGAAGTCCAAGGAGGCTGGCAAGACAGCAGCTACAGTGACCATCAGAGTGTGGTTGCAGCAGCAGCAGCAGCAGTAACAGGATCTGGCTGGTGCCAAGGAAAGAGTCAATATGAGAGACGCACAGAGAGACACAGTCAGAGACCAAAAAATTGCCAAATTGTTAGAATGAGGCCTACTACCAGCCTCCCAGCATATCAGCAGATTGTAACCTGGCTATAAATTGACTTTTGGATTTTTAAAAAAATTGTTCTGCTAATGCATGTTGTAAGTCTCTTTTGCTTATCACTGCTTTTCATGTTGGAATAAAATGTTCTGTTGTGTATATGATGATGTATGTAGTTTATTGGGTATCTCCTTTACTTCCCTTTCCTCACTTAGGGAGAAACCCTAGACTAGAACCCAAAGCAGAATTGTCCCCAGAGAAGTTGGCTTTAGGGTAATGAGCCACTGAAGAAGAGAATTGGAAGGGTCTACTTCCCCCATTAAGAAATCAAGTTTCGCCACCGAGTTGAACCCTTTTTAGCACTGTGGGCATTTTCAAGTCACAATTGGCTAGAATTGTAGAATGAAGATTTCACACAGGCCAGGGAAGGAGAATTTGCATTGTATATACACTTCATGTGATATATTTGACCTTTATTTATCTTAAGTAAGCTTGTCCTAAAAGTGGATGGTGGGTGAATCACAAAAGACAAATAGGGAACCAAACTTGCAGGCCTAAGGAGTTTTAAACTCACTTCATGAGGGAGAATAGTAACTTGATTAAGCCTTAATAAAATAAAATAGCATATCAAATTTTTAATATCATATTCTAATGAATTTGAGTTCATTTGCTAGATGCCTTGTAAGTAAGGTCTTTATCAGGGAAACTTGCTGTAGAGACTTTTTCCAGTTAATTGTTTGCCTTCTAATTTAACCTATACTTGTTTTTTGGGAACTTTTAAATTTGTGTATTCAAAATTGTCCATTTAATTTGCTGTTGTCTTCTCTATCCCTTATTTGGTCAGGAAGTCATCCCTCATTAATGGTTGCAAAAGGTATCATCTTTCTTTGTTTTTTATTTAAGTTGAAACCTGTTAGGAAGATTTATGATGTAACCTTTTTTTTTCTTTTTTCTTCTTTTTTGCTTTTTGGAGGGCAATTGGGGTTGTGGCTTGCCCAAGGTCACATGTCTAGTTTTTGTGTTAAGCGTCTGAGGTCAGATTTGAACTCAGGTTCTCTTGACTCCAGGGCCGGTTCTCTATTCACTGCACCACCTAGCCACCCCTGATGTAACCTTTTAAAGAGATACCTAAGGCATGTTATCTATTTGGAGTTTATTGTGGTATATGGTTTAAAATGTTAGTCTAAACCTAATTTCTGCCAGATCACTTTCTAGTTTCTCCATCATCAGTTTTTCTCAAATAATGAGTCCTTACTCTAGTAGTTGAGTTCTTTCAGTTTATCAAACACTATGTCATTATTTTAATTAACTTCTGTGTCATGTGTTCCACTTCTATTCAATTAACTTCTGTGTCATGTCAATATGTTCTACTGACTTTTAAATCTTTCTAAATAGTACCAAATATTTTTGATGATGACTGTTATAGTATAAATTGATTTCTAAGAGCACTATTCTCCCTTTGAAGTATGGTATTATTAGCCTCCTTTCCTTCCCTTCCCTTTTCCGACCCCCAATTATTTCCCTGAAGATATAGTATCTAGTCTCTGTGGCAAAACCTAGTGAGACCATTGTTGTTTTTCTTTCCCCCAACCAAAAATTCTCACTCACCTGTAAATCATCTGAAGATAAACCAAATTTTATTAATATTAAAATCAATGAACAAATCATAATGCAAAACACCCTATATCAGGCTGCTTTAAATATGTAAGAAGATAATTCAACACTAGAAATAAGAATAATAACAGGGGGACAGAGCCAAGATGGCAGAATAAAAGGAGGAAATTGTCTGAGCTCCCACTCCAACTAACTCCAATACCTGTAAAATATTACTCTAAACAAATTTTAGAGCTACAAAACCCACAAAGTGACAGAGAGAAACAAATCTCCCACTGAAGGCAGCCTGGCAGGCTGATAGGAAGGCAGTCCCAGACCCGGGGTGGCCCGGACTAGCAGCACAGACTGGCCAGAGCAGACTTTAGGAGAGTGAAACACTAGTTGCTATGGCAGTTTCCAGACTTTTCAACACATAAACTCCAAAGAGAAAGTAAAAGGTCAGTGGGGAACTCTGTTGGATCCAGGTGACAGAAGATCACAGTCCAGCCCCTTCCCCAGAGCAAGAAGTGGCAGAGGCATGGTGACTACAGCTGCTGCCCTGTGGCTGCCTCCAGAGCTCCTGGCCTGCAGATCATAGGGGGACCAAGTGACCATTCAGAGGGTAACTGCTCTTGCTTTGACCTGCTTGGATCTGGATTGTGGTCTTGGGCAGTGGTGAGAAATGGGGTGAGAAATGCCAGTGTGCCAGAGCTTGTGGTGGCTGTAGAGAGGGTGCCCTCCTCAGACCTTTGACAACATTTGTGAAAACCCCAGCAATTTGGGACACAGCTCTCTCCACTCTGGAAGCAGAGTTCTATGTGGCAAAGAGCTCAAAAGTCAAGTAATTGGCTGGCAAGGTGAGCAAGCAGAGGAAGCATAATCGGACCACAGAATCCTTTTTTGGGGACAAAAAGGATCAAAACATGGAACCAGAAGAAGTCAATGAAATCAAAGATCCTGCATCAAAAGCTTCCAAGAAAAATATGTATTGGTTACAGGCCATGGAGGCGCTCAAGAAGGATTTGAAAATCAAATAAGAAAAGTGGAGGAAAAATTGGGAATAAAAATGAGAATGATGCAAGAAAATCATGAGGGGTGGCTAGGTGGCACAGTGACTAAGAGTGCTGGCCCTGGAGTCGAGAGGACCCAGGATTGGTTAAGGCCTCAGATGCTTAACACCCACACAAAATAACTGGCCATGTAACCCTGGGAAAGTTACTTAACCCCAATTGCTTTAAAAAAAATCATTAAAAGAGAGTCAACGGTATGCTAAAGGAGAGCCAAAAAAAATACTGAAGAAATGGCACAGTGAATAGAGCGCCGGCCCTTGAGTCAAGAGGACCTGAGTTCAAATCCGGCCTCAGACACTTAACACTTGCTAGCCTTGTGATCTTAGGCAAGTGGCTTAACCCCAACTGCCCTTCACAAAGCAAACAAAAAAAAATACTGAAGAAAATAAAACCTTAAAAAAAAGACTAACTAAAATGGGAAAAGAGGCTCAAAAAGCCAATGAGGAGAAGAATGCCTTAAAAAGCTGAATTGCCCACATAGAAAAAGAATTTCAAAAACTCACTGAAGATAATAATTCCTTCAAAATTAGATTGGAGCAAATGGAAGCTAATGACTTAATGAGAAATCAAGATACTATTAAACAAATCGAAACAAATGAAAAAATAGAAGGCAATATGACATATCTCATTGGAAAAAGCACTGACCAGAAAAATAGATGCAGGAGAGATAATTTAAAAATTATTGGACTACCTGAAAGCCATGATCAACAAAAGAGCCTAGAAATCATCCTTCAAGAAATTATCAAGCAAAATTGCCCTGATATTCTAGAACCAGAGGGCAAAATAGAAATTGAAAGAATTCACTACCTCTTAAAAAATATCCCAAAAAGAAAATTCCTAGGAATATTATAGCCAAATTTCAGTGTTCCCAGGTCAAGGAGAAAATATTACAAGCTGTCAGAAAGAAACAATTTTAGTATTGTGGAAACACAATCAGGATAACACAAGATCTAGCAGCTTCTACATTAAGGGATCAATGGGCTTGGAATATGATATTCCAGAGGTCAAAGGAGCTAGAATTAAAAGCTAGAATCACCTACCCAGCAAAACTGAGAATAATGCTTCAGGGGAAAATATGGTCATTTAATGAAATTGAAGACTTTCAAGTATTCTTGATGAAAAAACCAGAGCTGAACAGAAAATTTGACTTTCAAATACAAGAAGCAAGAGAAGCATGAGAAGGTAAAAGAAATCATAAGGAACTTATTAAAGTTGAACTATTTACATTCCTACATGGAAAAATGATAATTGTAACTTATGAAACTTTTCTCAGTATGAGGATAATTGAAGGGACTATATATGTATATATGTTTACATACACATATAGGTATGTATAGGAGGGTATATGTGCGTATAAATACATATGTGAGTGTATGTATATGTGTGCACATGTATACATAGACAGAGGGCACAGGATGAGTTGAGTAGGAAGGAATGATATCTAAAAAATAAAAGTAAGAGGTGAGAGAGAAATTTATTGGGAGAAGGAGCAAGGGAGAGATAGATTAGGATAATTTATCTCATATATAAGAAGCAAAAGAAAACTGTTACAATGGAGGGGAAAAGCAGGAAAGTGAAAGGGAATGGGACAGCCTTACTCTCACTGAATTTGTCTTAAGGAGGGAATAATGTACATTCTCATTTGGGTATCTTACCCTACAGGAAAGTAGGGAGGAAAGGGATAAGAGGGGGGATGATAGAAGGGAGGGCAGATTGGGGGAGAGGGTAGTTGGAAGCACACACTTTTGAAAAGGAAAGGGTCAAAGTAGAAAATAGAATAAGTGGGGTATGGGATAGGATGAAGGGAAATAATAGTCTTTCACAATATAACTACTATGGAAACGTTTTGAGTAACTACACATGTACAACCTATATTGAATTTGCTTATCTTCCCCGAGGGGCTAGGCAAGGAGGAAAGAAGGGAAAGAATCTGAAAATCAAGGTTTTAAAAACAAATGTAAAAAAAATTGTTTTTTACATGCAACTGGGAAATAAAATATACAAGTACTGGGGCATAGAAACCCATCTTGAACTACTAGAAAGTTAGGGGGGGTAAATGGGGGAGGATATAAGAGAGAACAGATTAGGGGAAGAGGTATTCAGTAGGCTCACTATCTTGGTGTGGGGGGGTGGGGGAAAGACAGGGAGAAAAATTTGTAACTCAAAATCTTGTGGAAATGAATGTTGAAAACTAAAAATAAAATTTGAAAATAATAGAAAAAAATATAATAACAGTTAAAAAGATTAGTAATACATGTATAAGCCATCCAAATGTATTGATTATTATTCCTCAATGGGAACTACATCTGGCCATATGTGTAGCTATTTTTATTTCTTCTATAACATCAGAAGTTAGTCTAATAACAGTTTATAGAAATTAGAATGGACCTCAGAGGCCATCTTCATTTTACAGATAAAAGAATTAAGGTCCAGAGAGGTTGTTACTTACCTAAGGTCAAACCAGATTTGAATCCAGCCCCCAAACCATTGATCTTTCTGTTATACCACACTGTGGGATAGATCTTGCTCTTTTGTGACCTACTGACCTTTCTTTGTATATACTAAACTTATTTATGGCATGGGATGACATCATCCCTGAGCTTTACAGATTGTCTTTTAAAAAAAATGTTTAGCAACATGGTATGGTACATAGAGAATGGGCTTGAAAGCCAAAAAGAATGAGGTTAAAGTCCTAATTCTGACACATAATGACTATGCAACTCTAAGTAATTACTTAACCTCTCTGTACTCTAGGCAATTCTAAGACTAAATTGCACAAAATGTTCTAACCTTCATTGGTAGAGGGAGAGTTCTCACCTAGAAGTTCCCTATCATTTTTTTTCAGTCATGTATGACTTTTCATGACACTATTTGCTATATTGGAATGGTTTGCCATTTCCTTCTCCAGCTCATTTTACAGATGAGGAAACTGAGGCAAACAGAATTAAGTGACTTGCTTAGGGCCACACAGCTGAAATTACAGGTCCATTCCCTAGCACCTTCCTCTACAAATGAGACTTTTGTCAGGAAAGGCATGTGTAGCAGCAAGCACCCCAAGCGTCCTCAGGGTTTGCTGCCACCACAGGTTCTTGGATCTGCTTTGTTAAAGGAAAGCAACTCAAAATGGGTTAACAAGCTTACTTTAATCAGTCAGACATATATCGTTTACCTTGTTCAGGGGGAAAAGGTCAGCACCCCGAACTTCAAAGTATACAGGCAGAATTATCAAGACAGAAACAGATCAAGTAGACAGATTTCCAAACTGTCCAACCATTACATCCATACCAAATCAACATCTGGGTTTCCACATCTGGGTTTTTCAAAGCCAGGGGGGCTCTGGACGACGGCTTCCCAGAATACAGATCAAATCACAGAACACTTCTCAAAGTGAGCCCCCAAAACAAAGCCTCACATCAGGGCTTATATAGCCTTCTCCTGGCTCAGAGAATGTAACAACCTTATTGACCCACTGGCCAATCAAAAAGTATCTACTGAAAAACAAGCCTTCCACCCCAGGCTTCAGGTGCACTTTAGCCTAGGGGCAGGGAAGATCTTCCAAATTTGCATTCCCATTACAGCCTGGCAGCTGAGTTCAAACTTCTCCACTTGTTTGAATTGATGCTCTACTCAGATCTATTGCAGATTGTAATGCAGAGTTCCTTACATATTGTCTTCTTCACTGGAAACATCACCTTCTGAGTTATTAGAGACTGCTAGGTGGTACAGTAGAGTGCTGGACCTGTTGTTAGAAAGTCCTGAGTTCAAATTTGACCTCCAAGACTTACTAGCTGGGGACCTATATTAGCAAGCACTGTAGCACACCCAGGATGGCCTGCTAGCACAGGTTCTTTGATCTGCTTTTCTAAAGGAAAGACAATCTTAAAGGGGCCAGTGGTCTTACTTTAATTACAGATAAGCAGAAAGAAGTGATTATCGAAGAAAGAATCTAATAGACAGGGCTCCAGGTGTCTAAAGAGAATAATACAACCACCTACATACACCACCAGATTGGGAGAGCGCCAACATCTGAGTAGTAGGGGGGAGGGGCACGGAGCTCTTAACAAATGGCTACTCAGACTCCTGTCCAGGGAATCAAAAGGTCCTTCTCATGAGTAAGCCCCCAAAGTAAAATACCAACCTCCCAGTATATATAATTTTCAACTAATAGGCCCAGAGCCAGAAAGCACCACAACCCTCATGACTGAATGCCTAATTAGCTTCCTACCAAAAGGTGTGAAAGTCTTCCTACAGGCAAGCCTCCTCCTTAGGCAATTTCCTCCCCCAAAGGGCTCTATGTGATTCACAATGTATCATAACTGTGAAAGCAGTAAGACATTAGTCATTGAAATATCTCTGTACCTTTACAACTGGGAACACAGCTCCTGTTCCAAGGGAAAAGGGGACACAGTCACATAGGCCTATTAATGGACAGAGAAGATCTTCCTATTCCATTAACATTACAGGACCTTGGGCAAGTCACTTAACCTCTGTCTGCCACAGTTTCCTCAACTATAAAATGGGAATAATAATAGCACTTACCTCCCAGGGTTGTCATAAGGATCAAATGAGTTAATATTTGTAAAGTGCTGGGCTCATAGTAGGTACATAATAAATTCTTGTTTCTTTCCTCCTTTCTATTATTTAATTCAGATGGTCTAGTTATAACTGGTAGATAATATCTCCTTAAAGTCTGTTTAATTAATTAATTTCATTTGCTTTTCAGGGAATCCAATTAACTTTATATGGATAATAGATGGCTTCTATAAATTGTTGTTTGTTGGTTTTGTTTTGTTTTGTTTATAGAACTCCCACCACTTTCTGGACTTACTGGTACAATGCCAAGTTGCCTAGTCTCTCATCAACTTGAAAAAGAGGAAAATATCCATCAATCCATTAATTTGTATATTCCTTGACTCATATTTCTCAGCAAAATATCATCACCTGGCTGACAAACTTGGACATTGTACCTTTGTTTACTTCCATCAGAATTTTTATGAGCTGAAGTCATTGATGGTAAGCTTTCTTCAATCTCTCTTAATAGGGCAGTGTATTGATTATGAGCAGTTATATCCTTTTCCTTCTCAGTCTCCAAAACACAAGTCAATAAGTAGCCAAAGTTCACACTCTTTTTTTTTTTTTAAAGCAATTGGGGTTAAGTAACTTCCTCAAGGTTACATGGCCAGTTATTTCTGGGTGTGGTGCTACCGTGTTATACAGACTGAATTTTTTCCCAGGAATTAAAGTCAAGTTCACTGACTTACAGTTGGTAGACTTCATTCTCTCCCCTTTCTTAGAAACTGGTACAATTTTTGCACTTTTATCATCCTTTGATGCTCTTCCTTTTTTTTACATAACCTTTGAAAGATCACTGACAGTGGCTGTCTTTCTATCCTCAGGACTTAGCAGCAACTGGCACATTTGCTGTTCAATCATTCAGTTGGTCTGAATGTTTATGACCCCATGGACCATAGCACACCATACACTTCTGTCCTCCACTATCTCCCAAAGTCTGTCCAAGCTCATGTTCATTGCTTCCATGACATTATTTATGCTTCTCATCTTCTGCTATCCCCTTCTCCTTTTGCCTTCGATCTTTCCCAGCATCAGAGTCTTTCTAATGAGTTTTGTCTTTTCATTATGTGGCCCAAGTATTTAAGCTTCAGTTTCAGTATTTGTCCTTCCAATAGTCAGTGTTAATTTCTTTAAGTACTGATTGATTTGATCTCCTTGCTGTACAAGGGACAAAAGTCCTCTCCAGCACCACAACTCGAAAGCCTTGATCCTACAGCATTCAGCTTTCCTTTTAGTCCAACTCTGAAAGCCATACATTACTACTAGACAAACCATGGCTTTGACCATATGGACTTTACAGGCAAACTAATGTCTCTGCTTATGTTTATGCGGTCCAGATCTGCCACAGATTTCCTTCCAAGGAGAAGGCATCTTTTGACTTCATGGGTGCAGTCATCATCTGCAGTGAGCCTTTCCCTCTATTTGCTAGGAAGTAATGGTAAAAACAGATGCTACGATCTTATTTTTTTTTAATGTTGAGCTTCAAGCCAGCTTTTATACTCTCCTCTTTCTTCCTCATCAAGAGGTTTCTTAATTCCTCTTCACTTTCTGCCATCAGAGTGACATTGTTTGTGCATCTGAGATTAATATTTCTCCCAGTAACCTTAATTCTGGCTTTTGATTCATCCAGCCTGGCATTTCGTGTGATGTACTTTGCAGATAAGTTAAATAAATAAGGTGGCAATATATAGCCTTGTTGAACTCCTTTCCTAATTCTGAACCAATCAGTTGTTCCATGTTCAGTTCTAAATGTTGCTTCTTGACCCACATACAGTTTCCTCAGGAGGCAAGTAAGACGACTTGGCACAGAATAAGTGTTTAATAAATGCTTAGCACTTGCAACATAGTAAGTGCTTAATAAATGTTTGTTGATTGATAGTGGCTCAGCAATTATATCAGTACTCAAGGATATGGTTCATCTGTGTCTGGTGACCTGAACCCATCAAGGGCATGTAGGTGCCGTTTTGCTACCTCCTTACTTGGGTGGGGTAACATTTGCCTATCAACCATTTTTATCCTGTTCTTTACAATCCCCCCACCAAAATCATTCTTCTTCTTCTGTTTTTTTTTAAAGCAATTGGGGTTAAGTAACTTGCTCAAGGTTACATGGCGGGTGCTAAGTGTCTGAGCCTGGATTCGATCCCCAGGTCATCCCGACACTGGGGCTGGTGCTCTTACTCTCTGTGCTATCTGGCCGCCCTGAAAATTATTCTTCTTGACAGAGAAAACAGGATTGAATTAAAAGTTAAGAAAGTGTGCTTTCTTTTTCTTATTAGTTATTTCATTTATCTTCAGCTGTCCTTTTATCCTTTTATTCTCTCATTTTCCCTCCATGAAATATTTTAAAATCCCACCTTTTTTTTTTGAGAGGGGAAGGCAATTGAGGTTAAGTGACTTCCTCAAGGTCACATAGCTAGTTAAGTCTGAGGCCAGGTTTGAACTCAGGTCCTTCTGACTTCAGGGCCAGTGCTCTATTCACTGCACCACCTAGCTTCCCCTCAAATCCCACCCTTTTGTGGTCCTTAGCTTTTCTCAGTATTTTGAGATTTAGTAATCCTTACACTGGTAAGGCGGTATAGTGGATAGAGTGTCAACCAGGCCTGGAACCAGGAAGACCTCAGACAACTGCTGAGTGACCTTGGGCAAGTCACTTAACTCTATTTGATTCAGTTTCTTCATCTGGAAAATGAGCTAGAGAAGAAAATGACAAACTATTCCAGTGTCTTTGCCAAGTAAACCCCAAATGGGGTCATGAAGACTCAGATACAACTGAAATGACTGAACTACAAAAATCCTTACACTGCTTTTGCAGAGCCATGCCATTCTTTTGTATTCATTCTGTTATCTGCCCTTATTGCCAATCTTGTATATGTAGCAAAGTTTGGTGGAGACTGACTCCTTTATGGGCAGAGGCAAAGTTCTTAGAGCATAGCTGTATGAGTTTCTTGAAAATGTAGTTCCAAATAAACAGCGTTGTTTCTTCCCATCCTCGGAGACAATGAGGGACCTTGTTGTGTCTTTGTGAGGAGATGCACAGTGACAAAAGGTTGTTGTGGCTGTTGATATGGCAGCACCCTGTGCACTGACCCACTGGATTGGGAAGTGAGGCTGAGTCTAGGATCCAAATGGAAAGGGTGAAGCAAAAGCAAAGAGGAGAAATGTGTGCTAAGGAGACCAAGTACAAAAGGGTAGCTGACCATGCTTAGTATTGTGTGTACCTTGGATCCAGAGTAGCAGCTGGTACCATCTTACACTGAATCAGAAAGGACATCCGAGGCTAGAGCAAAAGGACTTTCACTTGACTGAGAATTCATACTGAAATGACTCTTACTTCCCTGTCCTTCTGAAAGGACAGATATCTAATCCAGTGTTTTGTTTTTTAGGGTTGCTTGCTTGTTGATTTAACTAGTACCAAAGCTGACTGATTTGAGGAAAAGAATCCATCTAACTTTCTGGATGTGTCCTTTATTATCGAGAAAGGGAAGGCAGAGAGAAAGTGGTCAGTGTTTGACAGTTACATATATAGAATTTCTTTAAAAGATAGAAATTCAAATCCTTCTTTCAAAGTGCCAGGTTTCTAGCCTCGTTGGGAGCTTATATAGTTAAAAATAGAGAAATTTAATGTATTTTAAGTAAATGTCGCAAAGTAGGAAAAGCTGGATCAAGGGTTTTCTGGCTTGGGTTTTTTTTCTTAAGCTAAATCAAATCCATTACCATTGTTTTTTGGAAGGAGGTTGAATTCTCAGATCATATTTCTTTTTCCATTATTCCCCCCACCCCCACCTCCACAGGTACAGAGAAAACTCTCTATAAGGGTAGAGTTGAAGGTAGTGACTTGAGAACAGGACCTGACCACAGGACCTGACCACTGGGAGGAGAATAAGAGTGAGTAGACCAGGTTGTAATATCCACATTTTAGAGGTAGGGCCCAGAAGAGGAAGTATCTCTTCCTTTCCTTTTTACCTTCAAAATCTACACAGAAAGCACAAAGGCCATATGAATATATGTATGTATATCTGTGTGTGTATATATATGTGTGTGTGTATGTATATATCTACATATATATATGTCTTTTAAAAATCTAAATTTAAAAATCTAATCATTTGTGGATGAGTCTCATCATACAACTCCCCTTTCCATTGAAATTATTTCTCTTCTTGTCTTTAGAATTTTATCCTACCCATCGTTCCTCTGAGATCTTGAAATCTGCCTCCCAAAAATCTAGCATACATGTCAGACTGGTTTTCACCTCCTCTTCCTTGAATTCTAAAATGGAGTAGTTAAGTGGATAGTCAATTAATCTCCTCAAGTTCCCATTGTTTCCACCTCCAAAACCAGTTCTTCTTTCTTAATGAGAAGCAGATTCAGAATAGAATTTCTCCTTTTAACTAGGACCTAGTTAGTTCCTCAACATTTGAAGGACAAAATTATCATTTAGGTAAGCTAAGAATTTAGTAAATGCTCTGTTTTTGGCACTGAGATAAAGTATTATAGAGTGAAGAGAGGAGAATAATATTTAAGACTTGATAATATTTAAATATTAATAATATTTAAGGCTGAGGACAGGGTGTGAAAAACTTTAAATGCCTATTGATAGAATTTATACTTGAACTTCTAGGTAAATGAAAACCAATGAGTTTATTGATGTCAGGGAAGTGAGGTGGTCATTCCTATATTATATGAAGGATGGAATAGAGAAGAGAAGCTAAGGTAGTGAGACCAAATAGGAGACTTACAATATTCCAAGTTCATCGTATCATTATTCACCTCAGTAATAAGTAAATTAAACTAATCCTGGCTTTCTGATCCTTAATCTCTTCTATGTGATATATTTAGGCCTATTTCCTATAATTTCTCTAAGAAGTGCAGGTATTAAACATCTTTTGTTTTAGCTCTACGTTGTTGTTGAGTTGCATCAAACTCTTTGTGACCCTGTGGGCCATACTATCCATGGGATTTTCTTGGCAAAGATAGTGGTGTGGTTTGCCATTTCCTTCTCCAGTGGATTAAGGCAAACACAAGTTAAATGACTTGCACAGGGTAAGTAAGCATCTGAGGCTGGATTTGAACTCAGACCTTCTTGACTCCAGGCCCAGTGCTTTATCCACTGAGCCATCTAGCTTCCTCCATTGGTTCTACCTAGAGAGGGACAGATTAGAGGGATGGAAAGACAAGAATTCTTACAAGTGAAGGGACCTTGCTAATAGGGATAGACTAGGAATTAGGACTATAATTTCATTGGTATAGGGAATTCCTGGATGAGGAAACTCTCTCAATGCAGATTGGTACCCTTTCTGCAGTTTGTAGTCTTAAGAGCTGTCTTTATCACTGAGAGTTTAAATGACTAACCTTGGGTCACACAGCCAGGATGTGTCAGAGGCAGGATGTGAACCTGATCTTTCTGGTCTTAAGGCCAGCCCTCTCTCTGCACTTCAAACAAGCTGTGCATAGACATGAAAAGATTTGCTTCCAGACCAGACAAATCTGTGAACAAAGCTCAGGGTGAAAATTCCAGTTGCTAAACCAAACTGTCAAGGGTACTTTAGTATGCTCAAAAGAAGAAAGCTTGTTTTACCCTAATGAATTTAGACTACATAAACTTCACATTTCTAGGGATTAGGGGTGATTTTAAAATTATGGACCAAGATAATGCCATATTTATTGGTTAAATCATAGACTTTTTTAGAGATAGAAGTGATCTTTGTTGCTGTTGTTGTTCACTTGTGTCCAACTCTTTGTGACTCCATTTGGGTTTTTTGGGGGGCAAAGATAGTGGAGTGGTTTGCAATTTCCTTCTCCAGTTCATCATACAGAAGAAGAAACCAAGGGAGACAGGGTTAAGAGATTTGTCCAAGGTCACAAAGCTAGCTATGTGTCTGAGGCTGGATTTGAACTCAGAAAGCTGAGTGTTCCTGACTGAAGTCTCAAGACTTTATCCACTGCACCACCTAACTGCCAGCAGTGATCTTAGAGATCATCTACATCCTATCCATCATTTTACATATATAGTAGCTGAGACCCAGAGAAGTTTAAGAAAAAAACAAGGAACTTGCTTAAGATCATAATGCTAATGAATGGTAGAGCAAGTGTAAGAGAGTCTGAGTTTGAATCCCAGCTCTGATCTGAAGTATTCATTTTTCTGAGCCTCAGTAGTCTCATCTGTAAAATAAGGGAGGGTAGACTAGATTATCTCTAAAAATCCCTTCTAGCTCAAAATCTGTGCTTCTATGATTGTAAATCTAGTTCTTTTGACTCCAAACCTAACACATCATTAACTAGAGCACACCAAAAATGTTAGAACTGAAGGCATCCTTTAGTAATGATGTGATCTAGGGGTAAACTGAGGTAGAGAGACTTACCCAAGGCATTTATTTCTATGATTTATTTATTTGTATGATCTCTTCATTTATTTTTATTTGTTTATTTTTGCTTCTTTGCTTTATTTTTGCCCCAGAATTCTGAGAGGAACCATCCTGCTAACTTGAATAGCCTCTTTTTAAAATTTTTCTTTTATTTTTTTGCCCTTTGGAGGGGGGAAGGTAGGGCAATTGGGGTTAAGAGACTTGCCCAAGGTCACATAGCTAGTTTTGTATTATCTTCTTTTTTTCTTTTAAACTCCAGATGGGATTGGGATAGCATGCTTGGTCTTAAATATGACATATATTAAGAGTGGGAAACAAAATAAAATGTCTTCCCAGGCCCTAATTTCAACTTTTCTGGCTAATTAAACATCAAAAGTGGGAGGAAATGCTCATAACTGATTTATAGGTGGAAGACAGATTTGTGTGCAAAGTCACATCACTAGCTAAAGTTCCACTTTTTCACTCTGCATTCCAAAAGCTGTCATTCAGAGCTGAAATTATCACCTGAACATTCATTGAAAGGGGCAATATGGGAAGAGTTTGAGGCACTGAATTCAATGCAAAACTACTTGAACTTATTGAAAAAAATCATAGAGCAGCCAAAATGATTTATATATAGAATTAGTCGAATTCAGGATGTTTCTTTGGGAGGAGGAGGGGGCAAGATTCCGCCATGTCTAGAAAAGCTTACTGTGCTGTTTTTGAACTCTCCAACGATAAGATGTTAGGGGCAGCTAAGTAGTGCAGTTAATAGAGTCTCAGGTCTGGAGTAAGGAAGACTCATCTTCATAAGTTCAAATCTGGCCTCAGACACAACTAACTTTGTCACCCCAGGCAAATCACTTAACCTTGTTTGTCTTAGTTTTCTCAAATCTAAGATGAGTTAGAAAAGGAAATGGAAAACCACTCTATCTTTTCCAAGAAAACCCCAAATGGTGTCACAAAGAGTCAGACACAACTGAAAAAATGACTGAAAATGAATGAATGAACATTAAGATGTTATCAGATATTACAACTGTAGTTGATCTCTGGAATCATTAATTAATTATTTAGACTCTAAGAAATGAGAACATTCAGAGTTTAAAGATTACCATTCCTAAGACAGTCTCCCCAAAATTAAGACTACACATAGTTTTCTTCCTCTTAGAAAAGTTTTTAATGTCCACTCCATATAAAAGCTGAAGAGAATAAATGCCTCCTCTTTTTCTCATGCAGTCATTTTTGAGACTTTCCTTCTCTGTTCCAGATGTTCCAGTGGCAGATTAAAGACAATCTCCCTTCCCCTCTTTCTTCTTTTTTCCCCTAGGATATTCTCTTCCCCCTTCTTTTCTATTCTTTTTTTTTTAAGACCATCAAAAGGTAACAAAATTACTCCCACATTCTTTTGTCAATTGTTGTTGTTATGATGTTATCGTTGCTACTACTGGTGCTGCTGCTAATGACAATGATGGAACCAGGGGAACTGATGAGATGTCCAGGAGAGAAGGAATATAAAGAAAGAGGACAGAACCTGGAGGAATAGCCATACTTAAGGGGCAGGAGATAGATGATGATCCAGCAAAGAAAACTAATATATAGGCAGAAGAAGAGCCAATAGAGAGCAGCAGCATAGAAGCCAAGTGGAGAGAGGAGACTATTAAATCCCAGCTCTGTCATGAGACTACCTGTTAGATCTTGGGCGACTTTCTTTCTTTTGAAAAAAATATTTATTTACTTTTAGTTTACAGCATTAAGTTCCACAATCCCTTGAGTTCAAAATTTTCTCCCCCTCCCTCTCCTTACCCCTCCCTTCCCCCCATGGGGGCATGCAATCCAATATAGGTTCTACAAATACCTTCACATTAAACATTAGTCAAGTTATAAGGAAGAATTATAGCCAATGGAGTGAATGAAACAAATGAACAAATGAAGGAATGAAACAAAACACAAAAGAGAGAGAGCAAGTAGATTGTTTCAATCTGCATTTGGACTCTGTAGTTCTTTTCTCTGGATATCCAATCCCTTTCCATCATGAGTCTTTTGGAATTGTCTTATAACCTTCCATTGCTGAGAGGAGTCCAGTCTATAAAAAAGTTATTCATCACAGATACAATGTGTTTATAATTGTGTACAAAGTTCTCCTGGTTCTGCTCCCCTCACTCAGCATCAGTTTATATAAGTCTCTCCAGGTTATTGTGGTCTGTCTGCTCCTCATTTCTTCTTTTTTTTTTATTAATTTGTTTACTTTTAGTTTACAAGATTCAGTTCCACAATTCCTTGAGTTTCAAATTTTCTCTCCCTCCCCCCCTCCCTTCCCCTATGGAGGCAAGTATAGTATCGGCAAATACTTTCACATTGGACATTAGTCAGGTTATAAAGAGGGATTGTATCAGATGGAATGAACAATGGGAAAGGGAAAATAAAACCAAACAGGAAAAAGAAAGAGAGCAGGTAGTTTGCTTCAATTTGGATTCAAATTCAGTTCTTTCTCTGGATGTAGACATGTCTCTCCATCATGAGACTTTTGGGGTTGACTTATAACCCTGAATTGCTGAAAAGAGTCCAGTCTATCAAAGTTGGTTGTCACACATACGTTGTGTTTGTAATTGTGTACAAATTTCTTCTGGTTCTACTCTTCTCACTCAGCATTTCGTATAAGCCTCTCCAGGTAGATATGAAGTCAATCTGCTCCTCATTTCTTATAGCACAATAGTATTCCATTACATGCATATACCACAACTTGTTTAGCCATTCCCCAATTGATGGGCATCCCTTTAATTTCCAATTCTCTGCCACCACAAAAAGAGCTGCTATAAATATTTTTGTACATATGGGTCTTCCTCCCTCTTCTATGATCTCTTTGGGATACAACCCTAGAAGTGGTATTGCTGGGTCAAAGGGTATGAAATTATTTATAGCCCTTTGGGTATAATTCCAGATGCTCTCCAGAATGGTTGGATCAGTTCACAACTCCACCAGCAATGCATTAGTGTTCCAATTTTTCCACATCCTCTCCACCATTTGTCATTTTCCTGTTTTGTCATCTTAGCCAATCTGACTGGTGAAATGTGGTACGAGGGCGACCAAGTAGCACAGCGAGTAAGAGCACCGGCTCCAGTGTTGGGATGACCTGGAGATCGAATCATGGGCTCAGACACTCAGCACCACACCCAGAAATAACTGGCCATGTAACCTTGAGCAAGTTACTTAACCCCGATTGCTTAAAAAAAAAAAAGAGAGATGTGGTACGTCAGAGTTGTTTTTATTTGCATTTCTCTAATCAATAGTGATTTAGAGCATTTTTTCATATGCTTATAGATATCTTTAATTTCTTCCTCTGTGAACTACCCATTCATATCATTTGACCATTTATCAATTGGGGAATAACTTGTATTCTTATAGATTTGACTCAATTCTCTGTATATTTTAGAAATGAATCCTTTATCAGAGACATAGATTGTAAAAATTCTTTCCCAATTTTCCACTTCCCTCCTAATCCTGGTTACATTGGCTTTGTTTGTACAGAAGCTTTTCAATTTAATGTAATCAAAATTATCCATTTTGCATTTTATAATGCTCTCTAATTCTTGTTTGGTCATAAAGTCTTTCCACAAATCTGACAGGTAAGCAATTCCTTGCTTTCCCAGATTGCTTACAGGATCAGCCTTTATACCTAGATCATGCATCCATTTCGACTTGATTTTGGTGTTAGATAAGTAGTTTATGCCCAGTTTCTGCCATTCCAGTTTTCCCAGCAGTTTTTTTCAAATAGTGAGTTCTTATCCCACAGTGGATTACTATAGTCATTGACTGCTGAGTCTCCTGTACCCAATCTATTCCATTGATCCACTACTCTATTCCTCAGCCAGTACCAAGTAGTTCTGATGGCTGCTGCTTTATAATACAGATTAAAATCTGGTATAGCTAGTCCACCATCCCTAACATTTCTTTTCATTAATTCCCTTGATATTCTGGACCTTTTGTTCTTCCAAATGAATTTTGTTACTATTTATTTCTGGCTCTATAAAGTAGTTTTTTTGTAAATTGAAAATAAAAATTGATAATAAAAATATATAATTTAATTTAGGTAAAATTTTTATTTTTATTATACTATCTCGACCCAGCCACAAGCAACTGATGTCTTTCCAATTAGTTAGATCTGGCTTTATTTGTGTGAAAAGTGTTTTATAGTTGTGTTCATATAGGTCCTGGGTTTGTTTTGGTGGGTAGATCCCCAAATATTTTATAATGTCTATAGTAACTTTAAATGGGATTTCTCTTTCTATTTCTTGCTGTTGAATTTCATTAGAAATACACAGGAATGCCGAGGGTTTATGTGGATTTATTTTATATCCTGCAACTTTGACAAGTTTATTTATTGTCTCAAGTAGTTTTTTACTTGATTCTCTAAGATTCTCTAAGTATATCATCATGTCATCTGCAAAGAGTGATAGCTTGGTCTCTTCTTTGCCTAATTTGATTCCTTTGATTTCTTTTTCTTCTCTAATTGTTACTGCTAACATTTCTAGTACCAGGTTAAATAACAGGGGTGATAGTGGACATCCTTGTTTCACCCCTGATCTTATTGGAAATGCTTCTAGCTTATCCCCATTATATATCATTGCTGATGGCTTTAAATAGATGCTACCTATTATTTTAAGGAAGGCTCCATTTATGCCTGTACTTTCTAGTGTTTTTAATAGGAGTGGATATTGTATTTTGTCAAAAGCCTTTTCTGGGGGCAGTCAGGTGGCTCAGCGAGTAAGAGCACCGGCTCCAGTGTTGGGATGATCTGGGGATCAAATCTGGGCTCAGATACTTAGCACCATCCCCAGAAATAACTGACTGTGTAACCTTGAGCAAGTTACTTAACCCCAATTGCTTTTAAAAAAAAGTCTTTTCTGCATCTATTGAGATAATTATGTGTTTTTTTGCTAGTTTTATTGTTGATATGATTAATTATGCTGATGGTTTTCCTAATATTAAACCATCCTTGCATTCCTGGAATAAATCCTACCTTATCAGAGTGTATTATTCTTGTGATAAGTTGCTGTATCTTTTTGCTAATATTTTATTTAAAATTTTTGCATCTATATTCATGAAGGAAAATGGTCTATAATTTTCTCTCTCTGTTTTATCTCTTCCTGATTTAGGTATCAGTACTATATTTGTGTCACAAAAAGAATTTGGTAGGACTCCTTCACTAATTTTCCCAAATAGTTTGTAGAGTATTGGAATCAATTGTTCTTCAAATGTTTGATAGAATTCACTTGTAAATCCATCTGGCCCTGGAGATTTTTTCCTAGGGAGTTGACTGATGATGTGTTCAATTTCTTTTTCTGAGATGGGGTTATTTAAGTAATTTACTTCTTTAGATAATATGGGCAATTTATATTTTTATAAATATTCATCCATTTCACTAAGATTGTCAAATTTATTTACATACAATTGGGCAAAATAATTCCTAATTATTTTTTAAATTTCCTCTTCATTGGTGGTAGATTCACCCTTTTCATTTTTGACTCATAATTTGGTTTTCTTCTTTCTTTTTTTTTTATCATATTGACTAAGGGTCTATCAATTTTATTGTTTTTTTTTCATAAAACCAGCTCTCAGTTTTATTTATTAATTCAATAGTTTTCTTAATTTCAATTTTATTAATCTCTCCTTTGGTTTTCAGTATTTCTAATTTAGTATTTAATTGGGAATTTTCAATTTGTTCTTTTTCTAGCTTTTTCAATTGCATGCCCAATCCATTGACCTCCCTTTTTTCTAATTTATTCATGTATGCACTCAGGGATATAAAACTTCTCCTAAGAACTGCCTTTGCTGCATCCCACAAATTTTGGTATGTTGTCTCATTATTGTCATTCTCTTGAATGAAGTTACTGATTGTTTCTATGATTTCTTGTTTGACCAACTAATTCTTTAGGATTAAATTGTTTAGTTTCCAATTAGTTTTTAGTCTGTTTTTCCATGGCCCTTTATTACATATGATTTTTATTGCATCATGATCTGAGAATGATGCATTTAATATTTCTGTCTTTCTATACTGAATTGTGAGGTTTTTATGTCCTAGTACATAGTCAATTTTTGTGTATGTGCCATGTGCCACAGAGAAGAAGGTATATTCCTTTTTATCCCCATTCAGTTTTCTCCAGAGATCTATCATACCTACCCTCTCCAAAATTCTATTCAACTCCTTAACTTCTTTCTTGTTTATTTTAAGGTTGGATTTATCAAGTTCAGAGAGAGGGAGATTAAGGTCCCCCACTAGTATAGTTTTGCTATCCATTTCTTCCTCTAATTCCCTTACCTTCTTCTCTAGGAATTTGGATGCTATACCACTTGGTACATACATGTTAAATAATGATATTGCTTCATTCTCGATGATACCTTTTAGCAGGATATAATTTCCTTCCCTATATCTTTTTTTTTTTTTTTGCTTTTTGGAGTGTAATTGGGGTTAAGTGACTTGCCCAAGATCACATGGCTATTTTTTGTGATAAGTGTCTGAAGCCGGATCTGAACCCAGGTCCTCCTGACTCCAGGGCCAGTGCTCTATTCACTGCGCCACCTAGCCATCCCTCCCTATCTCTTTAAATTAGTCAATTTTTGCTTTTGCTTTATCTGAGATAAGGATTGCTACCCCTGCTTTTTTAAATTTTAGCTGAGGCATGATATATTTTACTCCGGCCTTTTACCTTTACCCTGTGCATGTCCCTCTGTTTCAGATGTGTTTCTTGTAAACAGCATATTGTAGGATTATGGTTTTTAATCCATTCTGCTATCTGCCTCTGTTTTATGGGAGAGTTCATTCCATTCACATTCACAGTTATAATTACTATCTATTTCTTTCCCTCCATCCTATTCCCTCCCCTGTTTATGCTTATATTTTTTTCTCCCCTTCTCCCTTCCCCTCCTTAATAGTTTTCCTTTTGACCACTGCCTCCCTCAGTATTTCTTTCTTATCAGTCCCCCTCCCTTTTCCTCCCCTTCCCCCTTACTTCTTCCCTCCCTTCTAACCCCCCCTTTCATAGCCCTTTCCCCCTCCTTCTGCCTTCAGTACATTTTTATACTTAATGAAGTATGTTATTTCTTCTTCGCACTAAGAGTGACAGGAACAAATCTCATGCAAAGCTCCTCTCCCTCCCCTCTTTCCCTCTATTATGATACTCTTTGTGTCTCTTCTCCATAGAGTCCTATGCTTAACTGATTGTGTTATTCCCTCTTTGTACCAGAACCAATGAGGGAAAAGCTCGTATAATACTCATCTCCCTCCCTTCTTTTCCTCTGCTATATTGTTTTTATGACTTTTTGTGTGGCATAATTTACCCTTTTCCACTTCATCCCTCTTCTTCCATTGCAGTCCCTTTGTAGCCCTTAATAAGATTTTTTAATTGTCATTTTGTATATTTTATACTCATACCCTCTACTTGTCCATAAACAGTTTGCTCTTATTAAATAACAGGGTGTGTGTGTGTGTGTTTTCCTTGTTTACCTTTCTATGTCTCTCTTGCATCTCATAATTGGAGGTTGAATTTTCCATTGAGCTCTGGCTTTTTCATCAGGAAGATCTGGAAATCTGTTATATCCTTGAATGACCATTTCTTTGCCTGGAAGAATATGCACAGTCTTGCTGGGTAGGTGATCCTTGGTTGTAACCCAAGCTCTTTTCCCTTGAGAAAAATTGTAATTCCACTGCCTCCGATCTTTCAGTGTAGAGGCCTCCAAGTCCTGTGTGATCCTCACTGTGGTTCCTTGATATTTGAATTGTTTCTTACTGACCACTTGAAGTATTTTCTCTTTTACCTGATAATTCTTGAGTTTGGCCACAAGATTTCAAGGACTTTTCAGTTTGGGATCTCTTTCAGGAGGTGTCCAGTGGATTCTCTCGATTTCTATTTTACCCTCTGGTTCTAGTATCTCAGGGTAGTTTTCCTTGAGGAGCTCTTGGAGGATATTGTCCAGGCTCATTTTTTTATCATGATTTTCTGGTAGGCCTATGATTCTCAGATTATCTCTCCTGGATCTGTTTTCCAGGTCAGTTATTTTTCCATTGAGATATTTTACCTCTTTTTCTAATTTTTCATTCTTGTTGTTTTGTTTGACTAATTCTTGGTTCTTCATAGAGTTATTTGCTTCAATTTGGTTGATTCTAGATTTTAGCGAATTATTTTCCTTGGTTAGTTTTTGGAGCTCCTTTTCCATATCACACACTTTTCTTTTTAAGGAGCTGTTTTCTTCATTGTAATGTTTTTCTAATTCTGCAATTTTGATTTTAAAAGAATTATTCATTTTATCTTCTAGCTCTCTCATTTGGTTTTCAAAGTTCCTTTTGAGCTCATCTAGGAGAGCTTTCTGTGCTTGGGACTGTTCCCTGTTGATGTTTCAGCTGTGGGTGTGGAGTCCACATTGTCTCCCTTTGAGTTTGTTTCCTCCTTCTGAGGATAGAAGGACTCCAGAGTCTTTGTAGTCTGCTTTCTACCCATTTTGAAGCAGGGCCCTAGCCATGCCCTTCCTCTAAGGTTCCCAAGCCTTTACTGTGAAGGGTTTTTCCCTGAGGCAATAGTTACTATGTTGTTTTTTTTTGGGGGGGGTGGAGCAACCCAGGTTGCTCATCTCACTCTGCCATCATGGTCCCTAGAGGTCCAGATAGGGGCTTTTTAAAATTTCTGGGCTATGGAGTGGTAGTCCCAGGAATATTTGCTGCCCCTGCCCAGGGCCCTGTATTTGATTCTTACCCTGCTCTGTCCAGTCCCAGGCTTTCAGTGACAGGCCTGGTAATGGCCCTTATGGTTGTTGGGACGACTTGCCTCCACCTTGATCAGACCTTGGCATCCCAGCCTGCCCTGCTCCTCATTTCTCATGGCACAATTGTATTCTATTACATTCCTATATTGGGCAACTTTCTTAACCACTCTGAGCCTCAATATCTACATTTGTAAAACAAGGGGGTTGGATGCATTAATCTCCAAGCTCCCTTCTGGGGTTGAAATGCTATGAGTTCATAGTTCCTTGGCAAGTACATATGTGTGTATGTATACATACTATATATATACATACACACACACACATATATATATACATACACACACATACACACACACATATATACATACACACACACACATATATATATATATATTATGCTCTAAGAAATGAGAACGTGAGACAGGTCAGAGTTTAAAGATGACCATTCCTGACAGGTTCTCTTTTAGGATTTAAAGACAAGTAGCCTGCACATAGTCTTCTTCCTCTCCTAAAAGTACATGCATACACACTCACACACATATATTTAGAGTTCAGACTATGCTTACAAGTTAACTCTGACTAGGTACTTCTCTCTTGTGGTATGGGGATCCTCTTCCCTAGTTAGTGCTAGGTTCAAGATTTTTTTTTCCAACCTATCCTTTTTCAGCACTCCAAACAAGTTCTTTGGATATGAGAAGATCTTATGGAATCGTAAGATTATCCTTGAAGTAATCAGAGACAACATTCCTGCTACTAGGAAGGATTATTTCAGGGAGAGAGTCTTGAACCAATCTTTTCTAACACTTTATTGCTTCTTGGTATCTTCAGTCAAAATATTTGCAGTATTTAAGACACACAATATATAGAAGTAGCTGGGAAGCCTACAGACTTCACATATTTAACCTGACACTTTATAATTCATAAGAAACCTGGGAATGCAGGTGATTTGAATTTCACACATCTTTTAAGTGTTTCTGCATCCTGTACACAACAAAATCTAAATGAGGACTATTTTTGAGTGAAATGATTCACTAGGCCAAGATTACTAAGCAATGAAGCCATTTAGTGCCTGAAAGTATAGCTTCCATAATTGACAAATGGCTAACATGTCAATCAGGAAAAAACGATGTTTGAATCCTAAGTACTGTGGTCTAGGACTGACTCAGGCTGGTCCAGTAGTTCAGGGCTTCTTAAACTTTTTCCACTCGAGAACCCTTGTCTCAGAGTTCATTGGCATTGAGTGGCCTGAGGGCAGCATGCACAAAGCAAAGTGCCCATGCTTTGGGTTCAGAACCAAGGCTGCAGTGAAGTTGTGCAATGCAACATGGTCAAACATTGCCAGAAGCACCTCAGATTCATGAAGTGTTTGATTTTGAATTAATTTTTGATTGTTGCACTTTCAGAAATCTTTTGCTATTGCCAGATTTTTTTGTGACCTTGGGTCATGACCCACAGTTTAAGAATTGCTACAATAGTTCAGGTATGAGACTGGAATGAATGACAAAAGGATGTCAATAGCCATAGTATTAAAAGGATATTGCCCTAAGAGTCATTCCCCAATTGATAAATGGTTATAGAATATAATCAGGCAGTTCTCAGTAGAAGAAATCTAAGCTATGAAAAGTCACATAAAGAATGCATTGTCACTAATAATTAAAGAAGTGCAAATTGAAACAACTCTGAGTTTCCATCTTTCACACCTAACATTGGCAACATGGACAAAAAATGAGAAAGGAAAGACAATAAGCATTTATTAAGTGTCTATTGTGCAAAGCACTTTAACAAATTCTATCTCATTTGATTTTTACAATAAGCCTGTGCAGTAGGTGCTACCATTTTACAAATGAAGAAGCTGAGGCAGACAGAGGTTAAGTGATTTGTTCAAGGTCACACATTCAGTTCTTCCTGACTCCAAGGTTAGGACTCTATCTACTGTACCACCTAATTGCCTCATATGCATACACACACACACACACACACACACACACACTTTCAGCAGCTCTTTCTGCTATATTCAAGAACTTGAAACTAAGGGCATGACCATCGACTGAGGGGTGGCTAAATAAATTATTCTGTATTAATCTAATGGCATACTATTGTGCCATGTGAAATAATGAAGGGGACAATTTCAGATAAATCTAGGAAAACTTGTATGAACTGATGCAGTATGAAGTGAGCAGATCCAGGAGAATAATTTATACAACAGCTTTGGACATTTTAAGAACTCTGATCAAGTTAATAACCAATGATGATTCCAGAAGGAAAATGGTGAAATGTGCTACTCATCTAATGAGAGGTAACAGATTTAAGATGTAGAATGAGAAGTATATTTATACATAGACAATATGGAATTTGTTTTGCTTGACTATGCACGTTTGTTACAAGGGTTTTGTTTTTCTTTTATTTTTCCAATGGGCAAGGGATGGGAAGGAGAAAAAAAATGCTTATTAATTGAAAAGATATTAAGAGAAAGGATATGAATGACAAGGACATAGTGTTAGTTCAGGTAGACACACAACTCTACTATGTCTCCACACAGAAACACATTTGGTCAGAAGGTGTGTTGACTCCACAGGAGGTGAGGGTCTGAAGAGCAATGATATCTAAAGGGTTGGCTATTTTATGTCCCAGGCTACTAGAAACTACATCAAAGGCCCAAATATACTAGAGACCAATCAAGAATCAAGGACAACTTTTTAGAGAAAGACTAACACAGACCAAATGCTGAGATTCTAATAGATATGAATTCTACTACCCCCTAACCCTTGGTGGGATGGCAAAATCCTAAAGGTCTTCAGTAGTACCTTCTACCACTGAAAGGACTTTGGGATTATTCTTGGATGGTCCTGACTCAGGAATGCTAAATGCCTGGAACAAATAGCCCAGGAAGAGGAGATAAAGAGAAAGACAAAAAGAAAAAAGAAAAAAAGGAAGGAAGGAAGAATTTGACAGTTTCTCGAAAGAATACAGACTGTATATGGAGGAGAGGGAATACGTGAAATTGCAGGCTTTGCTTTTGGAAAGATGTATCCATAATGTGGTGGATGTTGTTGGGGGGCAGTTCAGAGACGAACTTTGACTGGTAAGGGAGAATGATGAGTAGACACACCCCTAGGAGCATCAGGACCATGGCACAAAGTATGGCAGTCACTGATTCTCATTGCGGGGTCAGGGTCATTTGTAGTGAAGAAGTTAAGAAGACACCACCCTCTTGCACACAGCCTGTCCCAGTGCTGTCCCTGTCCCTTACTTGACAAAGCTTCAGGATGGTCTCTTTCCTCACTTTCACCCAAGAATTCGATTGCCACTAAGCCATCTAGGAGATTCCTTTTCTTCTAGGTAAATACATATCCATCATAGTAATGCTGGGACAGTTTTACTTTCCCTCAGGCTGTTAGAAAGCAAGGCAGCTCCCAACTGGACCACACTTTGTTTCCCCAAGTCTTTTCTGAGAAGTTATCTAAACCTTCCTGGAGAAGGGATATCTTCCATTTGAGAGGGATCTGAGTCATTTCCCCAAACCTTGAGGCCTGGCCAACTCTGCTTCAGGGATGGAAGAGAAACTGGCCAGAATGTCCAAAAATAGTCCATCCCTATCAGGTAAGCCTTCCTGGAGACTGGATCTTAAAAATTGGTAGGGCAGGAGAAAATTACCCTTTTCTATGGTGGCACTGATTGAGGCTTCTGGGTGTCTGGAAGGTGGGACATACAACTCTGGTAGTTAGAGAACACGACGACAAATTTGTTGTTTTGCAGTGGGCGGGGGTGGGAGAAGGAAGGACATTTTTAACAGTTGGGATCAGGTTGAGGACCACAAGGGATCAGTAGGCTTTCCAATTGGGCACAAATAGCCCTGATGGGCAGAAGTATTGCCTCATCCTAGTTGAGGGGGGCATCATATGGTCGAGGGGGGCATCATATGGTCCTGTGTCCAGAACAACATGGACCCATGCATGGCCCACATACCTAGATTATGAATGGACCTACTTCTAACCTCTGCTTTTCTTATAACAAAATTATCCCAGTTATCTAGTTCAGCAGAGGGCATGTTATTTCTCTGATGGATGCTGACATGCCCCTCCCCAAATAAAAAATTGTGTGCTATAGGAAGCACTGGCAAAATTCTTCCATTGGTCCTGAACCTAAAGGGGAGAGCCTTTTGACTGCTCAGTCTTGCTCTTTCCAAGCCCTATACCACTAGGCTGGAGCTATGTTTACCACTTAAAAATTAATGAAGATGAAGATCTTATCTGATTCCTTCAAAGCTCTCTCACATACCAATCATGTGGGTGATTGCCCAGCCTACTAGGTAGATTGTATTTGCCTGAATGGTTCTTACTGTCCCCATTTCCTCCTTAGACACACCCTGTACCTCAAAATATTTTTTGTTACTAAATTAGTGGCCTTTGAAGTTCAATTCCAAATGAAGTTAAAACTCTCATAGTAAGCAGAGCCAATGGTGAACCAAGCAAATAGGAGTTCTTCTGGAGCCAGGTCCTCATAGTCAAGGGTCTATTGGGTTAGCAGAGGAGGCCAAGTGTTAGGTATGGGACTGAAGGCCTCAGTTTCTGGCAAAGTCAAAGCCTTTTTGTAAAGGGTAGTAACACCCATGGGACCTAGGCAAGCATTATCTCAAATGTACCCTGTACACTTAACAATACAGGCCTCCCTTCTTGTTGGAGATGGTGGGGAGCATCTTGCATCACCCAACTCATAATAAGCATCTTTAATGGAATGGGATGGTATAGCATTGTATCATCCATTCAGTAGCAACTAGGATCAGTAACAGATGAGCAGTTGTTTTTCAAAAGTGATATATTGAGTGGCTACTTTAGGGAGCTTATGCTTCCATAAGCCTAAAGGTTGATTGGGCCAACCTTAAGTGCCTTCCAAAGGCTCTATTATGGGGCAGAGAAAGTCATAAGGGCTCAGGGGGATAGTCCAATGTGCTTTAGATGTCCCAGGACTATTGCTCTGGGCTCCAAACAAAATAGTCAGGCTTTCAAGTAATTTGTTAATGGAGGGGATAAGGATTCCCAAGTGGAGAATGTGGATTCTCCAAAACAGGAAGAATCCAATAAGCCTCTGGGCTTCCTTGTGGGGAAACAAGTATTGATTACTCTTTCTGAACTGTAGCTAGATTCATTCAGCCTCTCCCTAAGTACTGTATTTCTCAAACCTTAACGGAGTGCTCTGGATCCTTGATTTTCTTAGGGTCAGTTGTCCACCCCTTGTCCTACACATCCACAGCCATATGCTCTAGAGCCTTTGCCTCCATGGCCTCATCCAGTCTGGTCAGTCTCTTGTCATCATTGTAGCGGCATACAACAATTTCCTCTGAAAGGGAAGCATCTTTCAGGTCTCTGCCTAACAGATTGTGGTAGCATAAGGAAGAGGTCAAGTAGCCCTGAGGAAAGATGGCAAAGGTGTAATAGACTGCTTTTCTTGGTGCAAGTGGACTGCTTTTGATTGATCTTAGTCATTGGAATAGAGAAAAAGGCAGGATTAGCAATTCCATACTATTCACCTGGTGTTAGGGCTAGCTGTTCCACCTCATTAATAAGGTCAGAATGGCCTCCACAATTGTGACAACTGTTCAGTTTCCACTGTAAATATGCCTTCTACCTTCCTCACATGCCACACAAGGTGGTCATAAGGGGAGCCGGTACAGTGAAGCTCTTTGGCCACTTTCATCTCCATTACTAGGGAGGAAATAGCTTTCATTCCATCCTGGGGCCAGTATTATTTGGTATGACCCTGAGCAAGTCAATTAACCTTGGTCTGCTTCAGTTTCTTCATAGGATTATTGTAAGGATAAAATGTGATATTTGTAAAGAACTTTACAAACCTTAAAGTACTGTATAAATGCTCTTATTATTATTGTTGTTGCATATGTTGTAGAGGAAATTTTTCTCTGTTTCAGGTTACACTAGATGGCATCTTAGTGATTCTGTGACTACTTCCACATTCCAAAATACTGTAAGTGTTTCTCTCAATTGCCTTTTGGAGTCTAAGGCATAAGCAGAAATGATGATAGGTTTTTGGCCTCTAGGAAATGGATGCCTTTAAGATCTTCTGAGATGTGGCTTTTAGAGCCTTTCCTAATCTGGAGCATGCCTTTCAGACACACAAGGAGGAAAAAGTTATAATCATCTAGTGGGCTGTTCAGGAAGAGATAGAAACTGGTCTCAACATGTTGCCATGTGGAACAGGAAATACTAATTGTGCAGCCAGAGCTCGGTCCTGGTTTTTTTCTTTCACAGCTCAGCCCTTTAATCTAGGAGTCCCAGTCAAAGCCAAAGACAACAGTTCTTACCACTCTGTAATTCTATTATTTTTTTGAATAAACAAAAATCTATTTTCTTTTCCTCTCACCTCCACCTCTCCCTCATTGAGAAAGAAAGAAAAATAAAATGCTGATAACACAATATGGGTAGCCAAGCAAAACAAATTCCCTCATTGGCCGTGATAAAAAAAAAAACAAAAACGTATTCATCTTAAATTGATCACCTCTCTATCAGGAGGTGGGTGGCATGCTTCATCATGGGACCACTAGAATCATGGTTAATTATTGCATTTATCAGAGTTTTAAAGTCTTTCAATGCTGTTTGTCTTTATAGTATTGTTACTATTATGTACATGGTTCGCCTGGTTCTACTTACTTCACTCTACATCAATTCATACAAGTCTTCTCTGAAATGGCCCCTTTATCATTTCTTACAGGATAATAGCAATGTATTACATTCAGGTACCATTAAATTTTTTCAGTCATTTCCCAACTGATAAGCACCCCCTTAAGTTTCCAGTTCTTTTTCACCACAAAAGAGCTGCTATAAATATTTTTGTATATACATGTCTTATGCCTCTTTCTTTTAATTCTTTGGGGCACAGGCCCAATAGTACTATCTCTGAATCAAAGAATATGTAACTTTTGGGGCATTAATTCTAAATTGCTACTGTAATGACCAAACCACTGCACAATATCACCACAGTGCATTAACATACCAGTTTCCCCTATTCTTCTGCCAACATGTGATTTTCCTTTTTGTCAACTTTGTCAGTTTAATGGGTGTGAGGTGGAATCTCAGGGTTGTTTTAATCTGCATTTCTTTAATTATTAATGATTTAGAGCATTTTTATATGGTTGATAGCTTAGATATCTTCCTCTGAAAACTTTGTGTTCGTATCCTTTGACCCTTTATCAATTGGGAAATGTCCTATTCTTATAACATTTGAATTAGTTTTTTATATCTTTGTAGATGAGATCTCTATCAGAGAAAATTGATTGCAAAGATTTTTTTTTCAAGTTGCAAGCTTCTATTCTAATTTTAGCTCTTTTGGTTTTGTTTGTAGAAAACATTTTCATTTATCCATTTTATCTTCTGTGATCCTATCTATCTTTTCTTTGGTCATGAACTCTTCCTCATCCTCATGTGATAGGTAATTTCTTCCTTGTTCATCTAGTTTGCTTATGGTGTCATACTTTGTATCTAAGTCATATACCCATTTGTAGCTTATCTGTATATATGGAATGAGATGTTGCCTATACCTATTTTTCTTGTCATTTTATAAATGAGGAAACTAAGTCTCAGAAAACTTAAGCAACTTGCCTAAGTTTATAGAAGTAGCAAGTGGTAGAGCTGAGAATTGAACCCAGATCCTCTGAGTCTTAATCCATAACTATGCACATATATGCATACATATATATATACAAATACATATGTAATGCATATATATAATATACATAGTCCAATAATAATTAATAAAACGATTAGCATACCTATAACCTAATCCCTCAAAGTTTTAACTTGGGTAATTCTGTAAATATGTTCCCTTTAATATCATTCAACCAACATACATGAAAGGCATGTTGGCACAAAGCCCAAAGACCCTATGGATACAAACATGAGAAAGACACAAGATCTCAAGGAACTTATAGCCTTGCAAATACTTTGTTAAAAGCTTAATCTACACGCACTGAAGTAAGAATCGGATGGATATCCAGTGAGATTCTCAAGACTCCCTTTCTGTCAGGGTCCACAAGGAATGATTTGTCCTATATGTATAGTCATCTCTCACTTTATTTCACTAATTTTTCATTCTGCCATAAGAGAGGAGTCTTACTGTGATAAACATAATATCTGCTATGTAGGCTAGGTTATATTTCTCCTCAAAAAGTATTAAAGTTGTCTTTAAGACTTAATTGAGGGGGATTAAGGCTCCTTCTGGGCAGCTGGGGAGTGCAGTAGATATCATACTGGGCTTAGAGTCAGGAAGATTCATCTTTCAGAGTTCAAATCTGGCCTCAGACACTAGCTGGATGACCCCGGGCAAGTCACTTAACCCTGTTTGCCTCAGTTTCCTCATCTGTAAATTGAGATGGAGAAGGAAATGGCAAACCACTTCAGTATCTTTGCCAAGAAAAACCCCAAATGGGATCAAGAAGAGTTAGGCATAGCTGAAAAAAAACTGAACAAGGCTCCTTCAAGATATTAAGGCTCAAAACACTGAGTATCCCATCCACAGTAAATTAACTGGGGTACATTTGGCACATTTGCCCATATCCCCAATTCTAGAAAGGTCTCTTGGCTCCTGGGAAAGAAAGGATCAAGCATTGTCCCTTCAAGTGCCTCTCAGTGCCTTGAATTCTAAGTATAGCTGCTCTTTCCATGGCCTTCTGACTTGCTGACTAGCATGGTTAACACTTAGGCAGGGAGCCTACACCTAACTGAGTTAAGACTGTATGCTTGAGGATTATTCTTTCCCTGCTGTGGCTAAGTAAATTTCCTTTCTTAACCATTAGATAATCTACATGTGCCGCATTTTATCCACATTCTAGAACTAAAATACCAGGTAAGCCTCAACTAGGGTCTACCTATAACAATAACCAATCCCTCAGGATTTTCAGAAAAGTTTTATTATTAAAACATAAATATTTTAAAAACACATATATTTATAAATACCCAGAAAAATGCTAAAACTCATTCCATACCATCCCCACTCAGCTTTTTCCCTGGCCCACCAACTAGGATCTCTCAGTTCTTGGGAACACCATGGAGGGGGATGCCAGATCTTTTCCCCTTTACTGATGAAGCCCTCCTTCTTCTACAAGGACTGTTCATTTCTTCCCTATCACTAGAAAATAAGACAACTCCAAAAAACATCATCCATTGGTCCTCTTAGTTCTCCCTGAGAAGGAGTTGTGTGGTTTATCTGGGTCAATAGACCCAGTCTAAGTATTGTACTGGGCAGCAGTATTTAGAGACCTTATAAGTTCCAGATTATGGTAATATGGACCTCTTCCTGCTGCTGCCCATTCCACTGTCCACTCTACTGAGGCCCATGCTATCGGCCACAGTTCCTGGGGCCTACATCAATACCCATTCCACTGCTGTCAGGGTTAGCAACACTACCCATTCCGCTAAAGCCAAGTACTGCCCCACTTTGTGCTAGAAATTCTAGGTACTTTCCCTGCTCTGCCAGTGCCAACAATGACCCTCAGGGCCAGGACATGAGTACTGCCATGTTTGAGCAGTTGCTATTTCCTCCAGAGTCAGGGATGAAGCACAGGGCCTGTGCTTGGGCCTACTCCTTAGGGGTCCCTCACCCAGTCCTCACTGTAAGTACCAACAAGAAAGAGAATTACAGTTCACAGTCTGAAGAAACACCTTTTAAATTGACATTGAACCCCCTTCCTCCCCCATATTTCAGTAAATCTCCTGATGTGCATCTGGCACTTTTGTCCATGTTCCCAGTTCTGGAAAGGTCTCTGGAATCCTGGGAAAGATCAAGTATTACCCTCTCAGATGTTTCCCCAGTGCCTTACATCAAAGAATCTCAACAAATCCATGTGGCACAATGCCCAAGGGCCTAGAAAATGCCATGTAAAAAGTTCTAAGCAGGTTATTCACCTTAGGTCTTAGATAATCCCACAATCACAGTTTCTAGGAGATCCCAGGATTACCATAACTGGGAGGCCTGAAGATCATTATCATTCCCAAATATAAAGTTGCAAAAATTCAATAAATAACCATTTATAACATTTAACATCTTTGGGGCATAAAATGATGAAGAGTACATTCACATCTGTCTGCCTACCAATAGACACTGTGATTTCTAACCCTTTCCCCCTGCATTCAGTAGGCACTACCTTGAGGAATGTGGCTATTGCTGGAAATACTGATGCCAGAACTGCAAAGGCCAGAGGATACATGACTTCCCTAACAGGGCATCTGATCACCCTTGGCTCCTCTTGCCTTTTAATAAGCAGCTGAGTGGCTCAGTGCACAGTGTACTGGACTGAAAGCCAAGAAGACCCAAGTTCAGTTCTGACCTCAGACACTATCTGTGTGTGTGTGACCTAGGAAAATCACTTGATCTCTGTCTGCTTCTATTTCTTCATCTATAAAATGGGGAGGATAAAAGCAGAATTATTGTGAGGATCAAATGAAATAACATTTGTAAGAATGTTCAGTTTTTTACTTAGGCCAAAAGAAATCTAGGTCAGTGGTAAAACTTGGTCTCCTGGGCCAATTAAGTACAGTTTTAATACGTTTTATGGAAATACTAGCCTAACCTACAGGGCAGGGACTATAGAAGATATTATTACTCCTACCAGAACATGTAAAAGTCACATTCTGTTTTTTATACTGGAAAGCTTTTTTTGTAGGTAGAGTGGGACAGAGGACACAGGTTAGATGATTCCAATTTTGTTGGCAACATCTAAAGCATCAGAGTCTGGAGCAAGTTGAACATAGGCCTTCTTCTCTCCGTCGGGTCAGATTAGAGTGGCCACATCGATGTCATACAGCTTCTTTACCACCTGCTTGATCTGATACTTGTTGGCCTTGATGTCCACAATGAACACTGGGGTGTTGTTGTCCTCAATCTTCTTCATAGCAGACTCAGTGGTCAAGGGAAACTTAATGATAGCATAGTGATTGAGCTTGCTTCTCCGAGGGGCAATTTGCTGAAGGTATTTTGGCTGCCTTCAAAGTCTTAGTGTCTTGGGTTGCCAGAAGGTGGGGGATGTTTGGATCTTCTTTTTGTGGCTATGGACACCCTTCAACACCACCTTCTTAGCCTTCAAGGCCTTGAACTTGGCTTCTGTCATGGAGGGGACAACAGTTTCCTTCTTTGCCTTTGGTGCCATCTTGGGGGAAAGGCAAAAGTCAGATTCTTAATAACTAAACTAAGTATAGTATGAACTTGGAATGGTATCCTTAACTCATCTAAATTTTCCATTGTACAATGCCCAGGAATCTCCTTTCCCATGATTAAGTTCTTCAGGTATTCAAATTGCAGGCAGTTCAAATGTAACAGGTGGAAAACCACTTTGTATCAGCCAAGAAGCATCATATTGGGTACAGGGTAACTGACACATATGGGTATGTACCTATCACCTTTCTATCAATATACATGTATGTAACAGAGAGCATATGTATGTGTGCACACACCCCCTGCCCCATGCAAGTGCATGTTCATACACATGCATACATGTTGGCAGAAAACACATGGAGTTTGTAAGGGTTCTGTGAGGGATGACTTGCAGTGAAGTTTCCCCATTCTGGACATCCTATATAAGTTCTTATTACTTCCTTATATTTTGTAACTAAGTTCAATATTGCATATATATGTAAGTCATTGTGTATTTCAAGGTAATGTAAGAGCTATTGAGTATTAATACAATTGATTGGATTAACTATTGAGACCAAATTAGAAGTGTTTTTAGTTTGGGGAAAGGAATGGTAGTTGAGAGGTAGCAAAGGGTTAAGTTTCTATAGAACTGCAAGAATTGCTGGAACAAGACTACTGATAAAAAGAAGTTTGAGTTCCCAGTTCCCAGAGAACTCCTAGATAATACTAAAAATGAAGTAGTGTTGGCAGCAGCAGGTGGATTAGACCAATCAGAAAGTAGACAGTGGCCTTGGGACACTCAGGCCCAGATAAGGACACATCTAGGTTGGACTGAAGGGGGTTCAGTATTCTGAGGTTGTTACTGAGCTTGTGTAGTGGACCTCATGTATTATGTATATTATCTAACAAAATTAGAGCCTCATTAGTAATAATTAGGTTAATATTTGGGAGGGGCGGGTAACCCTTGCTTATTTAACCCAGTTTCTGCTTCTGTACCTCGACCTCCTCTCTCTCTGTGCTGTACCAGAGACTGGACTGCCCGCTTCTCGCGAGATTCTAATAAAACTACCTTCACTTTGAGAGGTCTCTGAGTAGTCAGTTTGGGTCATGGTCTCCGCACCCCACACAATTCCCTAACCTCCTTCTGCCTGGATCTGGCACAGGCATGCCCAAGAGGACGAGGAAAATCTCAGAAAGTGTGATATTTCTGACCTTCTGGCCCACCATCATCATTGCCCAGCCCTTTGGGGTATGCTGTGAATTTTCAGCAGCTTGCAGTAACTCCCTCCGAAAATGTCCCCAGGATGACACAGAATAACACAGATATTCAAGAGAAGTCACCCAAGGAACCAGACTCCCCAAAGCTACAAAGAGTTCTCACTGACTCACCCCCTGGTGTATTCTATTGGCAAATAAAGTTCACTCCACAGTTAGAGGAACATGGTAAGAACCTTGACTCAGAAGCCAGGTGGAAAAGAAATTGGTGCCTTCCAGTTCCAGAGGTCAGTTCTTCTGTCTTCCTGATTGGGGTCACAGATTGTATTGTTTTGCTTTTACCAGATCTATGATTTCATTCTAGGAAGTCTTGGTAAGGGACATCTTTCTCTACCAAATGCCAATCTAGCTTTCGATCTCTCTTAGGGGCACTGAAAAATTAAGTATTTTGTCCAAGGTCACACAGTCAGTATATATCAGAGATGGGACTCTGACTCTGAGGCCAGGTCTATAGTGCCACAACTGTTTCACTAATTCAAATTAGGGATGGTTAATGATCCAGTTCAGCTGACATTTAGGTTTCATGAAAAGAAGCACTGTGAGATAAGATTGGGGAGATAGGTTAGAGTCATATTGTGGAAAACCTTGAATGCTAAGCTAAAAAGTTAAAACATCATCAAGTTGGAATGAGTTTTTAGGTGTTTTAAGTAAACTAAAATCAGGTTTGGACAAAGATAGAATTTGATGGTTTAGAAGAAAATCAGAGGATTCAAAATAGCAGATTCAAGAGAAAAATGAAATCAAGTATATGTGAACTTAGGGAGAGTGATCTTTTCCTCATCTCTTCCCTTTCTTGGTATAGTAGAAAGAGCACTGAAGTCCAAGAACCAAAATTCAAATACTACCCCTGCTGCTTACAATCTATGTGACCTTGGAGAAGTCACTTAATGACCTCCTTAGGCCTCAGTTTCCTCCTCTGTAAAATGAGGGGAGTAGACCAGATTGCCTCTCAGACCCCTAACAACTCCAGATCTATGATCCTATAATCTTAGAAATCCATTTCCCTATTCTATGTTCTTTAAATACAGACATGTATAAACGTATGAGTTCATTGCATTTTTTAAAAGTGTGCTGTGGGTTTTTCTTTCTTTGCCATCCCTTCTTCGCATCTTTCTCTTCCATATAGCAAAGAGCCATATAAAACAAAAACATAACATAACAAAGAAACATAAAAAAATAGCACTTGAACAAGGTTAATGAGCCTCAACAACAAAATTGACATATCAAAATGAGAATATATTTGGGCAGCCATGGGCAAGACTGTAGGCCTACTGAGCCAGTGTAGCAGCAAGCACTCCCAGAATGGCCTCCTAGCACAAGGTTCTTTGATCTGCTTTTCTAAAGGAAAGACAACTTTAAAGGGGTTAACAATCTTACTTTAATTACATTCACTAGTTCAGGGGAAAGGTCAGAAAATACTAACAAAGAAATTAGTATAGAGATTCAACAGACAGGGCTCCTATTGTCTTAACAAAGTAATACAACCACCCACATGCACCATCAGATCAGGAAAGCACAAACTTCTGAGTAGTTAAGGACTCTTAAAAAACGGCTACTCAGAGTCCCATATAGGCAATTAAAAGGTTCTTCATTGAGTAATTGAATGAACCCTAACACTTACAACAGGTTTATATCTAGAAGGTCTCTTTATTTTTAAATCCCCATAATTTCCCTATCATTCTTTTTTAAAATTTTTTCTTTATTTTTGGTTTTTAACATTCATTTCCACAAGATTTTGAATTACAAATTTTCTCCCTGTCTTTCCCCTACCTGACACCCCTGAACAGTGATCTCACTGAATACGCCCTTCCCCAATCTGCTCTCTCCTATATCCTCCCATTCCCCCTCCAACTTTCCAGTAGGGCAAGATGGATCTCCATATCCCAGTGCCTGTATATTTTATTTTTAGTGCATGTAAAAATAAATAATAATTTTTTTAACATTTGATTTTAAAACTTTGAATTCCCAATTATTTTCCTTCTTCCCTCTTCACCCACCCTTACTGGGAAGCAATTCAATATAGGTTGTATGTGTGTAGTTATGCAAAACATTTCCATAGTGGATATATTGTGAAAGATTGACTATATTTCCCTCCATCCTATACCACCCCCGACTTGTTCTATTTTCTACTTTGACCCTGTCCCTTTTCAAAAGTGTGTGCTTCTAACTACCCTCCTCCCCAATCTGTCCTCCCTTCTATCATCCCCCCTCTTGTCCCCTTCCCCCCTACTTTCCTGTAGGGTAAGATACCCAATTTAGTGTGTATGTTATTCCCTCCTTAAGCCAAATTCAATGAGAGTAAGGTTGACCCATCCCCTTTTGCCTTCCTGTTCTTCCCCTCCATTATAACAGTTTTCTCTTGCCTCTTTTATATGAGATCATTTACCCTATTCTGTCTCTCCCCATCTCCTCTCATTATATTCCTCTCTCACCTCTTAATTTCACCTTTTAAATATCATCCCTTCCTATTCAATTGGTCCTGTGCCCTCTGTCTATGTATACCTGTACACATATATACACACACTCACATATGTATTCATACACACATACACCCTCCTATATAGACATATATGTATGTATGCATACATATATATACACACATACATACACACACACACATATATATATATATATATACACACACACACACATTTATATTCCCTTCAACTATGCTCATACTGAGAAAAGTTTCATAAGTTACAATTATCATTTTTCCATGAAGGAATGTAAATAGTTCAACTTTGATAAGTTCCTTATGATTTCTTTTCCCTGTTTACCTTCTCATGCTTCTCTTGCTTCTTGTATTTGAATGTCAAATTTTCTATTCAACTCTGTTTATTTCATCAATAATGCTTGAAAGTCCTCTATTTCCTTGAATAACCATATTTTCCCCTGAAACATTACACTCAGTTTTGCTGGGCAGGTGATTCTTGGTTTTAATCCCAGCTCCTTTGACCTCCAGAATATCATATTCCAAGCCCTTTGATCCCTTAATGTAGAAGCTGCCAGATCTTGTGTTATCCTGACTGTGTTTCCACAATATTCAAATTGTTTCTTCTTGGCTGCTTGTAATATTTTCTCCTTGATCTGGGAACTCCGGAACCTGGCTATAACATTCCTAGGAGTTTTCTTTTTGGGATCTTTTTCAAGAGGTGATTGGTGAATTTTTTCAATTTCTATTTTGCCCTCTGGTTCTAGAATATCAGGCCAATTTTCCTTGAGAATTTCTTGAAGGATGATTCTAGTTTCTTTTTGTGATCATGGCTTTCAGGTACTCCAATAATTTTAAAATTATCTCTCCTGAATCTATTTTCCAGGTCAGTGGTTTTTCCAATGAGATATTTCACATTGCCTTCTATTTTTTATTTGTTTGGATCTGTTTAAGAGCATTTTGATTTCTCATAAAGTCATTACCTTCCATTTGCTCCAGTCTAATTCTGAAGAAATTATTCTCTTCAGTGAACTTTTGAAATTCTCTTTCCATCTGTCAAATTCAGCTTTTTAAGGCATTCTTCTCCTCATTGACTTTTTTGGGCCTCTTTTGCCATTTGAGTTTGTCTATTTTTTAAGGTATTATTTTCCTCAGTCAGGTTGTTGACTTGCTTTTCATGATTTTTTTTTGTGTCATTCTCATTTCTCTTCCCAATTTTTCCTCCACTTCTCTTACTTGGTTTTCAAAATCCTTCTTGAGCTCCTATATGGCCTGTAACCAGTTAATATTTTTCTTAGAAGCTTTTGGTGTAGGAATTCTGACTTTGTTATCTTCCTCCCATTCCATGTTTTTGATCCTTTTTTGTCTCCAATATAGGAATGTAAAGATTGACTGCTGTGCTTGCTTTGCTTCCTTTGTTTGCTCATGTTGCCACTCAATTACTTGACTTTTGAGCTTTTTGCCACAGTAGAACTCTGCTTCCAAAGAGGAGAGCTTTGTCCCAAATTGCCAGGGGTTTTCACAGCTGCTGGAACTATTAGTTGGGTGCTTTCTCTGAAGCCTCCACAAGCTCTGGTACCTGGTCACACACCCCAGGACCTCCACCCAAGACTGTGATCCAGATCCAAGCAGGTTAAAGCAAGAGAAATTACCCCTCAGAATGGTCTCATGGTCCCCCTACAATCTGCAGGCCAGGAGCTCTGAAGCAGCCACACGGAGCAGGCTCCAGGGCCACTACACCTCTGCCACTTCTCACCCCAGGGGTCCTGGGGCTGGACCATGCTGTCCCCCCACCCAGTTCCAACAGAGTTCTACACTGACCTTTTACTTTGTCTTTGACATTTTTGGTGTGATATTTCTGCAAGCCACCACTGCTGCTGGTGATTCACTCTCCCAAAGTCTGCTCTAGCCTCTGCTGGTCGGGGCTGCCCTGGGGCTAAAACCACAGCTCACATGGGGCTGAGCTTGGCTCTCAGCACACTGGGATGGACCCATCCTGCCAGTCTTCTGGGCTGCCTTCAGTGGGAGATTTGTTTCTCTCTGTCACTTTGTGGGCTCTATAGCTCTAAAGTTTGTTTAGAGTCATATTTCATAGGTATTGGAGGTGGTTATGGGGGGAGCTCACAGAGTTTTCCTGCTTCTATGCTGCCATCTTGGCTCCACCCCCCTATCATTCTTAATACTTTCAATGTCTTTGTCTACTGCCTAAATCTCACTCTCACATATCTGTTAGTTACCATATGCCCTCAGTAGTCCTTATTCAAGAAAGTAAATGAACTTTTATCAGTTCTTTGTAAAAAGCATATTCTTTATACTAAAGTAAAGCTAAATTCTGAGTAATTGTAATGAACAACCTTGGCCCCAGAGAAAGCTGTAGGAAGTGCACCTCTCTCTTTTTGGCAGAAAGGCATGAAACTATGGGTAGGGAATGTTGTATGAATATAGGAGTAGTTATTGTGTCACTTGGTTTTGTTTAACTAATTTTTCTTTATTATAAAGGGAGAGCTTATTATGGGTTGGGGAACAGCAAAGATATATTCAGAAATAACTATGATATAAAACCAAAAGGCATCAAATACTTTAAAAAAAAGACTATTCTTGTCAGATTGGAAATTATGGTCACAAGACTGTTAGTATCAGTCAGAGCTTAGATATGTGAATCATCATGGCTATTTTAAAACAAAATACTCTAAAGTTTAAAAGTTACTTAAAAATTCAGTCAGAGGGTACAGATTGAACCTTATGTAGGATGTAAGGAATTTCTGCATTTTCCTTTCCTTGTCCCTCTCTTTCCTTTCTTTCTCTCTCTGCTTCTTTCTCACATCTTTTTCACCAAATGCATTCCCTATATGGAATGCAGCACACATGCAATACACACATCAGCACACACATACATACACACTCAGTATATTTTGTAGTCAAAATAAGGGTCCTCTAATACACCCCATTACTGAAAAAAGTGTTTGAATTCTATACCTGCAGCTATTCCTAGTAATGAAACCTCACAATATTTCACAGGAAATTCCAGTGATCTATCAAATGGGACCATGTTTTTTCAAAGATTTGTACCACTGTAAACTCTTACCTAAAATGGAGACTCTAGGCTGAAGGCTGAAAAACACTGCCTAATGAGAAAAGCATCCTTGTTTCATAGCAGGAAATGGGAATGCTCCAGGAAGGATTAGAAAATTGCAGTTGCTGGGAACCTATAGTGTGTAAACTGGAGGCTGGTCAGAACATCTGTTAAACTATTTATCAGTGTAATCCATGATCATGTCTTGTCCTCTTATCTAATTGAATTATTATCTCCCTCTGGGTCCCAGTTAATGATGATTCAGGAAGAGAGAGATAAGCAAAGTAGTTTCTGATAATCCTGGTATTTACAGGAGGCTGATTGCCCTCTTTCCCTCACTAGGAATCTTTGAGACTGCTTTCTCATAGCAGTCAGAAGTCATACAATAGGATAGAATGGTAGTATGGTGGCCTATAGTATTGACCATCTCTTCTGCCTTCTGTTGCTCCTATGATGCAGAATTGCTAGTTGTTACACAGGTGGCCAAGAGTTATGACTGCCATCGAATTTGAATGGCTGGCCTTACATGACGTAAAACACAAAGGACAGAATTGTGGCTATGGTGACGGCTGTTGCTATGGCCTGAGACTTAAGCAGATGGTAAGCAAGACTGCCAAAGACCAGCCCGTGCAGGTGTTCTAGCCTGGGCCTGACAAAGACCAGTTCCATGGTTTATATTCAATATGGGAACAAAATGGGACACTTATGGATCATTCAATAGTAAACAAAAAGGTATTTACTTAACTATAGCAGGAAGAGGATGTTCAACAAAGATAGGTATTGAGGACATCTAGAGTTGATTCAGCTGAGTGAAGCTCCCATGACTGAGTTGTTCATCATTTTCTACCAGTCAGTCATCAAAGAACTCCTCATGCCTGCTTTACACTAGGGCAGTGAAAAAGTGATGTCAACAACCTGAGGCTTTAGTTCCCTGAAACTAATGTTACTAGCATGGTCTCAATATCTTTTAAGGAAAAACTAGCCCAACTTTCATGGCAGGGGTAGGGGAGTAGGATATTGCTCCTACCATAGCAAGTGACCCAGTTTCTGGAGTGGAGGTGAGTACCAAAGCATGAGGAAGGCTAGAAGGATTGTAGATCTGCCTCCTGAGTCCGTAGATTAGCAGCTGTTAGGAATGCCATCAGATGGTGAGTAAGAACAAGAGATTGATTTCTCTTACCACTCTTCATTTTTTTTCTCTTATTGTTGACCATGATTCAGACCTGAGGTCTTAGAAATACACCACTCCTCTTTTTCCTTCTCTAGGAGCTGTGGAGATGTGTGTCTCAACAATCCCACCAACCTTCACCTGAAGGTCTGGTGACAAGCAAGTGAGAGGAAGCTTGGGACATGGCAGAAGGCAGATGCTCCATATAGATAAGCTTACCTCACTTTATTCTATTTTTGTTATGCTCAATAAACTATATTATCATCATAGTTCACCTACCTGGGTCCTGTGAAAGTGAGGGGTTGTGATGCAAAAAGGAAAGCAAGGTATGGGGTGAGGGTTCTAGACTTGTCTTCAACATATGAATTTTTAAAATATACATGCATACATACATACATAATTATTTATCTAATTTCCTAGATAATTCTGGATCCAGCCTCCAAGAGTTTGAACTGCTTAGCACCACTGCCAAAGAGTAGTATTGTCAGTGAGAAGAGTAATTTAGGTTTTGACACATTGAGAGTCCCCTGGTGGGCCCAAGGATATACTGCAGTCTTTCCAAAAGCATGCATGTGCTAGAAAGGAATTGTGGAGGTTAATGGCCTAATGACTCAAGAAGGGCACTAATAAAAATCAAAAAAAAGAAGTTATCAAAAACTATTTTCCCAATTATATGCCAATAAAACTGATAACATAGATGAAAAGGATGAATATATTAAAAAATGCAAAATACCCAAGTTAACTGAAGAGGAAATATGTTTGTTTGTTTTTTTAATATTAAGCAATCAGGGTTAAGTAACTTGCTCAAGGTTACAAGGCCAGTTATTTCTGGGTGTGGTTGCTGAGTGTCTGAGCCCAGGATTCGATCTCCAGGTCGGTCCCAACACTGGAGCCGGTGCTCTTACTCGCTGTGCTACCTGGCCGCCCCAGGAAATATGTTTTTTAAATAGCCTTATATCAGAAAAAGAAATTGGACAAGCTACAAATGAATTGCCAAAGAGGAAAAAAAAAACAGAACCAGGTGGATTTAAAAGTAAATTATATTGGGACATCTAGATGGCACAGTGGATAGAGAAGCAGCACTGCAGTCAGGAAAACCTGGGTTCAAATTCAGCCTTCCAATGCTTACTAGCTCTGTGAGACTGAGCAAGTCACTTAACTTCAAATGCCTCTAAAAAGAAAAAAGAAGTATAATAAACATTCAAAGAACAATTAATTCTAAGATTATATAAACTTTTTGTAAACATAGGAAAGGAAAGGATTCTTACAAATTCTATGATACAAATATCATCTTAATACCTAACCAGAAAGAGACAAAGCAAAAAAAAGAAGACTTTAATTTGTTTTTCCAATGAAGTTATTATTTTTGACATCATACTAGAAATGCTCATTAAAGAAATGAAACAAAAGAAATTGAAGGAATAAGCATAAGCATAAAAGAAAAAATGATTGCTTTTTATAGATGATATGGCGGTCTAGTTAAAGAACCCCAGACTGAATAATTGAAGCAATTTTATAATTTTGTCAAATTATAAATCCAGATGAATCATCAATATTTCTGTATATTGCCAACAAAATCCAACAGCAAGAGAAAGAGAAATTTTATTCAAAATAACTATAGAATATGAGTCTATGAAGATTCACACAGAAACTATATGAATACAACTACAAAAGACTTTTTTCTAGAATTAGGCAGAACCAGATAATTGGAAAATTATTCACTGTTAGTGGGCTGTACTAATGTAACACAGGTTACAATATTGCCTAAATTAATTTACTTATTCATTCCTGTACCAAACTACCAGAAGATTATTATGGAGCTAGAAATAATAATAACAAAATTCATCTGAAGGAACAAAAGATCAAGAATATCAGGAGAATGAAAAAAAGAAGTGGGAAGGAAGAGGGCCTAGCAGTACCAGATCTCAAATTAAAACTGCAAAGAATTAATCATCAAAATTAGTCACTATTAGCTTAAATATAGAGAGCTAGATCAGTAGAAAGATTAGGTATACAACATATAGAAGTAAATAAACATAGTAGCACAGTGTTCTGATTACATAAAACTGAAGAGGTTTTGCATAAACAAAATCAATATAATTGACTAGAAGGGAAATAGTTAACTAGAAGAAATCTTTGTAATATATTTCTGTGACAAAATTCAGATATCCAAGATATATAAAGAATTGATATAAGATATAAGAACAAGTCATTCCCCAATAATAAATAGTTAAAAAAAAAGACACGCTATCAACAACCATATGAAAAAAATGATCCAAATCACTGATAAAAGAAATGCAAATTTAAACAGCCCTGAGGATGCTGAGTGAAGTAAATAAAACTGGGAGAACAATTTCAACAACAACAAAAGTACTTAAAAGATAAAAAAAAATTAATGACTTAGGAACTCTTAAAAGCATAATGACCAATGACAGTTCTAGTAGACTCCTTATGAAAGATGAAATCCACCTCCTGATAGAGAGGTGATGACCTCAGAAAGCAGACTGAAACATGTTTGCCGGGGAATTTGTTTTGCTTGACTATGTATGTCTGTTATGGGGATTTTTCTTCTTTTTTTTTTTTTTTAGAAGAAGAAGGTGGGAGGGAGAGAAGGCAGATTTTTGTTGACTGAAAAAATAAACTTTAATTTAAAAAAAAGTATATATAATAAAAAATAAAAAGGAAGGATTTTGGAACTGTATCCTCAAAGTTACGAAACTATGCATACTCCTCTGCCACAGTGATGCAATTACTAGACTTATAACCCAAAGAGATAGAAGAAAGAAGAAAAAGACATACATGTACCAAAATATTTAAAGTAGTACCTTTTACTTTAGTAAAGAACCAAAAATGAAGTGGATGTTCATCAGTTGGGGAAGGGCTAGCAAATTATGGTATATGAATGTAATGGAATGTTAAAAGGAATGAATTCAGAGAAAACTTTATTGACTGATTCAGAGTGAAGTGAAATGACTACAACATTGTTGAGGAAAATAACTATGATAGACTTGTCGCCTTTAATTGATGTTATCATAGTCATAATAAAGACCAATAATGAATCATGCTTCCTATCTCTTGATAGAGAAGAAATGGATTAGAGGTACAGAATAAGACTTAGATTTTCAGACATCAAATTTTAGACATTTCAAATCCAATATGTGGTTTTGTTTTATGTGACTGTTTTTGTTGTTGTTATAAAGGAGGGATTTTATTTGTGGGGAAGAAGTAGCAGGAATGGGAAGCAGTCATAATGATACTAAAAATTGGGAGAAAAGATGAATCTTTAAAAAAAAACAGAAGAAAATAGAAGGATGTTCAGAAAGAAACACAAGCATGGCAAGGTTAGAACGGCCATGTTAAATTGGAAATATACCTCTCTCCAAAACCCCCTAGCTATACATAATGGAAATTAATAGTTTCATGCGCAGTTTTCTTTTTCTATTCTTCATCTATGGAAATGTTTATGTTTGTTGGTGCTTGACAACCTAAAAATAATAAAGAGAAATTTTTTTAAAAGCCTCTTTCAAGTCTTGTCTTCTCAACTAAATTGTAGGTTCCTTGAAGGCAGAAAAATAAGCTTCTTTCAGTGCTAATGAACAAAGTAGGGGTGCAATAAATATTCAATGGAGAATAAATGGATTTGTTTCCCAAACATCTTTCTATGTACCCTTATGTTTTTTTAAACAAACTGGAGAGCCTAACCAAAGCTCTTCTCATTAGGACCAAAAATAGCCCTTTTCCTTTTATGTGGACTTTCTGGCTTTTACAAAAATGTAAGTTATATAATTACCATGGGGATTTTTTTTTTCTAATGTGCTGGTATGAAATAAAGTCTAAACTATAATGACTTCAACTTAAATTCTGGGGCCCCAAAATGTGAATTTGTTTTGCTTAACTATACTTATTTGTTACAAGGTGAGGGCTTCTATTTGGGAAAGGGTGAAGTTGTATAGGGATTGGGGGTGAGGGTACAAGTGATACAAGAAAAAAAAGAAAAGGGCATCAATGAAGTATTTTTTTAAATGAACAGAAGAAAGTAGAAGTTCAGAAGGAGACAGACTAATGTGGAAGTGTTGGTACTTTTATGTTTACCTGATATAAACAGCATCGTAAAAACAAACAATTTTGAAAGACTTAAGAGCATTAACACAATCATCATCCTCCTAACAAGTAAGATGATGGCCTAAATGAGGGGTGGGGAACCCTTGACCTATAGGCTACATATGGCCCTCTAGGTTCTCTGCAGCCTTTTGACTGAATCCAAACTTCACAGAATGAATCCCCTTAATAAAAGTATTCATTCTGTAAAACGTGGACTCAATCAAAAGGTTGCACACAAGGACCTAGAAAGCCACATGTGGCCTTGAGGCTGCAGGTTCCCTGCCCCTAGACTAAATATTTAAAATGAGATGTTTTATGGGACATGGCTAATATAGAAATTTGTTTTGCTTGATTATACATATTTGTTACAAAGATTTTGTTTTGTTTTGTTTTCCAGTGGGGCAGGCAGAAGGCAAGAGGATAAAAAAAGTGCTTAATAATTTAAAAATGAAATTTAATTAAAAATTATATGTAATAGAATTAAATAACTTTACATATGATCCTCTTTTCTTTTTTTGTATATTGAAATAAATATTCATGCTTGTTGATATTTGTTAAATTCAGAATAGAAAAGGCAAATTCAAAAAGTAAAGTAAAAAAATAAATTTTAGGGCCCTAGGACCATCTGACAAAGGAGTGACCTTCTAGTTTACCAACCCAAGGAATATCATCATCATATGACTAAAATATGGAAATAATGTTGGAAGGGCTATGGGAAATCATGCACATTAATGCCCTGTTGGTGCATGCATGAATTGATCCTACTCCCTTATGGAAAGCAATTTAGAATTATCCTTTAAAAAGCAAAAAAGCTACAAAAATTCCCATACTCTTTGACCCATATATCTGAAGGAAGTCAAGGATAGAATGAAAAGCCCCATATACACCAAAATATTCACAGTAACATTTTTTATGCTAACAAATAATTAGAAACAAAGTAGGTGTTTGTCAATAGGGGAATGGCCAACAAATTGTGGTACATTAATATAATGAAATATTACTTTACTATAAGAAACAGGGCATATGTAGAACATTGAAGAGTTTGAGAAGACTTATATGATCTAACACAAAATGAAGCCAGTAGAACCAAGAAAACTATATAAGAAATGATTATAACAATGAAAAACCCCCCCAAAAAATAAAATGACACTAAATGCTGTGCAATTACAATGACTAAGTTAGGTCCCTGAGAAAAGTTGAGTATGCCTCCTTTTCTTCATTGCAAGAAGTAGGGGTCTACAGGTGTAAAATACTGTATGTACTGACAGATATGGTTGATAAGTTGGTATAGTTTTGCTTAATTGCTTTTTTTCATTTTTTTGAAATTTTCTTATAAGAAATAGCCCACTAGGGAAGGATATTTAATGAAAGAAATATCATGAAAAAACCCAAAAGGATCAATAAAAATGATGCAAACTTTAAAAAAAAAAGTATCTTTTTCATTTGCCCCAAAGCAGGGGCTGCTTCAGTGGTGGTAATTATATCTCTAGCACTGGCTTTAGTTCAAACCAAAGCACTTTCTACTCTTAGTTAAGCTAGAAAGTTTCTGCCCAGTGTAAGGATTTTCTGTTGTTAAATCAAAACTATATTAAAATGGAAACTTTTCATAAGCTTTGCATACTTGTGGGATTTATCATCCAAGTGATTTCACAGATGAAAGAACAGAATGGAATGCTTACTGATGCTTTTTCCACATCCTGAACTTTTATATAAAGTATGAATGATTTGATGCTGAATAAATGTTGAACTTGGATTAAAATTTTCTTACATTACTTATGATAGGGTATAACTAGATTAGTTTCTAATATTTCCTTGAGGATGAACATTCCATGATGCTTATTCTAAATGTGTTGATAGGATTTCTTCTATAAGTTCTCTAATAAGGCCTAAACTTCAAAAAGATATTTTTCAAAAGCACCCCGGTGGATTTCAAATTTGCACAAATGTAATCCTTGTATACAAAGTGGTGTTCAATACAATTTTGTTGAATTAGTTACTGATGCATTTTCAACTTTCCATATCATGGACTTTGCAGAATCATGGGATTACAGAGTCTCAGAGTGGGAAGAGACCCCAGAGGCCAGCTAGTCCAACCCATAACTAAACAAGAATCTCTAACATTGGGGCGGCTAACATTGGTTCAGTGAATAGAGCACTAGCCTTGGAGTCAGGAGGATCTGAATTTAAATTTGGCCTCAGACACTTACTGGCCATGTGACCTTGGGCAAGTCACTTAACCCCAATTGTCCTGCCTTCCCCCTCCAAAAAGCAAAAAAAAAAGAATCTCCAATATGCCTAACAAATCAGTTGGTCAGTCAACTAGTATTTATTAATTGCCTACTAGGTATTCAGGGAGGCCTAGCACCTCTGATTTGAGGGCTTGTCAAGCTTTTTTCAGGGTTGCTCACCTACCTTTGGTGCCCATCTTTCACCCAACTCTCACCTGTAGCTCCAAGAAGCTGTAGCATGGGCAGCAACCATACCCTGGTAAAACTGTCTCAGAGACAAGCTAAACCAGGTTGAGGTTAACCAAGAGGCCTCAAACCCATCAGTGATTTAGGTGATGTCTTTCCCAAGCATGTGAAGACGTCCCGCAGCAAAATGGGCAGATGAGAACAATTGGTTCCAATGGCCATGAAGACAGCCAAAGCAGGTGCCACAGAGCACTTAGAGCTTGGCTGGACATCAAAGATACCAAGTTCATCCATTGCATCCCAGGTCATCATTCTGACTTTTGCCTTTGTCACTGGACTTTGATAACTGGAAGAGAAAGTGAGACTGATGACTTACTTGGTATAACTCTGCCTTACTTAAGTCCAATTCATACACGAAGTCAGGACATCACCCCTTGATGTCATTGACCTTCTTTGAAAATAACAACAATTATATGCTAGTCATTGTGCTAAGCTATTGGAAAGGCAACAACCACAACAAAAAAAATGGTCATTCACATTGAAGACTTACATCAAGAAGCAGACCAATTCATATGCAGAGAGCTCTAATTGTTAGGAAGGTTTTCCATACAGCAAACTTAGATTTGTCTCTGTAATTTTCACTCATTCTCTTTCTTCTGTCCTCTTCTGCCATGCCCAAGTGTAATCCTGCTTCCATATGACAACCTTTTAAATACTTGAAGACAACAATCATATCTCCATGAAGTCTTTTTCCTCTTCAGGTTAAACAACCCCAGTTGTTTTTTTTTAATCGTATACACATATCACATGGACTAAAGATCCTTAACCACCTTGGTTGCCTCTATGTACTTTCCCAGGTTATCCTGGTTACCTTCTGTTATCTCCATTTTATCAGTATCCTTCATAAATGGTGGCTCTCAGAACCGAGGGGAGATGACAATGGGAATATCACCTTTCAATTTCTGGACATACTTTTTCTTGGAGCTTAAAACCCTGTTGAGTTTGTTTTTTTTTTTTTTTTACTGCTAAATGACACTTGATATATAGGACTACACTAAAAATTCCAGATTATTTTTCAGATAAATGCTATCTAGTTATATTTTCTCCATATTTTTCCTGGGAAGCTGATTTTGGGGATCCAAATCTAAGACTTTTTATTTGTCCTCATGAAATTTTAACTTGCCAGCTTCAGCCTTTTATTTTAACCTTTTAAAATCTTGACTTTATCAACCAATGTATTAGCTAGCTACCCCCACCTTGCTACTGTCCCATACTAGCTTTATGCCATCTACAAAGTTTATAAGCATGCCCTCTACCCTTTGATTTAAATCTGATGACAATGTTAAATAGCCTCAGTCACTCTTCTAGTGACCACCTTCCAAATTAACATGACTACTTTGGGTGTGGTCATTCAACTAGTTTCAGATCTATTTAATCCATAAGTACCCTGGTGCAGGTCCCTTAATCTTTTCTATAAGATAGCCTAAGTGGCTTTGTGAAATGCTTTTTTAAGAATCCAGGTAAACCATAGCTACATCTTAGCCCTTATCTACCAGGATTAGATCCCCTTGTCAAAAAAAAAAAAGAGAGAGAAGAAATTAGTTTGATGTGTCCTCTTTTTGATGAAGTCATACTGGTTTACTATTATTTTTCTAGATATTCATTAACCATACCTTTGAGAATTTTGTCATGAACTGAAATTAAGTTTACTGATTTATAGCTTTCAGATACCACTCTTTTTCCTTTTTAAAAAAAAAGGCCATTTTCCCTCTCCAGTTTTCTGCACTATTTCACTCATTCCTGATGGCCTTTCAAAGATGACTGATGATGGCTCAGCAATTATATTTGCTAATTCTTTCAGTATCCTGGGTGGCTTGGGCCTCAAGTTCAAGATTTAAACTCACCAGGGGGTACCTACTTATCATTTCCTTTCTTATCTAGGATTTCAGCTCCCTATTAGTCTTTTTTTGTGGTCCCATTTCCAATTCCCCAATCATTTTTCTTACCGGAGAAAATAGAAAGAAAATAAGTTGAATAGCTCTGCTCGCTCCCCCGTTTGTTATCATTGTTCCATCCATCCTGATCAGCAGTCTTAACCTTTCTTTGATCCTCTTTTTTCTGAACATTGCTAAAAAATACAAATAACCCCCTTTTTGTTTTCTTTAGTTTTGCTCATTGATCTTACCTTATTCTGAACTTGAGAACCCCTGATTTTAAAAAAAAATAGGTTTTATTGTTCTCTTTTGCTTTTTATACTACAGTGATTGGGTAACTGGTGTATAGAGAGCCAGGCCTGGAGTGAGGAAGACTTACCTTCTTGAGTTCAAATCTGGCATGAGATACTTACTAGCTAAGTGACACTGAGCAAGTCACATAATCCTGTTTGCCTCAGTTTCCTCATCTGTAAAATGAGCTGAAAAAGGAAATGGCAAACCACCCCAATATCTCTGCCAAGAAAGCCACAAATGGGTCATGAAAAGTCAGACACAGTTGAAAAGACTGAACAACAATTATAATAATTACTATCTATAGCTCCCCTACCTCTATACCCCTTGCTGGAACTGGATTTTCCTTTATAACAAAAAACGTAATAATAATGGAGACAGTGATCATGTCTAACAATGTATGTATTATGCCTATACACCCTTACTCTCTGTACTGAGAAGAGGCAGGAATATTTCATTATCTGTTCTCTAAGACACAGTTTAGGTTCTTTTCAGTACAATTTTAATTTACATAATTGTAGTCATTAAGCAGATTTTTTTTTTGCTTCTACTGGTTTAATTGCATTAGTGGATGAAGTGAGCAGAACCCAGAGAACAATTTATAATAATAACAATACTGTAAAGACAAACAGAAACTCTGATCAATGCAATGACCAAATGTGACTCCAGAAGATTCATGATGAAACTCGCCTCCTGTCAGAGCAGTGATGGACTCAGAGTACAGATTAAGACATATATTTTTGGGACATGGACAAATGGAGAAATTTTTTTTTTGCTTGGCTATGGGTATTTGCTAAAAAAGCTTTTGTTTTTCTTTCTTTTTCAGTGGGCATGGGGAGAGAAGGTGAGAGGGAAAAATGAATTTTCATCCATTGAAAAATTAAAATAAAAAAACTTGGGCTCTATCTAGTTCTGTTTTCCCTCTCTTTCTGTTACATCTCCTCTTCTCCCCTGGAAGTTCATGCTCTCACCTTCTTTGGGATGAGACAAAAGAGTTGATAAACCACTTGACCTAAGGTATTAGGTTATTAATGTGTAGCCAAGGAGAGAGGGAGGCAGGGAAGAAAGAGAAATGGATTTAAGAGAGCTAGGCCAAATATTTATAAATTAAACAAGATTTGAAAAATTATTGAATTTGAAATTATTGAATTTGAAAATTAATTTGAAAAATCATTATGAAAAAAAAATTATCACAAAAAGAACATTATGTGTTATGGAGAGGAATCTTCTGGCATTAAAGAGATCTCAATCTATTAAAAATGACATCAAAAAGTGTCCTGATTTGTGCCCCATTCCCTTTTTTATGGACCTAGGCAGAGGCCTAGCTTTCTTATTCCTCTGTTTTGCTGCATTCCTTAAAAGGTAACATTTGACACAGAGGAGTGAATCATTCAGGGTATCGTAGGCATCATTGGGATGGGATATTTTTGGGTCAGAGAGACCTTTTTTGGTAGGGCTAAAATCCCACCATGTAGGTGACAGGCTACTCTGCCAATAAATAGCCTTGATTGAGCCATAGTTGCAAATTCCCTCTTCTCCAGTGGATACTTCTTTACTTAAATTAAGGAAAAGATCAAAGACTTCAGAATACCATAAGGGCAAAGGCTCATCCTTCTTTACTTTTCTTCTGGAATAAAATCCTGAAACTTAGTCAGTAAGTAAGAAGTAAGACCTCCTCTACTCCTCTATTAATTTAACAAAATATTCCAGATAGCAATCTGAGGATGCTTAAGTTTTCTACTAAGACTAGAAATGCCTGGGTAGTAGTGATCATTTTTTTATTTTGTTTTTTGTCTTTTTTGGAGGGGGGAAGGAAGGGCAATTGTGGTTAAGTGACTTGCCCAAGGTCACACAGCTAGTAAGTGTTAAGTGTCTGAGGCCAGATTTGAATTCCAAGACCTGTGCTCTATTCACTGTGCCACCTAGCTGTTCCCAACAGTGGTCATTTTGGGGGGTTGAATTTTCAGGGTGCTGTTTAGGAGTCTCCCACATCACTTTGTAAATAAATGGGAGGAGTGTTGGTGAAGGTGGTGTCTTTGAGCTTGTAAGCTCCTTAAGGGCAGAGACTGTCTTTTGCCTCTTTTTGTATACCCAATACTTAGCACAGTGCCTGCACATAGTAGGCACTTAAGAAATTATTGAATTGAATTTGAATTGGATCCCTAAATAGGACAATACTCCCAAATGCCCCAGTGTGTTTAGGAACCTGGGTAAATGTGAGAGCTGTGGGAGTTCATGTGAGAGAGACATCAGTGCAGGCAGCAGGAGACCAAAGTTCAAATCTTAGATCTGACACATACTGTATGACTTTGGGCAATTCATTTAACCTCTCTGGGCCTCAGCTAACTTATCTATACCACGAAGATGTCTTCCAGTTCTAATGCTATTTCCTTTTGCCCCTAACCTTAGTGCTGTAAAGAGAGACAATATGTTGTGATATAGGAACCGATGGGATGCTTGGGTGCCCATGCTTGGATCCAAATGATAAGATCACATTTCTCCCTAGCCTCAAAATACTATCCCTGGCAGTTTCTCCGCAGCCCAAGGACACTATGCCTAGCAATTACTCATGAGTGGACCCTGGCAAAATACTTCTCTCTCCCTGATACAGTAACAAACTGCACCAGTAAGAATTATTAGCTTGAACTGGCTTTGTATTGGCTCATAAAGATTTCTATACCCACTGGACTATCTATACCAACTCCCTACCTCATTATATGTATCCTGGACCTCTCATTATGTGTATCCTAGACTTTAGATATATGTATACTCCCTACATCTATCTCGTCAAACAAGACATTGATTGGTGCAAACTGGGCAGCCCTTAGTCGGCCCTGACTGCTAGTTAACTTAGTAGCAGTCTGTAGCAGCAAGCACCCCAAGCGTCCTCAGGGTTTGCCGCCACCACAGGTTCTTGGATCTGCTTTGTTAAAGGAAAGCAACTCAAAATGGGTTAACAAGCTTACTTTAATCAGTCAGACATATATCGTTTACCTTGTTCAGGAGAAAAAGGTCAGCACCCCAAACTTTAAAATATACAGACAGAATTATCAAGACATTAACAGATCAAGAAGACAGCTTTCCAAACTGTCCAACCATTACATCCATACCCAGTCAACATCTGGGTTTCCACATCTGGGTTTTTCAAAGCCGGGGGACTCTCAACAACGGCTTCCCAGAATTCAGATCAAATCACAGAACATTTCTCAAAGTGAGTCCCAAAACAAAGCTACACATCAGGGCTTATATAGCCTTCTCCTGGCTCAGAAAATGTAAAAACCTTATTGACTCACTGGCCAATCAAGAAGTATCAACTGAAAAACAAGCCTCCCCCACCCCAGGCTTCAGGTGCACATTAGCCTAGGGGCAGGGAAGATCTTTAAAATTTACATTCTTATTACACAGTCCTAACTGATGTAGCTGACCTAAAAACCACACCTCCCTGAGACCCTGTCTAGGTCTTTACCCGGTGAACTGGGTAAAACACTTGAGCAGTAGATACAAAAAGTACATGTTCCTTTAAGAACTGACCACTCCTTCATCCCAGACTGAATCACCTAGTTAGCATATTTGGCACATATTTTACTATAGTTTATCCTGTACAAAATTTAACTGTACCCCTCTAAGGACACAGGTTCCTTAAGAATTTTTGCCCACTGAAAAGTGGAGAAATAAACCTTTGCCATCTTGACTTAAAGAATGCTTGAGTCTGTGAATTCATTCCAGATGATCCTGTCCTGCTCTCTGGTCCTTGAAGTGTCCCTGAGCCCCCCTCAAACCACATCATTTCCACTACACTAGGAGTCAGGATACCATTGACCAGAGCTGTACTGGGCAGGGGAAGAAGTTATGAGTGTGGAAGACGTGGGAGAGAAAATGGGTTCCAAGATAGTTCTATTGATGCCCCCTAAGTTTTCTGAACTCTGTAAGCAAAAGCCTTGTTGCCTCACCCTAGTTACAGTGCTATTACTTGCTAGCTGAGTGCCCCTGAGTAAATTATATCCCTTAGCATCAGTTTTCTCATATGCAAAATATGCATAGATGTCTAGAAGATGTTCTTTTGCTGTGATTCTCTGAGGAAGTTAGGCATGAATTGGTAGGGGAATGGTATAGAAAGTCTGTCTACAAAGTAATTAATGAGAATCATTTTCTTTGAATGAACATACAATAACATATATCCCAGAGAGCATTATCTTTTAAAATAGTCTTCTTGATGGACTACAACTTTATTCCAGTGATACAGCTGCTGCTCAAAACATTTTTTAAACTTATCTTTTGGAATTGCCTTCAGTATGATTTTAAGAATCCCAGGAGGAAAAGTTGTTCATTCCTCATTCTTTCTTCTTAAAATCTGTATTGATGCCTTTTGTTTTTATATGAGAACAATTTATTCCAACAGCCACAAAAGCTTCAAAAGCAGGTACTATGGAGCCTTCAGAGCTTGGTCAGATATTAAAGATGCCAAGGTGTCACTGTGCCACAAGCCATCACCAGACATCTTTACTTTGTCCTGCAACTGAACTTCAATGACTGTGGAAAAGGGCGTCAGGCTGATGACTTTTTTATAGCTCTGCCCTACTTAAACCCAATTAATGATCAAATCAAGACATCACCCATGACGTCACTGATCCTCTTTGAAAATGAGCAACAATCATTGTCCAGTAGACCCCACTGATGGCACCATGGGGTTCAATTGGCACCATGCCTCACATATAGTAGGAATTTAATAAGTATTTGCTGATTGTAACAAAGAAAAACAGGTAAACAAAACCAACAGACAAAAGGACCATGTTTGCTTCATTTTGCACCCAAAGCTCTCTCACCTACCAAAGGAACTGAAGTCACATCTGGTGTTTGGTTATTACCTTTTTCATTAGAATTAGCCCTGTTTGTATGACTAGTTAAAAAAAAATCACAGGGGGCAGAGCCAAGATGGCAGAGTAGAAGCGCAAACTTGCTGTGGGCTCCTGCTCCAATCACTTCCAATACATGTAAAAAATGACTCTAAACAAACTTTAGAGCTATAGAACCCACAAAATGACAGAGAGAAATAAATCTCCTGCTGAAGGAAGCTTGGCAGGCTGACAGGAAGGGTCTATCAAACCAAGATGGGAGAGGATTGCAGTATGACATGAGTCACATGGTTCCAGCCCCTAGGGCAACCTGACCAACAGCTGCCAGAGCAGACTTCAGGAGAGTGAATCATCAGTAGCTGTGGCAGTTTCCAGACTTCTCAACCCATAAATGCCAAAGACAAAGTAAAAGGTCAATGTGGAACTCTGTTGGAACAGGGGGGACTGAAGAACGCAGTCTGGCCCCTGCCCATGGGGCAAGAAATGGCCAAAGGTGTGGCAGCCATGCAGAGAGCTCCTGGACTGCAGAATGTAGGGGGACCAAGCCACCATTCAGAGGGCAATTGCTCTTGCTTTAACCTGCTTGGATCTGGAACACAGTTTGGGTGGTGGTCCTGGGGACCAGTGAGCCAGAGCTTGTGGGGGCTACCAAGATGGCACCCTCCTACTAGCTCTGGCAGCTGCAAAAGCCCCAGGAATGTGGGACATAGCTCTCTCCAGTCTGGAAGCAGAGTTCTACCATGGCAAAGAGCTCAAAAGTCAAGTAACTGGCTGGCAATATGAGCAAGCAATGGAAGTACAAACAGACAATAGAATCCTTTTTGGGGGACAAAAAGGATCAAGGCATGGAGCAGGAGGAAGACAGTGAAGTCAGAACTCCTGCATCAAAAACCTCCAAGAAAAATATGAATTGATTATAGGCCATGGAGGAGCTCAGGAAGGATTTTGAAAATCAAGTAAGAGAAATGGAGGAAAAATTGGGAAGAGAAATGAGAATGATGCAAGAAAATCATGAAAAGAGAGGCAACAGCCTGCTAAAGGAGACCCAAAAATACGCCGAAGAAAATAACACCTTAAAAATAGACTAACTCAAATGGCAACAGAGGCCCAAAAAGCCAATGAGGAGAAGAATGCCTTAAAAAGCTGAATTTGCCAGACAGAAAAGGAATTTCAAAAACTCACTGAAGAGAATAACTCCTTCAAACTTAGATTGGAGCAAATAGAAGCTAATGGCTTTATAAGAAATTAAGATACTATAAAACAGATTCAAGCACAAATGAAAAAAATAGAAGGCAATGTGACATATCTCATTGGAAAAACCACTAACTTGGAAGATAGATCCAGGAGAGATTATTTAAAAATTATTGGAGTACCTGAAAGCCATGATCAAAAGAAGAGCCTAGAAATCATCCTTCAAGAAATTCTCAAGGAAAATTGCCCTGATATTGTAGAACCAGAGGGCAAAATAGAAATTGAAAGAATTCACTGATTGCCTCTTGAAAAAGGTCCCAGAAAGAAAACTCCTAGGAATAATATAGCCAAATGCGAGAGTTCCCAGGTCAAGGAGAAAATACTGCAAGCAGTCAATTTGAGAATTGTGGAAACACAATCAGGATAACACAAGACCTAGCAGCTTCTACAATAAGGGATCAAAGGGCTTGGAATAGGATATTCTGGAGGTCAAAGGAGCTAGGATTAAAACCAAGAATCACCTGCCCAGCAAAACTGAGTATAATGCTACAGAGGAAAATAAGGTCATTCATTGAAATAGAGGATTTTCAAGCATTCTTGATGAAAAAATCAGAGCTGTAAAAGAAAATTTGACTTTCAGATACAAGAAGCAAGAGAAGCATGAGAAGTTAAACAGGAAAAAGAAATCATAAGGAACTTATTAAAGTTGAACTACTTATATTCCTACATGGAAAAACAATAATTGTAACTCATAAGACTTTTCTCAGCATGAGGATAGTTGAAGGGAATATATATGTGTGTGTATATATACATATATATAATGTATACATACATATATATGTATATATAGGAGGGTGTATGAGTATATAAATATATGTGAGTATGGGCATATGTATGTTCATGTATACATAGACAGAGGGCACAAGAAGGGACAGTATTTAAAAAATAAAATTAAGAGGTGAGAGAGAAATTTATTGGGAGAAGGAGCAAGGGAGAGATAGATTAGGGTAAATTATCTCATATAAAAGAGGCAAGAGAAAACTGTTACCCTGGCGGGGAAGAGCAGGAAGGTGAAAGGGAATGGGACAACCTGATTCTCATTGATTTGGCTTAAGGGGGGAATAACATACACACTCAATTGGGTATCTTACCCTAGAGGAAAATAGGGGATTAAGGAATAAGAGGGGGGATGATAGAAGGGAAGGCAGATTGGGGGAGAGGGTAGTTAGAAGCAAACATTTTTGAAAAGGGATAGGGTCAAAGGAGAAAATAGAATAAGTGGCGGGGGGTGGGATAGGATGGAGGGAAATATATCTAGTCTTTCACAATATAACAACTATGAAAATGATTTGGGTAACTATACATGTACAGCCTATATTGAATTGCTTATCTTCCCAGTGGGGGTGGGTGAGGAGGGAAGAAGGGAAAAAATCTGGAACTCAAAGTTTTAAATACGAATGTTTAAAAATTTGGGAAATAAGATATACAGGTACTAGGGTATAGAAACCCATCTTGCCCTACTAGAAAGTTTGGGGGGAATGGGGTAGGATATAAGAGAGAACAGATTGGGGGAAGGGTTATTGAGTAGGCTAGGTATTTTGGGGTTGGGGATAGGGGAAAGACAGGGAGAAAAAATTGTAACTCAAAATCTTGTGGAAATGAATGTTAAAAACTAAAAGTAAATAAATTAATTATTTTTTTTAAATCACACTCAGGAGATTTGTTATTGTTAAGGATACTCAAAGGAAAATGATACAGACTCTAGGGTAAATAGCAGAAGAGTTCCAGAAATGGATCATCTCAGGTGGTAAAACAGATAACTTTGTTTACCAAGAGTAAATGAGACATCAGGGATGAAGGGAATTGCATGTGTTTGAATTTGGCTGGGAAATAGCAGTCAATACTACATTAATTTTTAACTTTAACTCCCTAATGCTTTGAAGCAGATAAGAGGAAAATGAATGCATTTTTGCAAAAGTCTTTGCAGAGAAATTTACACAGATGGAGCTGAACACAAAAACATATTGCAGCTAAGTGTTGTACAGGCCCAGCAAGCAGATGACATAGACAGGACTCCAAGGCATTAGTTCAAACATGCACACACAGAGATGGGTACTGGATGGCAGAAAGAGACCCCGGAAACATCAGCTATTGTCAGCTGAATTCAGAACAGCCCCTTCAACCATCACCCCTCATGATAAGGTTTCCCACTTTTAAGCCATACAAGTCAATATCAGTTCTCAGGTGTCCTTCCCTTTCCCTAGGCCTTCCTAAGAGAGCCCTGGGAAGTAGAACATAAGGTTCCTGAAGGCAAGGAATGTTTGATTTTTGTCCAACATCTTGTATTTAAGAAGGACCAAGAGTATCAATTGATGCAAAAATTTGCTTAGTCCTTTGAAGTATTCTTAAATTCCCATCCTTCTGCTGAATAAATGTTTGTTGTGAACTGAATTCAAAGTCAGTCCTTCCCAGTATCAATCTGCCCTCACCCCATAAGTCTTCCTAAGAAAATCAAATTGATATTATCTCTGTTTTCATAATTGATTCTATTCTGTATCACTGCCAACAGTTTGTATATTACCTACATCAAGTTTCTTTGTCTCTGAGTTAAGTTCATAAGTTCAGCTTTCCTCTCTTGGATTGTGTTTGCCTTAGATGCCAGAATTCCTAGTTTTGCCTTTGTTCAATGACATGTTAGTGCTTGTTGTTGCTATTGTTGTTCATCCTTTGTTCTTGAAAAGGACCAATGACGTCATGAGGTAATGACATGTTAGTATATTGAACATATAGAGATAGAGATTGAAATTGTGATTTTGTTGATATGGGGAAACTGCATCCTCCAAGTAAGGAAACTTGTATCAATGCACTTTCTCCAGAACTTATAGTCTTAGAAGATTTCTTAGAGCACTGAGAGGTTAGGAGACTTGACCAGGGTTGTAATGGCCAGTAATATCAAAGCTGACCCTCTATCTAATGAGTTAATAACCCAGTTTTCCAATGTCATACATGTTCATTGAGCACCAGTCATGTTTAGGTTCCTTTTCCTATTAACTGGTAAATTTTCTCGATTCTATAGAATCAAAAACTCCTTGAGGTAAAAAAGGTATCATAGATTTACTCCCCTGTAGCAGCAAGCACCCCAGCGTCCCCAGGGTGTCTGCCAACACAGGTTCTTAGATCTGCTTTGATAAAGGAAAGCAACTCAAAATGGGTTAACAAGCTTACTTTAATCAGTCAAATATGTATCGTTTACCTAGTTCAGGGGAAAAAGGTCAGCACCCCGAACTTCAGAATATACAGACATAATTATCAAGACAGAGAAACAGATCAAGTAGACAGATTTCCAAACTGTCCAACCATTACATCCATACCAAATCAACATCTGGTTTTCAACATCTGGGTTTTTCAAAGCCAAGGCGGGGCTCTCAACAACGGCTTCCCAGGATCCAGATCAAATCACAGAATACTTCTCAAAGTGAGCCCCAAAACAAAGCTACAGATCAGGGCTTATATAGCCTTCTCCTGGCTCAGAGAAAGTAACAACCTTATTGACTCACTGGCCAATCAAGAGGTATTTACTGAAAAACAAGCCTCCCACCCCAGGCTCTAGGTGCACTCTAGCCTAGGGGCAGGAAAGATCTTCAAAATTTACATTCCCATTACATCCCCCCACTTCCATTTTATATAAAAGGTGCAAAGAAATTTATGCACTTGCCCAAGGTTACACCAGCAGTTATGAACAAAGCTGGGATTTTAACCCAAGGTCCTTTTTGACTTCAAATCCAGCACTAGGCCACATAATTCAATTGAACAAACCTCAGATTGTTATGTTTCTTGTAATGTCTCTCTAGGTAGTCATTAGAGGAGTCAGAGAAGTCCTTTTAATGTTCAAGAGTTTGGTTTAATGTTGACCTATCCTTAATGGTTGAAATGTAAAAGGTCTTGACAGCTCTTCCCATTTTCCCTAAACCAAGGCTGCTGGCCATCCATATATGGAGATTCTATGTCTACCACACACACACACACACACACACACACACACACACACACACACACACAATAATAAAAATAAATAAATAAAGGAATTTTGAAAACTTAAATTGCAGTGTGAAAATTCTCCCCAGGGAATGAAAATCCTGTTGGCCTTTCTTTTTCAGTTTCTGATAAGAGAGCTAGCCCGAGTTCAGCGGATCTGAGAAACTGGCAAGGTTTAGCATTAGGATTAAGGAGTACATGTGGTCTGAGAATTTTCTGGGTGCTATTCCTAGAGATGTCCACCAAGTGGCAGTGTTCCCTATACTGGCTTATCTCTTCAGGGGGGCTGTTTATTGAGATATAACCATGGATACCTTATCCCACAGCAGCAACACAGGCTTAGATTTCCATGCCAGATTTCTGTGCCTTCCTTTTCCAAATTTTTCTACGATTACATTTAAGTATCAGAAGAAAGAAGGAAGAAAGGAAAGAAAAAAGGAAGAAAAGAAACAAGCATTTACTAAGAACCTACTAAAGTACCAGCTGCACTTTACAAATATTATCTCCTTTAAAATGCTCACAAAAAACTGAGATGCAGATGCTATTATGCTCCACATTTTACATTTGAGGAAACTGAGACTTACAAGGTTAAATAAGTTGGCCAGGGTCATAGAGCTAGTAAGTATCTGAGGTCAGACTTGAACTCAGTTATTCCTGACTCCAGACCCTGCACGTTACATTTGAACAGGAAGGGTCCTAGGCAAAATGGATAGGAGCGGACCCTGTGATTTCATTGGTACAAAGGACTTCCAGAAAGAAATCTTTTCTGTCACTGCAGGTCAGCACCTTCTCTGCTATTTATTGGTGCACATTTCAGAAGATCACTTTCCCTCTTTTGCAGCTAATAGGCCCATGCCCAATGCCTAGTTACTTCCCTTCGGTATCCCAAGACTCCTCAGTATGATGCTTCTCATGGATCTTAATGCGGTGGATCATTCCCAGTCTCCCACATGTTCCAAATTTGCCTCTCTGCTTTCCCATTCCTTCAAGGGTGAGGCACACTTCTATCCTAGTTGATTATAGGATATCTGATAAATGAACTCACATTAATATGTTAATGAGTCTTCTATCTTCCTGGTAAGTGTGTATTTTATCAAAGTGTGCTATATGCAAAATTGTGAGAGACATTGGGGGAGAGGAATTGCTTTAATGCTAAAGAGGCATCTAATGTAGTAGGAAGAACATGGACCTGGGGAATCAGAAGATCTGGGTTCTAGCTCTGGCTCTGTTTCTAAGCAGAAGGGCATATGAGTTAACTTGTCCTACACTCAGTTTCCTCATCTGTTAAAAGACTGGATTATGTTAGATTATCTGACAGGTCTCTTTCAACTTTATAGTGTTAGGCTAGCTCAAGACAGACTTTGTAAACTACATTGTGGTTCTTATCGCCAGGATCAGACTTTCAGACCAAAAGGTAACTGTCCACGTGGTTTAATTTGAGAAACATTGGGAAGCGCCAAGTCTCCATTTCAAAATCTCTTATCACACCTTCTAGTGCATAGAATTCCACCATTATTTAGATCTTGATGACTTTTAGGTATTCAGAAGTCATCTATTAAACTGAGGTCCCTGGTTAAAGGAACACCTTTAGACTTTAACAACTATTTCATCAAGGATCTATTTTCCAATGCTGACTGGGAATGAAGAACAAAGTTTCATGAGGATAGGACATGTCCTAAAATGTTTATAGCAGCTCTCTTTGTGGTGACAAAGATCTGGAAATTGCAAGGCTGACCATCAATTGGGGCATGGCTGAACAAGTTGTGGTATATGATTGTGATGGCATAATACTCTGCTATAAGAGATAATGAGCTCAATGATCTTAACATGGAAAGACATACAAAATAATGAAGAGTGAAATGCCAAAAGGACATTGTTTACAGTAACAGAAATATTGGGGGGGTGTTTTTGTTTTTGTTTTTGTGGGGTTTTTTGCTTTTTTGGAGGGGGGAAGGAGGGGAAATTGGGGTTAAGTGACTTGCCTAAGGTCACATGGCTAGTAAGTGTTAAGTGTCTATCTGCCTCAATGTCACTAAGTCAACTAGCCTCAGGGCTACCTGAGAAGTGCCTTGTCTGCCACTCATCAGTGTCATGTTTGACAAGATGGATGTTGGGAACCAAGGCTAACAGGGATTCAGGATGTGCCTAACTGGCTGAGGAGTTAACTTACAGATAGTGCATAGAAGGATTCATAGGTGCAGCTGGCCACTATACTGGGGGGAGATAAACAGTTCATGAATTGTTGCTAGGCAGAATGCTGGCAGGGGGAAGGGGCAGAGTTAATGCTCTGAGGCTGGGGGGTGGGGAATGTGATTTTACAAAGTGGTTTTACAAATTGATTTTACACACTGATGCTACATAGACACCCCAGGCACCCCATCAGTTCCATTATTATTCTTGGCAAGGAAACTGAGACAGACCATAGTTGAGTTACTTACCCAGGTTCACACAACTCATAAGTGTTTGAGGCCAGATCTGATCTCAAATTTTCCTGATTTCAAGCCCAGCACTCTCTCCACCGACCCACACAGCTGCCAGCTGTTCTTCCATAGTCCCTCCATCAGCTATCATCCTTTTCTGTCATCTTTGCCCACTTGATAGGTATGAAGTACATATAGACCATGCCTGACTCAGGGTGGTCTGATAGCCACAGTTGAATATTTGAACAAGCCGAAACACTCATAGGCCATCTAACAGTAAAGTTCTGTCTTTGTTCTCACTGCCTCCTCCACAATCTTTAGCAATAACTTTGCCACAAATACCAGAGACCATACCACAGAGGAACTTCTGCATTAGGATCCTACTATCCTGATTGATGACTGCCTCTCTGGACCACTATTTCAGGACATCCCTTCTCTGGCTAATGTTTTCCTCTTCTCTAGTTTTGGAACCATAAAACTCTTTGCCATTGTTCCTGGAAGGGATGTCAATCTATTCCCCTATGGGAGAAAGGGGAAAAAAAAACCTTTTCTGTTGCACCTACAGTGTCCTAGGCACTGTGCTAGGTGGTGTTTTTGTTGTTCTTTAACAAACGTTATTGCCTTTGATCTTCACAACAACCCTGAGGGGTAGGTACCATTATTGTCCTAATTTCACAGCTGAGAAAACTGAAGTAAACAGAGGTTAAGTGACTTGCCCATGGTCACACAGCTAATATGTATCTGAGACCAAATTTGAACTCACGTTTTTCTTACTTCAGGCCAAGTGCTCTATCCACTGGCTCATCAGCTACTTCTAATGCCCCTATGACCTCTATTCACCATCCTTGTAACTTTCTGGACCCATTAAAATTGCTGTAAGCTACTTATGGAAGGGACTGTCTTTGCTTTTATATTTGTAATGCCAGTTTTTCACATGGTTCTTAGAACATCGTAAGAATTTAATAATAATGATGATGCTTTTTTCATTCATTTATTCATTCTATAAGAAGAGGTTTACTTAGCCATAGGAGGAAAAGATAGTCAGTGAGGATACAGCACTGGTTTAGTTGGGTATACTTTCCCCATCTCTGTATTGATCATGCTGATCTGCTAGTCAAAAACCTGACAAAGAAGAAATATCTTTTTGTGCCCTGGCTTTTTTTGCATTTAAACTAGTTGATAGTCTCAGACTTAGTCCCTTGAGTCAATTAAAACTCAAAGACAGTTTTAATTCATTTGAAAGAAAAACTAATCTAATCTTCATGAGGTAAGGCCTTGAAAAAACTAGCCTGACCTAGAAAATATTGTTCCTACCACAAGGTGGAACCTCAGAGTTGTATTAATGTGCATTTCTCTTATTGTTAGTGATTTATAATAGTTTTTATATGTGGCTGTTGTTTGTTTGCTGTAGTAGGACCAGTCTAACAGGCTGAGTAGGTTCAACATGGGAATGAAATGTGAAAGTTTCACCTTCTGGCCAAGATGGCTACTTGAATTGAGACAGGAAGCCTAATTCCCACATGCCTACTCCAGTAAAAACCTAAAATTAACAGTAGATCAAATGATGATTGAAAATTCTAATGAGAAATTATAGTAAGTGACATCATCTATCCCATATCTGCAAAAATAAAAGCAAAACAATCAAAATAACTCAGTCATCCAGAAGCTGACAGGCAAAGTGAAAGGGGACCAAGAAGAAAGTCAAGAGTCAACATAGGCAAAGAGACGTCTCCCAGTGTACCAGACGTGGGTCAGTGATGCCTATGGTCAGTGCTATGCTGCAGTCATTTTGAACTATCTCACAAGAACTGCCTGTTACATTTTTACTGTGAGCATTTGTACTCCAGAAATAAACAAACACTACAAATTAGGACTTGATTTTTAGTTTTGTTGATTGTCTGAACTTAAGAAAGTGGTGGAGAAAATGTTAATGATGCAGATTAAATTAAAAAATGTGTCCAGTATATATTTCTCCCCCCCTCCACAGCAAATGTTAAATATTCACTGGCATATCCATGATTGTCTCCTATAAGGTTCTGTATTTGGAGGAAACAAGAGGGGAGTCTGTATAAAAGCATTTTTCATTACAGTGAAGAACTGTGTAATAAAGGGGTACAGATCAATCAGGAAATGGCTGAACAAATGATGGTCTAAGAATGCAATGGAATGTTATTGTGCTGCAAGAAATGGCAAATAGAATGGATTCAAAGAAACTTGGGGAAACTTTTCTGAACTGTTGCAGAATGAAGTGAGCAGCACCAGAAGAATATATTCAACAACATTATAAAGGAAAACTATTATAAAAGATCTGTGCTCAATGCAATGACCAATCATAATTCCAAAAGGTTGACAATGAATTATGCTTCCCACCTTTTGAAAAAGAATAGAATTGGCCAATATATAGATTTATTTTGTGTGACTATACAGTACTTATTTTTTACATGTAAGGGGCAGCATGGGTGGTAGGGAGGAAGGGAGGTACAGAGGTATACCAAGGGCAAATCCATGCATGCTCTAAAGACTAGACCAGAGGTGGAGAATCTGCTGCCTCGAGGCCACATGTGGTCCTCTAGGTCCTCAAGTGCAGACTGAATCCAAATTTCACAGGACAAATCCCCTTAATAAAAGGATTTGTTCTGTAAAACTTGGATTCAATCAAAAGGCCAAACCCAAGGACCTAGAAGGCCACATATAGTATCGAGGCTACAGGTTCCCCACCATAGCCAACTAGTCCCCTAATACACTACTAAGGATTTTTTTTTCTTTTTGGAGGGGGGAAGGCAGGGAAATTGGAGTTAAGTGACTTGCCCAAAGTCACATGGCTAGTAAGTGTTAAGTGTCTGAGGCTGGATTTGAACTCAAGTCCTACTGAATCCAGGGCTGGTGCTCTATTCATTGCACCACCTAGCCACCCCGGATTTTTTTTTTTTTAAGGAAGGAGAAATGGATGAGGAATGATAGTGATGCTAAAAAAAAAAGAGGCAAGAAAATTACATCTGTTAATCATCATTTGAAAAATTAACATAAGGGAGCAAAAGGAAGTTCAAAAGGGGAAACAGACAGAAATTACCACTTTAATTTTGAAATATACCTCGCAAACTAAGCTATATATTCATATGTTTTTTGTTGTTACTGTTCTTTTTTGTACAGTGAAGTATTCGTGCTTGTTGATATTTGTCAAGTTCATAATAATAAAAGGGATTTTTTAAAAAGAACTCTTTCAAAATAAACAAAATGAGGAGGCCGGATTGCATGTTCCAAAAAATTTTTTTTAATATCACATTATATAAATTGTTCTTCTGCTCCTATTCACTTCATTCTACATCAGTTCAGATACATCTTCCCAGGTTACTCTGAATTCATCTCTTTTTTCATTTTTTGAAGCACAATAATATTCCATTTTGTTCATATACCATAATTTGTTTCAGACCCTCCCCCCCCCAAAAAAAGGAATGTGTCAAATGAGGGGGTTGAGTTTGATATGCTGAAAACTTTTTTTTTTGCTCTAAATCCAATGAGCATATAAGGAATAAGACTTTCTGGGAATAAACTCAAAACTTATTTTCATGGACCTTTTTTCTTTAAGAAGTTTTAACTGTCTCAGACAGTGTATTCCAGACCACCAGCTTTGCTTCAGCTCCTATCTATTATTCTTCTAGAGAAGTCAGGAGATCTCTTATTTCCTGGGACCTTGAAAACCTCCCATGGTAATTGCTGTGAGTTTCTCAGACAGTGCAGGTCTGAGGTGAAGCAAAATTGCTGTTCAGCAGTTCCACAAAGAGTCTTCTTCCTGGCTTCTGTCCTCTAATGAGCATTTATGTTTCCTGTGTTTGTTCATGTGTGCTTTTGAATCCTTTGTGTCTTATATGTGTCTCTGGTGGGGGAAATAAAAGCCATCTCATACCTGATACCCATATTATATAGATTCCCTTTTATGGTAGGGGAGAAGGATCAAATTCTGTTACTCATGTAATCAGTTGTACAGTTAATAAACATTTGGGGTATAGCATGTGTTCCAGGAAGATTAATACCTCTCATGTGATGGCTGCCAAGCACTTTTCAGGGCTTCTTTTCACCCAACTCTTAGCTCAAAGGAAATGCAGGATGCACAAATTTAGAGAATCCACCCCAAATGTTCACAAGGACTATTTGTGCCCAACCTGTGGAAGAGCATCCCAAGCTCCTATTGGTCTGATCAGCCAGTCGGACACACTGAAAATTGACTCTAGCATAGTGAGGTCATTTTGGTCCTCTTTGAGAAAGAAGGACAACAACCAACCAATAAACATTTATTTAGTACTTACTATGTGTCAGGAATGGTGATAAGTGCTGAAGATGCAAAGAAAGGTAAAAGATAGTCCTTGCTCATAAGGTCTAATGGAGGAGACACTATACAAAGAACTATATGTAAATAAATTATAGGCAGGATAAATGTGAAACAATCAACAGAGGAAAGGCACTAGCATTAAAAAGGGTTGGAAAAGCCTTCCTGTAGAAGAGGGGATTTTAGCTGGGATGTGAAGGAGGAACTCTAAATATGAACCACAGCAAAACTTTCAGAGTTTTTTCCCCAAAGAAATTGAAGCGGAGGCATTAATGAGCCATGAGATAGTGATAGGAGGTCAGTCCTCCTCAGGATGAACCTGGTTCCATGTGAGCTCAAGGATCTTGGCAGAGAGGGAAGGGGAGTTGGGGGACAGGTTGTGAGAAGAGGAAAAAAGCAGGTTATATTTTTACTTTTGAGAAATTATCCAGTACTTTTACAAGATACTTCCTGGAACAAACTTGCATCTCTTTAACACCAAAGTTTTTATAGATATTATATAGGATATAGATCATGGAATATTAGAGTCTCAAAGGAAATTGTATTGCAGCTCAGCCAAAGGGCAATGGAAATATTTAAAGGGGCATATGTAAGCGACAGTAGATTACCAACAATGATTTTTGTGCAAGAACTGGTATAGAAGTTATCATCCAGGAGATGACTGATTGGAAAAAGAGGTGAGCCAGTAATGAAAGGAGAGCTAGGGATGGCAAATGACCTGACCATGTGCTGCACTAATAACTGTATAATCATGAAAGAAGTCCCCCAGCAAGTTGACTGGACCTCGTTCTCCTTACATTTCATGGAATCTGTGATCCTATGAATGTAGATATTCTCTCCATTAGTGTATATTGCAACCTATTGATGTCTTCTCATCATATGCTATTTTTATACATGTTCTTCCATAGATTCCTCACAAAGCATCCACCCAACATGCTGAAAGTCTTCCCCAGGTACTTTTCATTTCTTATAAGAAGTGAAGCACTTGGCCTTTCCCTCTTTCCTCCCTTGCTCTCATTACATGATCAACCCACGTTCTTTCCTGATTGTACATTTCCTCAGTGATATCCCTAATGCCACTTCTTAAACATAGATCATCTCTGAAAATATTCTGCATTCCACTTGCACACATGGATCCCAGGAATAGCAGGAGCCCCTCACCTCATGACCACTGGACAGTCTTCTTTTTTTTTTTTTTTTGAGGCAATTGGGGTTACAAGGTCACACAGCTAGTTTTTTTGTGTTAAGTTTCTGATGCAGCATATGAACTCAGATATTCCTGACTCCAGGGCCTCTATTCACTGCGTCACCTAGCTGCCCCTACTGGACACTCTTTTAGCCCAGCTCCCACAACTATGGTAGAGTACAGCAATCCTTGTAAAGGTGCCACCTGGCTGCTACAAATGCAGTAGCCTCTAGTCTCTCAGTAGCCGCAGCTGCTAAAGACCTGGAAAAGAAAATCAACTACCAAAATTCTTGACATTGTCAAATGGTTCAACATTATAAAGTGGACTTGGTTTTTATCAATGGAAAAATACTAAATGCAATGTATTAGTATCTACTTTGCTGCTGTATTCTAAGGACCATAGGTCATTTCCATCTAATTTGCTGATGAATTCCATATGTATTGTCTCCACATGTTAGAATGTAAGCTGGAGAAAAGGCATTGTCTTGTTTTTCTATTTGTGTCTCCCATAATTGGCATACAGTCAATGCTTAAATATTTTTCATTCATTCATGATGCATCTCTCCAAGACAGCTATGATTAATAGAATTCTGGTCCTGAAGTCAAGAAAACCTGAATTCAAATCTATCTTCAGCCTCTAGCTGTGGAGCTCTGTATAAGTCACTTCATCTCTCAACTCCAATTTTTCTTTTAAAAAAATTATTTTTTCAAATTATGTATAAAAACAATTTTAAATCTTTTTTATAAACAATTTTGAATTCCACTAGCTAAGAAAGTAAGTCTGGGACAGCAGCAGTAACAGCAGTGAAGTTATTTTCTGAGATGAGGTGCAGTTGAGGGGGTGCTTCAGTGAACCTCAGCAAATTTTAGGTTTGGAAGCAGAGCTTTAGCAAATGACAATTTAGGATATAAGGGGTTGCCTGAAGAGATATTATATCTGGATCTTTACTGGAATGTGACCTTCCCCACAGGGAATTTGTTCACTTTCTCTATTGATGCATAAGTCTGTGGGGGTTTCTTCTCATTTGTTCATGGGAATAAAGAATAATAAGCCTTTGTTGTTGTTCAGTCGTGACTGACTCTTTGTGATCCCATTCGGGGTTTTCTTGGTACTGATACTGTAGTGGTTTGCCATTTCCTTCTCCAGCTCATTTTACAGGTGTGGAAACTGAGATCAGCAGTGTGAAGTGACTTGCCCAGGATCACATCGCTAGTAAGTGTCTGAGGCAGTATTTGAACTCATGAAGGTGAGTCTTCCTGACTCTGGGCCCAGTGCTTTATCCACTACAACATTTACTTGCTACATCACAACCCTTAGCATATCTGAATTTATGGCCATTTGGGATGGCACTTGAGATCAAGTTTACCTTTGTACTACTCAGCTCTGAAGCAATCACAGAATTATTAGACTCAAAGACTCTCTTATCTCTGAGACTTAGTCTAATCACAGTATTTATCTTCTCCTAAAAAATTGGCTATGAAACCTGAACCAGTTAGAGAATATCTTTCCAAGGTACTTCAATTACTCATCATAATAGAAGCAGGCTCCCCAGGTTCTCTGTACATGTCCCAGTCCCTTATATAACTAATAGATCAGACAGTTTTGGGAAGGAAATATTTATCAAGTTGAGGGAATCAAAATTATTGGAGCTGAAAGGGGTCCTGTGAAAACATGATATGATAGAATTTAGAGCTGGAAGAAACTTTAGAGATGATCAAATTCAATCTCCTCATCTGACAAAAGAGGAAAATAAGGTCTAGAGAGGAAAAGTGACCTGCCCCCAGGTCATACAACTAATTGGCCAAGGGCTAGAACTCAGACTCCCTAAACCCTGAATTTGTTACTCTTTTCACTAGCATGTTGTTTTCCCCATCAGACTGTAAGCTCCTTGAGGGTAGGGACTGTCTTTTGTCTCTTTTTTCATCCCCAGAACTTAACACGGTGCTTGGCACATAGTAGGAACTTCAATAAATATTTATTAATTACTTCATAGGATTGCCTACTTTAAATAATACAGTACTGCTATCAGAAGTGTCTTTAGGACAGTTACCTAGCTTAGTACTCCAAATTTTTAGCGATTTGAGGGGAGGTGACTTTTAAAATCCCATCTTTCTTTCCAGAAATAGCACGTTACTTTTTGATATATGATTCTATTGAAAGATTCATTAACAGGGGTGGCTAGGTGGCACAGTGAATAGAGCACCAGCACTGGAGTGAGGACCCGAGTTCAAATTCAGCCTCAGACACTTGACATACTTACTAGCCGTGTCTTTGGGCAAGTCACTTAACCCCAATTGCCCTCCAAAAAGAAAAAAAAAATACAAAAAAAACAAAGACTCATTAACAGCATAGAAAATGTCAAGATTTGCTTCTTTTGCCTATGAGAGGAAGACCTCTTTTCAGAAACTTAGGTTTGAACTACCCACCCGAATTCTGTTAGCAGCATTATCAATGTTCCTCTGTGGAGGGAGAGTTGACTTCACATCTTAAATGTTTCCTTCTGAGGTGAAGTTTCCATGCTGCAGAGATGGGAATTTTTGAGATGGTTTATTTTATGTCTTCTGAAACTCTTTGGGTTTCTGTAGTTACTCTAAGTCTGTTTTATGTGCCCCTGGATTTATAAGCTGTTAAGTGAATCATTCCAAATAAAGACTTCTTTTCTTGAAGAAAAAAAAAAGGGAAGAAATAGCACAGCATGATTCAGAGTTTCAAGTATGTGCGTGCTTCAATCTTTGAGGGCCTGACCTTTGAAGTTGGTGAGTCCCTGAAGTGCTCACAGAGTTATGGTCACCCACCCTGACCTTTTAGTACCCTCCCCATTTCTGAAAACTCATTCTAAACCTTTCTGGCTCAGCTCTCAAAGTCTCCTTTCCACCACTTGCCTCCACCTCAACTAGAGTTAAAAATTTTGGACCCTTTGGCATTTTTTTAAGGCACAGATCTTCAATCATCCTTACAATGCAGGGGGAGACTCAGACAGTGTTTAGATCTATGAAAAGGACACAGAAGGCAGCAAATGAGGGCTATATATCCCCCACTCTTAAAATGGTTTGATTGAGTACCTCTACTTTTGTCATTTTTTCCTCATGCACACTAGATCTCTATGATCCCTAAACAGGAGGCAAATTTTCTAAAATTTGTATCTAGGGGCCCAGAAGTCAAATTTATAGAACCATTTCCTTCTTCTCTGTCCTGGTTTCTCTCTTTCCTGTCCCATGCTCTTTGGTCTCTGGGGAGCAGATTTTAGGGTTGAGCAGTCTAGTGGATCAGTGTAATGGTCCAGGCTTGCAGAATCACTCTCCTTGTATTTACCTGGGCAGTGGAATCCAGTTCAAGGGATAGAAAGCAGTACCAGGTGGTTGAAGTTAAGGGAGCCAGTTATGGAGGCTGATAAGCTATGGCAGATATTTTGCTAATAAATGGGTTAAGAGCAAGAGTGGTGAAGCTTATCATGAGCTTATCTATGGCATATTGATAGACTGTACATACAGTCTCATAAAATCAATACATATAAACATACATATATACATATATAATATACACACGCATACATATCTATAGCCTTCCTACCCCCATTCCCATTGACTTCCTAAAAGCTATACCCAGGTTCAGGCTACTCTTTGAGTCAATATCTATTTAAAAGTACAACTCACAACGCTTCACCCCATTTTCCCCCTTTTTATCAGACCAATCAGGCGATATATTAATTCAAAGCAAAGGGACTGACTTTAACAAAACAAGGTAAATAACAAGAAATATCCCATCCCTTATCTCCTGTGTATTCACACACACACACACTCACACACACACACACACACACACACACACACACACACACTCCTATAGATTACCATTCTACCACTGGAAAAAGGAAGAACCTTTCTTCCTCACATTCCCAGATAACCTTTCTGCCTCCATAGCTCTCAGTTGCTGCTTTCCCTTTGGGCCATCATTTCTTGGTCTGCCTCTCCACTGAGCTGTTATTGCTAGACAGCCTTTTCCCTAAAGGGCAGGCCAGCACTTTTTCCTACATTTTTGTAGGCCACCTGAAATACTTTGGTGGGTTGCAGGTTGTGCAGGCCTGCCAGAGGGCAATTGCAACAGCTCTATTGTGAGTTAGCCCACAGACTCAAGGCTGTATAAGCCCCCTCATGAATCAGACAATACCTACATCCAGATAGATTAGTAACAGTCTTTAGGTCAGATCTGTCTTTTTAACTGACCTTTTCTCCTAATGGGGAGTTCCCCAGACTAGCTTGCTATGGCTTGGGATGAATAAATTCTTTTTGACTCATTCTCCTGGTACCTAGTACCAATACCATCCATGCAACTTACCTAAAGCTTTACTTAGTAATACCACAGGGGCAAGGTAAAACTTCCAGTCGTTGTCTTGAATTCCTGAGCCCATATTCAAATTCTCCCCATATATATATATATATATCACAGAATCTCAGAACTAGAAGAGACACTAGAAATCCAAATGCTATGTAGAGGAGGAAAATAAAATCCAGAGAAATAAAAATGACTCACTGATGGTCACAAAAGCTAGCTAATTTCTAATGGTTTAAAGTAAAATGCCTTTTGCTTTAGAATTGGATGAACTCTGAATTAAATTAAAGCATGTCAGTGCAATGCATTTTTGCCATGTCACCAGATATAGTGAAATAGGGCATTAAATTCCCTCCCAAAGCAGTTAAAACTATATCCCAGACATAGTAAGAATGTTTTTGAGTGCTGCTAATTCTCTCCCAAGTAAAAGCTAAGGCAAAATTTAAGAACCTTTGGTCTCTTGAGAAAATGCCTTTTGTTCAGTGTAATTTTCCCCCAGATTCACCACAGACAGGTATTCTGCTCTCAGAAACATTCAAGGGTTTGTTTATTGACTGACTCACTCCGGTCTCCAGCAATCATTCATCAGAATGACTGCTAATGCAAAATCATAGAAGAAGCAAGATTTATCTTTGCCACCCCTAATTTCCTCTTAGGCTCCCAAGTCCCTTTGTTGCTTCTCTGCTGCACTGAAGAAAGGATCTCATATTGCTCTTAGACTTCTATGTATATGAAAGTATCTCCACTCCCTTGCTTATTTTCACTTCAAAGTTTTTTATCTCGCTTAGTAGCAGAGCTGTAGACTGTAGTCTAATATTGATGCTTCATCATGGCATGGAGGCAATCCAAGATCTTGAAGGCTCTTATGACATGATCTGAGTTCTAGCAGGTCCTATCCACAATGAGATTGAGAACAGTAATAGAATGTAGTCATTTTTACTGTAGTGGTATAAAATTAATTTTGGTGCCTTCCTTCTGTTAATCATTTTCTATTTATCCTGTATACAACTTGCTCGTTAAGTATTTGCTTATTATCTCCTCCACTAGATTGTGGCTCCTAAAAGTCAGGGATCGTCTTTTGCCTTTTAAAAAAAAATCCTTAGCGTTTAGCATAGTGCCTGGCATATAGTAGGTGCTTAAATAAACCTTGATCAATTGATTTGGTCACAGATACTCAGGAAGATCATCTATTAAGCCATAGAGGAGTGGTGATCTACATTGGTAGAAGGAGTTCTCACATTCACAAAATCACAGGTCATTGGAAAACTTAAGAACTTTGAGTTGTAGAATGAAAGGCTGTGTGATGTAGTGGTTAGACAGCTGGCCTTGGAGTCAGAAAGATCTTGGCTCAAGTTCAAACTTTTATATACTAATTGTGTAATCACAGGCAAGTCACAATTCCCTAGAGCCCACAGGGAACTAAGACCATAAATTACAGAAAGTTATTGGTCAGCATTTGTGGAGGGTGTTTCTTGCAGCAGTTCTCTCTGTACTTAGGAAATTATAGATGTGGGACAACAAAAGTTGTACAATGAGAAACCTAGTCTCCAGAAATGAGGTGAGAGGTAGCTGGGTAGCTCAGTGGATAGAGCAGTGGGCCTGAAATCTCTCCCAAGGGCTTAGTAAAGGTTAAGGCAAAATTTAGGAACTTTTGGTTGATAGCTGTGTGACCTTGGGCAGGCTACTTAACTTCTGTTTGCCCAGGAAGCAGCTAAGTGACTCAATGGTAGAATGGGTCTACTGTCAGGAAGACCTGAGTTCAAATCTGGCCTCAGATATATTTACTAACAATGTGACTTTGGGCAAGTCACTCTGTTTGCCTAATAGGCAACTGGGTGGGTCAGTGGATAGAACACTGTGAGTCAAGAAACCCTGAGTTTAAATCTGGCCTCAGATACTCACTGTGTGACACTGAGCAAGTCAATTAATAGTTAACCTCTATTAGACTTAAGCCACTGGAGAAGTAAATGGCAGACTATTCCAGTATCTTTGCCCAGAAAACCCCATGTGATGCAAGCTGTCACAAAGCATGAAACACAACTGAACAATGACAAAGAAATGAGATGAGAGGGTGAGGGAAGAGTGTTCTAGAAGAATCTTTTTTCATACTGGGCAGGCCTACACACTGTACCCATTCTGACTACATGAGCTGGCCTCCTAGTATCTTCTTGACCCAGTTTGCTCCTCTTTATTTCAAACCATTTTGTAAGAAAACTGAAATCTGTTCATTCCATCCCTTTTTTACTAAAGAGATAAGTATTCTATTCCCATCTGCATTTTTAACTGAAAGAGTATGAATTACAGCACCACTAAGAAGAATACAATGTTTTCCATCACTCAGACTCTCTGAAGGTTAGACATGACAGAAAGATAGCTAGACTGTAAAAACTAGCTTTGAGGATCGCTGTTACAGAAATAGGTAATTTTTCTGTTTTGTTACTAGGGATTAACAGGATAGAAAGACAGAAAGAATCTCAAAGATCATCTAGCTCCTAGGTCATTGTGTTCAGCCTTTTGACTGAGTCCAAGTTTCACAGAACAAATCCCTTTATTAAGGGAATTTATTCTGTGAAGTTTGTAAGTCAAACAGCTGAACTTGAGGACTTAGAGGGCCACATGTGGCCTTGATTGTTCCCCCACCCGATAGGACAACCTTTGTATTTTATATGCAACAGATAACCAGCTCAACCCTGGGGTGCCCAGGGATTCAGCGTGAAGGCTATATATGACTTGGGCACCTATCCAGTGCAGATCAAACAGGAACCATAAATGAATATACCAAAGCACTTAAGAAGCATTGTAGTAAAATTTAAAAAAAAAAACAAAGGAAAACAAAAAAGGAGAAACCACTCGGTAGGGTTCTTTTTTTTTTTCTTGTTAGTTCTCCTTTCAATTTATTTATTTATTTTTGGTTCTCAATATTCATTTCTACCAGATTTTGAGTTACAAATTTTTCTCCCCATCTTCCCCCTACCCACACCCCAAAATAGCCAGCCTACAGAATACCCTTTCCCCCAATCTGTTTTCTCTTATATCCTCCCCCGTTCCCCCCGTAACTTTCTAGTAGGGCAAAATGGATTTCTATACCCCAGTTCCTGTGCATCTTATTTCCCAGGTGCCTGTAAAAAAATTTTTTTTTAAACATTTGTTTTTAAAACTTTGAGTTCCAGATTTTTCCATTCTTCCTTCCTCACCCACCCCCACTGGGAAGATAAGCAATTCAATATAGGTTGTACATGTGTAGTTACACAAAACATTTCCATATTAGTTATATTGTGAAAGACTAACTATATTTCCCTCCATTCTATCCCACCCCCTCACTTATTCTATTTTCTCCTTTGACCCTATCCAGTTTCAAAAATTTTTGATTCTAAATGCCCTCTCCCCCAATCTGCCTTCCCTTCTATCAACCCCCTTCTTATCCCCTATCCCCTGTAGGGTGACATATTTTCCTGTAGGGTAACATACCCAGTTGAGTGTATATGTTATTCCCTCCTTAAGCCAAATTCAATAAAATTAAGGTTGTCCTATTCCCTTTCACCTTCCTGCTCTTCCCCTCCACTGTAACAGTTTTCTCTTGCCTCTTTTATATGAGGTAATTTATCTTTCCCTTTCTTCTTCTCCCAATAAATTCTTCTCTTACTTCTTAATTTTATTCTTTTTAGATATCATCCCTTCATATTCAACTCATCCTGTGCTCTCTATGTATACATGAACATACATATGCTCACACTCACATATATTTATATACACATGCACCCTCCTATATATACATGTATGTATACATATACATCATATATACATGTATGTATACACATATCCTATATATATGCATGTATGTATACATATATATTCCCTTCAACTACCCTCATACTAAGAAAAGTCTTATGAGTTGCAATTATCGTTTTTCCAAGTAGGAATGTAAATAGTTCAACTTTAGTAAGTTCCTTATGATTTCTTTTTTGTGTTTACCTTCTCATGCTTCTCTTGCTTCTTGTATTTGAAAGTCAAATTTTCTGTGCAGCTCTGGTTTTTTCATCAAGAGTGCTTGAAAGTCCTCTATTTCATTGAATAACTATATTTTCCCCTGAAACATTACACTCAGTTTTTCTGGGTGCGTGATTCTTGGTTTAATCCTAGCTCCTTTGACCTCCAGAATATCATATTCCAAGCCCTTTGATCCCTTAATGTAGAAGCTGCTAGATCTTGTGTTATCCTGATTGTGTTTCCACAACACTCAAACTTTCTTGCTGACTGCTTACAGTATTTTCTCCTTGACCTGGGAACTCTGGCATTTGTCTATAATATTCCTAGGAATTTTCTTTTTGGGATCTTTTTCAAGAAGTGATCAGTGGGGTGACTAGGTGGCGCAGTGAGTAAAGCACTGGCCCCGGAATCAGGAGGACCCAAGTTCGGTTCTGGCCTCAGACACTTAACACCCACACCCCCCCCCACACACACACACAAACTAGCCGTGTAACCTTGGGCAAGTTACTTCACCCCAATTGCCCTCCAAAAGGCAAAAAAAAAAAAGTGATCAGTGAACTCTTTCAGTTTCTATTTTGCCCTCTGGTTCTACAATGTCGGGGCAATTTTGCTTGATAATTTCTTGAAAGATGGCATGTAGGCTCTTTTTTTGATCATGGCTTTCAGGTAGTCCAATAATTTTTAAATTATCTCTCCTAGATTTATTTTCCAGGTCAGTGTTTTTTTTTTTTCCAATGAGATGTGTCACATTGTCTCCTATTTTTTCATTTCTTTGTATCTCTTTTATAGCCTCTTGATTTCTCATAAAGTCATTAGCTCCCGATTGCTCCAATCCAATTTTGAAGGAATTATTCCCTTCAGTGAGTTTTTGAAATTCCTTTTCCATTTGGCAAATTTGGCTTTTCATTCTTCTCCTCACTGGCTTTTTGGGTCTCTTTTGCTATTTGAGTTTGTCTATTTTTTAAGGTGTTATTTTCTTCAGTCAGATTGTTGACTCGCTTTTCATGATTTTCTTGCATCATTCTCATTTCTCTTCCCAACTTTTCCTCTACTTATCTTACATGATTTTCAAAGTCCTTGAGATCCTCCATGGCCTGTAACCAATTCATATTTTTCTTGGAAACTTTTGATGCAGGAGTTCTGACTTCATTGTCTTCCTCCCATTCCATGCTTTGATCCTTTTTGTCCCCCAAAATGGTATGTTTGTGCTTATTCTGCTTGCTCATATTGCCAGCCAATTGCTTGACTTTTGAGCTCTTTGCCATGGTAGAATTCTGCTTCCAGAATGGAGAGAGCTATGTCCTAAATTGCTGGGGTTTTCACAGCCGCCAGAGCTATTAGGAGGGTGCCCTCTCTGCAGCCCCCACAAGCTCTGGCATACTGGCCACACAACCCAGGACCACCACCCAAGACTGTGACCCAGATCCAAGCAGGTCAAAGCAAGAGCAATTACCCTCTAAATGGTCACTTGGTGCCCCTACAATCTATAGGCCAGGAGCTCCTGAGGCAGCCACATGGCTCAGCCACTGCACCTCTGCTGTTTCTCACCCCAGGGCAGGGGCCAGACTATGCTCTTCCATCCCCTCCCCATTCCAATAGGGTTCCCCACTGACCTTTTACTTTGTCTTTGGCATTTATGGGTTGAGAAGTCTGGAAACTGCCACAGCTGCTGGTGATTCACTCTCCTAAAGTCTGCTCCGGCCTGGCGGCTGGTCGGGGCCACCCTGGGGCCAGAACCACAGCTCAAAGGGGTCTGTGCTCAGCTCCCAGCTCAGTGGGATAGACCCTTTCTGTAGGCCTGCCAGGCTGCCTTCAGCAGGAGATTTGTTTCTCTCAGTCACTTTGTGGGTTCTGTAGCTCCAAAATTTGTTTAGAGTCATTTTTTTACATGTATTGGAAGTGATTGGAGTGGGAGTTCACGCCAAGTTTGTGCTTCTACTCTGCCATCTTGGCTCTGCCTCATTGGTTTAGTAGGGTTATTCTTAAGGTGGTGCGGTGGATAGGGTGTTGGGCCTGGAGTCAGGAAGACTCATCTTCCTGAATTCAAATCCTGCCTTAGACACTTACTAGAAGATACTTATTAGAGATGTGACCCTAAGCAAGTCACTTCACACTGTTGACCTCAGTTTCCTCACTTGTAAAATGAGCTAGAGAAGGAAATGGCAAACCACTCCAGTATCTTAGCTAAGAAACCCCCTAATAGTGTCATGAAAAACTGGTCATGACTAAACAACAACAAAGGCTTATTATTTTTTATTCCTATGGACAAATGAGAAGAAACTCCCACAGACTCATGCATTAGTAGAGAAAGTGAACAAATTCCCTGTGGGGAAGCTCACTTTCCAGTAAAGCTGCAGATGTAATACCCCACCAGGCAGTCCCTTATGTCCTAAATTGTCATTTGCTAAAGCTCTGCTTCCAAACCTAAAATTTGCTCAAGTTCCATCTCTAACCTATGACCCACTGAAGCAGCCCCTCAACTGCACCTCATCTCAGAAGTTAACTTCACTGCTGCTGCTGCTGTTCCACGCTTACTCTCTTAGCTGTCCTCTCTTGAAGCTTCCTGCCTTTCTTCTTACTCTGGTTGCTTGTTGTGTTAGGAGCTTAGGCAGCGTGCGTTGGGGGCTATTTGCCACATTGTTGGATCTGTCTTCTCATCTGCCCACACAGCAGTGCAGAGGTGATACCCAAAAAGATCTGCTCAAGCAAATGGTAGAGTTTCTCCATTGCCCTTTTCAAGGGAGATCCTCCAACTCAAGTCCAAGTTAGGGGGAGTGACTCACTTCTTCCTCATCACAGGGGGCAGACATTATGCCTCCCCATACTGCCCACGTCTCACACTGGGGTTTGGGATAAATACTCACTTTTTCTGTTTTTAACTTAAAAAAAAATTATTTTCAGTTAACAAGTATTTATTTTCTCTTCTTTCTCACCCCCATTGAAAATTTAAAAAAAGAAAACCCTTATAAGAATTATGCATAGTCAAGCAAAACAAATTCCCACACTGACTATTTCCAACAAATTCACATTTTATTCTATATATTTAAGTCCATGACCTCTCTGTTGGGAGGTGGGTAGCATATGCAGTGGCTTCACTCAGGTAAAACCTTCTTGGCAGAAGGATTAAAACAGTAGAGGCTACAGGCCTTAAATCTGTCAGTGATTTAAAGGGATATCTACTCCTAGCATGGAGGAATAGGTGGATGAGAACAGTCTGTTCCAGCGGCGATGAAGATGGCTGAAAGTCCTCCATTGTACCAAAGGCCATTGAATCTTTTGACTTTTTTACTTTCGTCTTGCCACTGGACTTCGATGACTCTGGAAGAGAAAGATGAGGCTGATAACTTTGTACAACTCTGCCTCATTTAAATCCAATTCACGTGCAAGTTGAGACATCAGCTTATTTTACCCCCAAATTGTGATGTCACTGGTCCTTTTCAAAAACAAAGGACAAACAACAACAACAGCATGCATCATCAGGAAGTGTGGTCGGTTGTTGCGTTTATCAGATTTCTTAAGTCTTTTAAAGCTTTTTGTCTTTACCATGTTGTTATTGTACAAATTGTTTTCCTGGTTCTCTTCAAGTTATGTTTGTTCACCCAAGATTTATCATATTCCTCTGAAACTTCTTTTATCACTTCTCATAGCATAACAGTATTCCATTACATTCATATACTGTAACTTTTTCAACCATTTCTGAAGTGATATATACTCTCTTCATTTCCAGTTCTTTGTTACACACACACACACACACACACACACACACACACACACAAGCTACTATAAACATTTTTGTACACATGGTGCCTTTTCCTTTTTAGGTATAAGTCTAATAGTGGTATTGCTAGGTCGAGTTACAGTTTAGTAACTCGGGAAATTGCTTTCCAAAGTGACTGGATCAGTGTTTAATTGGTTTCTGCCAAGAGTGCATTAGTGTGCCTGCTTTCCCCCAACCCCCCAACATCTGTGATTTTCCTTTTTTGTCAATTTTGCCAATCTGATGGATGTGGTGTGAAACATCAGAGTTGTTTTAATTTGTATTTTTCTAATTATTAATGATTATTCATATGACTGTTGATAGCATGGGTTTCTTCTAAAAAACTGACTATTCTAATCCTTTGACCATTTATTATGTGGAGAAGGGCTCTTACTCTTAGATATTTGAATCAGTTTCTTATATATCTTGGAAATGTTCATCTCATTTTTAAGAGGACCAGTGACATCACAGAGTGATGTCTTGACTTGCACATGAATTGGACTTCAGTGAGGCAGAATTGTACACAGCTGTCAGACTCTCTCTTCCATTGGAACAAATTTCTCTAATCCTCCCATTTTGTTGAAAGGAAGTCTTTGTGTGCTTGGAGTAGATATTCCTCTAACTCACCAATGGGTTTGAGGCCTATCAGTTACCCTCAACCTGGTTTAGCTTTCTATTGAAAAGGTTTTACCAAGGTCATGGCCTTTGCACATGTTGCATCTTCTTGGAACCACAGGTGAGAGTTGGGTGACAGACAAAGAAGAGCAGCCCTGAAAAGGTCCAAGCAAACCCTCACACTGAAGGTGCTGGTCTTTGAATGCTCTATATACCCCTATTTTGGAAATGAGACCTTTATCAAAGAAACTTGCTACAGAGATTTTTCCCCAATTGTTTCTCTTTTAAAAATTATTTCTCTTCTAATTTTAACTTGCACTTATTTTTTGTGCACAAACTTTTAAAAGTTTATGTAATTAAAATTTTATCCTATGCAATCCTCTTTATCTCCTGTTTAGTCATGAACTCTTCCCTATTAGGTCTAAAAGATAATTTCTTCCTCACTTCACTAAATGGTTTATGATATAAGCTTTCGTATCTGTCATTTTTTCATTTGGAGCTTATCTTGTTATATGAATGCACACCCTTTTTCATTGGTCCCTCTAGTTTCTGTAATGTACTCCACATCCAGTAGCTGGCATTCTGCCCTATAATTTATCTTGAAACTTTGATAAGTCTCAAGAAGGTGACAGAGACACTAGCAGGGAGAAGAGCACAAGCTGGTTGTCTCTGCTGGCATCTTTGCCATTATGGAAAAACCCTTTAGAAAATAAATCTATGAGATAAAGTGACTGAGTCAGAGAACCTGTGGCCAAATCCTAAGTCTGACACTGGGTACCTGTGTGATCACAAGCAAGTCAGTTAGCCTTAGGCCTTAATTTCCTTAATTGTAATATGAGGGAATTGACAGTCAATAAGCATTTTATTAAACTCCTATTATGGTCAGGGTACTGTGCCAAGTGCAAGATAATAATAACCAGTATTTATATAGCCCTTCAAGGTTTACGAAGTGCTTTACAAATGTTATCACATTTGATCCTTACAACAACGCTTTTTACATTTTACATATGAGGGAGCTAAGGCAGGTAGAGGTTAAGTGACTAGCTGGGGTCACACAATTATTGTTGGAGTTCAGATCTTCCTGACTCCAAATCTCTCTCTTACTGTTCTACCTAGCTGCCTATCCAATGTATTTTACGTGTTTAAAGACATTCTGAGAAGGGGGCCATAGGTTTTACAGATTGCAATTACACAAACTACTGCTCTATGATCAAATACAAGTTTATCTGTTTAACACTGAAAACCCTTCACAACTTGGTTAGAACCTTCTGTTCCAGCATTATTATACATTATTCTTTTTACACACTCTATGAAAGTCAAACTGGCCTTGCTGTTCCTCACACACCACATTCCAATTTCCTTTCTCTGTGCCTTTATAGAGACTTTTCCTCAATTCCTGGAATATACTGCCTCCCTGACTCAATTTCTTAGAATCCCTAATTTCCATCAAAATTTAGTTCAAGGACCAACAGCTAATGCTGAACAACCCCTCCCCCTCCCCCACACAGCCCCCACCATTATCTTGTATTTATTATTTTGCTAACATTTTTTGTATATACATGTTACTTCCTTCTACAGAATGTAAACTCCTTAAAGGAGTTTTTAAAGTATTTTACGGGCAGACCAGAGACCAGATTTCCTAACTGCTTACTCAGTGTTTTCTCTAAGTAGTCATATTCTCATAGTCTTAGAGTTCACTGAAAAAGGCTTACGAGGTCTTCTAATTCATCCCGCATCTGATTAAAAATCTATGGAATGTCTCACTACAGATTTCAATTAAAAAAAATTCTATTATAATTTTGTTACTGTTTTTTAAAACCTTTTTTGCATAGATAATTTTAATTAAGTAACCATTAACATCTATGATGCCATGGACAATTGTATGATTGGTTTCTAATTCCAACTCAGTCATTAACTATCTCTGAGACCACAAGGTACATCATTTCTGAGTCTCCACCTATAAAATGAGAACATTAGAATAGTTTATGTGTAAATGCTCCTTGCCAACTCTAACATTCCACAATTCTAAGATGACTGTAGCTCAATCAGATGAAAAACAAGTCAAAAAGCATCTATTAAATGCCTACTATATGCCAGGCCCTGAGCTAAGAAATAGAAATACAAAGAAAGGGAAAGAAAACCTCAATAAGTCGGCTTTCAAGTTGCTCATAGCCTAATGAAAGAGAAAATTATGTATAAATAAGTTATATGCAGAATAAATTGGAAATATTCTTAGAGGGAAGGTACTAAGCTTAATGAGGGTGGGAAATAAAATTGTCAGACATGTAAATAGACTGTAAACTCCATGAGGACAGAGGTCAAGTCCTGGATCCTTAGATTTCTCAGCCCTAGAATAATGCAGAGTATGTTAGGAGGTCTTAATAAATGCTTGTTATTGTTAAATACCTAAAATACCGACTAGGGTACCACATTTCTGTGTTTGTTTGTTTAAAGGAAGCAACAGAGAATGATTTATGTTTAGGCTAACCATGGTTACAGTAAACTGTAGATTAGCCCTGACAGTAGAAAAATGATAGGGGAGGTATTTCAGATCTACAAAAACTTCTGAGACCTAACATTTGTCATCTGTTTTTCCTACCTTGTCAGGTTCAGGCTTAGATAAAATTATGAAATGAAGATTTGTATTTGAAGTCAGAAGACTTAGTTTCAAATCTCAGCTAATTGTTTTCTAACTGTGTTCAAACATTTGGGTTTTTGTTTTATTTTTTTCCAACCACATCTGACTCTTCATGACTCTACTTGGGGTTTTCTTGATATGAGATATGAGAGTGGCTTGCCATTTCCTTCTCCAGCTCATCTTACAAAGGAGGAACTGAGGCAAACAGTGTTAAGTGACTTGCCAGAGTCACACAGCTAGTAAGTATCTAAGACCAGATTAGAACACAGGAAGATGAGTCTTCCTGATTTCAGGCCCAGTACTTAACCTTAAACAAATTGTTTAGCCTTTTCTTGTCTCCATTTTGGTTTGTTTTGTACCTAAAATGAAACAAATAGCTCTTACACTACCTCCCAAAGGTTATCTATATAAAGTAATAATTATTATAACTGATATTATTCGTGTTTAGCATCCTTCTATCTCTGCTTTCAGTACGGTGCCATTGTTAGGTGCCATTCATTTCCCAAATCAGATCCTTATCTTGCTCTCAGCTGGTGGTCAGCCACAGATTTTTATATTTTGATGAGGACTCTTGAATAACCTTCCACAGTAGTTGCTATGAGTTTCTTAAATGATATAGTTCCAAGGAGACATATACACATATATAACATCAGCATGTTAAAACTTCATCTATTCTAGGTGCCATTGATTTGTTTTCCCTCTCAGAAGTTAGAAAAGATTTCTCTCTTGGTTAGACCCAGAGGAAGGAGGATGGGAGGTCAGGGAGATAATGGGAGACTGTTAAACTTTGAGTTTATTGGAGTGCATCCTACTCTAACTTAAGTGCTTTTTGAAATGTCTTTTCCTGTCCCTGCTCAACTTGGTTGTCCAAATCTTATCAGTCCTCCAGGACTGTGCTCAAATCCCTTCTCCTTCAGGAGGTCCTCCCTGACCACAGGAATCAATCTCTCTTTTGAATTCCTATAGCATCTATAGTCTGAACTTGGTATCAAATCAACAATTAACTAGTGACCCATCTTTTATAAAAAATGAACTATTATCTGTTTTATGGTTGTTTCTTTGTAAGACTATGTCAGTTAATTAGTTAAGGAGGAGGAGGACCAGAATTGAGTCATACATACTTCTTTTTTTCTCTGAGCAACATCTAGCACAAGACTGGGCACCTGGTAACAACAATGATAAAGGCTTGTTCATTTTAAACAGTTACTGGTTAGAAGTGAAAACTTTTACTGCCAAGTGTCAGCCAGTAAACAGGAATCTAATTTCACTTACCAGAGAATTAAAGGAGTGAGCATCGAAGGGAGTGGCACCTAAATTCTTACTTATTCTCTGCCTGGTTTGGGGTAATAAGCTACTGCTCACAGAAGAATGGGAATTCCACATAAGAATATACTTTTCAAGGTCTCTTTCCAAAAACTGATCACAAAAACATAACCACGACAGACCTCTGCAAGTGAAGCTCCTATTGGGAGCTTGTAGTAGGTGAACTTTGTGGTCCATCAGTTACTGGAAATTAAACCTAAGATCAGAGGGTCATAGACTTGGAGCTTGGAGAGAATCTTTCCAAAGTCTTGGAGGATCTCCTCTAAGCCTCTCATTTTAATCAGTCAACAAGCACTTAGTAAGCTCTTCCTAGGAGCCAGGCCTGCACTGTGTGCTAAGCACCCAGGATACAGATCCAAGCATAAAGACAGTATCTGTCCTCGTTGTTGCTGAGTTGTTTTTAAGTTATATCTGACTCTTCATGACCCCTTTTTGGGGTTTTCTTGGCAAATATGCCGGAGTGGTTTGCCATTTCCTTCCTCAGCTTATTTTTCACAGATGAGGAAACTGAAGCTGACAGGGTTAAGTGACTCACCCAGGGCCACACAGCTAGTAAGCATCTGAAGTCAGCTTCAAACGTAGGTCTTCCTGACTCTTGGCCAGGCACTCTATCCACTGTGCCACTTAGTTGCCCTAATCTCTGTCCTCAAATAACTTATATTCTAATGGGGAAGACAATACATAAAAGGGAGTTAAAAACAGGGCAGCAGGATAGTACCCACATAGGGGCATAGTGACCAAGTCCAGAGAATCTGAAGCAGAGCTGGGGAGGAATGAAGGATGGTTGACCTGTGGCTCTTCCTCAAAATAGAGGTTCCTGAAGGCATTCATCAATGGGAGAAGCAGTATGCAGAGGCAGATGAGTATTCTAGGGTGAAGAGGTCATAGATGATGAAGGAATTTCTAAATTTAGAAGGCAGTAGAGGCAAGGTTATGAAGTCCAGAAATGAGACCCAGAGAAGAGACATGACTCACTCAGTAACACATAGGGAGTTAGCAGCAAAATCAGGATTCGAACCCAGGCCTTTTTAATAACCCAGTTATTTTTCTATCATGTCAAACTTTTTGTGACCTCATTTGGGGCTTTATTGACAAAGATAATGGAGCTGTTTTCCATTTCCTTCTCCAGCTCATTTTACTGATGAGGAAAATGAGGCAAACAGGGTTAAGTAACTTGTCCAGGGTCAAACAGCTAAGCATCTGAAGTCACACTTGAACTCCGGACCTAGCGTTCTATCAACTGCTTCACCTAGCTGCCCATAATAGTAAACTAGGTCTTGAATTAAGAACCAGGAGCCTCTATTTAGAGGTTCTCAGATCCTATATTTGGGTTGGTAAGTATTTAGAAATAGGACTACTAAGATGATGGCACAGAGGACTGGGTAGCATCCAAATCTTGGGACCAAAAGCTGACTGTTTGAGGCAGGGTCTTCTTTAGGTTTTAACACAGAAGTTTCCCATAATGGTCTGGAATGGGCAGCAATGCCAAGTTTTCTCAACCACACCCTGGGTAGGGTGAGGTTGGAATGCGGCCAGACATTATTGTCTGGAAACACAGTGAGTCACTGAAAATAAAGATCCTTCAAGCAGGCTTTGGTTGCAGTAAAATCATCATTTTTAATGGAGAAATGGTTAAGCTGCAGGAAACATTGTGATAGAAAACCAGATTAATCATGGAATACAGTAAGTACATACCCATAACACTAGTAGCAGGAAGGTGTGAGTATTTAAGGTATCTGAAGATGTTGCCTCCCTTCCTCCTGTACTAAACAGTGACACAATTACCCATATGACTTCAGTTTCCTAGGGGGCTAGAGCAGGTATACATAAAAATTTCAGGGAAATTTCAATTCTAAGAGCCCATGCCCCCACTGTATTCCCTTGAGCTTTTGCCACTCTCTGCCATGAAAAATTGAGGTTCTTCTCCCTCATACCCATAAGAACAATAGATCAAAATTAACAAAATTAAGTCAATTAACACCATTTATGGAGCACACGACCTCAACTAGATCTTATATAGCATTTATATAGCTGTTAAGTACCAGATACCATGCCAATAAATGCTCTTATTATTCCCATTTTACAGTGGAAGAAACTGGGGCAAATGGCAGATAAGTGACTTTCCCAAGGTCATACAGCTAGTAAGTGTCTGAAGAAGGATTTGAACTCAGGTCTTCTATCCACTGTACCAGATAGCTATCTCTTAAACTAGGAAAGGGATAGAGGAGGTACAAGTGCCAAGGTTGCTGCCCTCAAGGACCCTAAACAAGAGAACAATCATAGTGATGCCAGATGGGATATATGTGTAACTGTACAGCTCCATCCTACCTTTCTAGGCTCTTTTTCCTCTCTCTCTTTATACACACACACACACACACACACACACATATATGTTCTTCTATTTCATAAACTACATTATAACCAAGCTGCCTTTGCTATTCCCAAATTATGTCATTCTATCTGCTTTCTCTGAATCTTTGCATAGAAAATATAATTTAAAAAAATTCAACTACAAATTTCAATTAGCAAACACTAATATTCCCCCTTCCCTATTACCGATTGCAAAGGAAAAAAGAAAAAGAAAACACTTTTAGCAAATATGCATAGTCAAACAAAACAAATTCTCACATTGTCCATCTCCAAAAATAGATGTCTCATTCTGCACAATGAATCAATAATCTTTCTGGAAGGAGGTGATAGGTAGCATGACATCACTGGTGGCATGGTTGGCCATTACATTAATCAAAATTCTTAAGTCTTTTGAAGTTGTTTGTCTTTACAATATTGCTTATATTATTGTTTTTCTGGTTCTGTTCACTTCACTGAACCAATTCATAAGTCTTCCCAGGTTTCTCTCATACCCCTTTCATCATTTCTAATAGCACAATGTATGGTGTCATTCATAGTATCATAAATTATATCATCATTTCTTAGAATATTCCATTATATCCACATGCCATAATCTGTTCTGACATTCCCCAATTGACGGACACCCCCTTGATTTCTGTGTACAAACACTTCCCACAGAGGAATGTGTTCCTCATGTCTGAATGGCATGTCTTCCTCATCTCTGCCTTTTAGAATTCCAGGTTTCCTTCATGAGTCAATTCACAAGCAATCTATAACCTTCTTGATGCCCTTAATTGTTAGTGTTCAATCTTTCTCTAATGATCATGTATATACTTATCCGTTTACATGTTGTATCACTCTAATAGAATCAATCAACAGGCATTTGTTACAGTATACCAAGCAATATGCTAGGCACTGGGTAGATATAAAACAGTTCCTATTCTCATTGAAGGTAGCTAGGTGGCACAGAATCAGGAAGATTCATTGTCACGAGTTCAAATCTAGCCTCAGATACTTACTATCTGCATGACGTTAGGCAAGTCACTTAACACTGTTTACCTCAGTTTCCTCATCTGTAAAATGAGCTGGAGAAGGAAATGGCAAATCACTTCAGGATCTTTGCAAGGAAATCCCAAATGGGTCACAAAGAGTCAGGATACAATAACAACATTCTCAAAGAGCTTATATCCCAGATAATGTATGTGTGTGTATGTGTGTATATATATATATGGTATATATATATGTATACATATATGGTATATATATATAGTAATTTGGGGTGGGGTGGGGATAGGCACTAGTCCCCAGGAGGAATCAGTCAAGAAAGTCCTAATGTAGAAGATGGTGCCAAAATGAAGCTTGGAAGGAAACTAGAGATTCCAAAAGGTAGATGTTTACATTCTAAGCATAAAGGCCGGCTTGTAAAAGGCACAGAAATGAAAGCTGGAAATACTTAGTGTGTGAAGGGGGAGAGGGGTTATATGTAATAAACCTGAAAGGGTAAGTAGGAGCCAGGTTGTGAAGTATTTGATTCTCTAGCCTCTGTGGATCATGGAACTGAACATAAGCTTCTTGGAGGCAGGCAGGATTATGTTTTGCCTTTGTATTCACAGAACTTAGTATAGTGCCTTACACATGGTAGCTAATACATGCTTCTGGGGGATTTGCTCGGAACAAAGGGGAAGATTAAAAAATAGCTTTGGGTTCTTTCAGTATTATTCCTCATGCAACTATACTTGAGCTTGGGATGGAAGGTCATCTATCATTCATGGGTTGTCTGAGTACTATACAAGGAAGCTATCTAAGGAAGTTTTGAAGGCAAAGGCCTAGAGCTTGAGAGGACCCTAAGTGAACAGCCCAGAAATCATATCAACCCCCACCCATGTAAAGTTTCTGCTAATTGAACCAGATATATGCAATATAACAAAAACCCTCAAGATATCTTATTTTAATATTTCATTATTTCATTGGATTGTTGTTATTGTCGTTCAATCCTTTCAGCCATATCCAACTCTTCATCACCCCATTTGGGGTTTTCTTGACAAAGATACTGGAGTGGTTTGCCATTTCCTTTTCCAGTTCATTTTACAGATGAGGAAACTGAGGCAAGCAGGGTTAAGTGACTTGCCTAGCATCACATAGCTAATAAGTTTCTGTGGTCAAATTTGAGTTAAGGAAGAAGAGTCTTCCTGATTCCGGGCTCAGAACTCTATCCACTTCACCACCTAGATCCCCATAGGTGGGCAGCTCTCCAGCAGTAAGAGACTGACCTAATGTATGATATAGGTAGAGACTTGAGGATGAATTCCTGATGATTTCAGTAAGCTAAAGATAATACCTAGCATTTTCAAGTGAAAAGTTCAGAATGGAGGAGAGCAGAAGCAGGAGAACTTTGTACACCATTACAGACACATCGTGTGTGTGATGACTAGCTTTGATAGACTGGGCTCCTCTCAGCAAAGCAAGGTTATAAGATAACTCCAAAAGACTCATGATGGAAAGGGATATGCTCATCCAGAGAAAGAACTACAAAGTCTGAATGCAGATTGAAGCAAACTATTTGCTCTCTCTTTTTTGTTTTTTTGTTTTGTTTTGTTTCTTCTTTCTCATTGTTCACTCCATTGGTTATAATCCTTCTTTACAACTTGACTAATGTTTAATGTGAAGATATTTGTAGATCCTATATTTGATTGCATACTGCCATGGTAGGGAGGGGGAAGGAGAAGGAGGGGGAGAAAATTTGAAACTCAAGGGGTTGTGGAACTGAATCTTGTAAACCAAAAGAAAATAAATTAAAAAAAATTTAAATACCATAAAAAAGAAATATTCAGCATGAACTCTACAAAATGAGTTCTTATAGGAAGAGTTGAATACAGACAAATTAAGAAGAAAATCCCTGCATTGGTAGCAGGGACAGTTGGGGGAGAACTATCACAAAACCACCTACCCTCAAAAGTGTTATCATGATGTTTTTTCCATGATTATGGAAAAATGTTTTGGGAAAAGGTGAATTACTATATGCACCACTCCCCTTCATCCCCACCCTCTACATGCATGATGAGGAAGAATTTCCTAGAGGCTAAGTCCATGCCAAAAGCACTGGGAGGTACTCAGACAAGAGAAGACAGGCCTCAGCAGGCACAAGTGTCTTGGCTCAGCCCAGCTGGGAACACCTGAGCAAAAGAAACATGGGTGAGATTCATAACTAGAAACTTTTGAGAATATTTGGAAAAAAAATAATAACTCACATTTGCATAATGCTTGACAGCTTGCAGAATACTATGCTTATGCTGTCTCATCCAGCCTCATAACAATCCTGTAAGGTAGAGAATGCAGATATTATTGCCCCCATCTTACAGATGGAGAAACTGAGACTCAAGAATTCATCGTGATTAAATAGCTAAAAAGTGTCAAAACTGAACCTGTTTTCTGAATGTTAAGTACCAGTACTGCACTCTATCTACCGTACCCCACTGCCTCTGGATGCCTTACTTCTATCACCCTTTCTGACCATACCTAACAGATGAAAGTATTACTCTTAGACAGGTCTAATAAGTTTGCAATTTCTACTTAATCTAAAGGTAAAGTAAGCATAGACTATTCTCAAATGGTATTAACTATACTCAGACCTCCAGGACAGTGTGAACACTCACGACACCCTAAGTAGAACACAGAATTCAGGGATCAGTGGAGATCTCAGTAGCTACTTCATAGACAAAAAGACTCCTTACTATAACTTATGCAGCGGGTGGTCCCACCTCTTCTTGAAGGCCTCCAGAGAGAGAGGGAATCCCCCACCTCTTGCTATTCCACTTTTAGATGGAGCTGATTGTTAGGAAATGTTTCCTGACCTCCTTTGTAACTTCTACCTGCTGTTCCTGGGACTGGACGCAGGGGGTAAATAGAGCAAATGTAATCCCTCCTCATGACAGCCCTTCTTAGAGACAGTTATCATGCCTCCCCCTCCATTCTCCACTCCCCACCACCAATCATCTCCACTGCAGGAACATTCCGGTTACTTCAATGATTCTCGAATGACATAGACTCAAGGCCCTTCACTATTCTGTTTGCCTTTGTTCTCTAGTTTATCAATATCCTTCTTGGTGCCCAAAAGCATGGTGCCCATGTAGTTGGAAGTCAGTTTTTCTATTTAGCTCTGACTTCTTGTAGAATGTATTGAATTCCACTCCATAATTGAATATCAATTTTCCCCTCATTGATTACACTCAGTTTTGCCAGATAGGGGATTCTTGGTTTTAATTCTAGTTCCTTTGACCGGGAATATCATATTCCAAGCCCTCTGATCCCTTAATGCAGAAGCTGCTAAATCTTGTGTTATCCTGATTGTGTTTTCACAATACTTGAATTGTTTCTTTCTGGCTGCTTGTAATATTTTCTCCTTGACCTGGGAACTCTGGAATTTGGCTATAATATTCCTTGGAGTTTTCCTTTTTGGGATCTCTTTCAGGAGGTGATCAGGGAATTCTTTCCATTTCTATTTTATCCTCTGGTTCTAGAGTATCAGGACAGTTTTACTTGATAATTTCTTGAAAGATGATGTCAGGCTCTTTTTTTGATCATTTTAAGTAGTTCAGCAATAATCCAGGTTTTCTGGGGCTCGGTCTGTGCCAGCACAGCTCATGCTGAACTGCGCTTCTCTCCAGCCTGGTACAACAGACATTTCCCATAGATCATCCAGGTTATCTTGAGTCCCTCTGTCTTTTTGTGGTTCTGCTTCTCTGGAATTTGTTTAGAGTCTTTTTTTTTTTTTTTGCTTTTTTTGAAGAGGGGAAGGAAGGGCAATTGGGGTTAAGTGACTTGTCCAAGGTCACACAGCTAGTAAGTGTTAAGAGTCTAAGGCCGAATTTGAACTCGGGTCCTCCTGACTCCAGTGCTGGTTCCTGTGCCATTCACTGTGCCACCTGGATGCCCCTAGAGTCTTTTTTTTTTTACAGGTATTTGGAGGGGTTTGGTGGAGAGCTCAATTAAGGCCCTGCTTTTACTCCTCCATCTTGACTCTGCTCTCCCATTTCATCTTACCAATCTGTCACCTGGGCTTGTTTGTTAAAGGACAACAGTAGATATATCAGTTGATCTGATGCCAGGATGATCTCTGGAGGTCCCTTAGCTGCTGGTAGGATCTCTATTGGATGGGTCAATCTGTTGAACTAACTAGGCTTGCTCTTCAATGGGCAGCTATGGTCTTCACTACCTCTAATCTCAGATTTGGCTGGGAGCTTCTTCACTTGATATGCTGACCTCTGCCAGAAAAGGCAGACTCCACATTCAGATTGGCAGATTTGTTACCTACATCAAAGTTTCCTCCCCAGGGCCAGAAATATTCCAGTATCTTGCAAAAATCAACCAAGTTATACTTGAAATCTACAATTATACCTCATAAACATCAAAAGAAACAGCAAAAACTTTAAAATAACAAGGATGATCATCCTAGAAACTCATAAAAATCATCCCATAGTATCATTCATAGCAAATGACTAATAACAATACATACAAATCCCTTTAATAAAAGGGGATAAATTTTACAAAACAATACATACAAAACATTGTATTATAGACACTTATTACTGTTGTGGTGGTGCAGGTCTATAATACCAGTCACCAGGTTGGTGAAGACTGGTGGATCCCTTGGGCTTGTAAATTCTGAACTGCAGTGAACTAAAACTGATCAGGTGTCCACACTAAATCAAGTACCAATATGATAAGCCCCCAGTAGTGAGGGACCACCAGGTTACTTAAGGGGAGGTGGGTCAGTTCAGGTTAAAAAAGGAGCAGTTCAAGGTTCCCATCTAGATCAAGGTGGGATTGGACCCATGAATAGACCCTGACCATCTAGCCTGGGCAAGATAGGAAGACTCAGTCTTTAAAAAAAACATAAAAGCATTGATTGACAATCTTTTTCAGTGACTTAATTTCTAAATTTTATGAGGCACATATCCCAAGAGTACATATATATCCATAACACATAAATAATAGTGAATGGTAAAAAAAATCAAAGCTAACTCTAACAATATCAATAGGCCCATGGAAGAACAAAGATAAGCCCGGGATTAGTGCATATGTAAACAAGGAAGAATGGTAAATGGTAACGGTAAAAAAAATGGTAAAAATAAATTGGTAAATGGTAAATGGCAAAAAATGGTAAATGGCAAAATGGTAAAAATGGTAAAAAAAAATGGTAATGGTAAGAAGTGGTAAAAATTTAAAATGGTAAAAAATGGTAAAAAAATGGTTTAAAATGGTAAAATGGTAAATGATAAAAAATGGCAAAATGGCAAAAATATATTTTTTTGGTAAAAATGGTTAAAAATGATAAAATGGTAAAAAAAAAAATCGAAGCTTTTGTAGCAGCAAGCACCCCAGTGTCCCCAGGGTGCCTGCTCACACAGGTTCTTGGATCTGCTTTGTTAAAGGAAAGCAACTCAAAATGGGTTAACAAGCTTACTTTAATCAGTCAGACATATATCGTTTACCTTGTTCAGGAGAAAAGGTCAGCACCCTGAACCTCAAAGTATACAGGCATAATTATCAAGACAGAAACATCAAGTAGACAGATTTCCAAACTGTCCAACCATTACATCCATACCCAGTCAACATCTGGGTTTCCACATTCTGGGTTTTTCAAAGCCGGGGGACTCTCAACAACGGCTTCCCAGAATTCAGATCAAATTACAGAACACTTCTCAAAGTGAGTCCCAAAACAAAGCTACACATCAGGGCTTATATAGCCTTCTCCTGGCTCAGAGAATGTAACAACCTTATTGACCCACTGGCCAATCAAAAAGTATCTACTGAAAAACAAGCCTCCCTCCCCAGGCTTCTGGTGCACTTTAGCCTAGGGGCAGGGAAGATCTTCCAAATTTGCATTCCCATTACAGCTATCTCTAACAATATCAGTAGGCCCATGGAAGAACAAATATAAGCTCAACGATGAGTGCATACATAAACAAGGAAGAACACAGTACATCATTAACAGTCAGGTGTTGCTATACAACAAGTATAACAAATACATACATTGACAAATGTAATATCAAAATAATTAAACAGAAGTGCAACTCAAAATATGCAGTACTTAATTTGTGCAACAATAGACATATGCCTTTGCATACAAGGCAAACATTTTATAGGAAATCTTTACTTAGTACTACTGTCTGGCTATGTGTGTAATTCGTTCTCTTGGTTCTCCATTTTAGAGATGAGGAAACTGAGGTAGGCTGAAGTTAAGTGATTTGCTCAGGGTCACACAACTAGGAAATAAATAAGGCCACACTTGAACTCAGGTCTTTCTGACTCCAGGTCTAGCCCTCTATCCACTGAGTCACCTATCTAGCAGACTTTATACCATACTTACTAATGTATGGGTGAGAATCATGTCTATTCATTGACCTGTGTGCTTTGGAATTTCAGAAGATGGAGAGGATGTGAATAATAAGAACCAGTGCATCTCTTCTACAAATATACTGAAAGAAATCTACCCTCTGTCTACAATTTTAGCTCAGAATGGACCTGGTATAAACATGAAAATATGATGCCCTGTCAACCCAGGAAGACACAATTTAGAAAAGCAGTGAAGGCTATTCCATCCCAAGTTGTGGAGAGACTGGGCATATTATCTATTTACAGAACAGCTCCAGAGAATAGCAGGAATCATTTAAAGACAATTCGCTGCAATCTACGTAGTATTGAATGTATTAATAGACTCATTAGGATTCTGTTGAGCAGGAGGACAGAAATAATAGATATCTCAGCCAACTGAACAAAAGAGACAAACAACTAATTTTATAAACCTGTTTGAATGATAAGTTGGCTCAGAAAAGAGATATTTCCAGTGAAAGACACATTGTGTATCATCACCCAACCACCTTGACTTGAAGTGAAGGGAACTCCAATCTGCATAGGGAGAATGTCAGTCAGACGGGACACCTTTTCTACCTAGAACTTCAACTGTAGAGACTTCTAGGCTACAGAGACAAGCCATAGAGCATGGCCATGCTAATATCCTGGCCTTCAGCAAGTTCAAGTTCAGGGAGATAGACCTATAGCTGTGTAAAGGATAAGGATCAGCCCAAATCTTTAACTAACTCAGTTATAGAGGTAGAAATGACTTATTCAATCTGTGACCAGATTAATTTCAGATATTATAAATGAACCAAAAAAAAGTGAAAATAGTATGCTTGGATTTGCATTCAGTTCTTTCTATGGATGTGGATGGTATTTTCCATCATGGGTCCCACAAATTGTCTTGGATCATTGTACTGCTCAGAAGAGCTAAGCTGATCATCATACAATACTGCTGTTACTGTGTACAATGTTCTCCTGGTTCTGCTCACTTCCCTCAGTATCAGCTCATGTAAGTCTTTCCAGGTTTTCCTGAAATCCATCTGGGTAGGTGATTCTTGGTTGTAATCCTAGTTCCTGTGCCCTCTGTTATATCATATTCCTAGCTCTCCAATCTTTTAATGTGGAAGCTGCTAAATTTAGTGATACTCTGACTGTGGCTCCACAATATTATAATTGTTCCTTTCTAGCTGCTTGCAAAATTTTCTTTTTGACTTGGGAATTTTTCCTGGGAGTTTTTATTTTGGGATCTTTCAGGAGGTGATCAGTAAATTCTTTCAATATCTATTTCGTCCTCTATTTCTAGGATATTGGGGTAGTTTTCCTTGATAATTTCTTGAAAGATGATGTCTAAGCTTTTTTTTTTTTTTGGTAATCATGACTTTCAGGTAGTCCAATAATTCTTAACTTATCTCTCCTTGATCAATTATTTTCAAGGTCAGTTTTTTCAATGAGATGTTTCATATTTTCCTCCTTTTAAAAATTCTTTTTTTTTTTAAGCAATTGGGGTTAAGTAACTTGCTCAAGGTTACATGGCCAGTTATTTCTGGGTGTGGTGCTGAGTATCAGAGCCCGGATTCGATCTCAGATCATCCTGACTCTGGGGCCGGTGCTCTTACTCACTGAGCCACCTGGCTGCCCCTTTAAAAATTCTTTTGATTTTGTTTTATTGTTCCTCATGTCTTATGAAGTCATTAGCTTCCACTTGCCCTTTTCTAATTTTTAAGTTCTTTTCTTCAGTGAATTTTTGTATCTCTTATTCCATTTGGCCAGTTCTGCTTTTGAAGGAGTTCTCTTTAGTGGATTTTTGTGCCCTGTTTTTTAAGGTGTTATTTTCTTCAGTATTTTTTGTGCCTCCTTTACCAGGCTATTGACTCTTTTCTTGTGATTATCTTGCACCACTCTCTTTTCTTTCCTCAATTTTTCCTCTTCCTCTCTTATTTGATTTTTAAAATCCTTTTTTGATTTCTTCCAAGAATTTGTTTGAGGTCCAAAACCAATTCACATTTTTCTTTGAGTCTTTGGATATAACAGTTTTTGTTGTCTTCTTCTGAATTTGTGTTTTTGTCTTTCTTATCACCTTAGTAACTTTCTATGGTCAGGTTCTTTTTTGTTGCTTGCTCATTTTTTCAGTCTATTTCTTGATGTTTAACTTTATATTAAAGTTGGGTTCTGTTTCAATGGGGAGGGGTACTGTACCAGACTTCGGTTTTTTTCGTGCTGCTGTTTTCAGAACCAGTTCTGGGTGTCTGCAAGTTTTCCGTTCTTCCAAGGTAGTATGATCTAGCGAGAGGTATGGTCACTGCTCTCCTGGCCTGAGCTCTGGTCTGGGAATGGCCACAAGCACTTTTTTCCACCTAGAATTGTGATGAGGGTTCCTGCTCCTGCTAGTGCTCCTCCTTGCCTTGGAACTATGACCCAGAGCTGCATACGGTCAAGGTAACTGCATATGATTAACTCACCCAGTGCTAGCAAAGGGTGCCCTGTGATCTCTTTCTAAGCAGTTGTCTGATTCCCTCACCATCTGTGAAGTGAGAACACTGGAAGCTGCATCCACTGTTGCCAAATCAGTGTCCTCAAGGCCTGTGGCGGGCATGCCAGGGCCCAGGCTGGGCTGAACTGCTCCCCATTCTCACTCCAGTGGGAGAGACCTTTCCTGCCGACCCTCCAAGCTGTTTTGGCTGCAAAATTGTTTCAACCTGTCCTTTTGTTGGTTCTGCTCCAGAATTCATCTTGAGATGTTATTTTAAAGTTGTTTGGAGGGGAATTCAGGAGAACTCAGGCAAGTCCCTGCCTTTACTCTGCCATCTTGGTTCTTCCCCTTAAGTATTTTTTAAAATAAACAACAAAGGCAGTGGAATCTTGTATTGTTGTACATTCAATTAATTGTGTGACTCTAAAATTTTAGTTTCCTGTAAAATAATATTTGCAAAAGTATGTCCTTCCCTTCTTACATTTTGCCAAAGAAGCCCTTGATATGTGTGTAGATTATTTTCATAAACATTTTGTAGCTATGGGAAAGTAAAGAGGCAGTCAGTAATCATTAATTTTTTGATCATCTTTTTGAGGTAGTAATAATGTATAGAACTTTTCCTCCAAAACATTTTTTTATCTTTTCTTCTTTTGTTGTTAATGTTGTTTTTAATAACTCTGTTCTTTGTTGATGTTTTGTGAGCCCTTCAGCTTGCATGGGGGAAAGAAGAGCAGGGAGCAGGGCATCCTAGAAAGATGTATCTTTGTCTCTAAGCCAAATTTAGACATTTCTAGATCCTAAACTCCTGATAGAGCCTAAACTGGGGGTGGGGAACCTGTGCCCTTGAGTTCACACATGACCTTCTAGGTCTTTGGGTGTGGCCTTTTGACTGAGTCCAAGTTTTACAGAACAAATCCTTTTATTAAAGGGATTTGTTCTGTGAAGTTTGTATTCAATTAAAGGGTCACACATGAGGACTTAGAGAGCCATATGTGGCCCTAAGTCTTCAGGTTCTCCACCCTTGTGTCCTAAGCCAATACTATGCTATCATTAAAAGGCCACAAAGGTTGATCCTTGGGTTTGATCCCAATTTGTGTGAGATTGAACTGCAGATTCTGATCCATAGGTTACCCTGGTATGAACCCAATCAAGGACACTTATAACCAGATCATAACTTTTAGCTTCTCTTCTGAGAGATTTTTTAATAACTTGTAAGTGCTATGAATATACTCTATAATTTGTTTCTCATCAAGTATTAAGATATTATGGTCCAATGGAATCAGAGCCCAAGAATGATCTAAGTCTTGCCTGACCTTTTGTCACATCAAAGATAGTTGTATATACACATGCATTGCATAACAGCAAAGCAATTTATTATATCTAAGCATTAGCAGTGTGTGGAAGGAAAATATTTAGCAGATTCTTTTTTTCTTTAGTAGGATTTTTACATCCTGCTGTATTTCCTTATACATTCTGACCATATTGGTTGTACGAAATGGCTGAGCCCAGCTTTCCCTGAGTCCAGTCTTCTCTTGAAATGAACCAGGTCACATTTCCCATGAGGGTTGTTAGGCAAGTTAGAAATGGACAGTTGGATTAATGACCTTTTGAGACCAATGACATTTTAATAAAAATTCTAGTTACTTCTGCATGGATATATACTAAACAAATCATTGAATAGTCATTAAGTAGATCTTTGTCATGACTAAACAAATAATAATCTGCTTTCAATTCTGTTTTCCCTGTTCTTTCACTTTTTGTAAACAAATTATGTAATGCATTCCATTCACTGTTGTGTTCTCACAGGTTTGTAGGACCTGGGGGTCTGGAGCACCAGCTTACTTTTCCTGTGCATAGACTAGGCTAGTATTGTTTGTGTGGCTTGCTGCTATTAGAGACCATGTGTTTGTGCCAGTGAGAACATCTTTGAGTTCACTTGCTCTTGGCTTCTGAGCCTCCAAGGTAAACATGACCAGTCCCAGTAATCTTGGCCTTGAATGAGGCACAAGCTGAAAATACTAGGAGGGGTTTATTTATGTAGTATTATTCATCAGGTTTAGAGAACACACAGCCCTCTTGTTACATAAAGGAACACTAGAGAGGGAATAAATACAGACCCACTGAAAGTTTTATTGTTTGTTTCCACTCTGAGTGAACTCACATCTTTCTAAGGTCCCTATTCCCTACTAGTTTTTTTCCATGAAATCAGAAGGGCTCACAAAACATCAACAAAGAATTGGGTCATTAAAACAACAACAATTAGAAAAGAGGGACAAATATAAAATATTTTGGGGAAAAAATCCTATGCGTTTTATTTTTAAAATCTTATACATACACTGCCCCTAAAAGGTGATCCATTAAATTCACCTGAGGATTTCGAAGCACTAACAGAAAACTCAGACATAGCTGGATTTGACTTGCTTGTAGCCTTAATTCTTAGAATCCTCCTTCTTCCATCTGCTTCTTCAGTCTGGGGGTAAAGAGGTCTAGAATTAGAAGTCAAAAGCTCTGGGTTCGAATCCCAGCTCTGTCCTTTACTGACTGTGTGACATTTAGAAATTCAGTTAACCTTTCTGAGGCTCTATTTCCTCATTTGTAAAATGAGGATAATAGCAATTTAAACCACCTCCCTCACATGGGTTTTTCATAAAGGTAGAACTTTATGCACAAATGGCTGTGTTGTTCCTCTCTGAAGTTTCTCTTCTTTCATGATGAGACTTTTGGTCTTCAGGACTCTCCTCCCTAAGTTGTCACTGTAGCTTGGAATTTCTACCAGACAGTCTGTATTTGGACAGTGTAGTCAAAACAGACTCCTGCTGGTCTTCAGCTATAGCAGTTAAGGTTTTTGAAATTGGAAATGCAAATTCTGGTTGGTTTATTATTAATAGAATACCTTGCCCAAGGCAGTTCATAGGATCATAGTGTTGTTGTTTAGTTGTCTCAGTCGTTTCTGATTTTTTGTGACCCCATTTGGGGTTTTCTTGACCAAGATGCTGGAATAGTTTGCCATTTCCTTCTCCCACTCATTCTCCAGATGAGGAAACAGAGGCAAACAGGACAAAGTGACTTGCTCAGGGTCATACACCTAGTAAGTGTCTGAGGCTGGCTTCTTTCAAACTCTCACCAATTATTCCCCTCCCCCCAACAAGAAGATGATGTGATGATAATAATAGTAGCTAACATTTATATAGTACCTACTCTGTGCCAGGCACAGTCGAAGCATTTTACAAATATTATCTCATTTGATCCTCACAACCACCTTAGAAGGTAGCTGTGGTTACTGTTGTTGTGCAGTTGTGTCCAATTCTTTGTGACCCCACCCCATGATCATATCACACCAATATTGTCCAAGGAGTTTTGTTGTTGTTGTTTGTTGTTTTGGAGGGCAAGGCAATAGGGGTTAAATGACTTGCCCAAGGTCACACAGCTAGTTAAGTGTTTGATGTTGGATTTGAATTCAGGTCCTCCTGACTCTAGGGGCGGTGCTGAATTCACTGCACCACCTAGCTGTCCCCCTGTTGTTGTTTTTGATAATGATACTGGAGTTGTTTGCCATTTTCTTCTCCAGTGGATTAAGATAAAAAGAAGTTAAGTGACTTGTCTAGGATCAAACATCTAAGTATCTGAGGCTGGATTTGAACTCAGGTCTTTCTGGCTCCAGGTCCAACACTCAATCCACTGAGCCACCTAGCTGCCAAGAAGCATTTAATAATCAATCTTCCACCAATGAGGAGAGTCTTGCTTTGAGCTGAGAGTTACAACTTTCTCCTTGGGATGACAGGTCCATTTGCATTTTGTACCTGCATAACATTTACTTGGCATATGGAGAAAACTAAAGAGCACACCATGAACAGTTCTCCTGACTCTGCATCAAGGCCACATTTTTTAAATACTTAATTTATTTATTTTTAGTTTTCAACATTCACTTCCATAAGTTTTGAATTTTCTTCCCCTTCCCTTCTCCCTCCACAAGATTCAAAACTTATGGAAGTGAATGTTGAAAACTAAAAATAAATAAATTAACTATTTAAAAAATAGTTATATATTAGGGAGGAGGTTAGTGTTCCATCTTCCTGGGCTCCCATTAGAGGGGAGAGGCAACTGAAGGAGTCTAGAAGCTGTGGAATATTAAAAACTCAATCAGTCTGCGATGATAAGATTTCAGGTGATCAGCTTATGCAGGGGGAGAGGTGAGATGTTGCAAAAAATAAAACTAATCAGAGCCATTGGTGGAAAATGGAGAGGTGGCATACAAGCAGTCAGAAGTTAAGCTCGGGTCCGAGGTTCTTGGGGTCTACCAGAGTGCTGCCCGAGTCTGCAGGGGTGATGGTAATGGGTGAAACAGGGGGACCATCTGGGGTCTATTACCACCAGGAGGTCGGTTGAGGACTGGGTTGGGACCAGTGGGAGTAAGATCCCTTGGTACCGGAGTGCATTGAATAGTGAACAAGGCCCCGGGGTCCCTTCCTGTGACATAAAACCTGATTCCCCAAGTTTTCCGGTTTTCCAATCCTGTTTGGTTCAATCCTAAACCCTGATGACAACTGGGTTACAGGACTTAAGGGTATTACAATGAAATGAAATGTGGTGGTCATGGCTGCCACCGGAGACTCAGTCAGCAATGGTTACACAATCCCAATTGGCACAATGATATTTCCCTTGTCCCCCACAATCAAGGGACCCATCCTCAAGGCAGACATATGACTGGGCTGACCTTTTTTGAGCAGCTTTTCTGCTCCACAAGCAGCACCATTGGCCCCCAGAATACATGCCTGTATAGGGAAACAACATAAATCTGGGGCTGAGCAGGGCACAGAGATCAAAGGAGAGGGTGGGCTGGCCATAAATCACATTTTTGAAATTAGAGTCCCATCAATTGTCTTAGTAAGAGTACAAGAGTACAATGTGGGAGCATAGGAGTTGGAACTGGCCAAAGGCAGGAATGCCAGGAACAGGAGTGTCAGGACAGTCTCTTATCTTCAGTTATAAGTCACTGGCTGGCTCTGTTACCCACAGGTCTGGTGGGTCAGGAGGAGCCGTCACCTTGATGTGTGAGCAGTGGATCCAGGCCTTTTCTTCGGGCCACCTTAACAGCAGAGTGGTCTGGTACACTGCTCGAACTGCGTCCTGGATGTTTTGGAGAGCTTGGTGGGACTTGAGAAGTAAATCATTAACAATCATACATAACAGCATTTGTCACCCAAAATACAATAGAAGGTGGGGTGCCGAACAAAATTTCAAAAAGGGGAGTGAATTTTACACATATGTATTCAGTTACAAATATTGACACTTGTTTAGATGATGGAATAACTACAAATTCAGATTAAAACAGCAAGTTTCTGCTTTACAATTTGTTACATCAATTTAGCAAGAAACATGTCTTGCAAATGGAGGCTTTAGTGGGTCTCTAAGAATTACAATAGAGATTTTTAAAATTTCTTCTAAAAGTATTTTCCTTCTTCAAAATAGTTTCAATGATCACTAAACCTTTATGAATTAAGTTAATTGAAAAACTTTTAAATGATATTAAGCAGTTTGCATAAACTTTCTATACATGTTTTAATTCTAGATGAAAAATGTTAGATTTTCCAATAAGCTAACATAAAAAAGCTCACATCCTTTACTGATTATGCTCGTTAGAGACCCGTTATAGAGGGGAAAAAAGCAGGGACATGTGACATTCCAAATGTGCCAAGAGAAAATGTCCTTGGCTCTGTGTAGATTCAGGTACAGTTACAGATATTCCATCTCATGCAGCATCTGTTCCATCTCATAGCTAGACTCAGGAATAGGTGGGAAACATTCCTTTTCAAAGGAACCTCATGGGTAAACTGAGCCAGGAGGGATCCCATCCCAGACAGAGGGTAAGATTGTCCCTTTGGCCTTTACCAAATACAGACTTCCACCTGTTGACAGTACAGGATCACATTCCTCTGAGTAGCTAGTGGCATTTCCTCTCAGACACTGATTTAATGCAGACAACTATACCCAAATTCAGACTCAAAATAAAATTTAGTTATGGTCCCAAGTGTTTTTTACCTTAAACAACAAGCTTCACCAATCACAGCTTAGAGCCAGTTATAATTACTTCTATTCTCATGGGGCTGCGATAAGCAATAAAAATATATCAGATCTTGTAATGTAAGGAATTCCTTTTACCATTCTTCTAAAATATAAATGCCAATTTATAAAAATCCTTTTTTGATCTTTGCAACTTCTTAGCAAGTTAGATTCATTTAAAACTTCCTTTCTCAGGCTGAATGACCTTGCCCCGAAATAGTTTCTAGAGGATTTAACAGTTTTACAACATAAGGAAAATTTATATGAATTGTAAGCAGGAAAGACTGCTCTGAATGGGCAGAACTAGTCAAACAAATTTTCATACAGTAATCAAGAAACAATTTTAGGTTTTAACATTAAAACATTAGCCCCAAATAGCTTAGTTAACAGTTTTACAAGTTTTTCTAAATAGCAGATATACATATTTAAAGTAACATTACTAATCTTACATACACAATTTTCTCCTCACTCAGGTTTTACAATATACAGTGTAGAAATACAACAATAATATAAACTGTGAAATGACACTACATTAATTGCCTTTTCAAATTACATAGAAGATGATATTAATTGCATTTCCAAATTACATATAAGAATGATTGATCTTACCAAGTGAAGAGGCTAGTTGACTTCTGACCTCATTTTCTCCTCTCTTTTTCTCATATCCCCATTTTACAGATGAATTGAAACTTAAGGTTAAATGATTTATTCTAGGTCACACAACCAGTCAGTACAGAGTTCAGAACACACTGTTTCTCACTGACGCTTTTTCTTTTTCTTTTTTTTTTCACTTTTCTAATTTTTTTCTCTTTCATCTTTCTCTTAGCTGTACCTCTCTGGTTTTTCTCTTTTTGCTCTATATTCTGGGATGTTTTCTCCTTTCTCCATTGTTTTCCAGGAGTCCTTAGCAACCTTCTTTAATTCCTTGGCACTGGAACAAGGAAAGTGATTATTTGCAGCAAGGGAGAAACCTCTTAGATGGTACTGAAGTTGGGGCTTCATGGTACATAGTGAACTGTATACTTCAGGGGAAAACCCTTCATTTTTCCAAATTCATCACACTCAAAGCACATTATCAGTTTATACTCTATCAAATAAACCTCTACGAATGCTTAGCTGTAGCAGATCCTGGTTATGTGATGGTCGATTTGCCTGGAGCATTGAGGGGAGGGTTTGGGGAACTTGAAGTGGAAGCTTCAGGTTCTGCTTACTTAAAGGGATGGGCTTCAGGGTACCTGGGGATCTAAAACTATTGCTGGTGGGAGCTAGGTCAAGTACCCTTTTACTAAACTATTTAGGCTATGGAAAGAATATAATTTTAGGCTACAAGCTTTTTTTCCCTTGTCTAACTGTTCCCATGTCATTCAGAAAAATGTTCTATTCCAGGGATTTAACCTTTCAGGTAGGCAGATAACAAGCCCATGTAGCTCCGATGTAGCTACTGTACCTTCCCCCCTTTTTCTTTTTGGAGGAAGTTAACTCAAATTAACTTCACTGCAGCCCTAGCTCAGTTATAGCCAGGGCAACAGGGAGAAAAAAATCTTAATGGTTCAAACCTCTTACTGTCTCCTCAGCTCCATCAGAGCTGGATGGCAGGGGAGGGCTCTGTAGCCCTAGCTAAGAAGAACTGGGACCACAGGGAAGAGAATCTTAGTGGAATTTTCTTTTTGACCTTTTGCTCAAATAAACTTTTCTTAGGTGTTCATTACTTTAAAATTTCAGATCTACTCCAAGACTTTAAGAGAAACTGCTTCTCATACAACACAGATCATATAACTGTTTACCAGTAACAATCATGGTCTTAATTTTGAACTTTGAAATAAAAACAATTGAATAACCAAGCTGGTGACCTTAAACTTCAGTTTTTGTAGTGCCAAATAGTAACCAGAATGAATTCAATTACCTGGATCTATATTCCCAATGATGTTGCACAGTTCTCTTTCTGTGACCCAGGAAAGGGTTAAGTGTTAGTCCTATTTCAAAGTGCAGCTTGTGAAAACCTACTTCTCTTTGATCATTGAAGTGACCCCTTTTCCCTTAGATAGATTTTAGGGGAGAAATTTCCCATTATCTTTCTGTCCATTTGTCTTTCCACTTTGAGAACTTTGGCTGGAGTTCAAGGAGTAGAAGGAGAAGTGGTTTTCTGCCAGCAGCCTTTCTTTAAGAGATTATTAATATCTTTCTAGCTCAGGTACAGCATTTCTTATGCTTGGGTGCTTTTGGCTTACATGGTGGCAGATTTATAAATTTCTTTACAGAATATACAAAAAGACAGAATATACAAAAAATTCAGCAAGGCAAAAGGAAGAAGGTTTCCTCTTTTCTGCCTGCTGGTATCCCAGAGACAGGATATACACAAAACAACACAACACACAGAATACACTCCAGTAGCGTTTTTGTCTCTCTGGTGGTCCCTTGCACTGAAATTTTTGGATTTTGAAAGTTCACTCCCTCCCTTTAGGGATCCCAGGTGGAGCAACCAAGCATGGAGCAACTGTTGGCAGTTGTCCCAGGTAGGCTGGTCAGATCTCGGGGATGGAGGGGGAAGAGCCCTGACGGGGTGGTTGAGTCAGGGGACAGGGAACTGGCAGGGGACTGAGATTCTGATCTTTGGCAATGGCTCCCTGGGCTGAGACTCAGGACGGAGAAGGACTCGGGTTCCTGGTCCTCTCAAGAAAGCAATACAAGTCTGGGGCCGAGGAACATCTCTCGGCGGCCGCCCCCTAGGGTCAAATGGCTTTCCCAGGCTCCGGTCCAGCTGTCTTTTAATTAAAGTTACAGAGAGAGACAAAAATTCAGCAACGCCTAGTGACAGGCACACAGAACACATAAAGAAAGGGTTAAAGCTACAGCAACAATTAATTTTTAAAAAAGCTAGTAAAGACAAAAGTTAAGGTTACAGCGACATCTAGTAACAAACACACAAAATACATAAACCTAAAAAAAAAAAGCAGGTAATTAAAGTAGACAATTAAAGTTAATACATAAAGAAAAGGCACTCAGTCAGCATCCTGACCTTGGAGGCCAGGAGGGGCTGTAATGCGGCATCCAGCTTAGCCTCCTACTCTACCTGGGGCCAAGGCACATCTCTCAGTGATCACCCCCTAGGCATTTTTACACTTCATGAGTACTCACCTAAAAGAACACTCTTGGATTGAATTGAAAGAAGTTGGGAAGGACTCAGGTTTCTGGTCCACTCAGGTAAGCAATGCAAGCCCGGGCTCTGGGTGGCCACACACCCGTGGGGCGAATTGCTTTCCCAGCCCTCCAGGGAGCCGGTCCAGCTGCCAATACAAAGCCAAAGGCTATCTTGGTGGGACCTCCAAGTGAAATGGACAAATGAAATGGACATGACAGCCCAGCCAATTGTAATTTGATAGGAGTGTTTATTAACCGAGGTGACTGCCTCCCCAGTAGTGAAGACAGCACTGAGTCTTCTGTAAGATACACTTATATAGAGTTAGGTGTTGCTAATCAGCAAAATGTGGTTCCAAGGGGGGTGTAATGCCGTTAATGCCATTTATAGTGAAGCCTTGATTACCTAGCAAAGCAGTGGATACAAACATAAACAGACCTGAATCTTGGGCATGTTTCTAGCAACACAAGTGAAACGTTCCCTCACTATTATGGCCTATTAGGTGGTTTCCAGGGACCCTGGTAGGGGTCCCCTTCTAGCAGGTTGCAACTGGGAGGGGGCTTTGGTTTATAATTTCTGGTGGGCACTTCAATAATAGCATCTACTTTTCAATGTTGTTATGGGGATCAAATGAAATAATGTTTGTAAAAAGCACTTTCCACAGTGCCTGGCACATAAAGGGCATTATATTTTCCTCCACATTCTCTTTCCCACTAGAATATCCAGCAATGTGAAATAAGATTTGGAAGGTAGGTAGGAGCCAGATAATGAATGGCTTTAAGTGATATGAACATATAATCATACTCTGGATAGTTTAAAATGGCTATTAAGTTACATTGTGATTTTCTTTCTGTAGATGAAGCAATTGACATCTCATAAAGTCCATTTTCCATTCCACAAGTTATTGCCATTTGTGTTTCCCTGAACAATCGTGGACAATCTTACTTTTTGATTGTGAAGACCCCAAATGCATACAACTCCAAAAAGATCCTGAACAAAGCTTCAGGAAGGGGTGGGGGTGTGGGAGGGAAGTACAAGGTTTGAAGTTTGAAGAGCTATTTACTAGTTGTGTGAGCTTGGACCAGTCACTTAACTAATCAGAGAATTAGAAGTTTTGTCCATCATTATCCCATAACCACATTCTAGAATCATGTTGCTTTGATTTATAATAATTCTACATTGTCAAGCAGTTAGGTATCAAAGTGGATGGAGTGCTGGGCTTGCAATCAGGAAGACTTATCTTCCGGAGTTCACATCTGGTCTCAGATACTTACTAGCTGTGCGACTCTGGGCAAATCACTTAACCCTGCTTGCCTCAGTTTCCTCATCTGTAAAATGAGCTGCAGAAGGAAATGGCAAACCACTCCAGTATCTTTACCAAGGAAACCTCTAATGGGGTCACAAAGAGTCAGACACAACTGAAAAGACTGAACAACAACAAAAGCATTGTCAACCAATATCCTATGACCTACCATGACTCATTTTTTTCTGATGCACTAACATATCTAATTAGTCATCTGTCTTTTGTCTGTTGTTTCGGACCATTTCTCTCATCAGACAAGGCTACTTTTATTCCTGTCCCTTCCTTTTGGGATATTAATCAACTATACCTAATTTGGTATCATTTACCCACTGCAATAAGCCCGTTGTTCTCAATTCCATCATCCAGATCACTGATGAAAGTAATAACTAACTTTTCTTTCTTTAAATCTTTTTTCCCGTGGATGCCAAATGGCTGCATAGGTCAGGGCATCAAGCTCATTTTTTATAAATTATTTCTTTGCTTTAGAAGGAGTTTATTAGTTGACTTTTACACTGATGAGTTCTAAAGAAACAAAATTTCACATCTAAATCTTGAGAAAGGTTCATTCTTGGCAGTTACTCACCTCTTGGAAGACAACCAAAGTTTAATTTATTCTAAATACAAGAGAAAGGGCAGCATTCTTTAGCACAAGTTTGGCCTAAATATCTGAAGCTTATTTAAATTCTGGAATTCACCATGTTTATGCTGTTACACCTTCTCTGCATTTCTTCTGCATAATGAAAAGCAGGACAATGGTAAGATAGACAGGGTACTAAGTTGGTGCAGTTATAAATTGAGATATTAAAAACTTTTAAGCCCACATTCATTTTAGGGCAAATTCTCTCAGATAAGGAAGGCAAAGGAGAAAATAGAAATCTGAGGGGTTTGGGGGGAGTGGGCAGGGGTTTGTAATGTGTGAATGTTACATACTGCCTTTCACTCACCCCGAGATTAGCCCACATATTTTACAAGTATGGAGTAGTTGAGTGACTAGTTCCACCAAGTTCTGCTTTTACTAACAATAATTACTATGATTGCTACTAGCACTGCTACTGCTAGTTCTACTACTAGTAGTTTTACTACTACTACTATCATTTACATAGCACTTATATAACATTTTATTTGTATTATTTGAGCTTTACAACACCCCTGTGAGATAAATAGAAAAGGTAGATGAGGAGCATGAGAAATTTTAGTAGTCCCCAAATCATTGTAGGCAGCATTTGCATGTACAGGTAGGGGATTTGACCTTTGACCAACCTTTCCTTTCTCTTCAGCCCATAAATCTCAGAAAGTTTACAAAGTGTAAACTAATTGAAAAGATGCAGCCTCCTCTGGTGATCCTTTATGAAGTGTGAACTCCTTTCTCTGACTTAAATTAAAAGAATTAAAGGATACAGCCACATTAGTTTACCAAAAATTTGGAGCCCATTTGCTGAGCTTTAAATAGCTAAGCCCCAGGAAATGTAGTTTTATTGGATGGAATTCAGGCTCCTCCACAAATTGCTTCTGAGCCTGTACAAGACAGTTCTCACTTTACCTAAATTCGCATTATGCAAATTTGACTTTACTAAAGAATTCTGAAAGAAATTAGCATTCCAAAAACACATTTATGTTAGCTTTACTGTAGAGTGCTGTGCTTGATGTTTCCATCCCTGCCCATCTGCTGGGCACTCCAAGGGCTTCCTCCTGCCCCCTAAAAAAAGACCTTAAGAAACACTCTCTGGGCAGCTAGGTGGCACAGTGAATAGAACACCCGCCCTGGAGTCAGGAGGACCCGAGTTCAAATCCAGTCCCAGATACTTAACACAAAAACTAGCTGTATGACCTTGGGCAAGTCACTTAACCCCAATTGCCCTACCTTGCCCCCTCCAAAAAGAAAAAAAAAGAAAAAATAAACACTCTCCAAGTGAAAGCAGAATGGAAGTAACAAGGAGAGACTGCCACCACTTCCCCAGTTAGAGACAGAGAGAAGAGAGAAAAAGAGACAGGAAGACAGAGACAGGGGGAGACAAAGAGACAGAGAGAAATCTTTAGGCTGGTAGTTAAGGCTATTTGTCCTCTTTTCATAGTGTGGTCCACTCATTTATAGCAAATGCTTTCTCAGACTGCAATAAAAATCAACTTTCTTTACTTGTAGATAAGATCCCATTATAAAAGTACAAAAAACAAATAAACCAAATTTAAGGGTGAGTAATGCTAATTCCTCAGGCAGCAGTGAGGGGAGGGAGGTAGAAGTGGAGAGGCAGCTAGGTGGCACAGTAGAGTACTAGACCTGGACACTGAAAGACCTGAATTCAAATTCAGCCTTAAATGTTTACTAACTTTGTGACCCTGAGCAAGTTATTTAATGTCTATTTGCCTCAGTTTCCTCATCTGTAAAATGGGGATATAATAGCACCTATCTCACAGGGTTATTGTGAGGTTATGAGATAATAATTGTAAAGCACTTTACAACCTTAGAGTGCTAGATAAAAACTAGCTATTTCACCCCATTCCAATGGATCAGCACATTCTGCCCAGGCAGGTCACTCCTTAGGTGGGGTGGGGTGAGGAGGGGTGGTTCAGTGAGCCAGTCAAGGTTACAACTACTCATGAGTTATATTCAGTTCGGGGCAGCAGCACTCTTAACTTACAATTAACCAGCTGGAAGCTGGAACTGGTGCACCCAGGCTTCTATCCTCTCCAAAGCTTAAAAGTTCTTGTGTTGGGGTGGCTAGGTGGTACAGTGAATAGAACACCCGCCCTGGAGTCAGGAGGACACGAGTTCAAATCCAGTCCCAGACACTTAACACAAAGACTAGCTGTGTGACCTTGGGCAAGTCACTTAACCCCAATTGCCCTCCAAAAAAAGTTCTTGTGTTTCCTCCATCCCATCTGGCTTCTGACTACCATGATCCTCTCATTTCTGCTTTCAGCTGAGAAAACTATATTTACCATCAGTCCCCTGATAATTTAGTAATTAGATATACTTTTACATATTTTGCTAATTGTTATTGAGTCACGTCTGACTCTTCATGATATCATTTTGGGTTTTCTTGGCAAAGATACTGGAGTGGTTGGCCACTTACTTTCTCCAATTCATTTTACAAAGGAGGAATTGAGACAAACATGATTAAGTGAGTTACCCAGGGTCACACAGCTAGTAAGTGTCAGGACAAATTTGAACTCAGGTCTTCCTAGATCCAAGCCTGGCGATCTATGCAGCCTTAGACACATGACACATTTACTAGCTGTGTGACCTTGGGCAAGTCACTTAACCCCAACTGCTTTGCCTTCCCGCTTCCAGAAAGGAGAAAAGAAGAATGTTACTCTAAATATTTTGATGTATGTGAGAACTTTGTTTCTATCTCTGAAACTTTAATGATTTTTTCTAGTGTTATTAGTTTAATCTCACCAGTTAAACTATAAACTCCATGAAAACAAGGATCATGGTTCCTGTATTCCTCATAGTGCCTAGATATATGAAATAAAATATTTTATTGATCAATGGAAAATCCAAGCTGTAGGTCTTTATCAGCAAAAGCCATCATCAGATGGAGCTCATCTGCTCATTGTTTCATAGAAAGTGAATTAGTAGGCAACATCCCTGCCTTCTAGAAGCTTATAATCTAAGATGGACACACTGTCACAGCCGGACATCAAGGATATAGAGATATCTGGACCAATATTGGAAAAGTATATCATTTAATTATAAATAATATTGCAACATCATGTATAAACTGAGGATGAACACATATGGCTGAATTGGGAATGAATGGGTGTTGTATGCTCCAAATGGAAAGGAAATTGAGTACTTAGCTTAACAACAGCATAAATCGCAACTTGACATTTTTTAGGAGAAACACAGTTTGTAGAATGGGGGCAACTATTAATGAGGACTACTATTCTGACTCTTAGTCATCTGAGGACTCCAGGAAATTGTCCTCAGTGCCTGTTTCTCCAGGTCCTATTTTTTGGAGAATGGGACTTCGCCTCAGGACATTCCATTTTTTTACTCTTACTCTCTATTATACTCTGTAATTCTTATGGGTCTATGGAATGGGGATGGCAACATCGGAGGGAACAGGGAACTTCATAAGAATCAACCCAAATGTATTGGGAGTAGGGAATGATGTAGCTGTACCAAGGCTGTGTTTCAAAATAGATGGGTTTAGGACGAGTAGAGGAAAAAGGGAAAAGGCTTTCTATCAATTTCATTGGTGGAATGGACTGGAGGGCATAGGATGACAATGGCCATGGAACCAAAAACCTTTAGTCAAATGCTCCTGAACTCTTATCGAAAAAAGTTTATCTCTTTATTAACTAAAAATGCAAAATACACAGGAAAAAAATTCATTGTATTCCATTTCACAATCTAGAGATCAACCCCTATCAAACTTCTCTCAAATACATGGTTAAAACTCCTGTTCCTCTTGATTTTCTTAGCTCTGGGAGTGGCACTGTCTTCATTTGAAGCACTTAGACTTGTAACCCCAAATCTCTGGTTCTTCCATCTCCCTCATTCTGTACCCCCAATTAGTTGCCAGGACCTGTTGTTTGTACCTCTGAAATAGTTCACAGGAATTCATCTCCTCTTTTCTTATTTCCTCCATTGTGGATTCCCACTACTTCTCTCTTAGATTATTATAATAGCTTCCTAATATGTCTCCAATACTCCAATGTCTCCTTCCATTCATTCTTCACAAGGCTACCTAATAATCTCCCCAATCACTGGTGATCCTGTCAGGCCACTGCATCCAAAGTTTTCACTTCCTTTCCACTCACTTCCCATTACAGTTTGGCTTCCAACCTCATCATTCAAAAAAATTGCTGTCTCCAAAGTTAGTGAACTCTTAACATATGAACTTTTCTCAGTTCTCATCCTTCTTGACTTCTCTTGACCTCCCCTTTTCTCCTTGACACTCTCTTCTCTAGGGGTTTTTATGACATTGCTCTCTCCTGGTTCTCTTCCTACCCATCTGAGCACTCCTTTCAAGTCTCCATTGTTGGGTCTTCATTCAGGTTGCACCTAACCTCTTCAGTTCTCCCTCTATATTATTTCTCTTGGTGAGCTCATTAGTTCCCATGGATTAAATTATTTCTATGTAGACGATTCTCAGATCTATTTTCCAGTCCTATCTCCTGACTTCCAGGCTCTCATATCTCAATAGTCAATAAATATTTATTAAACACCTATTATTTGCTAGGTACTGTGCTAAATGAAGGGGATACAAATAACAAAGATCGATCCAAGACAATTCTGAAGGACTTATGATGAAAAATGCTTTCCACCCCCAGAGAAAGAACTGGTGAAATCTGAATACAGATCAAAGCATACTTTTAAAAACTCTATTTTTCTTGAGGTTATTTTGCAGGGGTCTATTTTCTTTTACAACATAGCAAATGTGGAAATAAGTTTTGCATGACTGCACATGTATACTCTATATCAAATTGCTTGCCTTCTCAAGGAAGGGGGAGGGAAGGGAAGAAGAGAATTTGGAACCCCCCAAAAGTTTTTAAATGAATGGTAAAATTATTACATGTAATTAGGAAAAATAAACTATAAAATAAAAAGAAAGATCATCCCCTGCCCGTAATCTAATTGAGGAAGACAATGCATAAAAGGAATCTGAAAGTTGGGGGACTGAGGGAAGGATTACTAGAGGGTACCTGGTGCATGGGCATGATGTTTATAGAGACAAAATCAAGCAAAGCAGCTCATGGGAAATGGGGAACTGGCTGAAAATTCTGAGCCTCCTATAAAGAGAAGCTTTGGGAGGATCTTTCTGTTTTGCCCTCTGACCCTACAGTCACAGGAGAGAGGCCCTTACAGGTACTCAGGAGTACCAAAGTTGAAGCAATCTTCATGATGGTGAGATTTCTGATAAAGAGCTTATCCTGGGGGAAAGTGTAATACTCATGGAGTCAAAATTAAGCAGAGGAAACAGTTAGTGCCTACTGGACATCTTGAACTAGATGTTCCATAGATGTTTAAAAATGAAACTATTATTTTCCCCCCAAAACTTCCCTCCCAAAATTTCCTATTATTGTTGAGGGCACCACCATGCTCCCAGTCACCCAGGATCAAAACCTAGGTATCATCCTCAGCTCCTCACTCTCACTACCCATATGAAAGCTGTTCCCAAGCCCTATTCATCTTATCTTTGTAACAACTGTAGTATATGTCTCCTTCTTCAGTTTGATGCTGACACCACTCCTGTCCTATGGGGGGAGTGGGGTGGGGGTCTTATTGCCTAATGCCTGAGTTACTTCAATAGTCTTCTGGTTGCTCTTCCCACCCCAAGTCTCTCCTTCCTCCAGTACATCCTCCACTCAGCTATCAAGTAGATCTCCCTAAAGTATAAGTCTGACCATGTCAGCACCCCCTGTCCCCCCCACTCAATAAACTCTGGGTCCCTGGGTCTCTACCACCTTTGGGATAAAATACAAAATCCTTTATTTGACTTTTAAAGGCCTTTATAAATTGGTCCCTTCCTACCTTTCCAGTCTTCTTATACATTATTCTCCTTAGCAAGTACTCTGCAATCCAGGGACACTTGATTCCCTGCTGTTCCTGGACCTTAACACACCTCCTTAATCTTAATGACTTCCCTTTTCAACTATCTCCAATTTATCATGTCTATATTTTATTTATACACTGTTGTTTGAATGTTGTCTCCCTGATTAGACATTGAGCAACTGGAGGACAGGGTTGGGTTTTTTCCCTTCCTTGTGTTCTTAGTACTTAGCACAGTTCCTGAAACATAGTAAGTGCTTAATAAATGCATGTTGCCTAGATTTTATGTTAAGCTCCTACTAGTCACAAACCCATTAAGGAGAGAAACCATCCCTTCTTAACTCAATCTAGAGCAGGCTGTATATATATGTTTTTCTGAGTAGAATAGAAGCTCTCTGAGACCAGGGATTCTTATTTTTATATCTTTGTATTTTCAGGCCTACCATAAAGTAGATGACTAAGAAATGCTAGTAAATTTTAATTTGGAATAACAGTGAGCATCTTTTAGAATTCTTTAACCTAATGTAGTCACTGAAGTCCCACAATTCCTAAACTTTGTGAAAGGCCCAAATAATATCTGAGTGTGCCTGGGGGAGATAGGTAAGGAGAGTTGGACCTGAAGTCAGGATAACCTGAGATCAAAACTTCCCTCATACTCTTACTAGCTGTGTGACTCCAGGAAACTCATTTAACTGCTGACCACCTCAATTTCTTCATCTAAAAAAAATGGGGCTAATAACACCATATACCTCCCAGGGTGGTTTTGAGGAGATATCTATAAAGCACTTTGCAAATCTTAAAGTGCTATATAAATGCTAACTCTTCTTATGTGTTAGTATATTCAAGGTCAAATCCTACTACAAAAATACCATTACAACCGAAATCTCTGGATAAACAAAAGGTTTAACAAGTTCTGGCAGGATCAATCATTTCCACTTGTGCTAGTTAGACTCTTCATTTGGGGTTTTCTTGGCAAAGATACTGGAGAGCTTTGCCATTTCCTTCTTTAGTTCATTTTTACAGATGAAGAAACTGAGGCAAACAGGGTGACTTGCCCAGGATCATATACATAGCAAGTATCTGGGACTAGATTTGAACACAAGGAGGTGAGTCTTCCTGACTCCAGGTCTAGTGCTCTCCCCACTGCGGCCACCTAGCTGCCCTAGAAGGATTAGTACTTCAAGCAATATTCTATATGTGAAAGAATTTGGGTAGAACCTTGCAAAAATATAACAAACCACTCTTGAATGACAGGGTCAGTTTTGGTGTTCTTTCATCTTAGATGTTAAACTGAGGAAATGTATCTAGGTTATTCTATAATCCTGAATTCTAATTTAAGTTTTGTGAAGTTTTGGTATAAATTCGCTGGCAATGGAACGCAATACCAACTATTTTAGCCAACTCATAAGTTCATAGATCTGGAGTTAGAAGGGACCTTAAAGGTTCTCTAATCCATTCTCTCATTTTACAGATGAGGAAACTAAGGTCAGAGAGGTTAAATGCTCTTAGGTGAAGCCCAAAATCACACAGTTCATAAATGAATAAGGATTTAACTATGGTCTTATGATTCCAATTTCAATGCTCTCTTCATTGCATTAAGCTACCTGACCTTCCAAGATCCCTTTCCAGTACAAGAAGTATATTTCAGAACAGTAATCCACAGTTTGTATTCCAATTAATGATCCTTTTTAAAAAAAAAAAATCTGACAGTATTGAATGTAGCAAATTTAATACAAAAGACTATATTTTTTGGAGCTATAGAAAAGTAGGGCATTACCATTAAATGAGTAAAGTATGCCTCCAAACTGCTTTTCCTGAAAAATATTCCAATTTCTTCTTCCCTTAAATGGCTTTTGGGGAAACTTATGTAAGGGGGTGTGGTATTGTTTGTTGTGTTGTTTTGCCCATGTAGGTTATGTATTATCCACAGGGATCTGTCTAGCTGTGGCTAGAGCCTCTGTCTCTTTCCCCCACCCCCACCCCTTTTCCAAGGGAAACTCTGATTACTGACAGGAGGGGAAACAGGAGGTTAGGGCCAGAGGCCAGCTGCTCTGCCCTCCTCAGAAAGGGGAGGATAGCAGGCTAGAATTATATTTAAATAGTTAGTCTTATTTTTCTTTAGTCATGTTTGACACTTTGTAACCTCATGGACCATGCTATCTAAGGTATATTTTTTGGCAAAGACACTGGAGTGATTTGCCATTTCCTTCTCCAGTGGATTAAGGCAAACAGAGGTTAAGTGACTTGCCCAGGATCACACAGCTTGTGTGTGGCTGGATTTGAACTCAGGTCTTCCTGATTCTGAGGCCTGTTTCTCTATCCACTGAGCCACCTAGCTGCCTCCTCTTGTTAGTCTAGGGCATAGGTTCCCAAAGTGGGTGATACTGCACCCTGGGGGTGATGAAATGATCCAGGGGGTGGTAGTAGCCTCAGGTGCAACTGAGGGGCGTTGAATAAAAATAAAGGGGTGATGGAGGCATAAGGAAAGAAGACAAGAAAAATGTGAAAAACTGTTCATACATGTTTCATCTGTTGTGTAACAGTTAAAGTCATAGTGCTTACATTATTTTCCAAATAAACATACAAAATACAAGTTATAACTGATCGGTGGTCAAGTTCACCAACAGGTTTAACAAGCAAGTGTTGTCAGGAATGCATTGTCAGAAAGTCCAGCATGCATCAGCAGGAACATGTGTGTGTAATGACTTGTTTACAACATGATACACAATATGGCATCATCAAAATTTCAATGCAGGAGAAAACTCAAAAATTCATAATAAATTATTAAATTTAAGATGCATCATTTTAAAAATTACATATTTGCTGAAATTATGCAAATGAAAAGACATTAAAGAAAGTGGATTTCCAGGGGGACACTTTTTTTAAAAATAAGGTTTGTTTTTGCTTTGTTTTTTATTTGTTTGTTTTTGCCAAATAAGTTTGGGAACCTTTGTTCTAGGGGGAAATAATTTTTAGGTTCAAGACACACTTTTTATCTCTGTCGCTTAATGGGGAAAGAATGCTATGAGCTATATATCCAAGGCTTGACTGCTTTCCTCAAGACACCATTTGCACAATAAACATATGTAGTAAACAGAGGAACCCATTCCCCCAAATCAAAAGCAAAAAGGAAATCAGAGAAAGTATTCACAGGAGAATAGATAGCAAACAATACACAGAGTAAATGAGCTCTCCCCATTGGGAATGAGACAGCTCAACTCAACTCAATCAACAGAGAAAGTCTCAAATCTTGTCCAAGGGGAAGTCTCCAGTGTTGCAAGCTCCTGGCTCCTCTACAATGGCTTCTCCCCAATGCCTTTCTCTTCCTTCTACAGGGATGTCACCACTCTGGTTCAGACCCTCATTTCCTTCTATCTGTACTTTGGCCCTACTCCTTTGAATCTATCTTATACATATGGCCACTAGATTAACAACAATCACGACAATCAAAATAACAATTATTGACATTTATATAATGGCTTGCAAAGTCCTCTGCATACCTTCCCTCACAGCCAACCTGAGAGGAGAGGACAGGCATTATTATCATTATTCCCACTTTGGTTTAGGAAGGTTCCATGGTAACATAGCTAGGAAATATTGAAAATAGGATTTGAACCCAGGTCTTTCTGGTTTCATGTCCAGCACTCTTATCCACCATGCCATGCTGCCTCTTGATTTCATCATTATTACCCTGTTCAAAAAACCAAACTACCTTGCCAAGGTTCTTTATTGCCTACTTCAGACTCTTGCCTGGGATTCAAGATGTCCCACAGACTTGTCCCAGTTCCTTTCTTTGCTCTGTCTCACCCTCCTCTCCTTCGCGTTGATGTCCTGTAGCAGGCTTCTCCATGTCCACAAGCCCCTTTGCTCTCATTTTCACCTGTGGAAATCCCACATGTCTTTGAATACCCACCCATTGCCATTTCCTTCACAAATTTCTCCCAGTTCTCCTAGTGAGAAATGATCTTTCTGCCCTTGGAATTCTCTTAAAAAGCGTCATCGTATGCACTTACCATATTCTATTTTGTATAAGGCTTATTTATGTATGTGTCTTAATAGGGAGTGTGCTAGTGTTTAATAACCCACTCCCCAGGGGGAAAAAAGGAGATGTGTGAAACATTTTAAGTTTAATTTGCTTTATTAACATTTTCTCCATCACATTTTCAAGTCTAGACAATCAAAACAATAAATCAATCCCTGATTTGTAAGGTTTGCCATTTTCTGAGGTGAAATTGCTTCCTCAGAAAATTTAACAACAGGCTTTGAAGAGCCAGTGGACCTGGCTTCAGCATATTTCTGCTTCCCTAGTAGAGTATAAACTCTATGGGGACAGGAACTATATCTTACTATCTTCCTATTTCCCTCAGTGGCTGGGCACAGTAATGTGGACTTAGGTCTTCTTTAACAAATATTTGTCAAATTTGAATTGTCCCTTTTGAGGAAGGGACCATGTCTTACATTCTTATGTGCCATAGGACCTAGCAAGTATGAATAGAAGCTCAGTAAATACTGACTAAAAAAAAACCTTAGAAACACAGCTTTTGATCACCTGGTCACAAATCATCATTGGTCTTCTGTTGCCTATACAATAAACTTCTAACACCTTAGCCCATTCAAGGTTCTCCGTAGGATGGTTTTAACCTACCTTCCCAGTCTATCTCCTGCTACTCCTCTACATGTGCCCTATGTTCTATTCAGACTTTATTGTGATTTATTCTGTCTCAAACATATTCCAGGCAACTCCACATTCATGTATGTCTCTGTTCATGTCTTTTTCTCTGCCCAGAATCCCTCTTCTCCCCCAATCCCATTGTCCATCCGGTCAAGGCCCAGTTCAAATGGTAGCTCTTCCATGAAGCCTTCCCTCATCTTTCTATTCATCTGAATTCCCATAAAGCTTTGCTTAAACTTATCTTGTGTCACTTTTCTGCATTCTACCTCTTATTACACTTCTTCAAATTCATGTCTTCTCTCTTAAAGAACTGTAAGGTCTTTGAAAACAGGCATTATTACTATTCACCTTTGGACTTTTCAGAAGTACTTTACACATAATAGATGTAGTAGACATTTAATGATTCAATGAAATATATTCCACGGCTTTAAATTAAATAGCATTTATTTCATCCACAAAACAACTACTTCAAACAAAGGTATAACCTAAAGAAATAATTTTAATATTAAAAATTGGCCTATTTTAACTTATCTAATAATTCAATTATTTTGTTCAAAAGAAAAAAATAGCATATATCATTCAAAATAAATTACTCACTGTGAAACAATAACAAAATTGCCCTTATCATTACATTTATCAAACTTCCAAACGTGCTACTCTACATCAGGGGTAGGGAACCTGCAGCCTCAAGGCCACACGTGGCCTTCTCGGTCCTTGGGTGTAGCCTTTTGACCGAGTCCAAGTTTTACAGAACAAATCCTTTTATTAAGGGGATTTGTTCTGTGAAGTTTGGATTCAGTTAAAGGTCCACACTTGAAGACCTAGAGGGCCACATGTAGCCTTGAGGCTGCAGTTTTCCCACCCCTGCTCTACATAATCACAAAATAATTATGAAAGTCAATAAATAGCTAATGAAATTCCTGAAACATAGGATTAAATAAGCCCATCTCAATTACCTTCTGAAATTTTCCCCTAGTTTGCTCCTCTGCTTTCTTTCTCTGGCACACTCTTACAAGCACTACCTTATGCACTGTAGTTCCTGGGACATCTAGTGAGGTTTTAATTTTTTTTTTAATCTGATTACAAAAATAAGGAGACACCATCAGAATCACATGCTTGAAGTTAGCAAATCAAAATAGTTTACTTCTATTGGAACTGAATTATAGAAAGGAACAGCAGTTATTTAATCAATACCCCTAGAGGACCTAGCGCTTTCATAGCTAACTCTAACGTCTCTTGAACTTTGGCATTATTTTCACTTAACAGGGAAGCATTTCTCTTTGTAGGCTCTGGGTTCTGTTCTTGTTCGTTGGGGAGGAGGGTAGAGGTGTTGAACAGGCTTCGAGGTTCCCCTAAGATGCCAACCCTGTGTGGAAAGAACGATCATTAGAAGCTGAAACTGCACAGCAGAGGACTGAAGTTTTCAACATCAAAAATTATCCCTATTTTAGTAAACCACTGCAATTAACTTGCAGAGAGGCTCAAAAAAAGATTAGCCCACAAGAATTTTTACTAGAATTTCCCACATGTCCTAGTGTTATCATGGGGATACATATGACATCATTTTAAGTCAGTTTGAAATCTAAGGAACCACCAAGTGCATTGGCAGCAGCATTAAGGGGATACAATGGAGTGGTAGTTCAAACACTTTTCACCTTACTACTGACCCACTTATATGACTTCTCCAGGATAAATATTCCTTTTCTTTTTCTTTTTTTTTGGAGGGTAGGGCAATTGGGGTTAAGTGATTTGCCCGAGGTCACATGGCTAGTAAGTGTTATGTTAAGTGTTTGAGGCTGGATTTGAACTCAGGTCCTCCTGATTCCAGGGCCAATTCTCTATTCACTGCACCACTTAGCTGCCCCATAAATATTCCTTTTCCTTGCCTGCATTGTAATATTGAAGTGGGTATAAGGGGAGCAGATAGGTGGCACAGTGGACAGAGCACCAGGCCTGGAGTCAGGAACACTCATCTTCCTGAGTTCAAATCCAGCCTCAGACACTTACTAGCTGTGTGACCTTGGACAAGTCCCTTAAACCTATTTGCCTTAGTTTCCTTTTCTGTAAAATTATCAGAAGGAAATGGCAAACTTCACCAGTATCTTTGCCAAGAAAACCCCCCATGGGGTCATGAGAATTAGAAATGACTGAACAACAACAGTCTTCTGTCTTTTTGCTGGCTCCAAGCTTCCCCTTTCCAGTTCCGTGGGTCTTCATAACTCATCAGAAGTTATTGGGTTCCTCTTCTAGTCAGTGAACTGATTTTTAGCATGGCCTATCCTCATTCTTCATTCTATTTTAATGCTTCCTTACTGATTTACTCAAGGGATTAATTTGTACCCCATAAAAGGACCACCTGGCATCGCCAAATTTTTACAGTTAGTTTAACATCTAGTTATCCTGCCTTTTTTCTATGATCCCCTCTGTGAAAGGTCAACCCCTTTACATGTGTACTAGGAGTTGAATTCCTATTTTTCATTAAAACTCTTTGCTTTCAACCTAATGTCCTTGTTGCTGTTGTTCAGTTCTATCTGACTTTTCATGACCCCATTTGAGGTTTTCTTGGCTTTCCTTCTCCAGCTCATTTTAAGGAAATTAAGGAAACCAAGTTAAGTGACTTGCTCAGGTTAAAACACCTCATTAAGTGTCTGAGTAGGATTTGAACTCAGGGAGATGAGCCTTCCTGACTTCCAGGCCTGCGCTCTACCAACTGCACCAACCAGGTGCCCTGCTTGGTAGCTCAACCTAGTTTCTTTCAGGCTAATGAATTCAGGATCAAGTATTATATGTACTATGTACTGTTCTTGCCTAATCTTGGTTGGCAAATTTTCTGCTCCTCTGAACTCAGTCCTCAATAAAACATTGTTTTGCAGTTCTCTGGTGCACTTACCACATAATGATTTTGTTTTCTAGTTCATCTGCGCTGGTATCTTATCCTTTTACTAAACTGGAAGATCCATAAAGCTGGCGGCTATATCTTATTTAAACTCTGTAGCAACCCCAGCCCAGAACTCTGCAAATCAGTAGGTAATTTCTAAATGCTTCTTGGAGTTAAATGGACTGAAATAGTTGAAGGTATAAAGGTTCTAGCCACAACCACCTGTTCTTTCCACATCTACAATGATTGTCACTTACACTGGCATGGCGACTGAGTCATAGCTGACCAATTCTCTTTGGCTGGAATGTTGAAGGAGGATACCTATACGGCTACGGCTCTTCTCAAAGAGATGCTGAGCGTGTTCTTTAGGGGAGGGCAGAAGAGTAGATAAAGCTGGAGAGCGCATATGAATCGTTGTTTTTATTGCTGGACGTTTGGCCATCATCCTCCTTCAGGAAAAAAAATGAAATGAAGCTGAAATGTCCTGTTTTGTGATTTCCTTATAAGTAGGGGAAAACCAAAAAGGCCATACCTGAATTGCACAAAAGTCATTCTTCTCTTTTCCTCACCAGATTCTTCATCCTCTCGCCTCCTTCTTGCACTGTTGAACATATTAGTACGAAAGAGCCTACCTATTTCTTCATCAATCTCCGTCAGGTACTCACGTCGGAACACTACCCAAGCTACATAGGTACAGAAGGTGAAGAAGGCCTATGATGAAAAAGGAACAGTCTCAACTCACAGCTGTGATAAATAAGGCCAATTATTGTATCAAAAAAAGTTGCGTGTGGTAGAAAGTCCATCCAATCATCAGATTCCCCAATAATCTCAATGATGTAGTGTATAGGTAACAATTAGCACTTTTGCTTTGAAGTTATGTTTGCATGCATGCAGTTTGCTCGAGTGATTACAGAAAATAAAGCACTGAAAAAATATTTTAAATATGACTTTATGTGTCATGTTTTTCATGTTCCCCCATTAAAGTTTTCCTCATATAGCAAGCTAGAGAGAGACCTAGCTCTGCATTGGTGAAAGAAGTACCCACCTCATTTAGTTCATGGATCCTTAAAGTACTGAGATAAATCTCATCAGAGGAAAAGTTTCATCAATGTGCCTTTCTTACCTCAAAAAATTTCCAGTCTTTTTGTGTATCTGAAACCTTTTCCCTGAAACATAAAGAAAAATCAATGGTTAATACCAAATGATGTATTTTTGACACCCTGAACAACAACAAAAAAAGAAGATAAAGCTGGCAAATAATATCAGAAAATAATCTGAAAAATTAAACTTTCCTCTCTAAAGGATCCTTTCCTCTCTACATACTTACATGGTCAGTTGAACACCATAAAATTGTTTGAGCTAAGAGATTTAACTAGGGTGAGGTGACCGGGGCTTTGATCCTAAGGGATCAAATTTAGAGGGTGCTGACAACACTTTCACTCCATCAGGCAGAAACAACACAGCTTAGCACCTAGTTAGCAGGAATCCTGGATTTAGACAGGAAGCTAACAGATGGCAAGATGAGGAAGGCTCTCTCCTCTTCTTATTCACACATCTGGGACCCACTTATCCAAATTCGGAGAGGTCTGTCTCTAGGTTGGGAGCAGGATTATGCATTTTTTTTTGTCCACAGCAGTTCTCTCCCTTTATTTTTTTTAATGGAAAAAATAGTGGGTTTATTGTCAATTTAGGGATCCTTGATTAAACTATAGTAATCCAATCCAACATGCTTTAAAAATTTTCAATTTAGATACAAATATAACATCAATCTATATAAAGAATGAAAGAGGAATCTTTATAAAATTCTGAATTTCAATTTCATACTGCTGTTTTTTAAGTAAATAATAATTCTACAAGTTACTTTCAAAACTCTCCAATTTGTGCTTCCTTTTCAACCCCCCTCAATTTTCTATTATGTATTTATTCATTTTTTAATAATTTTTAAAATTTTTGGTTTACAACATTCAGTTCCATAAACTTTTGAGTTTTAAATTCTCTCCCCCTCCTTTCCCTCCTCCCTTCCCAAGATGGTGTGCTTTCTGATATAGGCTTTACATTTTCACATTAGTCAGTTTTCTCCCTTTATCCTCTACCTTCAGAGCAGATGGTGTCTCGAGGTCTCTATCTCTCTCCTTCTCCTTAACCCGAAAGCATGCTTCATTTCATTCATGACACTTGCCCCAGAGCACAGTTACTGCTATATTTACTCTACATTACAACCTTCAATATGTTGTCAAAAAAGGAGCATTAACATTTTCAACAGATCTTCATTAGCTCAGATTCCCTGGTGTACTCAGATCCTGCCAGCTCTTAAAGGGCTCTAATAAAAAATCAAGGGATAAACATAACACATATGGTTATGGAGACATAACCTGGGTGGGGAGACATCTCTAAACTTCAGGCATGGTAGCACGAGGTAGGTTTTATAAAGGAGTCATCAGGATTGGAAGATGTTGTTGGGGAGGAATCAGAGATGGAGAGTTAGGGGTTAAGAGGGATAAAGAATGAGAGGCAAGGCACAGGATGTGACAGTGGTTGTGGGCCATGAAAAGAAGAGAAACTGAAAAGGGAATGTAATATTCACTTTCCGTGAAAGAAAGTGAGGCTTGAGAGAACCTTCTGTCACCTGCATTAGTGAGGAAAACTTATATTCTGTCTCTTTTAGTCGGGCTTTATCCAGGAATTATTGCAAAGTCACTGTTAAGAAAAATGAAGCTATGCCTTTGTTGAATTTCACTTTTGCTATGCTCCTTCCTGAAGGCCCACTGGACTCTGGCCCAGCCTCAAGGAAGCAGGTTCAGGCTGCAGGCATCTGCTTACCCTACAACAGCCCAAAGAGGCAGAAACCAGACCCAGGTCATAAAGAGACTGATCTAGGGTTGCAATCTACTCTATGTCAAGTCTGAATATCTTGTTAGGTTCAGTATCCCTGGGATAACTTTGTAGTTTCCTTATAGTGACAACTCCAGGGTTGGCCCTGGAATTGAACCAGCATCCCCAGGAATTTCCCTGAATCCCTTGGAAACCCTTCAACCAGAAATAGTCTGCTTCCTGCATTGGCTTTTAAGAGTCTGAACCCATTCTCTGCCAGCCCCAAGACAGACAGCTTACCAAGGATTAGGAATGCCAAGAGAGGGATATAATTTATAGGGTACTTTCTTCCTTTTAATATGTTTGATGATCTTTGTTAAACCAATTTATATGTATCAAATCCCAGTCCTAAATCAAGTTTCAAATCTTTCAGGGGGAAAGTGTTACTCTTTTTCTGAAATGTTTTCCTGGCAAAGACACACATATGTGTATGTATGTATATGTATGTGCATATACATACACACCTAAACACATATATATGCATACATACATATATATAGTGTGAGAGAGAAAGAGAGACAGAAAGACAGAGACAGAGAGAGAGGGAACACTTAAGAATTACTCTGCAGTAACAGACACTCAGAATTTCTTTAATGTAGTCAAAAACTACTCCCTGACCAAGGTTCTCGTGTGGCATTTCAGCACTTCCACTTCCTCTGCCAACTGAAACCAGAGCCCACAGAGGCAAGCATGCAAAATGTAGGGGGGTAGGGTGGGGTGGAGAGGACTTGGAGAGGAAAGGGGGAGGGAGGAAGGGCAGCGGTGGAGGGGTGCGTGGCATGAGAGAAACAAATCAAATTATGTGTTAGGAAAGCAATGTCCACTGGTATTCTGGGAACCAGTTTAGAACAGCCCTTATTTTAGATGACCTAGTTTTGCCCATTCCCAAAGCATGTGGAACGGCAAAGGCAATCTGTTTAAGGTCTGGAAACAACGACAGTAACAGCAGAGAAAAAAAAAAACTTCCTTTAAAAAAACAAACAAGCAAAAAAAAAAAAAAAGCCTGGGGACACACAAACCTCTCATTCTTTTCTAATCTCTGTCTCTGTCTCTTTCTCCCTCTCCTTCTTCCCCTCCTTTCTCCTACACACTCTTCTTCCTTTCCTCCTTCTCCTTTTTCTCCATCTCTCTCTCTGTTTCTCTCTGTCTCTGTCTCTCTTCATCTGTCTTTTCTCCCATACTTTCTTCTTCCCTTCCTCCTCTTCTCTCTTCTCTCCTTCCTCTATCCATAAAGTTACATAATTTTTAATCTAATACTTAGATAAATAAGTAATCTCTTTTCTTTTAAGACTCTTAAGCTTTGTACTGGCCTTCACAGAGGTCCAGGATAAAGAGAGTTCCCTAGGAACTACTATGGTTTCTCAGCAAGTTCAAACAGGGCTCATAAGAAACAATACCTTTCCTATTTGAGATCAGAACCTAAAAGCTGCTGAACCGAGTTTGACTGGTAGCAAAATTGTAAGTGGGAATTAAACTCTTTAGGTTTCACTGCTATTTGTTATTGAAAGTTCTCTTTATTGAGTCCTTTTTCCTTCATCAGATGCTTATCCACAAATATCTTTATTTATTTAGGACCACCCCAAGGAAAGTGAAGGGTCCAGGGCTGTCCATCTGTAAGGGATTCAGGGCCTAGCCTAATTTCCCTGTTTCCTAATCTCCCTTTCCAGTCTTCTCTCCCAGAACAGCAATTCTGTCCAGATAAAATCAGGTTAAACTGAACATCACATTCGATTAGAAGCAATTTGATATGTTTTTTTTTTTTAAAGCACAAGCCCTCCTAACCTGATGCCATAGCATCATGAAAGAATGGTACACAGGGTGTGGTCCATACAGGTCTGGGTCATTTATTCATTGGGGCTGACCTGACAAGGTTATGTATGCTAAGAAAACACAAATATATTTTTCTTTAGAAAAAAAAAACACTTATAAAGAAATCATAAAAACTTCTGTGAAACCAAGAATGCAAAGCTTTGCAACTAGAAAAGTCAGATCCTCCTAGTTCTACAAAGACATGAAAGCACAAAATTAACACCCCCAAAATTGCTAGTTTCAACTGAAATTTCTGTGAGATCTTGAATTCAGCCTCAGAGAAGATGAATAATAGCAAAAGTAGGGCCAGCCCAACATTAAAATCATGTCTATTAGAAAAGGAGAAAAGTCGGAAGATATGCTTGAAAAAGAACTCCTAAGGATGTTAGCTTATTCACTTCATGTGAAAGTTGAATTAATAATAACGTACTGACATCAGCTAATTACATGGAAGGCAGACACCATTGTATGGCTCCTACTCTTTCTAAGAAGTGAGCTGGTCTCTAGGAAGTAGGAACATTAAGTGCTATGGGAAGTAGCATCCTCGCCAGGCTGGTAATTCTGCTGACAGTCTGACCTCTGAAAATTTGGGCCAACTTATGAGAGGAAAAGTGTATAAGAACGAATGGACAAAACACAATGAGGACCTTAGGAGAATGACTAAAAAACTCATTAAACTTTATGCTATGAATTAATTTTAAGTTTTAAGTATAAATATTTAGTAAACAAATTTATTTGGCTATGTTGATATGTTAAAATTTCAATAAAACATTTAGGTTAAGGAACAAAAACCACCACAGTTCAAGCATATGGAACTATATATAGCCTTAGATTCTCCAGTATGGAGACCACCGAGATGAATGGAGGCCTAAAAAGAGTCAGAAGAAGACTTGAGTTTGAATACTGGTGCCACTATTTACTCCTTGTATGATTTTGAGCAACTCAGTTATCCTTTAGACCTCAGTTTATCTGTAAAATGAAAAGGTTGGACTGGAGTGATCTCTAAGGGCTCCTAGGACTCTAAAATTCCATAACTACTTAATTTTTTAAAGTGTATTTACTTACTTTCCACAGGCCATGTGATGCTTGTCAGGCATCCCCAAACCTAAAACAAGGATACAATATTTCTGGGCAAGGTATTTCTGTGACTCTTGTAACCTCTCAATAACTAACGCCATCTCTTTTTTCTCTATATGGCTCCTGAAAAAAACAAACAAGTTATAGTTAAAACTCCCTAATTGATAAGAATTGCAGCAAGTCTGAAAGACCAATCTGAATTAGGGTAAAGCCCAAGTTGTAGGTTTTTCAAAAGAAATAGCTTTCCAGTGTTTAAATAACTACAATAGTATTGATTAATTGTAATTATAAAGCACTTTAGGGATAGCAAGGTATTTTCATCACAATAACCTTGTATGACAGGTGTTACAAATATTATCAAAGATTCTTATAGTTTAAAGGATACACAGGGTGTTTCTATGAGGAAAGCCTGTGAATAAACATTTATTAAACCCCTACTATGTTGCAGGTTTTGTGCTAAGTGTTGGGGATACAGAAAGAGGTCAATGATAGCCCCTGCCCTCAAAGAACACACAATCTAATCTTGAAGACAACAAGGAAAGAAATCTATACAAAGCAAGCTATATAAAGGATAATCAGGAAATGATTCAAAGAGGAAAGGCACTAGAATTCGGAGGAATTGGGAAAAGTTTCCTGTAAAAGTTGAGATTTTGTTGTTGTTCTTCAAGAGGACCAATGACAACTGGAGAGTGATGTCTTGACTTTGCAAATGAACTGGATTTAAGTGAGGCAGAGCTCTGCAGAGTCATCAGCCTCAGTCTCTCCTCCACGGTCATCAGAGTCCAACAGCAAGACATAAGTCAAAGATAATTGGTGCTGGCCCAGGATATAGTGGGAGACCTTGGCCTTTTTAAGCTAAGGTCTTTCCCGGGTCACAGTTTGGCTGGGGCAGTGGTGAGAAATGAGACAAAAGATGGCCTAGTGTGCCTTTGTAACGGCAAGCAAAGGGATACTTAGCTCCTTGTTCCAGTTATTCAAGTGTCTTTGAGCCTCGTTTGTGATTTTATCAAGCCTTTGTTAGAAACAGAAACTGTGAAGCCCACAGTGGGAGAAACTTGCCAAAAAGCCATATAAAAGCAGGAGCACAAGCTGGGACCAAGCAGAACTGGGAGGAAGGATGGCAGTGGTCCTGGCACTCAGTTCTGTGTTAATGCTACTTTGTCAGACTTGTCTGCTGACAGAGGACGTTGCTGTTGTTACAGAAACCCTGGGACCTCACTATTGATTCAGAAGCCATGACAGAGGAATTTTCTGTTGTCTGTTTACAGAAGTCCTGAAGGAGGGTTTTACTGATGTTTTCAGAGTTTCCAGGACTTTACTGATGATTTGTGTTAATTTCTCAGACAGAGACCCTGTCTGCTGGTCTGTGTTGATTTCACAGGCAGAAAGTGAATTGATGATAGTGCTGACAATGTGTGTGAGTATTGTTGTAACTCTGCTAAGCTTGATGTGTGGAGATGGACCAGGAGCTGAAGTGGAAGCTGGACTGGAATCTGGGAGCTGCCTACCTGTGAATCCAGGTGACAGTTGGGTGTATTCAGGCAAGAACCAGAAGCATGGAAGAGGAACCATGGAGTTTGAGAGTTAGCCTCAGTCAAGATAAAAGGACCTCTACTTGGATTATTTAGTGCTGACTGACAAGATTAAGGCTGTGACCTAGGGGTGGGAGACCTTTGTACTTTGTACTCCTTAAGGATGATTGCCCCTTAAGGATGAGTGAGTTAAGGACGACTGGAAGCCAGTCTCCCATCAAGATGAAAGAAGACTTTAGATGGGTACTTTATATTGACTGATTCAGATTGTGACTTACTGATCATTTGTTTAAGAATATGTGGCCACTTCAGTAACAAGTTATGTTATATTGCTGTGAATATTGTACTTTGGTTTCTGTGAATGTTTTGCTTTAGTTTACTGCTGAATAAATAGAAAGTTCACTATACTATGTGATCAGAACCTTAAAGTTCTCAGGAGAGCTGCTCGTGCTTGTTTTTACAGCCTTCAATCAATCTGGAAGAGAAAGGTCCTCAGAGTTTCTGGCCAGAACAGAAAACAATTACTATTTGTACTCATTCTGAGCCATCAAAACCCAAACAATGAGCAAGCAAGGTTTGGGCTGGAACCTATGATTGACCAATCAGTAAAAGCCAGCGTGATTTGGGTTTAGTTTTAGTTGAGACTTTAGTTGGCAATCTATCAGAGGAGACAAGATGGAATGGAATGACTTGCACATATTAGAAGAGGTAGCTTTTAGATTAGATGAGGTAGGGCTACCTCATCATGTGAGGAAGGGATAAAGGAGGAGAGAGTGACAGAAGACACATGAGTGATATGAGATAAGAGGGGCGAAGAGGGAGCTCATGGCAAATAGCCTCAGATTTTTTTTCCTGTAAAATGTGAGGCCATGGGAGGCTTGAGGAGGAATGAAAAGTTTTCAAAGAGCTGCTGTGGAGAGTAGGATAGTGAGTTGATGAGGAAGGTGTGTGGTAGGACTGTCTTGCAGCAGTAAGAGCCCAGTTGAGGTGGTGAAACATTTGTAATGGAACCAGTCAGAACAGTTGAGTGAGGTTCTCTACCTTCATTCAGCAGTATGTATAGGAAGTAAGTACACAGTGGGAGTCATTCAAGACTAAGGCTTAGCAGGACCCAATTATCTAAATGATAAGGGGGCTATAGGCTCAAGAAAAGAGGATAACAGAGTTGAAGTGGTTCACCAAAGGATCACGATGGGGAAGAGAGGAGAGAATGGCTAGGTTCACGCGAGATGGACAGGGAAATAACAGAGGTGTCAAGGGATTAGAGGTCATAGTGTGAACAAAGAGTAAGGTTTGGTAAAAGAAGCTGGAGGGAGAGGTTATGGTCCAATAAGGGGATTTAATAATTCTTGAATATAAAGGTTGTACATTTGTGGGTGATAGCAAGATCAAGGGTGTGATCATGTGAATCAAGTAGGCTGAGGAGCTCAGTGGTCGCAAGGTTGTGGAGTCAGTATGTATGTTGAGGTATGAGGGTAGGGCAAAAGTTGGGGAGGAGAGAAAAACAGATGGGAGTGACCTGGAGGTCTGCACACAAAAGCTTTTATGCTTACTGTGAACTCATGGTTATGTGTGGGCAGCTCTCACATAATGAACACTTATAGTAATTTATGTAACCGGTACCATCTTATCTGAATGAAGAACCTCTGCTGCCCCCAACTCTCTGCTGCTGAAGCCCTTCCAGGCCTTTCATACCCCCACCCTCTTATATTTCTATGGCTCTCAAGTTCAGGGAAACTCAGGAGTTAGGACTCTGAAAGAGGTAGGTCTCTTTGGGTCAGTGTGAAGGCTTAGCTATACTGTAAGGTAAACAAGACTTTTATGGGTTAGTCTGAAAACTGAAATATAATTTATACTGCTATTTCTAAGGGGAAATATGCACCAAACGACTACTTAAAAATGAATTTTTGGAACACCATTCATTTGCAAGGTAGGGGTTACCTATACCATTACTACCTGAAGAGAAGTAGCATTTTTAATTTCCATAATACTGGAAGCCTTACAGACATTTTTACAAACAACCACCCTTACTTACTTCCAAATGTACCACTGTTGAACTCTGAAAGTGTTGCTTCATTTTTAACAGTCAGAAAATTTTTAGCCAGTGAAGGGTGGAGAGGAGAAGGAACTATAGATACAACCTGGGGTCAGCTGTTTATCATAATTACACTTTCTGATTTTCACATATCTTGGCCCACACTTAGATGGTGATATAGTGAGATACATTGTTCAATAATAACATTAAATTTTGATGCAAAGCATAATTATTTTTATTGTACATCAGGGATTCTTAACCTCTTTTGTGTGGTGGGTCCCAGTGGCTATCTGGTGAAGTCTATGGAACCTTCTAAAAATAATAATTTTTAATACATAAAATGCAGAGGGATAATGAAAGAAACCAATTTTTATTGAAATGGTAATAAAAAATTTTTTCAAATGTTCATGGACCCCAAGTTGAGAACCATGGATCCCAGGTTAAGAACTACTGTTTAAATCAAAAGAAAAAGGTTTTAATAAAAATCAGAAAATGTGTTAGTTGCTGAAATAAATGTGTTAATTTAAGAAGTACAACTAATAAATGATCCCTGAACTGCTGTCCATAATCTTTAAGCAATCATGGGAAAAGGAAGAGGCTTCAGAGGAGTGGAGATGAACAGATGTTATCCTTTTTAAAAGAGTGGGAGGGAAGGTAGATTCATGAAACTGCAGGGTATTGGGTTTGTGGTTGATTCTTGGCTAAACTTGTAGAATTGGTGGTTTGTGAAGAAGTGGTGATCATTAGGAGTCAAAATGGGTTCATTAAGAGCAAATCATGTGAGATTTACCTAATTCACCTTTATAGGTTACCAAGTTGGTTAGATCAGAAAATGCTATAGACATATTACATTGAGAATTCAGTGAGGCATGTGACAAAGATGTCTCACATGATATCGTTGTGAATAGAATGAACTATGGGTTAGATCAAAGTATGATTAAGTGAATTCAGTGCTCTCCCAACAATCTGAATGCCAGTCAATAATGATCTGTAGGCAAGACTCCGGGGGCAGACCAGTTCTTTGGTCTGGTTTTGCTTAACATTTTCATCAAGTAGTTGTATGTGAATCATATTTAGTGTTGGAAGGCACCCCCTCCCCAGAAGCTCTTTATTCTGACTCCCTCATTTTACAGATGAGGAAATCAAGGGCCAGAATGTAAGGGACTTGCCCAGCATCAGGTAAGATCTTAAACGACATGGGCAAGATCTGAACTAAGTATCACATTACCTCTAATATAACCCTTCTATTTCAAAGGTAAGGAAACAGAGGCCTGAGACATCAAGTTATTTGCCCAAGGTTACTTGGGTAGTGATTAAGCCAATGATTCAAACCCAGGGTCTTCTGACTCCTAAATCCAGTATACACACTAAGTCATATTGCCAACCTTATTAAATCTTGGGATGACACAGAACGGGTAGGAACAACTAATGAGAGATATCAAAGCCAATATCCACCAAACATTTCAGCAATATGGACATGTGGAACAAATCTAACAATATAAAATTCAATAGGGATAGATAAGGGCAGTCTGGGCACTTTTGCTAAAAATTTAGTTGATAAGTATAAGACAGGTGAAATGTGGCCGAATAGTAGAGGAACTGCTCATGTAAAACAGAAGCCACTTCAGTTGACTATTAGTCCAATATTCTCAGTGTGATGTGAGTATCAAAAAACCTAACTTGAGCTTAGGCTTCATGAATAAAAGCAGAGCGTAGATCAGGTCTGCACAACCCACAACCTTCAGGCCACTTATGGCCCTTGGGCCACTTGCAGGAAGCCAAAGAACTTCAGGCAGCATGTGAAAAATATAGAGGAAAACATCCTTTGCATATGGAAGAAATCCTTAGGCCTGCTGCAAGTGGACCCCAGGCCATGGTACTGTCTAAATGGTTGTGCAAGGGCCATGGTACTGTCTAAGTTTCCTCTGTGCTGGTCAAACACATTGGTTGGTCGCAGAATTGTGTTTAGTTCTAGGTGGCACATTGCAAGAGTGGCATCAACAAAGTCAAGCATATCAGGAGGAGAAGTTCCAGGGTGATGAAGGGACTCATAACCATCCTATGTGAAGCAAGACTAAAAGACCTGGAAATATGGAGCTTAGAGGAGAGATAACGGGACATAATGACCATCTTCAAACATTTGCAAAGTTTATAAAGAAGAGGGATTAAACTTTTGTGACATTCAAAAAAAAAAGGGTCAGGATCAATGAGTAGACATGAGGACATTATATTCTTACTTTTTAGCACTCAGGAATGTCTAAAAACATTCCTCATTATCACTTAATAAGACACTTGAGTCCCTCATCACTCAAAGGGATAAACAGAGTCTATTTGTCTTCTTGTCAAGATTAGTGTAGAGGGAATTCTTAGAGGGGGATAGACTAGACCAGAGGTTATAAAGCTTTTTTTGGTCACAGACCTCTCTGGCAGTCTGGTGAAGTCTATGAACCCTTTCTCAGAATATTGTTTTGAAATGCATAAAACAAAATACACAAGATTATGAAGGAAACGAATTATAGTGAAATACAGTTATCAAAATATTTAAAAAAAAAAAACAAGTTCCCAAACCAACCCCTGGTTAGAATCACTGAACCAGACTAAGTTCCCAATCCTATAGTCAAAGTCTGCTTTTATCAGTATCTATTTCAAAATGTGCTTTATTTCTGTGAAGACATCCAAAATATTCAACTCAACAGCAATGGCACACACTGACTGGCTTTAGTTCTTGTTTATTGGCAATTCTGTTATACTTTCTGTATTGGTTATTTAAAGTTTTTAATCTATAGTTTTGACTACACTAACATGAAATATAACCCCCAAATGAATTGCATCTTTGAAGGACTTCAATTGTAGCTGCATCCATGAATCATTTATTAATCTGATCCTTTACAAACTTGTTCTCAGGTTTGCAGTTTTCTCATTTCTATCAAGAAATGCTTTTAAAGCTCCTTAATGGGCACATAAGAGTTTTGCATTGTCAAAGTATTTTGCATCTAGGAAATGAATGCAGCTAAGACTCTGAGAATATCAGTTCAGGTTTACTGACAAGGTAGCTTAGGCCCATGGAAAGTTCCAATGGTTTGCCAAAGGTCACAGGGCATCTCGGTGGAATTGCTGGCTTTAGCTCTCCCGATTCAAAATATTTTAACTCAGGGAACACAACATTAAGCACGCTGCTGAAAGTGGTTGTTGGTTTGGTATTAAGTATCCTGAGAAGTAACAAATATTTTTTTGGCCTAGAACATTATTTTTTGTTATGACCATTCAGCTTTAGTATCCTGGTAGGCTTTTTATGCAGCACAAATCCTTTTGGAAGAGATGTCTGAATGTAGTTGCTTGAAAAATGTAAACCAAACAGACAAATAAATCCCAGAGGACTCAGGGTTGTTATTTGTCAACTGGCTGTTGACAAAGTGGCCCTCTCAATTATTCGCCATCTTGAGACTCACATGATTCCCCCATGTTGTAAGCTGACTTACCACATACCACATTTATAACTTCTTATAATGTAAGCACCCTCTATGTTATATGAAGATTAATTTGGGGCAATAACTCGGAAGCAATAGATTGATTCCTACTTACGCCATGTAGCTTTTGGGCTTCTTTTCCAATGAAAGTTTTTCCAGATAATGAGATAAGTAGTATAGCAATGCCATGAGGAATTCATCAAGATTCTTATTTCTACGGAAAAGACAAAAATGACCACTGTTATCATTTCAGGTACAATAATTCCTAATAACAAAACATAAGGCTAGTGAACGATGTGGATGCAATATGGATGAAAAATATAGACACAAAAAGAAACCCATGTGATGAGCTCTATTTTTAGTGCAGATTGATATCAGTCTTTAAAGCAAACTTTATGGGTGAAATGACTTAGGGAGAGTTCCATAGCTAATAAGTATTGGAGGTAGGGTTTGAACCTATGTTTTTCTAACTCCAGGTCCAACACTCTATCATCTGTTATACTGTTGTGCCTCTGACTAATTATCTTTTAAAATTCTATATTCTATAACAATTGACAAGATAGACTTATAAAGCAAAAACATTTTTGTTATTCTTTTTTATTTTTATTAAATTTTTTTTCTTTTTGTGTTCATTTTCTTTTTGTATTTTTATGTATTTTTCTTTTTTGCCTCTATTTAAAAAATTTTTTCATATCATAAACTTAAATAATGAAACAAATACAAAGTTAGAAGAAAAAGCATGTCATGTGCATAGAAGAACATGAGAGGATTCAAGACATGTAACAATAAATTTTCATTTAAAGAAAGCCTGTATGACAAATGATATACATTGTTTTGAGAATTGTCCATCTTTTGTTTGCTTCCTTGTAAGTTTTCTTTTGTTCTCTGCTGTGCACTTTTTTACTTTGTTCTTTTTTCCCTTCCCCCACCCCTCCCAGAAGGCTATACTGAATACTTTCCCAAACATATTCTACTCCTGATCTTTGTTTTTATGTATGTGCATTATCTCTTGTTTCCTATCCTTCCTGCCACCTCTAATTTACTTCTACCAGCAAAATATTTTTGAGATAAGGTATCAAATTCTATTTGTCATCTTTAACCATAAAGCAACTTAGACCACAACCTCCAATATAACTTTTATCAGATTTGATTTTTCTTCTCTAGCAGTGCTCTGGGAGCTGATCCATGGCCACTCAAGAACTGAGGTTTTAGCCCCAGGGTGGGCCTGACCAGCTGCAGGCTGGAGGGACTCCAGATCAGCAGCAGCTGTGGCCATTTCCAGATTCATCAACACATAGATGCGAAGGACAAAGTGAGAGGTCAGTGCAGTCTGGATTTTGGGACCTGTGTCAGCTTTTGCCCCCAGGGCGAGAAGTCACTGAGACGCTGTGTCTGTGCCATGATGCAGCTTCAGTTCCTGGCCTGCAGAGTGTAGGGGTACCAAATGACCAGTCTGAGGGATAATTGCTCTTGCTTTAACCTGCTTGGATCTGGATTGCAGTCTAGGGTGGAGGTCCTGGGGTGTATGTCCAGCTTGCCAGAGAGTGTGGAGGTTTCAGAAAAGGCACCCAACTAATACGTCTGGCAGCTGAGAAAACCCCAGCATTTGGGACAAAGGCTCCCCTGTCTGGTGGCAGAGTCCTACTGTGGCAAAAAGCCCAGGGGTCAAGTGACCGAGGGGCAACATGATTAGACAAAGGAAGCAAAACAAACAGAAGCCTCCAACATTAGACTCCTATTTTGGGGACAAAAAGGATCAAAGTATGGAACAGGAGGAAGACAGTGAAGTCAGAACTCCTGCACCAAAAGCTTCCAAAAAAAACCAAGCTGGTTACAGGTCATAGAGGACATTACGAAGCAGATAAGAGAAGTGGAGGAAAAATTGGGAAGAGAAATGAGATGCAAGAAAATTATGAGAGTCAACAGCCTGACTGAGGAAAATACCTTAAAAATAGACTAACTCAAATGGCAAAAGAGGCTCAAAAAGGCAAAGAGGAGAAGAATGCCTTAAAAAGCTGAATTTTCCAGATGGAAAAAGAATCTTAAAAGCTCACTGAGGAGAATCATTCCTTCAGAATTAGATTGGAGCAAATGGAAGCTAATGACTTTATGAGAAATCAAGATGCTCTTAAACAGATCCAAACAAATGAAAAAATAGAAGGCAATGTGAAATATCTCATTGGAAAAACCACTGACCTGGAAAATAGATCCCAGGAGAGATAATTTAAAAATTATTGGGCTACCTGAAAGACATGATCAAAGAAAGAACCTAGAAATCATCCTGCAAGAAATTCTCAAGGAAAATTGCCCTGATGTTCTAGAACCAGAAGGCAAAATAGAAGTTGAAAGAATCCATTGATCACCTCCTGAGAAAGATCCCAAAAAGAAAACTCCTAGGAATATGATAGCCAGGTTCTGGAATTCCCAGATCAAGGAGAGAATATTACAAGCAGCCAGGAAGAAACAGTTTGAATATTGTGGAAACACAATCAGGATAACACAGGATCTGGCAGCTTCTACACTGAGGGATCGAAGAACCTGGAATAGGATATTCTGGAGGGCAGAGGAGCTGGGATTAAAACCAAGAATCACCTACCCAACAAAACTGAGTATCATGTTTCAGGGGAAAATATGGTAATTCAGTGGAATAGAGGACTTTCAAGCATTCTTAATGAAAAAAACAGAGTTTAATAGAAAATTTATACAAGATACAAGAAGCAAGAGAAGCATGAGAAGGTAAACAGGGAAAAGAAATCATAAGCCACTGATCAAAGTTGAACTATTAACATTCCTACATGGAAAAATGATAATTGTAACTGATGAAACTTTTCTCAGTAGTTGAAGGGGATAGAAATATATATGTCTATATATGAGGTTATATGAGCACATGAATACATATATGAATGTGTATATATGTTTACAGGTATACATAGATAGAAGGCACAGGACCAATTTAATAGGAAGGGATGATACTTAAAAGGGAAATTAAGAGGTGAGAGAGGAATATAATGAGAGGAGATGGGGAGAGACAGAATGGGGTAAACTAACTCATAAAGAAGAGGCAAGGGAAAAGGGTTACAATGGAGGGGAAGAATAGGAAGGCATAAGGGAATGGGTCAACCTTATTCTGACTGAATTTGGCTCGGGGAGGGAATGAAATACACACTAAATAGGGTATCTCACCCTACAGGAGAGTAGGGGGAAGGGGATGAGAAGGGGGATGATGGAAGGGAGGGCAGGTGGGGGGGGAGGGAAGTTGGAAGCATTCACTTTTGAAAAGGGATAGGATCAGGGCGACCAGGTGGTGCAGTGAATAAGAGCGCCAGCCCCGGAGTCAGGAGACCCTCAGATATTTAGCACCCACACAAAATAACTGGCCGTGTAACCTTGAGCAAGTTACTTAACCCCAATTGCTTTAAAAAAAGAAAAGGGATGGGATGGGATCAAATTAGAGAATAGAACAAGTGGGTGGTGGGATAGGAGGGAGGGAAATATAGTCAGTCTTTTACAATATATCTGCTATGTTAATGTTTTGCATTAGCTACACATGTAAAATTTATACTGAACTGCTTATGTTCCCAGTAAGGGTGGGGGACAAGGAAGGAAGGGAATGAATCTGGATTTCAAAGTTTTAAAATTATATATACATATATACTATTATTAATACTATCTTACATGTAATTGGGAAAGAAGATATACAGGCACTGGGGCATAGAGATCCACCATGCCCTACTGGAAAAGTCGAAGGGGGTATGGGAGAAGATATGGGAGAGAGCAGATTGGAGGAGGGGATATCCTGTGGGACTGCTATTCTGGGGTGGTGGGTAGGGGAAAAATGGGGAGAAAATTTATAGCTCAAAATCTGGCAGAAATTAATGATGTAAATCATAAGTTAAATAAAGCATTTGAAAAATGAAAAAAAAAATAAAGTTCCTGTAGACATTATAAAATATTTGGGAGTCTATTTGTCAAAATAAACCGAGGAACTATATGAACACAATTACAAAACACTTTTCACATAAATAAAATCAGATCTAAATAATTGGAAAAATATCAGTTGCTCATGGTTATGTCAAGCTAATATAATAAAAATGACAATTTTACCTAAATTAATTTACATATTTAGTGCCATGCCGATCAATCTACCAAAAATTATTTTATAGGACTAGGAAAAATAGTAAAAAAATTCATCTGGAAGAACAAAAGGTCCATAATATTAAGAGAATTAATGAAAATAAATGTAGGGAACGTGTAGAAAAAAAAAAGAATTTTTCATGGAGCCTTGCCAACATATTCTAACATTCTACAAATTATATAGGGCCCAAATTATAAGGAGGTAGTAGCCCTACAATATATGTAGCAATAGGCACACACATCAAAGGCCCCTCTCCCTCCAATAATCACAGGATCATAATTCTAGAGTTGGAAGGGCCCTTAGAAGACATGGAGAATCCAACCTCTTCATCAAACACCATACTCTTTCAATGAACCTTGCCATCACTTATATGTGGGTTATTACAGATATCACCACGTACCTCATAAATGTTGTAAAGGAATAGATGCGCTGCATTTCAGTGTCTTGTAATAAAAACAAGGCAACATCTGAAAATGAAGAAGAGGGAAAGCTAAAGAATCAGCAAAAAGTTGTGACTCCAGTAATAATTGCAAAGAGGACAGATGAAAAAATGTTGACTCACATTTAGCATCATCCAGAGTAACCTTGTCATTCTTTGATCGTTTGTCAGTTCCTTTGGTTGATTTCTCATCTCTTTTAGAATATCTCTTCTCAGATAATCTAATAAGGTTCAATGTAAATAGTGAGAAATGGTTTAGCTGCACTGAAACTCTTCTGAAAAAATACAGAGGTGTGAGGACATAGTGGGGGGTTTTTTGTGTTTGTGTGTGGTTAGCTTCATAAAGAATTCAACCCTGACGGACAGCAAGAGTAATAGTAGGACCAGTTCAGCTCCCAGACCTTTCTCTCTGTGAGATATATAATACTCTCCTTCTTCAGGCCCTGGAACTCACATAGGTTCAGGAATCTTTGGATTTATGTCATCTGTTCTGTCGGGTCTCTCTGGAGATCTGGAATTCTATTAGGATAGAGCCACCACTGTCACCACTATCACCATCACCATCACCTCTGTTATTCTGTCAACTGATTACTAGAGATCAGTTAAGTATTAAACCCAACTTTTTTTTCTAAACTAATTCCAGAGCAGAAGTGAACAGTAATAACAGTATTTCACATTTATATGACCCTTTGGAGAATTACAAAGTACTTTCTTGATAACAACATTGTGAGGTAGGAAGTACACATTTTATCATCCCCATTTCATAGATAGAAGCTCAGATAGAAGTGACTTCCCCAGCATCACACAACTAGTGTCAGAAATAGCATATGAATGCAGGTCTCTCTGACTCTAAATCTAATGCTCAAAATTTCACTATGCCTCTAAGAGCAATGAAAATAAGGCACAGAGTTTAGATTACAAGGTGCTCTGAGGAGCCAAAATGGTGGGGTAGAGGTATCATTCTAGCTAAACTCTCCCAATATTCCCCTCTGAGCAACTTTAATAATAATGCATCAATGTTTTTTTTAAAAAATCAGTTTTTTTTTTACATGCAACTGGGAAATAAGATATATAGGCACCAGGGTATAGAAATCCATCTTGCCCTACTAGAAAGTTAGGGTGGTGATGGGGGAGGATATAAGAGAGAACAGACTGGGGTAAGGGGTATTCAGTAGGCCTGCTATTTTGGGGTGGGAGTAGGGGAAAGACAGGGAGAAAAAAAATTGTAACTCAAAATTTTGTGGAAATGAATGTTGAAAACTGAAAATAATGAAATAAAAGATTTTTTAAAAGAAAGAAAGAAAAATTAGTAAATAATGAAAAAAAAAAGAATCTGACCATAAAAATCTACTATGGTAACAAGGAAGCTTCAGACCCAAATTCAAAAGAAGACAACAACATGAAACCATCTATAAGCAAAGCCTCAAAGGAAAATAAATGCAGACTGGACACAAACCCAACAAGAATTCCTAGAAGTGTTTTGTTTTTTTTTTTAAAGAGCAAAAAATTATTTTAAAAATCATGTAAGAGTAGTAGAGGAAAAATTGGTGAATGAAATAAGAGTAATTCATGAAAATTATGAAAAGAGAATTAACAACTTGCTAAAAGAGGTACAAAAAATAATGAAGAAAATAACTTCTTAAAAAGCAGAATTGACCAAGCAGGAAAAAAGGTATAAAACCTCTCTTAAGAAAATTATTCCTTCAAAATTAGTATCAACAAGCAAATTAGGGTAGGATGGGAAAAAATTACCTGTCAAATCTATGGATAAGGGAAAAGTTTTTGAGTGAACAAGAGATAGAGAAGACCATAGGGAGAACAATGGATAATTTTAGTTATATAACTTTTAAAAGTTTTAACACCTACAAAATCAATGCAGACAAAATTAGAAAGAAAGGAGAAAGCTGGGGGAAATTGTTTACAGCAAGTTGCCTTTATCAGGCCTCATTTCTCAAGTACATAGGGAACTGAGTCAAATTTATAAAAATAAGAGCCGTTTCCCAATTGATAAATGGTTAAAGGAAATGAACAAGCAGTTTTCAGAAGAAAAAAATCAAAGCTATCAATAGTCATATAAAATGCTCCAAATTACTAATAATTAGAGAAATAGAAATTCATGATTATTGTCCTTTGTACTTGAAGAGGACCAAATTGACATCACTATATTAGGGTCAATGTACAATGTGTCTGTCCGACTACGGTGGATCAGACCACTACAAGCTCAGAAGGTTCTACCGCAGTGTGGGCACATACAGTCCATATAAACATTTGGAATGGAGATGTCTCTACATTTGTGCATCTCATATTTCTTTTGAGCTACTGCAACTCTGCTTTACACATAGAGCCCAGTACCTTTTTTGTGTCTCTCATTCTGACCTTCATGTGAGAGCTTGCCTTATGTAAGTTTTCTGTTAAATAGCCTTTTAGGCGAACAGTGTGACCAGTCCATTAGAGTTGCGCTCTACATCAGAGTTTGAATGCTTGGCAGTTCAGCTTGAGAAAGGACCTCAGGGTCCAGTACCTTATCTGCCTATCTTCCTAAGACAATTCAAGTGGAAGCAATTCAGTTTCCTGGCATGGCAGTGATAGACTGTCCAGGCTTCACAGTCATTAGGTCAGCATAATGGCTCTGTAAATTTTAGGTTTTATAGGCAGCCTAGTACCTTCTCTTCCACACTTTCCTTCAGAGACTCTGAGCTAGCTCTGGCAATGTGGGTATCAACATCATCAGTGTGGGTATCTTGACAACACTGCTGAAAACATCATGTTTAAAAAGCACAGGAGCAAGCACACAGCCCTGCTTCACTCCCCTGGTGACTAGCAAAGCTTGAGAGCATCATCCATTAACCAGAGCCTGTCCAAGCATGCCATTGTGGAACTAGAATACAATGCTCATGAACTTCTCTGGGCAACCAAATTTTGTTATAATCTTCCACAAACTCTCATGACTGACAATAATTGACAAACACTGCATACCTCTGTTCTGCTCCTGGAATTTCTCCTGGAGTTATTGAACAGCAAACACAATGTCAACCATTCTTTGGCCCTTTCTGAAGCCACACTGGCTGTTGGGTAGATAATAATCTTCCAGATGAAGAATCAGCCTATTAAGGAGGACTTTGGCAAGAATCTTGTCAACAATGCCTAGAAGAGAGGACACCTTCCCCATCTTACTCAACCCACCCAGGCCACGACTGTCACAGGACAACCTATTTTCCTTTATAGAGATGGGCAATGGAGGAATCCTTGCACACCTGGAGGATAATCTCCTCTTGCCATATAAACTGGAAGATTTCAAACATCTTTTGTATAAGCAGTGGACCCCCTGCCTTGTAAATCTCTGCTGGAACAGAATCAACACCAAGATCTTTGCCAAACAAGAGGAATCTAATGGCATTCAAAACCTCTACATTTATTGGAAATTTGGCTAGAGAGGTTGACTTCAACCTGGGGTTGCATGAACTGTAGTCAACGGCTTTACCATTGACAGATGACAGTCTATTGAGAAGTGTTCAGCCCATCTCTTCAAGATCATGTCCTTATCACTAATCAATGTGGCTCCATAAGCACTGAATAGTTGAGGTGCACCATAGGTCTTCAGCCCACAAATAGCCTTGAGGGCATCATAAAAGTGCTTTGGATTATTACTGTCAGCTTAAAACTGAACTTCATCTTCCTTTTTACTGAGCTAAGAATTCTGCATCTCTCTAGTTTCACCTGCATTTTACTTTTGATGGAGGCTGCATTTTACTCCATCAAAAGTGAAGTGCTCAGGGGAGGCTAGGTGGCACAGTGAGTAGAGCGCCAGCCCTGGGGGTCAGGAGGACCTGGATTTGGATCCCGCCTCAGACACTTGACATACACACAAAAAACTAGCTGTGTGACCTTGGGCAAGTCATTTAACCCCAATTGTCCTACCTTCCCCCCTCCAAAAAGGAAAAAAAAGTGAAGGGCAATAGAAATGCAAATCAAAATAACCCTAAGGTGCCACTTCACACCTATCATATTGGCCAACATGAAAGAAAAGGAAAATGACAAATGTGGAAAAATAGGTACACTAGTGCCCTATTGTGGAGCTGTAAAATGGTCCAACCAATCTGGGGAACAATTTGGAACTAAGCCCAAAGGGCTACAAAACTCTGCATACTCTTTGACCCAGCAATACCACTACTAGGTCTGTATCCCAAAGATAAACAAACAAATAAACAAACAAAAAGGAAAATGAGGTGTATGTACAAAAATATTTGTACAGCTCTTTTTGTGGTGGCAAAGAATTGGAAATTTAGGGGATGCCCATCAATTGGGGAATGGTTGAACAAGTTGTGGTATATGATTATTCTTTCAAAAATGATGGGGCGAGGCAGCTAGGTGGTACAGTGAATAAAGCACCAGCCCTGGAGTCAGGAGAACTTGAGTTCAAATCCAGCCTCAGACACTTAACACTTACTAGTCATGTGACCTTAGGCAAGTCACTTAATACCAAACTGCCCTGCCTTTCCCCTCCAAAAAGAAAAAAAAAAGAAATGATGAAGGGGATAGTTCTGAAAAACCTGGGAAGACTTGAATTGATATAAAGTGAAGCAAGCAGAACCAGGAAAACTTTGCATACAGTAACAGCAATATGTAACAATGACCAACTGTGAAACACTTAACTACCCTGATTAATATAACAATCCATGACAATTCCAAAAGACTTATGATGAAAAATGCTATCTACTTCTAGAGGAAGAATTGATGAATTCTTAAGCTCAGATTGAAGCATATTTTTCCACTTTATTTTTCTTTCTTTTTCCCCCAAACAAAAATTCTAGAATTCAATTTTAATGAAAAACAAAAACAAAAAATAGTGTTTTAAAGCCTATAACAGTAATTTACCTAGTTAGTACTAAGCTCTCTGTCCCATGGCTATCTCTACTCTAGTAGCCATTCCCACATCTGCCATGCTGTTTGCATGGCTTTCTTTCAACATAGGGCTTCCATTTATGCCAGAAACATTTACATTATTTCCACAGGGTTGAGTTTCAAGACTCTTGCAGAGTCCCAGAATGTCATCCTCACCTGCTTGGAGAACCTGGAATTGCCCCAGACACCAACATACCCCACTATGTACACTGAGGATTAGTAGAGTAAGAGTAGCCTGGGTTAGGTCTCCCCTTTGGGGACAGGTCTCAATCAATTGATATTCCCCAGAAAAATGTAGAAATCAGAGAGTCTTCATGCATGCCCTTACATTCTGACTCAGAACTTGTCAAGAGAGTATGAGATCAGGGTCTCTAGCACAGTTGGCCCTAGAGGGTCTTTATGATAATAGGGGAGAACTGCCTAATATGGCTGCCCAATGAATTGCTCAGCTGTTCATCAACATGTGGAATGAGTTTGACTATTTTAAGAATACACTTTGTAAAAAGCCCATTTACGTTAATATTAACCAAGTATTATGTCCAGAAAAAAAAACCACAGAATCTCACAGTTGGGAGGCCATCTAATACAACTTATACTTAAATAATTAATGTATTCCATTTGAGATGGTGCATTTAAATCTGCTATTGCTACATAAAGCACTCATCAACTTATATTTTATAAGCTGGTAATTGTTGGCAACATTTTTAAAAATGGAAAATCTCAGCAGCAGTCAATAGTCAAATTCCAACATGGGTAAAGCCTCCCTTAATTCCCTCAACAAATTTAAATAATATGGCAAGTATTAATTCTTTGGTACTTCTCATGTTAGTGGTGATGGAAATAATACTTTCTTGCAACTTGCAAGGATTTAAAATAATTCTAAAAGTTACTAGAGAAATGCTCTGATTATGAAGTGAAAAGAAATACCTTTCTGAGGTGGTGCCATCATTTTCAAGAAAGTGAATTGATTTGCCCTTCTTCAGTTTCTCTTTGGTTTCTGATGCAGGCATAGGACTGTAAAAGAGGGTAGTTATTAAACAAACAGTAATTTTTTTTCTCTGTAGGGGAAAATGACCATAAAATGTATCATGCATAACACTGGCCTAATATCACTTTGCATTATCATGAATTTGTGTTAACCAAACTCTACTGTAACCTGGTTTGGGGTGAGTTGTTTTGGGGGGTTTTTTGGACAGGGCTAGAAATCCTCTTTTTCTCTTCTCCACTCCTCCTCCTCTCTTATCCTCTCATTTGCTTCCCCCCAATAATACTTGTGTGGAATTTATTGACCTTATTAAGGTTTCCTAGTAGTTGATGTGGTTTCTAGGAGTCACAGAAGTCTGGTGGGATCTGCCTGTAATGTCAAGATTACAGCTCAGCTAAGCACACTAATAGCCCAGCTCATGCCTATTCACTTAGGGCCTTAACAGAACATGAGGTACTACCACTCACTGAGAATTTTGTAGAACAGCTACTTAAAGTAATAGAAAGAGTAACAGCTGAAAAATGACATCCAATTTTCAAGCATGAGCCTCTGCAACATTGGGAGACACATAAGGAAAAAAGACAAAACAACCGGGAACTTTAGAACACCCCAGCCTTGCTATCTATTTAAATTAATTCTTTGTCATTCATTCCATAAGGGTCAAAGATTACTGCATTAGGAGTGGAATTCTAAGTCCTCCACACGTTATTTCAACCTCAATCATCAGCCTTTCCAGTATCCATCGCAAATTTACAATCAATCAATCAGCAAAGTCCAGATGCTCAGGCAGGAGGTACTTTTACAACATTATTGGTAAGACAATGAATGGTTCCTCCCCCAAGCCTCACCACAACCCTCTGGGGAGAAAGGATTCCTTCCTTCAATAACTTGCAACAGGAATTGGGAGAACTCCAGAGCCCAGCCCCAAATTACCAAGAGAACTCTAGGGTCTCCTTATTAAATGGTGTGTTTTCTGTGTCTACCTGACAGAGTTGTTTTGTGTCCTGTGGGGGCTTAAGATCTGTTATGGCTTTGACTTTCCTGAGCTTGGTTGAATGCCATGTTGAGTCACAAGGTAGCCCATAAACTCAATCTTGCTCCAAATTTACACCTCTCTTTGTGAAGCCTAAGTCCAGATGTAGGAACAGAAGATAGAATTAAGCGCATTTTTCAGGTTGAGTTGTTTCATATACATGGACATCATTTATGAAGAACCTCATACCCTCTGTGTTCAGACAAGAGCTCTGGTTATCTTCCTTTGAAAGATCTTCTGGGACACATGTCATCTCAAAAGGAAACTGTCTTAAAACAATATTCCCTCTCAACTAATAGAATTGATCAGTTGAGAAATTTCTCCTCTCAGGGGCTAAAGGACATGTTATGACTGGACAATTTGGATAAAATGTCATCTAGAAAATGGACTTTCTGCATTTTTTCATTTCCCCTGGGCCACTATTATTTGAGTTGTGATTCCCAAGGGCAGCCAGGTAGCATAGTGGATAGAGTGCCAGCCTGGAGTCAAGAAGACTCATCTTCCTGAGTTTAAATCTGTCCACAGATACTTCCTAGTTGTGTAACCTTGGGCAAGTCACTTAACTCTGTTTGCCTCAGCTTCCTCATCTATAAAATGGAGTGGAGAAGGAAAATGACAAACCACATCTGTATCTTTGCCAAGAATTCCCTAAAGAGGGTTGAGAAAAGTTGGACATGACTAAACAACAACAACAATAGATACTTTTTGCTCAATCCTGTACCAGTGTGTTGAAGTCAGCGGGGTTCCTGAGAGCTGAGTGTTAAATTTTCATTGTGAGCCTCAGAAATATGCAACCACTACCAATCAGGTCTTGATTTCTTGTTTTGTTGATTGTCGAGATCAGGGTGGGGAACCTATGGCCTCGAGGCTACACATGGCCTTCTAGGTCTTTGGGGTGCAGTCTTTTGACTGAGTCCAAGTTTTACAGAACAAATCCTTTTATTAAGGGGATTTGTTCGGTGCAGTTTGGATTTAGGCTGCACTTGAAGTTCTAGAGGGCCACATGTGGCCTGGCCACAGGTTCCCCATCCCTGGTCTAGACTCAAGAAAGGAATGGAGAGAATGTTTGTAATTCAGATTAAACTTGAAAATGTGTCGTGCGTATTTTTTTATTAAACATTTACCAACACATCTTATTCACAGCCCTGGAAATGAGCTTTTCTTGGGCCATTTGCCAACTTTATCTCAGTGACTTGTCACTTTAGAAGAAGAAATTCATCCACTTTCTCAACTTAGCAGAGGAAGTCTGTATTTTATTCATTTCTGAATGCTTGGCCTCAGGTTTCTAGGCCAGTGCCCTTTAAAAACATAAAAACACCTCCCCGCATCCAATTCCCCCCTCCCCCCTCCCCGTCCCATTCTGCCTCCACTGAATGCCATATCTTTTGTCCAGCCAATAGTTTCTAGCTCTTAACAATGACCTAAGATCCTGGTTTCTCTCACTTGGCTTTGTTAACTCTAGAACAATCCCTTGCCTAACAGATTAAATTCTAGCTTTCCACTATAGACCAGTCTCTTTTTTTCCCTTTGTTCCCCACTTCAACTGGACACTCCTCTTAAATTACTTTTTCTGTAAATCATGGATTCTCTGCCCTCACTGGACATTCCCTTGTCCCGGCTGTCAGAATTTATCTGGACTGTCCTAGAACCCTGACTCAGGTGATGACACTAATATCTAAAGAAGCATGCTGTAATCAACACCTTTTTGGAATCTTCGAGAAACACTGGTGAGGGAAGTAGATAGTGCAGGTAATTATGCCCATTTTACAAATGGAGAAAAGAAGACATAGAAAAGTTAAATGATTTGCTGGTGGGTCATAAAGCTAGTAAAATCATTCAATTCAACAAACACTTACCAAGTGCCTACTTTGTGCCAATCGTTATGCTAGGTGCTGAAGATCCAAAGTCAAAACTAAGTCATAAATGTATGTGTGTGTATTTACATAGATCATACATTTGTCATGTGCATATCTACATGTAGAGTGTGTACATATATTTGTATCTGTGTGTGTGCATGCGCAAGTGTGTATAATGATAGGATCACCTAGAGAGGTGGAGAATCATCTAGTCCAGCTCCATTTTACAGATGAAGAAACTAAGTCTCAGAGAAGTTAAGTGATTTGCCCAAACTCACACAGGCAGTAAAATGAAACTCAGATCCTGTGACTCCAGGTTCAGCACTCTGTCCACTGCCCCTATTCTCATGGAAGTTTCATCCTGTTTTCCAGATATTAAACCCAGTTATTTTGACTCTAAGGAGCCCAGGGGTCCTTCTGTCATATCATGTTGCTGGTTTTTAAAGATGTGTCAGAAAATTCTGTGATCTTCCCTTTGATCTAGTGATACTCGTGGAAGCTAGTCTTTCCCATAGTTTTTCCACTGTTAGGACACAGCATTCTTCCAATTTTCCCAATACTGCATCATAATCACTGTTTCCCCTCAGTCCTAATTAAAGGTAAGATATGTGCTATTTTCAGGATCTACAGCTAAAATTAAGACCTTGATTTGCACCATCTTACGTTTTTCATAGTTTGACAATCATTCTATGGTTGTTGTCTCCTTCCTCTGGGCCAGGATGAAACACTGGGGACATATGGGGATACAGGAGATTTAAAGTGGGGCACTGGCTTAGCCCAGGCTACCTGTCCATAAGCAAATTTCCTGGTCTCAATGCAGATTTATAGCTGACTACCTGAAGCCCTTCTATTTCTTTTCTTATGATAGGTCTTCTAGTGACAATGTTGAATTACGGTATTGGAAGGGTTCATTAAAGCAGTAACAGACAGGATTGCTGACACTGTTAAGACAATGCTTACTAAGTTCAGGTTAGCCCAAGAACTTGGACATGCAGCTTGATAGTAAAATTATCAGTTGTTTAATGAAGTCTGCATGGTTCAATAGAAAATATTGGAAAACCTGGGTTCAAATGACAGCTCTATCACTTTCTTGCCAGTGTGGCCTTAGGCAAGTCACTTCTTTGGGATTCCTTTTCCTTATCCCTAAAATTTGAAGGCTGGACTAAATGACCTTCAAAGGTGTCTTTCAAAAGTCTAAATTTGTGGCTATATGCATAAGATCTTAGGTTAAAGATAACCAGAAGGCTTCTGACAACAACTTTACTGGGCAAATGCACACACACTCCAAGAGGGACTGAGAAGTTATGCTGAATAACAGAGGAATCTTGGGAATTTTCAAATAGTATATCATCCAAGCCATAATTAGGATTTGTACTTTAGGCCAAAGTTTGGTCCTATATTCCTTGTATGTCTAAGCCATCTATTTTTGATAAAAATGTTACCCCCAGATGATAAAAACCAAGATAGCTGATTATGGATACTTCTGTAGGTTACTTGTAAAATACTCAGCCATCCAAAGCCTTACTAGTCTCTCCAAACCTACCTTTCTAGTTTTCTAATCTCCCACTTTTTTACATTGTCACTTTTCTACCCAGAGTATTTTATATTCATGGAGGTGGCTGTCAATGTAGGTAACAGTGCTGGGCCTGGAGCCAGGAAGACTTTTCTTCTTTAGTTCAAATTCAGCCTTAGACGCTTACTATCTGTGTGACCTTGACCAAGTCACTTAACCCTGGTGGCCTCAGTTTCCTCATCTGTAAAGTGAGTTGGAAAAGGCAATGGCAAACCTCTCCAGTATCTCTGACCAAAAAAAAAAACCAAATGGGATCACAAAGAGTTGGAAGAGACAGAACAACAACAAAAGACAATTTCTTATTCTTAAAACACATCTTGTACATTCCTACCCTCCCATTCTCACCTATGTCTTCACATTATACACTCAATCTAAAATGCTTACCTGTCCATCTGAATCCAAACCATCTTTGAAGATGTCAAAATATTTTGGAGATGCCCTGTTTCCCAGAGCTAAGGCTCAGCAAGCAGGCTGTGTCCTGAGCTTGGCATAACAATCCTTTGCATTCAGGATGATCACACTCTAGCAAAGCATATTGCTTGGACCAACATCAGGTGTTCACTGAGGTAGATTTAGTTCCCCCTATTTCCCAGGGTCATCCATCACATATTCACAATCCCTGTTTCTTGTCGCTGACAGGTACTGCACTCTTATTCTTGTCACAGAACTTTGGTTCTGTCCCCCTGAAGGGTGGGCACAACTCCAAGACTTCAGACAATACTGTTCTCCCAGGGCTAAACAGTAACTCAAGACTTAAAAATGATTATGCAATGGTCCAGTCCAGGATATGTATAAGATCCAGCATGTTAAGCCCTCCTTTTTAGGAAGAGTGGGTTCCATATGCATACATCATTTTCTTCACTCTGAAATTAACTAAACTTCTTTTTGTGTCCTGACTCTCCTGTCTCTAGCCTGTTCTGTTTGGCTCTGGCCACCCCCAGGTTAGAGGCTAGTTCTGGTCCAGTTGACACTAATTGGTTACCAAAGTGGGATTTGACGGGGTGGTAGAGGTGGCTGTGGCGGCAGCAGCAGTAGTAGTTGCTGCTTCTGGAGCTCTGGGCCCACAGATGGTGGGAGATGCAGTGACTGATACAAAACCCCTAAAGCCTGGGACAGTACACCCACTCCCCATCCCCGGCCCTACTACGACTGGAAGCAGAGGTCTGCATTGACAGGGAGTTGGAAAGTCAAGTATTTGGCTGGGAAGATGAGTAAACAGCATAAAAAAAGTTGGACTATAGAATCTTACTTTGGTGACAAAGAAGATCAAAACATACAACCAGAAGAAGACAACAAAATCAAAACTCCTACATCAAAAGCCTCCAAGAAAAATATGAATTGATGACAGGCCATGGAAGAGTTCAGAAATGATTTTGAAAATCTAGGAAGAGGGGTGGCTAGGTGGTGCAGTGAATAGAGCACCAGCCCTGGAGTCAGGAGGACTTGAGTTCAAATCCAACCTCAGACACTTAACACAAAAAACTAGCCCTGTGACCTTGGGCAAGTCACAATTGCCCTCCAAAAAGAAAAAAAAGAAAATCAAGTAAGAGAACTAGAGTAAAAAATTGGGACGAGAAATGAGAGTAATGCAAGAAAATCATGAGATGTGGGATCTGACACTGAATAAGGTCAAATGGATCTTCTGGTACCAGTTGGGGTGGACTAGGAGCCATTGGAGATTTATTTTTCTAAAGTCTGACCCCGCCTCACCTGGTGAGTCTAGGGATCTTTCTTGTTCAAATCCTCCCACTCATGCTTGATTAAGCTTGGGCTTTCATTTTGAGAAATGTTTCACAGTCCCTTTTCTTGACCTGGATCATTCTGGTTAAGGCCCGTTTTTTTTTTTTTTTCTGTTTCTCTACACATGAATAGACAAGTTGGTTTTTTTTTTTTGCATGTATGCATGTATGCATCTGGCTTCTTTATTTTTATTTGCTGCATGTGTCAAATTTTATTTGCAATTGTTTACATGTTTGGTTTTATGTTCATCTGGAACTGGCTAAAATTAACATTTTAATTGCCTGTTCTTTTTTTTCTGTTTGTATCTATCTTGTCTGTATCTTTGTAAAATGAAAAATGTCTTTGTCATGTTTGTGCTGTGAGCTAGATTCTGTTAGTTTGAAAGATTTAAAATGCAGCCACCCAAAAAATTTTCTAAGGGCTATAGTTACAGAGAACACTGGAAAAGAATTAACTTCACGAACTCTCACCTTAGGTTTTCTGAGGGAGATTAGAAGTTATTTTTTTTCCTGTGGTCCCAACACTGGTCAAGTTGGGGCTACAGAAATAAAGTTAGATAATTAAAGTTGCAGAACCACCAAAAACACCGTAGCAGATTCTGGAGGTTTTGAGATTCTTCATTAAGGAGTTTGGCAATTAATCACTTCTTGAAACTTTGCGGTAATTCCAGGAAATCACCCCCTTCTGAAACATCTTAGTAAGTTTTGAGGTACCACTCTGTAGATTTTATTTTAAGGAAAAATAAGGATTAAATCTTTTAAGAGTCTTTTTTAAGTTTGGAAAGTAATTGACAAGATTAATAGCTTTAATTGTTTTAGGGCAGTGAAGGTAAGTTGTTTAGAAGAAAGCCAAGAAATGAAGAAAGTAAAAAAAAATAGGTAAATAGCAAACTCTTGTTAACCCTTCCTTTATTGTCCCCGAGTCCCTTTCTGCACCATCAGGAAAGGAAAATATGGTCACCTTTAAATAAAGATTAGGGTAGATAAGGAAAAAGGGAAAGCACCCCAGAAAGTATTGAGGGACACTCCTCCCCAGAACCCCAATCACTCAGCATGTCCCATTCTCCCTCCCCTGGAGTATATCTCAGCTGTGGAGATTGCTAACAAGACCATTACAATCCATCTCTCTCTGTTAACCCCTCTCATCTCTTATCAGATTAAGATATTGAGAATATGGAGAATTGTAGGAAAACTTGAATTCTGCCCCACCTGGTAGAAAGTGGGGACAGCAGCCACAATAGGGCCCAACACACCCTGCCCCAGGAACTTCCCAACCCCAACACTTACATAGTTTTCCAGGGGAGAGCCAGCATTCCATGAGCCCTATCACCAGGAACTACTATAAATGGGAAGGTACCACCACCAACCCCAAACCCTAGGCAGTGCCTTCTTCCACCCCCATAGTCCTGTCAGTCAGTGTCTCCAAGGCAGACTGACCCTCACCAGGCCCCATCCAGCCTGGGCGTGTCCCAGTGCTCCTGGCAGTGCCTAGCCTGGCAGTACAGGGTGGGGAGTCAGTCAATCTCTGCCCTTGGTAAGCCCACCCTTCTCTGTTCCAGTTACAGAAATGTATTAGCTGTGTAATTTTAGGCAAGTTATTTTATTTCTGTTTGTCCCAGTTTCCTGATTTATAAAGAGAAAAATACTAATGATTGTTGTGGAATCAAAATGATATAATGATTGTAAAGGGCTTAACACAGTGACTGGCATATGCTAAGCATTACATTATTATTGTTATTATTATTTCTTTAATTGAATGCTGTTCCTCCATGTCTGATAATTTTAAAATGGTTTTAAAAGGTCAAAGGTAGTAAGATCAATGATTTTTATACGTGAAAATTTGGAAGTGCAATTGGTGTCATCTGAAGTTTATTTGAGTTATTATTGTATTTCTAAATTTATGTTGTAAAATTTGAGGGATCATTGTAAAACAGAAAACTGTTAGAGGAAGCAGTTTTTAACTGGATGCTGTCACACATGAATGCTTCTCTTTTATTGGACATAAGGGTAGGGGGTTCTTTCAGACCCCCTTCCTTTGGTCAAAAGGATGTGATAAAAATTGGATATTTGAAAATTGTTAAATATTTAATGAAGCATATTTAGTTATAAGCACATAATAATAATAATAATAATAATGCTATTACTACTAATAATAATATTTACTATAATAACAGATTTTCATTTGAAAATCTTGGCTATTATGTAGCTTCAACATATGAATGATGAGTCAATTGTTAGGTATTTGTTATATGTTTGAAGTCCCAGAATATGGGTAGTTTTAATTTATAAGTAAAAGATAAACGAAATATTAAGTGTTAAGGGACCATCAGGAAAGACACTCGAGCTCTAAGTTATGTTTAGTGAAAATTTTCTATTTTAGGGAAAAATTCCTGGGACTATAAATTTACTGTTGTTTTGAGCTTTGATTACAGGAATAGTCATCTGAATTGTCATGAAGCAAATAGTAGAAAATGGCATGTGCAGCGGGCTGAGGACTGGTAAGGTGGATGTTTGTTCCTGGGAAAGGTTGTGGGGATGAGCTAGAACATGACATAGGGTAGGATCCCCTGACTCTATTTCCCCATTGTGCTATTTCCTTTCTGAAAAAAGAAAATTCCCCACCTGCTTGATCCCGAGTCTTGCCTTTAATGTTCTGTGACTATATGATTGGCTGTCAGATATGACTCATGCCTGGAATCAAACAGAGCTAAGGGATTTTTTTTTCCAACAGAGCTAAGGGAGTTTTTCCCTCTGTTATGATATTATGTTCCTCCTTTTATAGAAAATTTCTATAAAGAAGTTTTATAAATACAACACTAAATCTATTATATCATAGATCAATACTGGAATATCTCATAGGCTTCAAGTATAAACATCTTACAATTTTAACCTATATTTATGGTCAAATTTTAATGTGGGGATGATATCCTCCAAGAGGGGAAATAATTAGACAAAGTAATAAGACAAAGATGATAATGTAAAAGTCTTCTAATTATATGGAATAGTAAATTTTGAGAAAAGCAACAGGATTAGATTGTTTTCTCTAAGAACTATATACAGATATATATGATTAGCTTCTAAATTTATCAATCATGGAAATACAGGCTTTCAGTATGCTTTGGTAATAAATTCTAAAGTTTTATTAATTAAAGATTAATTGGAATTTACACATAAATTGTATTGATTGATAATGGTACAAAAAGTGAAAATATTTTTTCTGTTTTTCAAGTATCTGATCATTTTAGATGGCAGAAAAACAGGCCATAAATGAGCTTCCTAAGAAAAAGCCCTAGAACCAGACAGATTTACAAATGAATTCTATCAAACATTATATCGAGTACAGGATTTAGGTAAGGATTAGAGACGGCAAGGCTAACAGAGTAACAAGTAAGCTTATGCCTCTGTTACATGGGACTTGATGTTAATGTTTAAGTTTTCTTAGTTAGTTTGGTGACATGTAAATCTCCTTTCTCTGAACTAGCCCTCTGTGAGCATTCTAAATAATCTTTTTTTTTTTAAAGCAATCGGGGTTAAGTAACTTGCTCAAGGTTACATGGCCAGTTATTTCTGGGTGTGGTGCTAAGTATCTGAGCCCAGATTTGAACCCCAGGTCATCTCGACACTGGAGCCAGTGCTCTTACTTGCTGAGCCACCTGGCCGCCCCTCATTCTAAGTAATCTGATCTGTACCTGACTTAATGTAATTATGCAATCATGGGAATTGTGAGAAAAACTTTATTGCATTGTTTACTCCTGGATCATCTGAAGCAAGACCCTGCTTCTGAGCAGTCAGACTCAGAAGCATCCAATATGCAGATGAGACAGTTGTCCTAAGATTCTGGATGAGAAGCTGAATCTACTGTCTTTGTTGTATTTTTTTAATCTTTCTCCTTTTGTTATGTACCCAACCACTAAGGCCCTGATTCAAGTGTATGCTGATATTTTCTCACTATTTTTGGTAAATAAATTACCTGGGACACACTTCCCTCAAGAAACTAACCCACATTGGGCAATATGCCATGACATATACCTGCTTCTCTTTTATTGGACATGAGGGTAGGGGGTTCTTTCAGACCCCCTTCCTTTGGTCAAAAGGGGGAAATGTCAAAATATTTTGGAGATACCCTGTTTCCCAGAAGTAAGGCCCAGCAAGCAGGGCTGTGTTCTGAGCTTGGTATAACAATAATCCTTTGCACTCAAGAAGATAACATCACCCTCTGGGCAAAGCATATTGCTTGGACCAGCACTAGGTAGGTGTTCACTGGGGGATTCACCCAGGGCCATCCATCATTCACAATCCCTGTTTCTTGTCATAGGTACTACACTCCTGTTTCCATCACAGAACTCTGGTTCTGTTCCCTGCAGGACAAAAGCCTTCCTTCTTAAGAAGTGGGGCTTCTGTAAGTATAAGTCATTTTGCTCACTTTGAAATTAATTAAACTTCTGTTTTGTGCCCTAACTCTGCTCTGTTTGTTTGGCTATGGTCACTAACAGGTTAGAGGCCTGTTCTGATCCAGTTGACAAAGGCCTTACTCAAGTCCCACCTTCTCCACAAGGTTGGTCTAAATCCATCCCCAGCCCATAATAAGTATTTGTCTGTACCCCCTCACCTACTACTTACATACTAGATGTATTTTTATCCCCAACTAAACTCTAAACTCCTTGATATTCCTTCATATAATTCACAGTTTAAGCACAGACAAAATTTTGAGCAGACACTAAATATCTGCTGCCTAACTGACTGGTTTATGTGAAAGGCTGGGAGGCCTGTGTGATGTCTGATGAAATCAAGATAACTGGAGGAGACACTTTATCTCTGGGTCTCTTGTGACTACCATGCCTCTGATGCTACCTTGGCAATACTTTATAAAACTCACTTACCTTCTTTCCATGCCAGGGGGTTGGGCTGGGCAGAGTTTCAAGGTGCAGCATGTCTCAGGCACGGAAATAGCAGATCATAGGCTTATTTGTTTACAAGTTAAGAGAGGTTCACAGAATATTTCAATGCTTGTGTTTTCATTTGGTGTGTGGTATGTTTGAACTTAAAAGGAAAAGTGTCTGTCATTACATCAAGGTTCAAACGTTACATTTGACACAAAAGGTACTTTTTCCCTCACTCTCATACTATTTTATATCATTGACTGTTATTTGAAACTCACTGAAGGGATGAAATAGATGCTTTTGAGTTTAGCAGTAAGAGAGTGCTTGAACACTAACTTGTAAATTTTAAAAATCAGTTATTGCAAATTGTTTCAGTAATACTGCAAATAAAAAAAAGTCTTTACTTACTGAAATTTTTTTAACAAGTGAATGGAAGATTTACTTTTACTTTTAGAAAAGGAAAACTGAAATAGTCTTAAAGCATAAGAAGGTTTAAGTTAACATGTCAGTATATTCTTCACCATGCAAATTCTCAAACATTATTTCTGTTATCACTATGTCATATTAATAATTATATTTGTTGTTGTTCAGTCACTTTAGTCATTTCTGACTCCGACTCCTTTTGAGGTTTCACTTGGCAAAGATAATGTAGAATATAAAATTTTTGCCATTTTCTTCTCCAGCTCTTTTTACAGATGAGGAAAGTAAGGTAAACTGGGTTAAGTGACTTGCCCAGGATCACATAGCTAGTAAGTGACTGAGGTCAGATTTGAACCCAGGTCTTCCTGACTACAGACACAGTGCCACCTATAACTATATAATCCTTTGTTATTACAAAGTGTTCTCATATATTTTTTTTGATCCTTAAAACAACACTGTAAGATAGATAATGTACACCTGTTAAATAGTCATTTTTCCATTACTATTTTCCAGGCAAGTAAGTAGTAGTTGGGGGAGGAGAAAGGAAGGGCACCTTGGATTCAGGCCTTCTCATTATAAGAACAGTATTCTCTCCACCCCTGCCTCTCTCAATATATACATTAATCACTTTGACTATTTGGTTCAAAAACCTACAACTCTCCTAATCTTTTCCCTGGTATTTTTTGGTCTTGGTGATTAATACAGGGTCTGATGCTTTAGGAATTACTGAATAGAAGTTTCTGGGATACATAATGTGGGAATGAGCTATAAAACTATTGATTTGGGCTTATAAGTTACTAGAAATATTGCAACATTTAACAGGTTTAAAATTCACACACATTTGGTTTGTAATAAAAAATTATGCCAATCTTTTAAATGACCTCAGTTTGTTATGTAAATCATATGCCAATGAATGTTCATTTTCGTCCTTCTGTAAGAACATTCTTCTACTATATTGACATTTGTGAAAAAGGTAGATGAGGCTGTGCCTTGCTACTAAAATGAAAGATGTCAAACATTATTTGACAATTATACATTAACATATATAGAACACATTATATATACATTAAAGATATATGGCATTTATACATTAAAGGTGTAATGCCATATTTTCTGAGAAGGTGATAGGAAAAGTAATCAAATAAATTACTTAGGCTACTTGATATGTATATTATATAAAATATTTAAGCCATCTGAGCAATGGAAAGAGTGTAGTGGAAAGATCACTGGACTGAAAATCAGAAGACCTGGGCTGGAGTCCCTGTTACATCCCTCAATAGCTATGTGACTATGGGAAACTCACTTATCTCTGACCCTCCATTTCTTTATCTATAAAACAGGAAAATAATATTTATACTATCTCACAGGGTTGTTCTGAGAAAAGCACTTTATAAGATGTAAAAGCCTATAGAAGTAGAATCTATTGTTAATTCTCAAAATGACAATCAGGAAAAAAAATTTACTTTATTCCATTAACTATAAAGTTCAATATTCAATGTAAATAGTACACCTACTAAGTACTTAACATTTTGGAGATAAAAAGCTCTTTTCAGCCAAACCCTTTTGACACCTTCAACAAATTCTCAATAAGAATTAGCTTTTAAGCACATTAGAATATTTCACATAAATATTTTTACCTTTTTAATTTAAGAGTGTTGCTCTCATGATCCCAGTACCATTTCCCTATTGGTGGGGATAAAGGCTGAAAAGCAAGAAGATTCAATTATTAAGTGTCACTAAGTCTCCATGAAACCTAAAACACCTTCATCTTTACTCTTCTTAGTTTCAATAAAGAGCTATAACATGGTTCCTTAAATGCAAATTTAGTAAGTTTTATTCCATTTGCTCCCACAAAAGTGGAATTCTCCCCCTCCCTTTTTGAATCTGTGCTTCCAGTATGTTGTTGGTAGAATAGTTTTCTTTTTAAATGTTTGTTCTTTGCCATAGAGAGGCTAGAAGTCATAATTTGACACTGATTTTGGACTCTGGGATCTGATTATGCCAAAAGGACGACCTAGTTGCTGTCCTCCTCACATATAAGATTCTTAAGACAGGGCCTACCTACCCTGTAGATAGCGCCTGCCGTGGCCATAGCTCCGGAACACATCCAAATGAAAAGGTTAAGGCAACTGAAACCACCCTAACCCCCGTCCTTCCTGTCCAAATACTACCCAAGCTCTCTTCCAGAAAACCCATAAAGGGCCACGACTGGGAGATACGCTTTGCAATTTGTGAGGTTCTGATCCCTTCAGAATGTTATTGTTGGTGTTGGTGTTTTTGCTTGAGGGCTCAACATTGAATCAAAAGCATTACCCTCCCCTTTTTTAAAGTTTTCCCGACAGGGATGCTCCTGAGCACATAAACTCATGATGACGAAACAGACGCTGGCCTGGGTGGGCAGGAGCTGGCCCTCATTTTTTAGAGAAACGTGCATGAGAAAGCTACACCCCGTACCCCTCTGGGCTTGGAAGCGTCGCCCCCGACCCTGCTCTCGGGGGCAGCCAACTAACTCAAAGACGCCTGTGCCAGCAGCCAATCCTCTCTGGGATCTCCCCGGGAATGAGGTAACTTACAGCTCCCTCGCCCAATCGGGTGCAGTGCCAGTGGGGAGCTCAGCGACAGCGGTGGTGGGGCCTCCACTCTCCGCCCAGCTGCTTGAGGAGAGCTTGCAGAGAGCCCCGCAGCATAGTGCCCGGGGCCGGGGCTTCCGAAGGGGCTTGCTACGCCTGCCCTCTGGCCACCTCCGGCGTCTCCTCCTTTCCCTGCCTTGCTTCTGCGCTGGGAAAGGGAGAGGGGAGCGAGGAGCGGCAAGAGGGCCGGACCGTGGGATCGAACTTACAATCAGAACGTTCAACCGCCCCTTTCTCGAGCTGGCCTCGGGAGTTCGGGGGGAGCTGGGGAATCCCCGCCCCCCACGCTCACTCCCTTCTCCGTTCCCCAGTGGGGGCAGAAAGGTCCTGCCGGGCAGGGCGCCTGGCCCATGTTCCCTGGCGCCTTTGGAAACAGCCTGCACCGCGCTCTTGAACGACGTGCCCAGGCCGAACCCAAAGCCGGCTTTTTTGAGCAGCCTGCGGTATCTCTGGCGGATGCAAGGCCGTGGCGGTGCAATAGCGGTGGCAGTGGCAGCAGCAGCCGCAGCTGCAACAACAGCAGCAGCAGCGGTCGCCGCAGCATTTTCGAGGGACTCCGGCTCCTCTCCCTCAGACTCCATGCTTCAGGAATCTGCTATGACCTCTGCTTCTTATATAGAAGGGGTGGGGTGGAGAGTCGTCACAGAGACACCCTCATGATATGCTGGGCTCAGAGAATGCTTTCTCTATGTTCTACTTGCAGCCCCCACTAGTCGCTGCCTGGCCCAGTTCGGAACATACCTGGTTTTGGATCCTGCAGGAAGGGCTCTGTCCCTTACGGACTTAGTCACCTCTCAGAAGTTGTGGTTTGCACTTCTCTAAAACGGGAGTACACAGCTCCTGGAACTCGCCCAGTTCGCCGGGGTGGTGTAAGGAAAATGTATGTGAAGGTACTTTGTAAAATAATAAAATATATTCCTCCACTGTGTTTTCAAATTCCCGCCCCCCACCTTTTTTTAAACACTCCCGCCCCAGGACTACTTAGTATACAGAATTTCAAGACAAAATAGAGGATTTCAGATGAAGCCAGTTCAACTGCTGTTAGAAAACATCTTATCTTCCAAGTAGACATTTCCATTATTTTTCTTCTCTTTCTTCGGTGTCTTGGAAAAATAGTAGAGAACTAGAATACATGCATAATTTCTGCCTTAGTCCTTTCAAAAGAAAACCCCTACAGAGTTTATTTCTAGAGATTTAATGGGACTCTTTCCAAATATCTCCCTTTTCTTCATTTCCACATAGGCAAGGGGGAAACAATTCACTTTTTTCCCTTTAACAACACTTCAAAAGAAATTGACCTACCTTTCAGCGGGTATAGCTATTTATATATGCCTCGAGAGGCATTTTAACATTAAGAATGTAGAACAGGACATAGCTTTGGGCGTCAATGAATGTCACAAGATCAAAAATTTTATTTGTTTACCAGCTTTTTTCCCTGAAAACTTTAAAGGGGGCATTGCTGCAGTGTAGTATGGTGACAAATGAAAACTCATAGTTTTTGCTTTCTAGAAGCAATTTTCTATTCCAAGATTCACAAGATCTGTTATTATTATAAGGTGGTTTATCCCTGTTTGAACTGAATTTATCCATGCATTCATGGCTTAAATGTAAGACTTAATTGTAGAAGGGTCCACTTTCACTAGTTAGATCTTTTTTGGAAGCATAACTAATAAAATAACCCATTAGACTTCACATATAATTGTTCCAAACAATTTTTGAGTTTTGAACCTTGTATTTTTCTCTAAAGGACATATGTTTTGGGGGAAAGTTTAAGTGGATCATTAGTCTAACTTAAACAACTGGAATGTTAACATTTCTACTTGATAGGATTCAGAAACAACAGTCTGTTTTCTGTATTCCTCACTTAAACTACTCTAAATCTAATTCTTAAGTTTTAATTCATAAGATCATACAGGTAGAGCCAGAAGGGACCTCAAAGGCTATCTGATCCAAAACCTTTGTTTTACATGAGGAAACTGAGGCCCAAAGATGTTAAGGGGCTTGCCAAAGTGACACAAAGACAGTATTTGAATTCTTCTGTCCCATGGGTGGACATTATTTTTTTCTTTCCCTTCTCCATTACTGAACAATTTTTTTTTTTAATGTACAAGAAACCTTTTAAACTTCTGGGAATTAGAGTAACAGTTGAAAAGAGTAATGTTGAATCCTACATCAAGATAAATAGGAATCCATGCATGATGTTAGCAGGTGATTCTTTTTGTGTGCTCCTCCCCCCTCTTCCCCATTACCTAACGACTAAATATATAGTAAATATCTATAAACATTCATACAGACTTCCTTGGTCAATTACAGTCATGATGCAAAATCACTTGTAGGTAGAACAAATAGGTATGGGTGGCCCTATCCCCAATATACAAAAGTGTTCCCCGTACTAGGTTAGCTTTCCTAAGTAGGCCTTACAATCCTCCCTCTCCACCCACCCCCACCTCTTTTTGAGGCTCACTAACTCAATGGAAAGATACCTGCCCTTCCCTGGGGCTACAGGAAACTCATTCAGTTCAGTAATGAATTAGAGCCTTTTGTTTTTGAAGGAGTTGGATTAAGGGCAAACAGTTTACTCTGAGGGAGTTTAGGGCAGACAGACCACCTGGTAACATTCACAGAACATTCCTGGATTTTTTGGTCTGAGTAGACCAAGGGTCAAGTTAGACATCAATCAAAACAGGAAGACCTTACTACTTATAACCCAGAATAATATGGTTGAGACCATAGGTAAATATTCAGAATTTTTCTCATAGCTTGAATTCAGGTTACCTTCTCTTAAATTTAGATGTATTTCTAACATCTTTCACAAAAACCTGTCACATTCTTCTAAGTCTAGTGAAACTGATGAAGAAACTTGGGTAAACACACAAATCCATAGGAATAAAAACAAAGCATTTATAATGCCTTATTAATTTAATTTACTGCCCTTGTAACTTGTCATAAAAGAGAAGCTATATAAGTAGAATTTGTGTAAATTAAAGACTTTTAAATGTTCTAAAAGAAGCTTATTTCCTACACTTCTGTCTATCCCCACAGCATCTAGTCCTACTCTGTGTATAATGATAACTGGTTTAATAAAGCAGAATCCTTTGGAATGAATTTTAATTTGTTTTCACAATTTGGGTTTTCTTAAAGTGTGTTGGGGGGAGAGGAGTGAAACATACACCCTCATTAAGCTGGGGGGAAAATTCTCTTTATCCTCCAAACAAAACTGAGAGGCAAATGCTGTTATCCCCACTTTACAGATGAGTTACTAGAAATTCAATGACTTGCCCAGGGTCAGTCACATAAGCTAGAGTTTGAGCTAAAATTTGAACTCTGGTCTTCCTGACTCCCCATCCATTGCCCTTATCCCTGCACTACCCTGTCTTTATCACAAAATGCGTATTAGTGCTCTAAATTAGTAAGACTCCTTATGAATAATACTTCTAAATGTATACTGTAAAATATTTATTTTTCCAACATTATTTTAATAACTTTCCCAACTTCATTGTTAGGAATAGAATTGAATTTGTCTTCCTGTTCCTTATGCATAAATTATACACACATTTCTATGTCATGGGTTTGTATGTGCATATTTGCAGATGCTTTTGTAATTTTAGAATTCTGTGCATGTAGGGAGAATAACTTAAGTTGGCTCATTTAAAACTGTCTTACGTATTAATGTATAAGACGTTGATAAAGTAATGCTAAATTCTGGAAAAGAAAATGGCAAACCACTCCAGTATCTTTGCCATGAAAACTCCATGGACAGCATTGGGTGCTATGGTCCAGGGAGTCATGAACAAGACTAAACTGAACTACAATGCTAAATTCAAGGACAAATTGACTTTGTTACCCAGTAAAACCAGTTCTCCACTAAAGGCTGGAAAAACTGGTCCCTAGTGGGATGGATGAGATATGGCCAAGAACTTTATCTGCTTAAAAAAGGCCAGAGCAAGAAATACAGAACACATAATTTAGATTCCCACCTATCCCAAATTGTTACCAAACCCTACTATGAAAGGATAAAGATCAAGATATGGATTTAGCCTTATTTTCATGCTCTTCCATGTGATTCTTTATTCAATTGAAGTGGTTTAAAGTATAGCCCTTTAAAATATTCCACCCACATTTTCTCAGCAAGATGATTAAGGGGAAAGCAACCATTTGTTTGTAATGTTACTCTGTTGCTCAACCTAACCCAGAAGCATATTGTGTATTTAGAACTTAGAAGAGACAGTAGATGTCTTCCAGTACAGCCCTTCATTTTTATTCAGTATACAAAGAGATCAAAGCCCAGAAAAATTGAGGTTTGTTTTGAGCAGTTTTCTGAATTACGCAAGTATATATGTTGACTAGAAATGTGAGGACTGCTAATATAGGATCACTGGATTCAACTCCGATTTGGTTTTTATGAGGTCGTATCCTCACCAAAATTTTAGAACAGATAAACAATTTACAAGTCCTGTACTTGAGCCACAGAGCATCAGTCTATGTATGGTCAAGATACTTTCCCAATCTCCCAAGCTATCGATGATACAAACTTAAAAGTACGACTGCTATCCCTAATTTGGTTCATTATGACCTCTTGTTCTTTTATATAAATTAAAATGTAAACAAACACTTTTGACACCATAGTATTGACCATTTTTATGCATTGCCTATATAATGTGTATTACCAAATAGGAGAACAAATTGATGGGCCCAGATTTAACTATATTCTACTAAGCTTCTCAGAGATCATCTTCAATTAAACCCTAGCCTATAATAAAGATGCTCACTATCCTTAGAAAAATATACATTAAAAATATAACTCTAAGACAAAAATGCTATTAGGGAGCTACAAAAGATGTAGATAGTTTGCATGTAGTCTGCTATACTAAGCATAGGATATTTATTTCCCATTCTTAAACTTTATTTTGATCATTCTATACGATATTTGCACCATTTTTCTTTTTGGAGGGCAATTGGGGTTAAGTGACTTGCCCAAGAACACAGAGCTAGTTCTTGTGTGTTAAGTATCTGAGGCTGGATCCGAACTCAGGTCCTCCTGACTCCTGGCCAGCCCTCTACTGACTGCACCACACCCCTGCACCATTTCTTAAACCTAGTTGTCTACCCTTCTAATTTTTTCCCCAAGCCACAAAGGATGCTCATAATTGAAACTGTATCTTAACATATGGGAGGCAGTGTGGCAGAATTTAAAGAGTGCTGGATTTATAATTTAAGTGATCTGGGTTCAAAAGCTAGCTCTGATACCTATGAGCGATGTGACCCTGGGCAAGTTATTTCACTTGTTTCATCATCTGCAAAATTGGAATATAAAAAATTCACAAAGTTGTAAGGTTTTACAAACCTTGAAACGATCAGGAAATTTGAAATATCTTCTTCTTGGTACTTTTCGACTATCACTTAAAAATACTAGATAAAGCCAAGGACAACTTTGGTTTGACAAATTGCTTGATGGAAACATTAACTGGCTGTTTAGGTGACTTTCCCTTAGTAATCTGCTTATTAAAGTCTATGCTTTTGAAAACAAAGTGGAGGGAAGGGGGGTAGAGTTAGCTACACTCTACTGTGTTCATTGCATTTAATTTTCAGGTTAAATAGCTGCAAGAAAGCTAAAGCAAAACAGCTTTAAAGTTGAGTCTTAGCTCTTCACTTTATGACACCATAGATTTTCAAAGATGTTGGCAAATCACCAATCTCAGTACCCCCAAATCTATTTGGCAATAGGCAAATGATATCAGCTCCAATTTATATAGTGTTTTAAGATTTTCATAGGTCATTTCTTTAGAAGTGAGATTAGTATTACAAGTAACCCCATTTTACAGGTGAAAAAACAGGTGTAGAGAAGTTATGTGACAAATCATAATTATAGGTTAGCAGATGTTGGGGCTACAACTCAAATCCAAATTTAAAAAAAAAAACAGAAAAAGGATTAAAAGGTAGCATTTTACAAATCACTTTTAAAGTTGCAGGAATGCAAGAACATTAGTATCCTTGATAACTTGCTTTAAGACTAGAGTCTCAGCCAGGGACTGTCTTTTAACAAAGTTCTTTTGGCACTTCAGTATGTAAATACTTTTAGATAGGCTAAAGACAAATCATCCTTATACTAAATACTATTAAGTTTTAAATAAACCAAAAAGGGCCAAAAATGCAAATACTTTTAAAGAGTAAATTAAAGAAGAGAGGTAGATTATATATCAATAATAACAAAAGTTCTACACGTTTTCCTTTCAGGAAGATCATTGACTCACTCAATTGGTTTATTTTCTGGGCAGTTTTCATGAATTTTTTTAATATGGTGCTATCTATAATCATTCACATGCCTTTTTTTCTTTCCCCTGAATACCAACTCTACTAAATGGAGTCATGATTTTCAAATCCTGGATATTTTAGTTTTTCAGAAGGAAATAAGATTACTTGCATTTCTCCAAAATTTAAGTATGTTTTTTGTTTTTGTTTTTAAGGAAGCTTGTATAAATGATAGAGGACCACTGGCAAAACCTTGTGTTCCTACGATGATTTTAAAATTGCACAGAAGCCATCCCTTGGTTCTATCATTTAACATGTAACATTAGAGTTGAGGGGAAATACACTTGGGCTCTAGAGAGTTGACTGGATTCTAGAGACTGAGGTCTAAGGTTCAAGCTCTGACAGAAGTGTTGTGTTCTTGGGCAAATCACTTTTTTTCCTTTTAGGTAACATCAGTTCTCCCGTCTATGGATTATATTACCTCTAAGGCTCCTTAATTCCAATGTTCTATGATCTATGATGCTTGACATTGAAAGTTACTGCTTTCTTAATGTTACCACTACAAATATATGAAGCAAACTCAAATTGAAAAAAAAAAGTCCAAATGTCTAAAGGATAGTGGAGAAAATGGGGTTAACCCCCCCCCAAACATAGCTTTGCTTTCTCAAAATTAAATGATTCCTCTTATAAGGAGCAAGTCAAACACCTGAGAAATTTAAATGCAATTTTATGTAACTATAAATAGCTTCCCAACCCTTCCCTCTCTTCCTCCCTCCCAAGAATAGACTATAAATTGCCCAAGTGTTGAATATTATTTAAATTTTGGTCAAAAGTTACAGTGATCTTACCTTTATAATTCTGGTAAGTGATCAGTGGTTAAGTGATCTGGTAAATGGTACAGTGATCTTACCTCTATAATTGTTTTCTGTATAAATTTTAAGGACTTCTGTGATCTTTAGAGAAACTTTAAACATAAAAACATGATATATACAGTTTTAATGGAGTGTGTATGAGTGTGTTGTCTGCATGCACAGGCAGCCTTCCAATACTTACAAAACACCTTGGGCAAGTTACTACTCCCCTGGGCCTCAGTTTCCTCAACTGAAAAAATGGCGAGGTGGGAATAGATGGGCCAAGGTCCCCTCTCACTCTAGCTCTACGATCTTTATTAAATTTGCCACAAAAGGTCACTAATCCCTGTACTTGAAAAGTCACCCCCCCACCCCCATCCCAGTTTTTACAAATTTGGTATACCTGAACATTGAGAAGTCATAGTTTTAAGTCCATTATTCCCAGTTAAGTGTGCTGGTAGCAAGTTTTGTGTATTCACACATTAAAGAAACAACTTATTTCAACTTCTGATTTCTACTGGGGGACCTCTTCAAAGGGTAGTGCGTTCATATCATACTTAATGTCCAAGAAGTTAAGAGGGCATCGAAAGGCCCCATCTAGAGTTATATACTGAGAATGTTTACCCAGTTTTTTTCTTTGGATTTTGGTAACTTAAGTCAGTAGCCTGATCTGACAGCTATACAAATTGTTAGATTTTACACTGTAACACCATGTTACATATACATAGACATTTATTTAAAGTTCTCTCCTCTTCTCCCTACCTTCTTACCAAGGACCTCTGATATCAAGTTTTAACCTCTTCAAGAGTAACCAAAAACTTTTATCAGATTTGTTGTCTATATGGCAGCAAAATCAAGTAAATATTTGAGAGCCCAGAAGCAGTCATTCTGAGACCAGTTTTGCTTTTTACAATAATTGACAATCTGTCAACTAGCATCTAATGATTTAAAGCATTCATTAAAATTGCAAATTGTTCTTATAAACTTATGAAACTTATTTTTAAGCTAACGAATCAAATTTAAAAGACACCAATACATAAAAATTAAGCAGGTTAAGCTTCTCAATATTTTATTGTTACCAAAGCTTCCATAGGACAGGTGGGAAAACGGTTTTTTATAGGTGTTTTTTTCCTCCCCAAACAAAATCTTCATGCACAAACTGTAAGTATTAACAAAAATGCTCAAGTTAGCAAACACACAAAATGCATTAAAGACAAACCCTGAACATTAGTTTTTTTTTAATAAACAATCTTTAGAACTAACCTTTACTAAACTAAGTTGTTGTACCTTTGCTTTCATATGCACACAGCAGGCTAAGATTTTCTTCAATAAACTTTGTACTTGGCACACTGACACTTTAAAGTATAAACGAAAAAAAAAAATAACGTGTAGAGAATGGTAAAGGTTTGCTGTTAACTGGGAGTGCATGTTTTAGTCCACTTCTTCAATGGTTGGTCCCCCAGAGGCACCCGAACCGCCTCCACCCGGTCCTCCTTGGTAAAGTTTGCTGATGATAGGATTGCAGACTCTTTCAAGCTCTCTCTGCTTGTGTTCAAACTCATCTTTTTCTGCCATTTGGTTTCGGTCTAGCCAGCTTATCACTTCTTGGCACTTGTCCAGGATCTTGTTCTTGTCCTGTTCGCTTATCTTGCCCCTCAGTTTCTCGTCTTCGACGGTCTGCTTTATGTTGTAGGTATACGACTCCACTGCGTTTTTAGCAGCAACTCTATCACGATTTGCTTCATCTTCTGACTTGTATCTTTCTGCCTCCTGTACCATCCTGTCAATATCATCCTTGCTTAGACGGCCTTTGTCGTTGGTTATGGTTATTTTGTTCTCTTTACCGGTGCTTTTGTCTGCTGCAGTGACATTGAGAATGCCATTGGCGTCTATATCAAAAGTTACCTCGATTTGGGGCACCCCTCGGGGAGCTGGAGGGATACCTGTAAGGTCGAACTTGCCGAGCAGGTTATTGTCCTTGGTCATTGCCCTTTCTCCCTCGTATACCTGCACTAAGACGCTGCTCTGGTTGTCGGAGTAAGTTGTGAAGGTCTGGGTCTGCTTAGTGGGAATAGTGGTGTTTCTCTTAATCAGGGGAGTCATCACTCCACCTGCGGTTTCAATGCCCAAGGACAGCGGAGTAACATCAAGCAGGAGGAGGTCCTGCACATTCTCTGATTTGTCTCCGATAAGAATGGCTGCTTGAACAGCTGCTCCATATGCTACAGCCTCATCAGGGTTTATGCTCTTGTTAAGCTCCTTGCCGTTGAAGAAATCTTGCAGCAGCTTCTGGATCTTAGGGATACGAGTGGAACCGCCCACCAGCACAATCTCCTGGATCTGCCCCTTGTCCAGCTTGGCATCTCTTAGGGCTTTCTCTACCGGCTCCAAGGTCCCGCGGAAGAGGTCGGCGTTGAGCTCCTCGAATCGGGCTCGGGTGATGGAGGTGTAGAAGTCCACGCCCTCATAGAGTGAGTCGATTTCAATGCTGGCTTGAGTGGAGGAGCTCAGGGTGCGCTTAGCCCGTTCGCAGGCGGTCCGGAGGCGCCGCACTGCTCGCTTGTTGGGGCCGATGTCTTTCTTGTGCTTGCGCTTGAACTCTTCAGCCAAGTGACTCACCATGCGGTTGTCAAAGTCCTCCCCGCCCAGGTGGGTGTCTCCGGCCGTCGACTTCACCTCGAAGATGCCGTCCTCGATGGTCAGGATGGACACGTCGAACGTGCCGCCCCCGAGGTCAAAGATCAGCACGTTCTTCTCTCCCCCCGCGCTCCCCTTTTTGTCCAGGCCGTACGCGATGGCCGCGGCCGTGGGCTCGTTGATGATTCGCAGGACGTTGAGGCCGGTGATGGTGCCGGCGTCCTTGGTGGCCTGGCGCTGGGAGTCATTGAAGTAGGCTGGGACCGTGATGACGGCGCTCTGCACCTTCCCGCCCAGATAAGCCTCAGCGATCTCCTTCATCTTTGTTAGGACCATGGAGGAGATCTCCTCCGGGAAAAAGGTCTTAATCTCCCCCTTGTACTCCACCTGCACTTTCGGCTTCCCGCCCTCGCTCACCACCCGGAACGGCCAGTGTTTCATGTCCGACTGCACCGTCGCGTCTTCAAACTTGCGCCCGATGAGCCGCTTGGCGTCGAAGATGGTGTTGGTGGGGTTCATGGCCACCTGGTTCTTGGCAGCGTCGCCGATGAGGCGCTCGGTGTCCGTGAAGGCCACATAGCTCGGGGTGGTGCGGTTGCCCTGGTCGTTGGCGATGATCTCCACTTTCCCGTGCTGGAAAACGCCCACGCACGAGTAAGTGGTGCCCAGGTCAATCCCGATGGCGGGGCCCCGCGCAGACATCCTGACTGAAAGAAAGCAAAGGGGACGGGAGACAACAGGCGATAAGAAACAGCGGCGTCAACGGTCGGAGGCCAGGCTTCCCTCCGTCCACCCACACCGCGACACCCTCCTGGCTAGCCTTGGCTCTCCCGGCCGCACCCCCCCCCCCCCCCCCCCGCGACCACCGCTTTTATAACCACCTCCCACCGCCTCCTAGAAACCACCAGGACCAATCTACTCCCGGGCCCGCCCTCACAAACCCTTCCAGCCGGTGCCACAGGCTTTCCTCGGCCGGAGTGATGGGCGGGTGGCCCAACAGATTTCAAGCAGGGCGTGGGGCGGGACTTGAGCCGGCGCGAGGAGGCAGGAAGGCGTCCGTTATGCAAATGAGCCCCCCACCCCACCCCGCGCCCAGCCCTCGCTGGCGAGCCTGGGCGTCCGCTTCTCGCGCCTTCTGGACGGGTCGGGGGAGGGTGCGGGGGGGGGGGGGGGGGCGCGTTGGGCTCGCGACCCCACCAGTCCAGGCTCTTTTCTACCGCTTCCGAGCGGCCACAAGGCGGGGTTGCCTGACGTTTGCTTGATTGACAGGGGGCGCAGCCAGTGAGCGGAGCCCGGTACCCAGGGCGGTTGACTGGGGTTGGGGCCGCTCGGAAAGAAGGGGGGGAGGGGGCAGGGAGGATAGGAAAAGCAGAGGTGGGGCGGGTGCGCGGGCACCTGGAACGGACAAGCAGAAAGGGGGAGAGCCTCGGGGGCGGCCAGGGTGATTGACTGCGACGTCCGCGCTCCTTCTGGAAAGTTGAGCTTAATGGCAGATGTCACGGTTGAGCACGCAGAGGGCGCGCGCTCGAGCGAGCTTGCAGGGGCGCGCAGGGTGCTGGTTACCCTTATTTGGTGACTGTGGAAAATTCCAGCGGCTCTGAGGGGTGAGGAAGGAGCGAGGCAGCCGGGACGTCCCCCTTCCCCTTGCCAAGGAAAGGTGGTGTGGGAATAATGCTAATTGCCCTTATTGATTGCTGTATCGCTTTTAAGGTTTGCCGAGCGCTTTTACAATAATCCCTTTTTTGCCCTCTCTTTAACCTTATGAAGTATATGCTGTTTCAAATAGGTTAAGAGGCTTGCCCAAAGATTCCACCCCCACCTGCCACTATCCCCCCACCCTACCCCTATCTGGAAGGAGAGGGACTGGGTTCAAATCCTTACTAAATGTGTGACCTTGGGTCACTTAACCTCTCTGGGCTTCAGTTTTCCCGTCTGTAAAGTGGGTGAGGGAGGGAACGGTGTTGTGGAATAAAATGGTTTCAGAGGAATCTTCCTTCCAGCTATGAAACTGAACATCTAATTCAGGGCCCCTGCTAGGGGAAGGGAGAGAATTGGGTGCTTTTAAAAAATGAAAGTGACCACTCCTGGACGGTCTGCGCCAGTAATTATTCTATGCATCACCTCACGGCAATTCTTAAATAGTTAATGGTCTCTAAAACTTGAGCCCTAAAAGGCCAGCGGGGAATCAGGGTTTCACTTACTTTGTGTTTCTGAGGAAGGGAAAATAAAAACCCTGGGGCTGGAAAAGGTTAATGCATTACAAAGCCTATTGCAAGCCTTCGAGTCCCAGACTGGCATCGTGACTTTTACACCCAGAAATCTGTAGTCAGTAAACATTAATTAAGCAAACACTTCCTAAATGCCAGGTTCAATGCTAAGTACTAGAGATAGAGACAAGCAAAAAAAAAAACCCCAAAAAACCTGACCCTCAAGGGGCTTACATTTCAGTGGGCAGATACCGTATGAATAACTTTGTTTGTACATGATGTATACAAGATAAATTGGAGGTAATGCCAGAGGCAAGAATCTACTATTTAGGGGGACCAGGAAAAACATTCTTGCAGAAATAGGGCTTGAGCTGAGATTTGAAGGAGGCCAGGAGACACAGTTGAGGAAAAGCACACCAAGGCATAGGGTGTAGGAGGGAGGCAGTCACTGAAAATACACATGGTCGGCAAGATGGACCGTCTTAGGCAGAATCGTGGAATCAGTAGTGCTCAGGAGCTTGAAATGACCACTTTCTGTGCCTTGGGTTTGATTTTTGCCTTTAGTCGTCTCTACTTTACCCCCCGCCTACATTCTTTCTCTTGCTTCCCGTATTTTCAGTTACATACAGATGGTGCTCTGTAAATGGTACCTCTCACTTAAGGTACCACCTCCATTTCCAACCAGACTACATAGTCACCACATTGTGACTCTAAATTTGACTTTTATACTTTGTGTCAACTGGTTGAGCACTCTTCATTATTTTTTTCTTTTGTTGAGTTGACTACAGTATTAGGTTTAATTAATAACTGCTGTAGTGGAATGAAGACAGGACCAAGTAACTCTTTTACTACCTATTCTTGAGTGACCTTGTATCAAAATAACTTCATTTCTCTAGGCCTTACTTTCCTCATTCCTAAATTGAGGAAGAGATCTCTAAAGTCTCTGTCAACTCTAAATTCTGTCTTCGTTTGAATTGCAGTATTAAAAGAAAGGAGAGATATTAGAACTCTAGAGTCCTGATTGAGAAGTGTTTTGTATATAATACACGTGGGAGCAGTAAAAAAATAATGCCCTGCAAACTCTGGCACTGAGAGTTTAGGGTTCTCTTAGCTGGTCATGGCAGTTTCCGATTTTAAGTAATTTCTTGTTTATTTCTTTTCATTCTAATTTTTTTACTTCATCTTTTTAAAACCACAAACAGCAACTCCTGGGATCCTTCTCTCTTAAGGGAGTTGAAGTAAAATGGAAGAAACAAAGTTTTAAAAGTGTGTGCAAAAGAATGATAAAATTGACAAGTATCTACAATTCTGCTGTTTTCGAATAGTAAGTATGAAGGGCTTAATACCCATCTTATCTTTTTTCATTTATTTTTAAAGTCAGGTATGAGATCACACATTTTTATTTTTAAGTTAATGAGAGTAGAGAAGCCAGAGGCAGAAATGAAGGCACCTATAGAAATTATTATGTAACATGACACAGAGAAACTTTTTGTCAAAACCATAAATACTTTGTTAGCATGGTGAGACTCATAAAAACCTTGCTTACATCTTTGATAGACAGGTGGGACTCTTTCATATTTTTGGACCAGATCTATAGTTTCATTGATCTGAGGAGCTCCCGGTGAAGAAACTCTCTACTAATGCAGATTGACCCCTGCTCTCAATTCAGTCTTAAAGAGTAGCCAGTGAATCCTGAAAGTGATTTGCCCTGATACACACTGCCAATACACATTAGAAGGAGGAATTGAACCCATCTTCCTGATTCTTGAAGACAGCTCTCTGCAGGATACTCTGATACCTATCTGGCATTCATATTTACCTCTAGCAAAAATCATTCCATAGTACATAGAACTTCAGAGCATTCAAATAATTACTAGACACAGCTCTCACAGACAACACAGAGAAAGCATAGTATAACCACTACAAATATCTTTAACACTGTTTTCTAAAAACCACAATAAGTTTTCATTTTCATTATCTATGATGTCTTGAGTTAGCATTTTGCCTGCTAAAGTTAATTGTTTCTTACTTGAGATAGTACCCTAAACTTTGGGCAGGGGGCATTTGCATTGATGTGGTCTGAAGTGAACATTTGCAATACTGGGACTTTGGGAGCAGGGACACCATCTTTGAACGTAGACGGTAAATATTTATTAAGAGCCTACCATGTGCCAAGCACTGTGCTAAGTGCTTAAGATGCACAGAAGGACAAAAGACAGTCCCTGACCTCAAAAAGCTTATATTTTTATGTGGGAAGACAACGCAGAAAAGGAAGCTGAAAAAGAGAGGATATAGAGGAAAGATATCAAGCATGGGAGCACGATAGGAAAGTCCAAAGTAGTGCAGTTGGCTGGGAAAAGAAGAGATAGGGCTGGCCTACTCTTGGTCTCCTTAAATGGAAGTTCTGAGAGTTCTCTACCCTCCCATGAGAGGGAGGTGCACCTGTGGGAAGAGTCCTGAGGAGCTATAAATTCTAGGCTGAAGTGATCTTCCAGGAGGAAGAGGTTCTTTGTGCATGATGAAGTAGTCCAGGGGAGTACATCTGGGTGGGAAATGAAATGATCCATTTGTTTAATCATTCTTTTAAAAAGACCCTTGGTGCTATGGAGAAAGAACTCAGCTATGGGAAAGAATATTTTGATAAAATAGTGTACTAATGAGACACATTTTAGTTTAAAGAATAATTACAAAAACAATTTTACAATGTAAAGAAATAAAGTACTAAAATAAATTAGCCTTTTAGATGCCTGTGAAGCATTTTATTTCATTTGGACATATTAATTTTTAATGATTTAAAACAATAAAGTTAAATCTGTTAATTTTGACATCTCAACTTTAATATCAATTAAGATTTTTAAAAATTACACTACAGTCACCAAGAAAGCTTCCCAATAAGATAAGAGGTGAAGCAACGAAGCCCATTACCCACACTATTATTCAGTATTGTACTAGAAAAGTTAGCTATAGCAATAAGAGAAGAAAAATAAATTGAAGAAATTAGGATAGGCAATGAGGAAACAAAACCATCATTCTTTGCAGATAATATGATTTTATATTTATAGAATCCTAGAAAATTAACTGAAAAAGTAGTTGAAATAATTAAAAACTTTAACAAAGTTGCAGGACATAAAATAAACCCACATAAATCATCATCATTTCTATATAGAAACGACAAAGCCCAGAAGCAAGAGAGAGAGAGAAATTCCATTTAAAATAACTGCAGACAATATAAAATACTTGGGAGTCTTACCTGCTAAGACAAACCCAGGAACTATATGAACACAATTACAAAATTACGAAAAAATTACTTTTTATATAAATAAAGTCAGACTTAAACAATTGGGGAAATATCAATTGCTCATGGATGTGCCAAGCTAATATAATAAAAAATGACATTTCTATTCAAATTAATATACTTACTCAGTGCCATTCCAAACTACCAAAAAGTTTTTTTATACATCTAGAAAAAATAATCACAAAATTCATCTAGAAGAACAAAAGCTCAGGAATATCAAGGGAATTAATGGAAAAAAATGCAAAGGAAGGTAAACCAGCAGCACCAGATCTCAAACTAAATTATAAAGTGATAACCATCAAAACTGTTGGGCATTAACTAAGAAATAGAATGGTGGATCAGTGGAATAGATTAGGTATACAAGACATAGTAGTAAATGACCATAGTAATCTTGTGTTTGATAAACCCAAAGATCCTAGCTTCTGGGATGAAAACTTACTATTTGACAAAAACTGCTGGGGAAAGCTAGAAAGCAGTATGGCAGAAATTAGGTATAGACCAGCATCTTTCACCACATACTAATAAGGTCAAAATGGGCACATGATTTAGAAATAAAGGGTAATATCATAAGCAAATCAGGACAGCAAGGAATAGTTTACCTGTCAGATAATATAGAAAAGGGAAATTTATGACCATACAAGAGATAGAGAGCATTCTGAAATACAAAATTGATCATTTTGATTATATCAAATTTAAAATATTTTGCTCAAACAAAACCAATACAACCAAGATTAGAAGAAAAGAAGAAAGCTGAGAAACAATTTTTGCAGCAAAAGTGTCTCTGATAAAGGTGTAATTTCTTAAATATATAGAGAACTGAGTCAAATTTACAAGAATACAAGTCATTCCTCAATTGATAAATGAGGAATAATATAAGCATGGCAGTTTTCAGATGAAGAAATCAAAGCTTTCTATAGTTGTATGAAAAAAATGCTCTAAATCACTATTAATTAGAGAAGTGCAAATTAAAACAATTTCGAGGTACCACCTCACACCTATCAAATTGGCTAATGTGATAGAAAAGAAGAATGACAAATGTTGGAGAAGATGTGGGAAAATTGGAACACATGCAATGTGGGTAGAGTTATGAATCGAGCCAGTCATTTTGGAGAGCAATTTGTAACTATTCCCAAAGGGCTATAAAAATGTGCATGCCCTTTGATCAGCAATACTACTACCAGGTCTGAATCTCAGATATCATAAAAAGGGAAAAGGATCTACTTGTAACAAAAATATTTACAACAGCTCTTTTTGTGGTGGCAAAGAATTGGAATTTGAGAGAATGCCCATCAGTTGGGGAATGGCTGAACAAGTTATGGTGTATGAATGTAATGGAATACTATTGTGCTATCAGAAATGACAAGCAGTATTTCAGAAAACCTGGAGAGACTTACATGAACTGATGCAAAGTGAAGTGAACAGATACAAGAGAAAATGGTACATGGTAGCAGCAATATTGTATGATGATCAACTGTGAACAACTTAGCTATTCCCAGAGTACAGTGATCTAAGAAAATTCCAAAGGATTCATGTGGAAAAATGCTATTCACATCCAGAGAAAGAACTGATGGAATCTGAATGCAGATCAAAGCATGCTCTTCACTTTTTTAACGGATTTTTTTTTCCTTTTGGTCTGTTTGTTCTTTCACACCATGTCTAATATGGAAATATATTTTACATGATTGCACATACATAACACATCAAATTGCTTACCATCTTAGGATGGGGAAAGGTAGGGAAGGGAGGAGAAAATTTGTAACTCAAAATTTTTAAATGTTAAAGTTTGTCTGTACATGTAATTAGAAAAATAAAATACTATTAAAAAATTACACTACAATCCTGTTAGAAGAATTTCATCTGTGACTATTTTGACTTTATATGTAAAGTAGCAATCAGAATATATTTTGTATTTTGATAGGTTTGTCTAACTAAAGTCCTTTGATTAGCATTCTTTAATGGACAGCCTTCTAATTTTGGGTCTAAAGCTTTACCTTTTTTTTTGGTTATATCTTTGTTTTGTATATATGGCCAAAGATCTTATGACAATATGCACATTTTATTTTAAAAATTTTAAACTTTTTATTGTGAACTTAATAAATGCCAACTGGAATGAACTTTTCTGTATGTATAATAGAACAGAAAACTGTAAACCTCTTATGTACAGATTGCTTTTCTTTTTATGTAGTATGTACATTTTAAATAAACCTTAAATCTTTTAGGTATTTTAAGTTCCTTTGGAACATAAACTATATAATAAAAACCAAGCCCTAGTCTAATTTTAATCTAATTTTCAACATTGCTTCCTGTAGTCTCTCTCCCCTGGTGGACTGCTGTGCTTTTCCCATTCAAAGAGCCTCTGAATGGTTAAGTGCTCAAAAAAAGATAAGGAATAGTGGTTGGTTTAATAATTTATAATGATATAAGTATACTAAATAATTTGATAAAATATGATAGTGAAATATAATAATTATAATAATAGTAGTGCCTGTGTGCCAGGCACTGTGCTAAGTGCTTTGCAGATATTTTATTTGATTTAGTTTATTATTTTAGAGAGCAGAAAGGATTGCACTATGAGGCCCAAGATGTGATGAATAGTTTATCTAAGCTCAGAATCTGTTACCTCTTTCTCTCTCTTGTTTTTCTCTGTCTCTTGTTTCCTCAGCTCTTTGTGTGAAAGCGGGCATGAGTAAAAAGAGTACTGGATTGGTGAATGCAGTCAGAAGAGTGATGGATTAGACAGCTTGGAATTCTATCCCTGGCAAATCAGATATTTAACCTCTTTAAGCCCCAGTTTCCTCATCTGTAAAATGGAGATAATGATAAGTGTATCATTTATTTATCTTATAGAATTGGTATAGGAGCAAATAAGATAATAGTACCTGACATTTTTCTTCTCTTCTACTCTCACCCTCTGTCAAGAAGTCCAATTCAGCCAATATTTATTAAGTTCCTAATATTATCTAGGTGCTGCAAAGAATTCAAAGTTTAGAACAAATATATTCTCTGTATCATGGTGTTTGCATACTAGTAGGGAAAATCAATACACAGACAACTAAAATAGAAGTGCCAGAGATCCATACAAAGTGCTTTACCAAGACAAGGCACCAATTTAGGGGGGGGGGTGAGAAATCTTCTTGGAGAAGGTAACATTTCAGTTGAACTTTAAAACAATATAGGAATCCAATAGGCTGCCCATGCATCTTTTCCCTTCCAGCCCCCTAACTTCCCATAAGACAAGATGTATGTTTTGAAACTCACCATTCATTGTATTTATTAAATAAAACTTTTGTTTCCCTGTTCTAAGGTATAAAACGGATGAATTTACTCTAAAAATTAAAACAAAAAATCTCCTCTACCTGCAGAATGTTGATATTTAACTTTTTATTCCTGTATGGTTCTCAGTACTTCCTATTGGTTAGTTACAATAGAAAAAAACAGGGGTGGCCAGGTAGCACAGTGAGTAAAGAGCACCGGCCCCAGTGTTGTGATGACCTGGGGGATCGAATCCAGGTTCAGACACTTAGCATCCACCCAGAAACACCTGGCCGTGTAAACTTGAGCAAATTACTTAACCCCAATTGCTTAGGGGTGGCCAGGTGGCTCAGCACCAGCCCCAGTGTAGGGATGACCTGGGGGATCGAATCCGGGTTCAGATACTTAGCACCACACCCAGAAATAACTGTCCGTGTAACCCTGAGCAAGTTACTTAACCCCAATTGCTTAAAAAAAAAAACCCTCTGCCCCCTTCTATCCGATCTGTCTTCTTTCTTACTGACTCACTCAACCTACTCTTTGTTGTCACTGTCTTTTTTATCCCTTCTCCCATTCCATCCGTACTGTTCTGGGCACACTTTCCTCCTTTTTAGTCTTGACCTCTGTTGTCAACCAATCAACTGTAGTCAACAGGGTGCTGCTCTGGAATTGTGAGGGTCATAGCTTTAGAGCTAGAGGGGATCATAAAGGTCATCTAAATCCTGCCTCCTCATTTTACAGATAATCTTATTTACAGATAATCATCTGACTGAGGCTCAGAGAAGTTAAGTAATTTGTTCAGGCTTTTCATATAGGTTGACAATCCATAATGATGATGATAATGATGACAATAAGTAGCATTTATATAGAACTTTAAATTTTGCAAAGTAAAACACTGGATAATTCACCCTGATGTTAATACTTAATTCTGGTTCTCCTACCTATTTTTTTTTTTCTATTTCCTTCCCTGGGTAATCATCCTACTCCTTGAACCCTTGGTATGGATGTTCCCAGAGCTCTGTTCTTGGCCTTTCTTTTTCACTGTACATGTATTCTCTTCCAGGAGATATCCTCTGCTTTTATTAGTTCAAGTGATAGATAACAACAACAATAATAATAGCTAACATTTATGTAGTACTTTAAGATTTGCAAACAGCATGTATTATCTCATTTGGTTCTTACAACAACTACAAAAACTAGGAGTTATTATCCGAATTTTACAGATGAGGAAATTGAGGTTGAGAGAGATTAAATAATGCCCATGATCATACAGCTGGTAGGATGAGACAGGATTCAAACTTAAGTGCTCTTGACTCAAGACTCAGTACTTTAGCCATTATACCACTTAGTTGCCAAGTATCTTTGCTCATATATACTATTCTCACCATCTACCTCCTTTTTTCCCTATTCTTGTGCTGCTGAATGAAGCTGAGGAAAAATCACACCCTGTATTGATTAGGGCCACAACAAATTCATTATCTAATCTCAACTGATCCCTCATTGTAGCAGAGTAGTTCTTTTAATCTTCCCCTATTTGGCTCTGTATGCTACTTTCTATGGTGGGTGTTCCAAACCTCTTCCTAACTTCACACCTGAGGACCTTGCCTCATAATAAGCCAGAATAGAGATCATTTACCGTATTCTCCCTCCTTTCCCATTTTCCATATCTCACAACCATTTGACATCTTTGCCCATTTTTTCCTTTACTCCAATCTCTGGTGAAGGGGTGGCCCTTCTCATTACCAACATGTATTACATATACTTTTGATCCATCTCCTTTTTTTTCCCTAAAGCAATCGGGGTTAAGTAACTTGCTCAAGGTTACATGGCCAGTTATTTCTAGGTGTGGTGCTGAGTATCTGAGCCCGGATTTGATCCAGGTCATCCCGACCCTGGAGCCGGTACTCTTACTCGCTGAGCCACCTGGCCGCCCCTAAGCAACTGGGGTTAAGTAACTTGCTCAAGGTTACACAGCCAGGTGTTTCTGGGTGGGTGCTAAGTGTCTGAGCCCTGGGATTCGATCTCCAGGTCATTCCAACACTGGAGCCGGTGCTCTTACTTGCTGTGCTACCTGGCCGCCCCGATCCATCTCCTTCTATCTCTCCAGCAGATTGCCCTATCATCCCTTCCTCCCTCTTTCCATATTTTTATATACACACACACACACACACACACACACACACAGTCAATCTCTGTCCATCTATTGGTTCCTGTCATCTCGTCAGAACCTACCATATTTTTTTCTCCCTTTCTTTGCCAAATTCCATGAAAAAAAGTTGTCTATACCTATTGACTGCATTTCCTCTCCTCAATCTTTTGCAATCTAGTTTCTGACATCATCACAGAACTCCAACAGTACTCTCCAAAATTAGCAGTGATGTCTTACTTGCCAGATATGATATACTTTTCTTAATCGTAATCTTTCACTTCTGTTGACTCCTTTTTCTCCTAGATATTTTCTTCTTTCTGGGTTTTCTTGACTCTGGTCTCTGAATTTCTTTTATTCAGAGATGAACAAACACTAGATAAAATGGGCATTTCTAATATGTGGAAGAGAATAAAAAAGATTGCACATAAAACTGTGAATCTCATGTGTAGCTTACTTTTCTTTTAAAATATTTAATTTCAACACACAACTTTCAAAATGCCCTACTAGTCTGTAATGTTTTCTAGCCTTTCTGTATTCTGTGCATTCTTGTAAAGAGATGTTTAAAATTCCCTTCTTTTCTTTATTTTTCTTTTTTGTTACCTTATCCTTGTCCTCTATTCATTTCATACTATCCATCTCAAAGGAAGAAAAGAAAAACAAAATATTTGTAGCAATATGTATAATTAAACAAAATGAATTAATACACTGGCCTGGAGTTCCTATGTCATTTAGTATGTAAATTGTTCTCCTGGTTCTGTTCACTTTACCCTACATTAGTTTATGCAAATCTTCCCAAGTTTCTCTGAAATCTTCCCCTTCATTCTTTTTTACAGCACAATAGTATTCTATTACATTTATACACCATAACTGGTTCAGTTATTCCCCAGGGTTCAGAGGGGACACATGTATCAACTCCCATTTTAGAATGTAAGTTTATTCTTGTTTAGTCCATTATGATCATTCATGTTTAACTTTTTATGTTTTTCTTAATTCCTACGTTTGAACTTCAAAGTTTAGCCTCTTATTTCATTAAGGGTCCATTTTCCTCCCTTGTAGAACCCTAAGTGCCTGAGCTAGATCTGGATTGAATGAAAGCATGCTGAGATAAACAGAACAATTGGTAGCAAAGACCAGGAGCTGGAATCAAGGCAGTTCACCTGAACTGTTCCTGGGGTTTGCAATATAGCCCCCCAAGCAATTGGGACCTTACCTATTGGAGTCATGAGACAAGTCTCCAGTGACTGTGACATGATCTTCAGGGGCAGGAAACTCAGTGTGCTGAATATTAACTTAAAATTAAAACCCTGGCCGGGGTGGGAGTGTTACTCTTACTATCAATTAGCATGGGCATTTCTCCCTACAAAGAAGAGAAAAAAAGAGATTGTATATGAAAATATAAGCTTTTTTTAACAAGCATATAATAAATTCAGTAGATTAGTTTCAAAAGCTATCCTGTTTGTTGTTGTCCCTCTCAGAACCTCCAACTATTGTTTTCAAATGATTCATCACTATCACTTGCTCCTTTCCCTACTCAAGACCTTCCAGAATAAAAATATAACTTCCCCTTATATCAAATAAGCCCCAACACAGAAAGCAAAACTATTTATCAGCCATGTCCAGAAATACATACCATGTTTCCCTGATAATAAGACACTGTCTTATTAATTTTTTTGGACAGAAAAACACCAGAGGGCTTATTTTCAGAGGACGGCTTATTTTAATGAACATTGACAGCAATTTTAATAAACAGGTAAATGTGAACAAAAAAATGTACCTTTATTCAATAAGCAAATCACTGAGGAAGAACAGGATGACGCACTCACTGCTGCAGCTCTGATTGGATGCAGCTTGGAGCGCGGGCGTGCGTTTCACGGTGGGGGGAGGGGACAGTGCATACAGAGGGTACCGTAATGTAGCATGTAGCGCAGGGGATCACCTTCACTACAGTAGCAATCTCAATAGGGCTTATTTTCGGGGGAGGGCTTATTTTAGAGGAATCTTACACAGTAAGGGGAGGGCTTATTTTAGGGATAGGTCTTATTATCGGGGAAACACGGTATTTCACTCATAATTTCTCTGTCAGGAGATGGTAACATGCTACTTCATTAGCCCTCAAGAACCAAAGTTAATCATTGTATTAAGCAGAGTTCTTTTTTTTTTCTTTACAATGTTGTAGATATGGTATATGTTCTCTTGATTCTGATCATTTCACTCCCTCGGTTCATGCAAGTTGGTACATATTTTATCTGAATCCACTCCTGTCATTTCTTATGGCTTAGTAATATTCCACTACATCAATACACCATAATTTGTTCAGCCACTACCCAACTGATGAGCACCCCTTTATTTTCAGTTCTTCATAATAACAAAAATCCTTCTTTTTATTTTTGGGGAGTTATATATGGGTCTTTTCCCTGGTTCTGTCAAAAGATATGATCAGTGTAGTGATTTTTGGAGCATGGTTCCAAATTACTTTACACAATGAGGAATATTTCATAGCTTCACCAGTAATGTTTTAGTGTGCCTGTCCTTTCTCATCACCTTTGACAATCATTTTCCTTTTTTATCATCCTTGCCAATATAACAGGTATGAAGTAGAACCTCAGAATTGTTTTAATATGTATTTCTCTTGTTATTAGCAATTTATAGTATTTATAACATGGTTATTGATAGTTTGGTTTCCTTCCCTTCAAAACTGACTTTTCATATTCTTTGACCTTTTAATCTAATTGGGGAATAGCTCTTATTATATATTTGAATCACTTCCCCATATGTCTTGGATATCAGACTTTTACCAAAGAACTTGTTGCCAAGATTTCCCCCATTTAACTCTTTTCCTTCTAATTTCACCTATGCATTGATTTTATTTGTGTAGAGGCCATTTCCATGAAGAAAATTATTCATTTTTTTCTGGTTGATTTCTTTACCTTTTTTCACTTCAAGTCCACAATCATTTATTAAGCATCTACTATGAGCCAGTAGGTTTTACCCCAATGTCTAGGCTCAAAGCCTATGCTGGTAGAACACTAGCTCTGGCAGGTTTTAATAAACTGGAAAAGCTTTGAGTGTAGACCAAGTGATTGATGTTTGTCTGTCATATTAGTACCTAAGTTTAGAGACTCATGTGTGAGTTAACCATTAGGTTACAGTTGTTTTTAAGACTATCAACTCATGAATATCATCTACTAAGGAGTAGAGGAGCTGCAAGTGGAGCAAGTGCCCATACTAGTGAAACATTAGATTCTTGAAGTGTTAAATTATAATTAAAAAATAACTTAAGGAAATCATGGCAGAATCAATCATAGTAAGGTCAAGTAGGTTTTATTTTTATGTGGTAGCACTTTAGGGAAAAAACATCAAATTTAGTCTTTCCTAAAAATTATTTATTGCAAAAATTATAAGGTCACTTAGCATACCTGAGTACAAGTATAAAAAAAATGATAATCAGTGGAAGGGGATAAAAGAAGGGAATCAGTATGTAGGTCATAAGAGGTGACAGGGATGTTGGAATGGGAAGGGGTAATTATAGGCATATGATGTTCAAAGTGAGATTCCCAGGGAAAGGACCAAACAACACATCAATTCTACTATACATCTGTCATGTCTTGCAAACATGCTGCTATTTAGGGTTCAGGTTTAGTTAAAAAATGATAATTTGGTAGCAGTAAGTCACTAGCTCATTGTATCTATAAAATATCATCCTGGATTAATGATTCATGTTTAACCTTTTTCAATACTTGGTTACATTGGTAATCTCACTGGCAGTGGTACAAATCATCACTCATTCACATCTTCTTACCCTACATGACTCTTGTCCATATTCTCTCATGCTTTACAAAGGATCTGACCAATATTTTTGATCTCTTGGCAGTGAATGGGTAATTATGGACCATGTGGGCTGCCCATTAGTCACTCCTTGCTCTCACTACATGACTAACCAACTACCCTTTCTTTTCTTTTTTTAAATTTTTTTTTGGTCTTTATTAATTTGTTTGTTTACTTTTAGTTTTCAAGATTCAGTTCCACAATCCCTTGAGTTTCAAATTTTCTTCCCCTCCCTCTCCTCCGCCCTGCCTCCCATGGCGGCATGCAATCAAGTATAGGATCTGCAAATACTTTCACATTAGACATTTGTCAGGTTATAAAGAAGGATTGTAATGGATGGAATGAACAATGGGAAAGAGGAACCAAACCAAAGAAGAAAAAGAGCAGGTAGTTCAATCTGCATTCTGCTCTTTCTAGTTCTGAAATCTGTTCTTTCCAGTTCTTTCTCTGAATGTAGACATCTCTCTTCATCATGAGTCTTTTGCAGTTGTCTTATAACCCTGCATTGCTGAGAAGAGTCCATTCCATCAGAGTTGGTTGTCACACATACATTGTGTCTCTAATTGTGTACAAATTTCTCCTGGTTCTGCTTTTCTCACTCAGCATGTTTGTAAAAGCCTCTTCAGGTAAGTATGAAATCTATCTGCTCCTCATTTCTTATAGCACAACAGTATTCTATTACATTCATATACCACAACTTGTTCAGCCATTCCCCAATTGGTGGGCATCCCCTTAATTTCCAATTCTTTGCCACAATAAAAAGAGCAGCTATAAATATTTTTGTACATATGGGTCTTCCTCCCACTTCTATGATCTCTTTGGGCTACAACCCTAGAAGTGGTATTGCTGGATCAAAGGATATGAAATTACTTATAGCCCTTTGGGCATAGTTTCAGATTGATCTCCAGAATAGTTGTTCACAACTCCACCAACAATGCATTAGTGTTCCAATTTTTCGACATCGTCTCCAGCATTTGTCATTTTCCTGTTTTGTTATCTTAGCCAATCTGACCAGTGAGATGTGGTACCTCAGAGTTGCTTTGATTTTCATTTCTCTAATCAATAGTGATTTAGAGCATTTTTCATATGCTTATAGATATCTTTAATTTCTTCCTCTGAAAACTGCCTGTTCATATCATTTGATCATTTATCAATTGGGGAATAGCTTGTATTCTTATAGATTTGACTCAATTTTCTGTATGTTTTAGAAATGAGGTCTTTATCAGAGACACTGGTTGTAAAAATTATTTCCCAAATTTCCACTTCCCTCTTAATCTTGATTACATTGGTTTTGTACAGAAACTTTTCAATTTAATATAATCAAAATTATCCATTTTGCATTTTATAATGCTCTCTAATTCTTGTTTGGTCATAAAGTCTTCCCTTCTCCATAAATCTGACAAGTAAACTATTCCTTGATTTCCCAGATTGCTTACAGTATCAGTCCCAACTACCCTTTCTAATAATTTTTTGATATTACCTTTTATAAGCTATTTCTGAGACACAATTCTTCATTAGTAATATGCTGCTGTCTTTTTGTGCTCAATGTTTATCCCCCCATTACTCTTTAGAATACCCACAACTTGAATTCCTCAAAGACTTTAGTACTTCACAACCTGTAGCTGTATGGCATCACTAGAAGAATACTAGTGTTAAAAAAAATAGGCCTTTTATTTTTGCTAAGAAGCCTAGAGTCATTTAAAGCACCGAACAATGTTGTAAATACTACCTAGCTTGTTGTACTTCAATTTTGAGCCTAATTCATTGTCTATCTAGTGTCTGTCCGAGATATATGTGCTATTACATATCACAGTCTAAGGGGTTTTGAGTGGAAAACGTTTAAGAAGACCTGGTCTAGACAATAGGCATTCTTCATCTATCTGTCAAACACTTTTGAGTAATTATGGATCTCCTTTAGGGGATTTTGAATGTTCTGGAGCATAATAGGATTAATATGATGTTCTGTGCAAACAAGTACATTTGGAGGACTTATTCATCGACAGAGAATTCTTGTCCAATTTAGATTTGGTGCTAGATGCTGTTCAAGAGAACATCAAACACATTCAGTGAATATACATCTCCAATTGTTAGGCTTTAATGATATCTTTAAGTGGAGGATTATTGGACAAAATTATCTGTTATTTCATCTATCAAGGAATTTTGCACAATTTGAATGCATGCAGGGGAAGATACTTTGTTGGAAGAGAGCCTCTAAGGTAGCATTTGCTCTTGGCTTTTTTATGGTCTATAAAAACAAAGAAGCTCTGTGGGGTCATATTCACTGTGTATGCTTCAGTCATTTGTATTATTATAAAGATGTGATCTACTATAGAACAGTTTACAAAAGCTTTTTTCTTCCCTTCTCATACCCTAATCAAGGATGTCCACACACACACACACACACACAAATGCAGGTCGATAATTATTGATGTTTTCTTGATCACTGTTTTCCAGCAGTCCCAACACCCATGTTTTTTTTTCCTCCTAAGATATTTGGTATCCTCTGTTTCAGATATCTTGATCCATCAAAATCCTCAAAATTGTGTTGTATTTAGGTGGAATTCTTCTGTATGTAATTGGTTTAGTCTAGCTATTTTTTTCCTTCTTATTTTCTTTACACAGTTAAATTAATCTAAATATGGCATCTCCACTGCCATTGGTGGAAAGAGATTTACACTATGGAAGTCTTAACAGGTCTTTTCCATTTTTTATCTGGAAACTTTTCAGTTTCATCCTTAAAATGCTTTGAGGACTTGGCTTAAGTGGGCCACTTTAATTCACTAGATAATTACTAAGTACCTACCCTTTGCAAAGAACTATCCTAGATACAGACATAAAGTAAAGTTGTCCTTGCTCTGAGGAATCTTACTTGGTGGGGGACAGTTTGCAAACGTGTATACAAATAAGTACAGTAAAAGGAAAATTGAGGCAGGGGGGAGCACTAACAACTGAGGGAAAACTTTATGGAGGGGAAGTTAAATTTGAATTGAGATTTGAAGGGAGATAAGAATGCTGAGGCAGTGATGAAAATTCATTCATTCATTCATTCCAGGCACAGCTAACACTTAGTATAAATTTGTGGTGATGGAAGTTGGACTATCAAGTTTAGGAGACAGTCAACATTTTTGTTTGACTGGAATGTAGGGTTTGAGAAGGAAAATAGTATGGAATAAGGCTGGAAAGGTAGGTGGCAGCTAGATCAGGGGCTTTGTCAAGCTGGGCTTTTATTTTATTCTATAAGCAATGGGAAATCATTTAAGTTTTTGAATGGGAGTGACATCGTCAGACCTATGATTTAGGACAAATATTTTGACAACTATGTGGAGGATGAATTGGAGAACAGAGAGACTGAAAATGGACCAATCTGGAGGCTATTCCAATAGTCCACGACGGTAACTGGGGTCTAACATGTGAGTGAAGATAATTTAGAAGAGGAATGTTTTTGAGACATCAGTAAGAGTAATTCAATAATAAGGGAAGTGAAGGAAAGATTCAATAATTATAAACCTGTGTGACTGGGAGGATGGTGGTTATTTTTCACCAGATTTCCTGTAAATGCTTTCCCCTTTACTGCTTTTTGTTGTTTTGTGTGATAATACTACTTATATCTTCCATCTCCCTCCTCTTTTAAGATTTTGCAAACAAGTTTATAGTGTCCTCCTTGTGGCAAATTATTTATGTGCATTAAGCTTCCTTAGCAAATGTCAGTAGCCTGTACTAATGTTGGTTCTTTTATCCATCTTTCCTCTTTGGGTTACCAATAGCTTGGTTAAATGCCAGATTAGAATTCTTTTAATTGAATATTTCCATTTTTATTTTAATTTAGTATTTATTTCTCCCTGGACTTCTCAGTGGTCTGACTGTATATAAATAGTTGATTTGGAAAGTGACTTCCCTATCAGTAATTAGCTGTTTTCTGTCAAAATGTAATCAATTTTATTTTTTGGTGGTTATTTCAGTACTCATCATGTCCACTATCAACTCTCTTCTTGAAAAAAGTATTAATATTAATGAGTATTAATGATACAGATGTGAAGTTTTTTGTGTAGGCTACAGGTATTTAGCTTCTTTTGTTTCTTCCAAACCATATTTTCCAACTTGCATTGAAGTCAATGGATATTAAAGTATGTATTTGGAGTCTTATGGAATTCTTCATAGAATTTATTAGAAGGTAGATCATCGACATCAGCTGTTGGCAAATAAATTCCAATTGTTCCCTTGATAGACTTTTTACAAATACTTACATACACTGCAATACAAGATAATTAAATGCCTATACAATGTTTCTTGATTTCATTAGCTGCATCATAAAGTAACTTACCATTTTCTTTAGTTGCCTCACAAAAGAAAACCTTGTGAAAACAGTCAACCTTCCATTTAGCTGCAACTTCCTTCCTTCTTTTGGTTTCCTTTATAGTAAAAATGTTAATATCCACACAATTCATTTTTCCCACTATTATGCCCCCTTATTGGTCACTGGACAAGGATAGTTTGTTTATAGTGCAAACAGTTGTTTCTAGATAGTCTGAAAGTTGTGATTCTTAGCATCCTCTGCATTCTTTTCATTACTCTCTCACTATTACTGCAGAAGCAGAAAGGGGTTACATTATATTGAAGATGGTTTTGTATTTTTTAAAGGAATTCATAAACATATATGCTTACTATTCATGTGCATAACACTTGATCATACAATATGGAATCATACCATTATAGATCTGGAAGTGATTTGAGACGATTAGGTACAACCTCATTTTACAGAGGTAGTGTAGTGAAAAGAACACTTGGCTGTAAATCAGGTAAGACCTGTGTCCAAATGCCACCTGAGACTTACAAACTATGTGAATATGGGCAAGTTACTACAAACTATGTGAATATGGGCAAGTTACTTAAATGGATATGAGCCTGTTCCATGATAAGGAAAATAAGGATAATATTTATATTTACTTCACAGCATTGTTGTTTTTTTTGGAGGCAGGGGAAAAGACTATTTGTGATTTTACTGGTAGTGGGAATTCTTGATGAGGAAACTTTCCGCCAGGTGTGGTCACTTCTGCTTTGTAATTTAGAGTCTCTTCAGGAGTTAGTTGGGGAACTGAAAAGTTAAATGACTGTTCAGGGTGACACAAACCACTTTGCGTCAGAAGCGAGGTATGAACTCTGGTTTCTTTGACTCAGAGGTCATCTCTATCCATGGTACCTGTCACAAGTTTATACTGAGAAAATTGATAATATACATAAATTGCTTTCTAAACCTTAAACTACTGTTAATACTATTTATACACATGAATATCATTTATATAGCCTTTTAAATTAGCAAAAAGCACCTTACAAATATTATCTCACTTTAATTTCACAACTGTTACATAGATGGGGAAACCAAGGCAGAATGAGGTGAAGTGACTTGCCCAGGGTCACACAGCTAGCAAGTGTCTGAGGCTCGATTTGAATTCAGGTCTTTTGATTCTGGGTCCCAGCACTCTTATTCACTGTGCTACCAAACTGCGAATGAGGACCAAAGGTAAAAGGCCATCCAAGATTACAAAGCTAATTAGTTTGTAGAGCTAGGACTTTTAATTCCTAGTCCATCACAGTACTCTTTCCATGCTTTTGCCTTACAGCCCAGGTATATTTAACATTTTTATCAATGACTTGAAAGAAAGTATAGATGCCATAAATTTTCAGATGACAAGACTGGGAAGCATAGCAAAAAAAGGAGCCTTGACAGGTTAAAATATTGGGTTGAATCTAAACTTAAATATGGAAAATTGTTAATTCTATACTTGTGAAGTTTATTTTTTAAACCAAATATAAGGTGAGAAATGTTGCTAAACAAGAATTCTATGAGAAAGATGAGGTTTTGTCAACATGAGTCAGTAGTCTGATATGCCAGTCAAATAAGCTCATGCAATTTAAAACTATTTAAAACAGGCTTAGGGTCTAGGACTAGAGAGGTGACTGTTCTCTGCCCTGGTTAGACTGCTTGCATGCAGGCTCCACATATTAGAAAGAACTTTGGTAAATTGGAGGACATTCAGGAGAGAACTTCCATAATGGTGAAAAGATTCAAGTACATGCCTCATAATAACTGGCTAAAGGAATTGAGGGTGTTTGGCATAAAGAAGCACTGGGAATATCAACAGTCATCATGCGTCTGAAAAGCTGAATTGAAAGGATTGAACAATTTGGTACCTAAATAGGCAGAATTTGGAGTAATGAGTTTAAGCTGTAGAAAGACAGATTTGTGACTAACACAGGGAGAAACTTCCTAACAGAGATATACAGAAAATATTAAGGGCTGCTTTGAGCAGAGGCTGGATGGCCAATTAATGGAAATGTTGGTAGGGGGATTCTAGGTCAGATATTGGTTGAACCAGATAAATGTCTTCTAAGATCCCTGAGATCCTGTAATTTTTTGCTGTTTTAGTCCCTCTATAATTTTATCACTAGACATTCTAGAATTCTGCTATTTTGTTTGAATCTATTAGTACTCATTCATTTAAGTTCACACAATAACATTTACTATATACTGTATATCATTCTTCTTGATATTTTCACTTTAAAGTGGGAGAAGGGGAAAGTATTTATACCACTATCTAAGACCTGATAGCACTGCTACCCCTGGACAACTTTCATTAATCTTTTGAGAAACCTCACTCTAATACATGCTGGAATTACATGGCCATCACTGGAAAATTTTGAAATTGCCTAATATTTCTCCCTTTTTTGGCTTTTTGGAGGTGGAATGTAGGGCAATTGGGGTTAAAGTGACTTGTCCAAGGTCACACAGCTAGTTTTTAAGTGTCCAAGGCCGGATTTGAACTTAGGTCCTCCTGACTCCAGGTCCATGCTGTATTCACTGTGCCACCTATCCACCCTCTCTAAGATGTCTTGCAGTGTGATTAGCATATAGTAGGCACTTAATAAATGCTTGTTTACTTGGGGGGGGGAAGGTTTTAAGAGAAATAAAGGAGGCATGATCTTTCACTTTAGGTTTAGTGTTCCTTATTCCCTATTGCATCTCCTTATGGTTGAAGTTACACTAAGGGAGGATCTTCCCATTTCAGAAAATGAGAGGCAAGAGGTAAGCGGATTCAGGTATAAGAACACTGACTAGTTTTCTTCTACCCCTACCCCACAAATGGCAAGATGTAGCCATCAATAAATGCTCACTTACTCATTTTGTTAGCTAACACTTTGTCCTCCTGAGCAAGTAAAAATCTACTTTTAAAAGCCTCTAATGGCTATTTGGTTTCAAAGTAGGAACAAAAAAAAAAAATAGTATGTGTGGTGTTTCTGTGCACATAATGTGGAGTGGTGGTGGGTGAGGAAACGGGAGAAGCATTTAAATGAGCATCAACTCAGTCTCTTATCATCTATAGACACTTCAGTTTCATAAACATAATAAACCTTTATCCTTGTTATTGGCAGGTCAGTCATGGATAGCAGATCAAATTATTGTAAACTAAATTCTACTGCATCAATGGTAGTAGTGCTTTCTAAAAACGATTAGCAGCCCCTTTCTATATAGGAAGAGCAATACAAGAGAGATTCAGGTGACTCAGAAAATCCATTCAATCATAGAGACAATTTTAGAGATAGAAGTGACCTTTGAAACCATTCTAGTTTAACTTTTTTATTTTTTTAGTGATAGTGAAATAAGGCCAAGAGTAGCTGTGACTGTCGCACAGGCATTGATAGAAGAAAATCTTATCCAAAACTTCTAATTCCAAATCCAACATTTGCATTCAGAGGGCAATCTGCATTGCACTGTGCTGCCTCCTTATTTATTCAACTAACAATTTATTAAGCACTTACTTATGGCACTGTAAGATAAAATTATTTCAAGGAAAAGTTCTATTCAATAGTATACAGTAATCACAATTCTGAAATTTTGGTTTTGTCAGCTGCTACCTAACTTTAAAAACTATTTCCAGGGACCTGCACTTAAAGTAACACTTTTGTCCCTCAGGTTCTCTATTGTCATTTGGTATTCCCAATTTTATTTTTAATTTGTATTTTCAAAATCTGTTCATTATTTTGTAAACAACATTAGATGGTTGTGCCTTTAGTAACATACTGTCATGAGAAGTTAATATTCTATCTGAAAAGTATCTAATGCTAAGCTGGGTCACTTTCTATCATATCCACAAAAATTGTTCTGCCTTCCAGGTTGTTATTTGCTGTCTTCTGGATTTTTCTTATTTTTTTTTATGATGCTGCTTGTCATTAAAAAAATTCTTATTATGTTGCTCTAATTCTGCTTTATCTCCTGTTATCTGGCACCTCTCCATAGCATTGCAAATATCTTAGCTCACTGTGTGTGTACTACAATACTTCTCTTTCAACCAAGCCCGTGCTAGCATCCCAGTTCTCTTGGCCACTTTGTCTATTTATCTGCAAAATGTACACAAAAATACAACTTGTGTACCTTAAAATTTCAATGTGAAACAATAATTTTAAAAAATTGTGTACAAAACATTCAAAAAAATATAAAATGCTGTTTTAAAAAAACATTCCTTTTCACCATGCATTTGTATCATGCATTTAAATGGGTCCAGGCAATAAATTTATTTTTAAAAATCACATGACAGCTTATAAAGTGTTTAAAAGATAAATTTTATGTCATTATCTTAGCTCACATGTAATTAAATAGACCCTGCTTTAGCATCTAACAATAATACTGATTTGACTATAATACACTTCAGGTTATACTCTGAACCACATCATTTTATAGATATAGATATATACACACACACACAGATGTGTATACATATACATATATTTGGCATTGTCAAAAATTGTATAAGCCTGTGACAGAAATAGCATGATTAAAAACAAGTATTTGCCCTGTTTTCTCCAAAGTTTAGATAATATATAAACATACTAATATTTGCTCTTCAAGCCTTGTGCTTTTATAGAATAACCATATTTAGAATGGATTTCTTTGTTTTTATTAGTTTTATTAATATACAGTGGTTTAGCTAAAATCTTTTAAAAAATCAGTTTCAAAACTATAATTTTAAAGACAAAAAAGTCATCTTCCTTTTGCTAATTAGGTGACAGTGTTATTAAAATCCAGTTATAAGCAATAAGTAATCAAGTTAAAGTAGTGTGGAATTTAGGACATTTTGATTTAATAAATTTTAATATTGAAAGATACATAGTATAGTTTTTCATTATAGTATTTTGATTTGTAGCATATTAAGTGGTTGGTTTATCCCCACTAATTATATAAGTTGTTTCTTTACTCAATGTACTTTTAAAATTAAATTCATTCAGGTCTTTTTCACCTTTTTTCACTTTTTCCCCTCTTTTTTTTTTCAGTGTATGTTTCTAGCCTATGTAAATTATAAGGTTAGATTTGGCTCAACCAATCTACTTAATATCCTTATCAAATTCAGAATCTGGACTTCATTAATGATAAGAATAAGATCAATGATTAAGTCACTGCTGTATTGACAGAACAGTTACAAGTAGCTAGTCTCTCGGAACTGATTTCCTTTTTTAAATTAAAAAAAAAAAAAACAAAACCCAAGGATGTCCACTGATGTTGTATTTAAAATTTCACAAGACAACTTTTAAGGAAAAACACATGGAAAATAGTGATATCATCATCTTAATTGATATGGAACTATGAGTTTAATAAGTCATTGAAGGGACAGCATTGTGCTTTTAGTCTACATTTAAATGTAATTTTAATCATAGCTAAGGCAAAAACTAAAAACATAAAAATTTCTATTAGCAGTAAAAATAACAGTAAAAATGATAAACATGTAACATGTATATGCTTAACGATCCTAAACAAAGATATTAAAAGGTAAAAAGGTCATAAAATATGCTTTTTCCAACAATTCATTTTATAAAACCAAATTCTAATATATCATATTCCTTGCTTTGGTGTTTTGTTTATTGTCAAGTTAATACTCTTACAGTAGGAATTATTTATGTTCTTTTCAAATGCTTGGCATTATAATGAGATCTCATATCTTTTCGTAAATTAAACTTTGCTCCACATATTCCACATGTATATAGATGAACATCCATGTGCTGCTCCAACTGTTCATTATTTGGAAATATCTGAAAGCAGACCTGGCATATAGTCTCTCCAGAAGATAAATGAGAAATCATATGCCGTACATGGTCATGTTTTCGGAAGTTTCCTTGATCACAAATGGAACAGACATACCTAGCCATGCCTTTGTGCATATCGTTATGTAGTCGCAACTGACGTTCTCTTAAAAACTGCTTTCCACATGTCTGACAAACAAATTGTTTTTCCTTGGTATGGACCGTATAGTGTTCCCTTAAGTGACAACGCTGATAAAATCCTTTTCCACAAAGATTACAGAAGTGTTTTCTTCTATGATCTCTTTCATTCTCTTCTATGATGGCATTCTTAAACATATCTTGGTCTAGGCAGCTGGACATATGCTCAACCACTAGATTTTCATTTTCAAAACGTTGACCACAATTAGGACACCGAAAAGGACATGCAGAATGTTTATATAATTGCTTTTGAGGGAGACTATTTATTTGGAAATGATTATCCCTGAAATCATCTAACATCTCAACAAACATATCTCTTATTTCAGACTGCTCATCAGTATTCTCTTCCATGTCCATTTTTTCTTCACTGTTTCCTAACCCATTCACTGTCAAATCTTGGGGTTCTCCACATCTTTGTGCATGTTCTTGAAGTTGTCTACCTTTGACTAGTATTTGACCACATTTTCCACAAGCACAGATATTTTCTATGTGTTTTGATAAATAATGAGATGACAGGTCTTCTTCAGTTATTGTTTGTCCACACAGTTCACACGATGCACTTTCAGTATCCCCTTGTACAGGACTGTCCTTGTTAGGGTGCCTTATATTTTCCAAACTGCTTCTTTCATCTGTGTTTACAGACATTCGAGGCTTTAAAAGTTTCCTAGCATTTTTCTTCATATTGACCTCTTCTTCAATGTAATATCTATAAAATGGCTCTTCAGGTTCATCTTCTAATTCATCATTGTCAGTGGATTCATTGCAGTCTTTATCAGAAACTTTAATAACATTGAAGTCTTTAAATTCATCTTTAGGATGATCTTCTGGCTCCATCTTGATGATAATCCTTTTCCTCTCAGCAGCTCTGCTTTTCTCTTCACCAGCTACTTCAGACTCTGCTGTACTGCTTTTTCTATTTCCAGTGGCTGATGATGAATCACTGGTGGCCTGACTTGTGTCCCCTCTGTATTTGTCTATTTGTACAGAAAATGTTTTAGAAGAATCCTTTTCACAGGAGTCAGTTTTGGTATTACTGTCTTTTCCATCTCTAACATCTATTATTCTATGATATGCCCTTGCATTTTGATATGAATGTCTATTAGTGCAGGTTAACACATGCTCATCTAATAACTTTTCACAGCTAAAGCCAAATCCACAACTGTCACAGGTAAAGCTTCTTCCAAAGCGTCGTGACACACGATCCTTTGGGTTAGATAATTTGGACACCGAGCTTTTTTTACATACATCAAACAACTGTTCTGGAAAGTTGCCTAACTGTAAAGACTCTTCATCAGGCTCTTTGTTTTGTGATGTATTTACCGTTGAACTTGGCTCCACACACCACCTGTTTGCTTCACTGCCATTTTTAGCTACAGTGTCATCATACATTCGTACCCCAAATATCATTTTGTTATTGTGATTGCTGGAAGCAGAAGATGAACATTTTGAACTAGAACAGTCTGCATCCTGTATGTCTTCTAAACAGTCAGGAACATTGTATAATTGTAAGTAGTTCATTGCCACTTTAAACTGCTCAAAGTTGGCAGGGGCTGTCATAATTTTTCCTAAATACATAAACTGCAAAATTAGATCAAAGCATTCAGCACTAATTTTCATGTTGCTAAGATTCAGTTGTGCAGTGGTGTGCTGATGGTTCATGAAAAACATCCTAAAATAAGAGCTGCAAGCAGCAAGAACTGCTTTGTGTGCTTGAAAATAAATGTCATCAATTGCAATACAACAGTCACAGAGAAAACCCCATTCCCTTTGGTTGTTTAGCTGCTGAAGGACGTAGCTGCTGTGGCTGGGTCTTGCCATCTTCTACTTTAATTATGGACCTATATTTAAAAAAAAAAAAAGATATTAAGATCAGAAAAGGTAGCAGAAAAATAATAAAAGGATAATTTCAATTAAAATTAGGCTCATTTGACTTCCCATTATAATCAAATTAGGAATGCTCATATTAAATATAAAAATATATATTAGAAGCCATTTATATAAGAATAAAGGAAACCCCATTTTTTTGTTTCAGATACTAATGTTGGTTTCATATTAAGAAATGTGTTCAAATCCGGGCTCAGATACTCAGCACCACGCCCAGAAATAACTGGCCGTGTAACCTTGAGCAAGTTACTTAACCCCGATTGCTTTCAAAAAAAAAAAATGTGTATCAAAAGCCAATGCCATTTAGACTTTATTAGAAATACATAGGGGATAATAAATTTAAATTTTAGAATAAAAAAAAAGACCAGAAAAGACATTTGCTTCATAAGGTTAAAGACCATAAAGTGAAAATAACAGTAATTTAAATAAACCAAAAGAGATCCAAAGTAAATGGTTAGCTAGTACAATATTATAAAGATGACCAAGAAATCATCCCAAGCAGTTATTAAGGTTTTGATTGTTGTGGTTTGGTTCCCCCACCTATCCACCCACCCCCATGTCAAAGTGAACCAATTTTGGTTCTGTGAAGGAATGAATACCACTATACACTGCTCAACAATATTTAAAGGAAGCAGGGCTTCTAGAAGAAGATGGCTGGCAAATTTTGTGCAGACTTGATTTTAAATGAAGAAGAAAATGTCCCCAAAGATCTTTATTCCTACAGAAAGCTATAAAATTAATATCTAAATTCAATTTGAAGTAAAATATTAATTGGCATTATCTAAAACTTCTGAACCTATTGCACTCAACTTGGAAACCACCTTTACTCCAAAAACATTATCAGAACAGCTCAAACTAGGTGCAGCTATATTTTTTTCCAAGTTTACTTCCCCATCAAAACTTTTATTTGGTTTTCCACCTTTTCTTTACAAATCAATCAGTTACCATATTAAGCACATTTGTGTGTGAATATGTATATGTACATATATTAAAATGTGTATCATATATAAATGGGTATCTATCCATTTCTCCTTCATTTTCCTCAAAGACAGAAAGGACCACAGAAGAGACAGAGCGTAATGAGGTTCCTTACTGTGTTGTTAATGCTGTAGAAAGACCTATAGCCTTCATATGATTACCAGTGAAGCCTGTATCTCAAGTATTGTTAGTGTAGTATTTCAGCCTATTATTTCAGACCCTGGTCAACTTGGTAAAAATTACATAAATGTCATTTCTGAATGTAGGCAGAATTTATAGGTACTTTGCCATTTGGAGACAATGGACATCCTGAGTGCTCCACTGATAACTTCAAAATGTAAAAAGACCCAGAGGAAGACTTCTAGCATGGTGAAGGGTAAACTCTCTGCAGAGGGTCTGTGGTAAAACATGACCAAACATCACATATCACATAACATGATATGGATAGGTTGTCATCTCTCTACATCAGTGAGATCACAGATGCACTACAGTATTGAAATATTCTAAGTTGCTAAGGCTCAGATGCAGGTCAATTTTTAATAAATCAAGGTCAGTTATCTGAGTTTAGTAACTTTCAGGTACAAAATATCTCAGGCTTGAAAAGTCATTTAGGTTGTGATGGTGGCACACACCTAATCCCTGTTGCTAATGACTCTGAAGCTAGTGGATCATTTGAGTTTGTGAGTTCTGAGCTCATCAGGTGTCAACACTAAGTCTGGCACCAATATGGTGAGCCCCTGGAAGCAGGGGGCTAACTAACAGCCTGCTAAAGGAAGGGTAAACTGGCCCAGGTTGGAAACAGAGCTGGTCAAAGCTCCAGTACAGATAATTAGTCCATGAGTGGCCACTTACACCTCTGATCTGGTGGAGACAGGGAGATGCAGTCTCAAAAAAACCAGAAACAAAAAAATCAACCACACATTTAAAGCTTTAAGGTCTCCTCCTAAATGAATGAAAGTTTATATTTTTTTTAAAAGGGGAATAAGTTAGTAATGAATGTTAAAGGTATGATAGTCAAAAGATGAAAATAAGGAGAATCTGCATAAAGCAGGTGATTTTTAAAAGTTAGCCAAAAACTAATGTAGAAATAATTAGACCCAACTTCATTTTAGTAAGTAATTCTCATATACTTTCAAGGGAAATGAGCAATTCTGTGGCTGATAACTGATTTAAAAAATATATAATTTAAAGAATTCTGACCTTATTTCTAGATTAGTCAATTAATTTAAAAAGCATGTTATATTGTTATATATCTGTTAGCATCTTATTAGAAGTTGTAAGAGGACATAAAAAGCAACAGGAGCATTACTAGAAGAACTTATATCGCTGGGGACCTCAGCAAAACACCATAAGGAAAGAGAATACAAATGAGAAAAAAAAATTATTCAGGGCTTAAAATGCTGAAAGAATGTATTCCTTTCAAAAGGCTGATTAAGTGACCATGCTGTTTAGTCATGAGAAATTCTTTCTTTCCTAATCAATCAACGAACAAATATTTGTTAAACACCTACTATGCGCCAGATACTGATAGGCACTGGGGATAGATAGGACTAAAATTAAACAGCTCCAGTCCTCGAAGAGACAATATGTATATATAATCAGGAAAAGACTCATGTAGGAAGTGCCACTTGAGTTGAGCTTTGAAGGAAACTAGAAATTCCAAGAGGCAGAGATGAAGAGAGAAAATATTCCACATTTTGAGAAACTTCTATGTCCCCAAACAAGCCCACCCAAAACATTAATTTGATCGTGGTTATATTACAAATATGTATGCTACGTTATTATTTTATGTTTAAGATTGGTTTGCATTTTAACGCAACTGCAACAAATTTTACATTTACACATACACACACTTACACTTTCAAGAGGGAGCGTATATTACAAGCATGGAGAAGAGCCCATGAAAAGGCATGGAGATGGGTGACAGAATGCTGTGTAAGGTCCAGGAAAGAAAGGCCAATTTGGTTGGACAGCAGTGTATGTGAAGGGCAGGACTAGATGATTTCAGAGTTCCTTCAGGGTCTGACATTTTAATGCTAGGTATTACTTTCACATGTAACAAATTATAATTTTAAAAAATCTCTAGTCATCAGAAATTATACTGATGGATATAAAACATCACAATGATTTCAATAAATTTGCCCCTCAACCACTTATACTCAATATTTTTCTAGCCTTACAATAACTTCTTCAAGCAGGTCAACCATGTTTTTTCTTAAACTGGGTGCCAAGTTGTTGTCTAGGTCCACATTGACCTGTTTGCATCAATTGGATCACATAAAAGAATACTAATAGCTTGGCTAATACATGGCTTTAAGCTGTGCCAAAAGATGCACTGCCAAATGATGCAGACCTATGAGGTACTACTTGGCTAATAAATGTCAGAGGCAGAATTGAAAACCAGGTCTTTCCTAACAAGCACACCTTTTTCACTTGTCTCAGACCCCAAACTATAACTGAATACGTTTTTTCCTTTATTATAGAACAGGGGCTCCCATGACAGGTCTTACTGCCATTACCTTCTATGTATTTATCCCTCAGACATCATAATAAAAATGCATGCTTCATGTAGGGGCTAACCTATGTGACCCTTAAGGTCTCTTCTAACTGAGAATTTACAGCTGGAATGGACATTAGAAATTCCCTAGTCCAAGCCTTTTCTCATTGTTCAGGTGAAGGTGAAAGGAGTTTAAATCACTTCTCCAAGGTGTCCTGGAAGCATGTGGTGCAGCTAGGATTTAAACTGATGTCCTCTGATCCCAAATCTCCTGCCACTTCTACTACACAAATCGTGTTTGTCAGGTTATAAACAGTGGAATCTCTTATTTCCAGACATTTCCTCTTCCATTGGAGAACAGAAGAGACTGATCAATGGAACATTTCCCTTTTGGGATTCTTCTATGAAGTTAAATCTGTATCAAGGCGTCATGCTTACCTAAAATCTCCAAACATTAAGTACTATTAAAATACTTGGGACAGCTAGGTGGGCTTGGAGCCAGGAGGACCTGAGTACAAATACAGCCTCAGACACCCCTGGATAAGTCACTTAACCTCTATTTGCCTCATGGATCACTGACAAAAAGGTGATCCATTGAAGAAGGAAAAGGCAAACCATTCTAGTGTCTTTGCCAAGAAAACGTTCATGCGGTCACAAAGAGTCAGACATGACTGAAGAACAATAATTATTCAAATTTATTTATAAGGCTTCTGACCAAACATTTTTTGTCTTTTTAATTTTTGTAATGAATTCTCTCCCTTGTGAATGTTTTGCCTAAATACTGGAAAAAATTAAATTGTTTTGGGAACCTGGAAAACTAATAAGCAAAATCTTGTGCTCTGAGTCCTGATTTTTATTTGTATTATGTTTACATTTCTATTACTGTCACAATTATAACTGATATAAACTCGATCCCATTATTTCCTAAATTCCTATTCAATTCCTCTCTGAGTCTCAGTTTCCTTAGCTAGGTACTGAGGGTTGTGGCAAATGTGCCCTGCAAATCATAATACATTATATAAAATTGAGTTGTTACAATAATAGTTAAGTCTCCTTTCTCACTGTACTCCTAACTTCAAGCATTGTGGAACAACTATGTCATTTTCAGAGAATGGAGAAACTAAAATCTATAGTATCTAAAGAGGCATGTATATACCTGTGAGATTACACAAATTTTTGATGCAAAGTTGTGTCTCTGGTATTTTCACTTCATTAAAATCCTAATCTGATGTTTTACTCTAATATGGAGATAACCCTGTTATCAAAGACTAGGTATGTAGAAGAAAAGTACCGATGGGCCCTCCTGAGATAAAAAGTATGGTCCTGGTAAGAGTATCATCAGAGGAACATTTTTGTGAGGTTTATGACTAGATTACAGAAATTTATTAAACCCTATCTAAGGTGAGTAAGGATGCAGTCTGCAGTGACAGAGTATCTTTAATGGAAGGAGTATGGTCCAATGCAAAGAGTGTTGGATTTGAAGTCTGAGAACCTGGGTTCAAATCCCAGTTCTGCAATTACTACATTGTGTGACCTTGGGCAAATCATTTTTCCTCCTTTGCTTCAGTTTCCTCATTTGCAAAAGGAGGGAGTTGGATTAGATGAGCTCTTATGTTTCTCCAGCTCAAAATCTATGGCCCTATGATCATTTATAGTAAAAATATAAATATAAGCATAGTAAAAATATAAATATAATGTTTATAAAATAAAGTTGCCTTCATCCCCTAGTTTTTGCTATTTATATGAACAAAAACTATGCCTACTGCAACTTGTACATAGGGAGCTTAGCTTTGACAAAGGCTATTTGGAATGTTTCACTGTTGTCTGTGGTATAGCTTTTATGTCAATTATACTATTTAATTAGTAAGACAAAATACTGAATAAATTCCTGTCAGATTTAGTGTTATTACCTCTGGATGGTAACTTTTATTTTTTATTTATTGTGAGGTAAAGTCATACAGCTAGTAAGTGTCAAGTGTTTAAAGCCGGATTTGAACTCTGGTCCTTCTGACTCCAAGGCCGGTGGGTGCTCTATCTTTTGTGCCATCTAACTGCCCCTGGATGGTAACTTTTATATTTTTATAAAAATTAAGTTATCTAGACACATTTTATTCAAGCTAATTTTTTTTTGTTTTTACCTTGAATTCTTTTTCTTTAATATAAACCAGACACAAATTACCAAGTTTTCCAAAAGTAAAAATAAAAGTGCTTTATATACTCCAACTATTTCTGTTTGTATGAATAAAATATGGGGAGTTACTTTAGTTTAGTTCATGGTACCACAGTACCAATTACCTCACTAGTAAAACTGGTTTGCTATAGCAGAGAAGCAATAGGGCCAAAGCTGAACACATAAACATCAGTCTCCTATTCAAAGAATTCATTGTCTCTTGTATATAGGCAGCGCTGCTGTCCACACATCCTAAGGAGTCCCTCTGGTGGCTATGTGAAAACTTTTCCCAACTGTTTTCCAAGAATAAAGCATAAATTAAAGTGAATTCCTTTTTAAGCTGAAGTTTGCACACACAAATTTACAGAATTTGAAACCTGGAAGATATTTAAGCTTGCTCAAAAAGATGAGGAAACTGAGGTAGAAAAGTAAAGTAACTTGCCACAGATTTAGTAAGTGGGTAGGGCCAGAATCTAGAACTCCTGACCTTCAATGTTTTTTGCACAGCACTTGTACTATTCACCATATTTGAAGAGACTTATAATTTCATTAATGTTGGTAGTGGAAATATAGCAGGATTTATAGTCAGAATATTTCTATATCATATATATAGCAATATATACTATATTATACACATACACACACTCATATTCATACTGTTGCTAGTATGACTGGGCAAGTCAATTAACCTCCGATTGCCCCAGGTCTTTTCTCTATAAAATGATGGTTGATAGTCTGTCTAGGTCTAAATTTTATGATCTTTCCATACGTTCTCATCCTGTACAGTACTTGTCCATATTTTTCCATTAAGTGTTCTGGTAACAAAGACATTAAGAGGCCACATGGTAGAAGAACTATTTGGGCTGTCCATTTGTTTTTTTCACATTTTTATTACACCTTTTTCCCCCAATCATACATGTCCTGAATCTTGTCTTTTATGCCATTTTTTGCTTGGTCATCATTAGCAAGATTCTATACCCTAATTATGTCTAATTATTGAATTTTCCATCAATCTTTTTTACATTATATTTAATTTGGATTACATCAGGAGACTAGTGGGGTGAAAGAAACTTTGGTGGTGGGGCAGATAGGTGGAGCAGTGAATAGAGCACCGGCCCTGGAGTCAGGAGAACCTGAGTTTAAATCTGGCCTCAGACACTTAACACACACACAAAAAACTAGCCGTGTGACCTTGGGCAAGTCACTTAACCCCAATTGCCCTCCAAAAAGCGCAAAAAAAAAAAAAAGAGAAACTTTGGTGGTATCTAACAATATAAGGCAATTTCCAAAATACTGTTTCTCTACTTAATTCTGGGTTCATTTGCTTTACCCTGTCTAGAATATATTAAATTCAACAAGCTACCCATCTAATTACATAGAGCAAGCTAGGCAGTATGTTTTTCATCCACTTTGTTGCTACTGTGATGGTTGAAAATTCTCTGACATTATAGTGAATTTAATTAAGGGACTTTTATAGCGTCCTAGAGTTTGATGCAACTAATGCAACCAATTTTTATTTAATTTCTCTCAGACTTTCTGTTAACCATCTTCAAGGTCCAGTCTAACTTTTCAGAATTGAGCTAATTATTAAAACTACTTGTTACTCACCTGCTACCCCACGCTAACAAATTACCTCAAAGTGGCTGACTCTACTCTGGTCAGATCACATCTGGAATAGTACTATGTTTAGCGCTCCCTCCCATGTTTTAGGAAGGACAATGATTAGTCAGAGAGTACACAAAGGGATGGCAAACCAGGATGGTGAAGTCTCGAATTCATGCTGCATTGGGGTCAAATCTATTGAAGAAAATGAGAATGTCTAGAAGAAAAGGCCTAGGTAGAGGACGAGTCAGGAGTACACGATAACTGCATTCAAGTTATTTGAAGGACTCCATGTAGAAGAGGGATCAGAGAGCAGAACTAGGAGCAATAGGCGGAGGTTGCAGAGTCAATTTAAGCATGATCTGAGGTAAACCTTCCTAACCAAACTGATCCCAAAGTGGAATGGGGCACCCCTACAGTGATAGCAGTGTTCCCCCTCACCCCTGCTTGCAACCCCCTTACCAGAGGTATCTAGGGAAAGGCTGGATTTTTGGGGGGTATGTTATAGAGGGGCTGCTTTTTTAGGTTAAGAGTTAAACGACATGGTCTTTGAAGTCTCTTGTACCTTAGAAATCCTGTGGCTATGAAGGACCAGGATTTGAATTACCATATCAGAGGTGGGAAGGGACCTCTTGAGATTATTTAGTCTAATCCATGGCTAAACTGGTCTCCCTTCTACAATACTGCCAATTCGTGGTCACCTAGCCTCTGCCTGAAGATTTCCAGTGTGAAGAAACCTACAACCTTCCTGGATGAGGTCACTCTGACCCTAGACAGCTCTAATTGTTAAGTTTTTTCTTCTACATGGAAATGTGACTCTTGCTCCATCTTGGTTCTCTTAGGTCAAGGGAAAAAAAAATCTGATCCTCCAACTGCTCCTCAAAAACTTGAAGATAGCTATAAAATCCTTTTCCCCCATTTTCTCTCCTATGGACCTTGGCTTTTAACTTTTAAATGAATTATTTCGAATCCCTCTATTCTCAGTTGAAAGCATTTTGAAATGTCCTTTGTATACTAAGCATGGGGAATGGGTGGGAGGTTACTATTTCAGGTTTTTGGAGTAGAAATAATGGAACAGAATAAAGTACCAAAATAGAGGGAAAGGACATTACTCTAGAAATTGAGGGAGCTGAAACATCAAGGAAAAGGAATTTCAGGTGGTAGAGTGAGTAGGTATAAAAAGGATTTCAATAGTGTTATTTCCATACTTGAATAATTTCCAGACATTTCAGAAATGTTTTATTCTAATTTTTGATCACTTCTCTCCCTTTCCAGATTGAGTCTTTCATTAAGAAAAAACAGCTTAACAAAAAGACCTGACAGTATATGAAATATTTTATCCTAGCAATGCTTCCATTCTTTAGGAGAGAGGGTATGTTTCATTGAGCTCTTTAATGAATTTTTTTAGATTTTTTTTGAGTTTGACTTCCTTTAAATTGTGTTTTTATTTATATATATTTTTTGTAATCAGTGTGTATATCTGTAAAACTTGTATAACTACTTCTAGTTCTCTTTATTTTCCTCTGTAGCAGTATATGAGAAGTGTGGCAGAGTAGATAGAGAGCTAGCCTTGAAGTAGCAAGGTGATGCTGTGGGCAGAGGGAGAGGCCTTGGAATCAGGAAGACCTGTGTTCAACCCAGCCTCCGACACTTAACCTGTTTGCCTTAGTTTCCTCACTGTAAAATGGAGATAGTAAGAAGATTTGTTTTTCTCATCAACCCAGGGTTGATATGAGGATCAAATGACACGATATTTGTAAAACACTTAGTACCATGCCCAGCACATAGCAGGTGCTATATGTGCTTGTTGTTCTATCATGTCCAACTCTATGAGACCATTTGGGGTTTTCCTGGCAAAGACACTGGAGTGGTTTGCCATTTCCTTTTCCAGCTCATTTTACAGGCAAGGGAAAGCGACTTGCTTAGGGTCACATAGCTAGGAAGTGTCTATGGGTTGGATTTGAACTCATTAACGGTATATTAACTATTATTACGGAAGCCAAAAAGACCTGGCCTTACCTCCAAGACATACTGGCTTTGTAACTTACTCTCTCACTGTTCTAAATATTTTCCTATAAAATGTAGAGAGGGTACTACACTATCTTAAGAGGGATTTTCTTCATCTGCAAGTCTGATTCTTATCTCCAGAAGTTCACAGACTGTTCATTTGGTGGTCCTATGCCTTTCTGGATTCATTTATTATTTTTTTACTGCATAATAATATTCCATTACATTCACATGCCACAGTTGGTTGTTTTCCCCCAATTACCCAATAAGTGGGCCTCTGCTTTGTTTCCACTTCTTTGCTACAACATAGAATGTTAATACTGGGATCAATAGCTTAAAGGCTATAGGTAGTTTGGTCACTTTTCTTGCATAATTCCAAAATCATATCCAGAACTGGATCACTTCACAACTTCACTAATTGTGCCTCAGTGAGCCTATATTTTCCACAGCCCCTCCAACACTGACTTCCCTTCTATTGTTGAGTATGCTAATTTGTATGATGTGTGATGATTTCTGATTAATCTTCAAAAGGCACTACAATATGGCTTTAAAGTTCCTGTCAACTAGCTCCAGGTCTAAGAATGATTTTGTGCAAAACAAATATGAGTACTTTCCCTTACTACATAAAAGAATTTTTTGTAGTTATTTTGTAATACAAATAGCAACCCTATAATTTGTTTTCTGAAGTTTTTTACAGGGCACAACTAAGGCATACATAGTACTTGCATTATAGAAAAGGGCAGAGAAAGATTTACACAAGGTGTTAACGCTCTAGCTGAAAAAAGGACTACTGTAACGTTAAGAATAAATAGTGTTAATCCTACTGTATACTCTGCCCTGGATGGAACACAACTGGAAAAAATTGTATAGTTCTGAGTGGTACATTTTAGGAAGGATGTAAACTGATTGTGTGTCCAGAGATTGGAGCCATCTAAGGATCAGACAAAAAAAAACTAGGGATGTTTAGCCTGGAAAAGAAACTTCTTGGGTCATTAAGTATTTGAAAGGCCTTCATGTGGAAGAGTAATTAATTAGACTTGTTCTGTAAGCTCCCACAGGAGACAAGTAGGATCAATAATTAGAAGGTGCAGAGTCAATTTTCTTCTTGATGTAAAGAAGAAATCTAACAATCACAGGCTGAACAAAAAAGTGGAAGAAAGACTGCCTTGGGTTTCACTTTTCTGGAGGTCTAGCAGAGGTTGGCTATCCATTCATCAGTTATATTAACTGCAATTCTTGGTCATTATATGTTGGATTAGAGGGTCTCTTTCAAATTTTAGATGCTGAGGTTCTGAGCAGTAGGATGAGAATTAGTAACCTCACTTCCAACTCTGTGTCTGAATTATTTAGCTGAAATCCTTTTGAGTCTCACCTGAGTTTTTAATACATATTTATTCTTTCATGTATTTCTATGCTTAGTTTTACATTACAGTGTGTATGTACATCATAAATGTAAGCAAAGCAGAGATTCTTAACCTGGGTCCATGAAGTTTTAAAATAAAAAAAGCTTATCTTCCAATATAATTGGTTTATTTTATAATGCTATATGTTTTATGCAATTAAAAACATTATTTTCAGAAGGGCTTTATAGGTTTCACCAGACTGCCAAAGGGGTCATGCTGGAACTAGAGGGACACGGTCTACTCTTTATTTTTTGTAGGGGGAACGGCAGGGCAAATGGGGTTAAGTGACTTGCCCAGGGTCATACGGCTAGTAAGTGTTAAGTGTCTGAGGTCAGATTTGAACTCAGGTCCTCCTGACACCAGGACTGGTGCTCTATTCACTGAACCACCAAGCTGCCCCTACTCTTTTTATTTTTTAAAACATGTATCTAAGTAATTTATAGTAACAGTGAAAAGAGTAGCCCCATTTTACAGATTAGGAAACTGAGGCTAAGGAAAGTAAAGTGATAACTATACACTATCCACCCTACCCCTGGCCAGTCTTTACCATGTAACTTATTTAGAAAATTATATGGTACTTTTCATGATCTTAAGCTTTTCCCTATGACCAAAACCCATTTTTTTGAAAGTATAATATTTTCCTGGTGATGTTCTAGGCCTGCAAATAATATCACAAACCCCAAAGAGGTGTTAATTCTAGATGGCCCAAAGGACCTACAAGGTGAGTTTAAGGATGCAGGTTACCACGATAACATCAAAACAAAGTATAAAAGACTTCACTGAAAGCATATATAACTGGAAAAGGAAGTGGGGTGGACATATAGAGCTACTGGGAGAATTGACCCATAGACAGCCTGTGAAATATTAAAAAGACTTAGGAGGCCTTTATTACACTGGGCAGATTCTTTACAGAGGACTTACAGGAAATGGACAAGAAGATGAAAAAGATATAAATTGAATTGTGACATACAAGGATAGAATGCATACCTACACCCATAAAATCACAGATTCACTGAGGTACCTAAGTGTGTGATCACTGATTTCCATCTCTGGTTGGGCTACAAAGATTAGAGAAATTGTGTAGGGCTCTGGGTTCAACACTACAATGGGATATTCCTTAATCATAAAACAGCTGTCTTAAAAAAATTCATTTATAAGAAGGCTATCTGGGTCTGAGAAACAATGTTATACTTTTTTAGGTTTCTAGGCTAGCCTACAATTGAATCTATCTTGGTCAGGCACTGCAACTGGACAAAGACCTGGGTCCAGAGTTAAAACAGGAAGAGAAGAGTGGGCTAGATTGAATGTAGGAAACGAGATAATGCCTTTAATGACCCCAAACTTCTTCCTGAAACAACTATTTTTTAATAACAATACTCTTCTGGTAATGCTGTATAGAGTAAGTCATGAAATATCAAAGTTTTGAAGAATTAAAGTTACTAGTCACCCAGAAGGCAATGGAGAGGTGCCCAGTGGTAGGTACAGGTAGCATTGTACTGAGGAGGAGGAGGATGTCATTAGAAAATGAGATGACTGGAAAAAATTAAAATGCTAGTCATCTAATTGAGAGGCTGGTATAACTGACAGATGATCTACTGTTATCCATGTAATTTCAAGAATTAGTGAGAAAGACCCACAGCCTACTCTTCGACCCATGAATCTCTTCCATGGAGTACTTATGGAAGGACAGCCATACAAAGGGTCACAAATCCAATCAAGTATTGAAGTAGAGTCAGCTAGGCAGAACAGTGGCTAGAGTGCTGCACATGGGAGTCAGAAAGACCCAAGTTCAAATCCAACCTCGGATATTTACTAACTAACTCTGTGACCCTGGAAAAATCACTTCACCTCTGTCTGCCTCAATTTCTTTGTATGTAAAATGAGGATAACAGTACTCACCTTCCAGAGTTGTTGTGAATATAAAATGTGATAATTCTGGCAAAGTACTCTGCAAACCTTAAAACACTATATAAATGTTAGCAATTATTATTTATAGTAGTTCTATTTTGGGTCAGATATTCATTCCAAAAAATATTAAATGTCTTCTCTTCCTCAGTAGAAAAACTTCATGAGGTTTCATAGCTGAAAGTTCACTGTCAAATATAGAACATTTCACAGATAAGCACTTCACATTATCGTGTTAGATCCTTGGGATTAGCCTCTCCAATCCTAACAAGGCTGGTATTTGAGAGTCTGAGGCTCGGCCCTTAGTCAAGTCCTCCCAGCTGGACAAGACTGACTATAATTTTGCTTTGCTGTGATGGCTTTTGGGAAATGAGGGTCAGCTCTGGGCCACCTGCTGAGGCCCTGGAGTAGGTGAAGAATTAATCATAGTAATAGCATTACTACTACAACATCTCATTCACCCAGAATCCTTTTAGTGCTAAACAAACCATTTTGGGTATGTTCTCCCTTGCTTTCCTAAGAATATATTGAATGGTATTTACTTTTCACATTATTTTTGGCTTTTCCTTCCTTTTCACGTTCCTATCATGTATCACTCTATCAATGAGCCAGTCTCTAGAAGCCTTTTATTCATCCTAATTTGCTCCTAGTCTGCTAATGGAATGAGGTGAAAAAAAGTTAAATTTGTAACCATGTCCATCTAAATCAGAGTTAAAATGTTCTTCTAGAAGTTCTTCTGATAGGGTCTTCTAGGAATTTTCAAGTGCTTGGACTTTGTGATGTATTTTTTGGATGCAAGGAGACTTTTTTCTTTTTTTAAATAGACAAGGAAACTGAAGTTAGATGAAGTTTTTCCAAAATTACAGTTAGTGAATAGCAAACTCTAGACTTGAATTTTTATCTTCGAAATTTCAAACCCAGGGCTGATTCTACTTGACATGCTGCCTCTCAGATGTAATTGTGGCTTGATAGTATTTACTGGCCTTCTCTATTCCTCATTGATGATACTCCATTTCCTGTCTCCATGTATTTGCACTGGTCATTACCCATACTTAGAATGTGCTCTCTTCTCACCTCCACTTCAAAAAATTTCCTCATTTCCCGAGAACTAAGAAAACAATTTATACAACAATACTGTAAAGACAATTTTGAAAGGTCAAGCAACTCTGATAAATGCAACGACCAACCACAATGCTATAGGACTACTCATCTCCAAATGGAGAGTTCAGAATGAGACACACACACACACACACACACACACACACACACACACTCACTGCCATTGTTATTATTATTATTTTTAACAATGAGTTTGTTTTCTTGCTTTCTCAAGCTGGTAGGGAGGTGAAGTGAAAAGGAGGTATGAGGAAGAGAAAGCAGATTCTTTTGGGAAAAAAACTAAAAAACCTCCTTACTTCCTACAAAGAACCATCTTCTATATGAAATCCTTCCTGATTCTCCTAGCTGCTAATGCCCATCTCCCTCAACTATCTCATATTTACTCAGTCAGTTAATAACCATTTAAGCACTTATTATGTCCCAGGTACCAAGTTAAGTCATGGGGATATAAAGAAAGGCCACAAAAGACAGTCCCTACATTTGAGAATCTCACAATCTAATGAGGAGACAACACACAAGCAACTATTTATTGTGGGAGTGTGTTGTCCACCCCAATAGAATGCAATTAACTTGAGAATAGGTTGTTGGGTTTGTTGTTGTGTTTTTTTTTTTTGGGGGGGGGGGTGGAATTTGAGTGCCTAGTAGAGTAACATAAAGGAGGTATTTAACCAGAGCATGTTAATTGATTGTGGTAGAAGGAGAACTGAGTTGGGAAACCTACATTCTGATATTCTGTAACTATGTATGAACAAGATCCATTTATTTTATTTTCTTTACATCTCAGATTTTTCATTAGAAAGGCAAAAATGACTCCTCTATTAAAAGGCAATGCATTCTAGTTTTCCTTCCATCTATTAAAAAAAACAACACCACAGGAAATATCTCTTTTTATGTACCTTAGGCCCAGGGGACTTCTGAATACCCATAATTACTCTGTTCCCATGGATGAAGTCCTGAGAGACACTTCTCTCGGCTCTGAGAGTAGCTCAGCTTTTCTCTCGCCTTTAGCATTCCCCAGTCAGCTAATATTTTAGTTGTAATTTTATTGAATTATTACCCTCCCCCCCAATTTTGTGGTTACAATGTTTTCTCATATGTGGCTTTTTTCATGTTCAATTCTATTCTGGTTCTAGGACATTTCACAATATATATATATATCTCCTGATTAATACACAATGAAATGAAACAAAGAAAAGCCCACAACAAAATACAAATCTTTTAACTTAAAGAAGCACATAACAAATTTTAAACCTTTAAGTATATTTAACATACCAGTGTACGTCACTTTCTCTTTTCCTACAAAATCTTTATGAAAATAATGAAGGACGTATTTGATGAAGGTAGGAAAAAAGGAATAAGTAAACTTGCTACAAACAAAATTCTGCAGCAGACCACATATTTACAGATGCAGAGAAAACAAGAGCTATGTCTGTTAACTACAAAGAGGTGGATGGACAGCACATATAAAGCTAATCCATTAGTATATCTGATGCTGCAGAAAGACCAGGACCAGAAATGAATAAGAGGAGGTGAACAGGCCGAATTACATCTGGTAAATGGTAGTGCTTTAAATGACCCCGAACTTCTCTCCAAAAGAAAGGTCCATTTTTAAAATACCAATTTACTGACTGACTAAATATTCCAGTGATGCTAAACTGCTACAAATCATAGAATAAGAGTCTCTTCAGAATTAGTCACATCACCCAAAGAGCAAGAGAGGAAAGCCCTATGGGTAAGAAAATGCTGTAATATACTACTAATGAAGGGAATTTAAGGAGACTGCCAAAGATATGGCCAAAAAGGTCATCAGGTTCAGAGATTATGTGATAACCAGCAGACCGCCCCTCATGATGCAGGGGTATTCCACATAATGTCTAATGATATAGAGAGAAGTTCCCCCACCCCCACTCCTGCCCCATGGGCGTGGACCAGTCATAATATAACAAATGGCTTGTATTCCCTACTGTTCCAGGAAATGCCCACACTGATGAGATCACAGATTCAGCAAAGTATTAAAGCCTTGTATCAATTCCAAAGCACACTAGGGGAATGTATAACAGCAAAGGCAATCAGGCATATATTTTTTCTATTATTCGTTTCAACCTTTATTTTCACTTCAGTTTTGTGGGTGAATATTACCTTTGAATCCTTCCTCTGAAATATCTAGGACCAATAGCTACTGTTGTTTTCTCCCTGGATCTCCAAGCTCTTATCTTATTAATCAACAAGCATTTATAAAGTTGCTACCAGTGTTCCAGGTGTTACTGCTAAGTTCTGAATATGCAAAGACAAAAATGAAAAAGTCCCAGCCCTAAAGGAACTTATTTTCTATTAATGAAGACATTACATAAGTACATGTAGGCTACATAAAAACAAACACATGATAATTTGGGGATGGATAACATAGAAGCCAGGGCTTGAGCTAACTAAAAAGATCTTTGTAAAGCATAAAGTGCTATGTAAATATGAGGTATTATTCTGTCCCCTTTTTCTGGTGGGCTTCGTTGACAATCTTGTTCCATCTGTTCATTGCCATTGCTAACTAACCTTCCCCTAATATTCTGCATCTGTGCAGCCCAGAGGCCAAATTATCAAGTTCCATGGATTTCTCCCACCACAATATCTCTCCCTTTTTCCACCCAATTCCCACTGCTAGTTACAGGCTCTCATTACCAATCCTGCCAATGCTCCTAACTGGATTTTCCACTTTCAATCTGCTTCTAATGTGAATACTAGAATAATCTAGCATGGTACTCCTCAAAAATCTAGTCTTGCCTACTAGTAAATACCTGAAGCATGGGTTTTGAATCTAGGTTGTACTTCCTGACTTTAAGCCCGACATCCCAATACAACACTACTTCTTACAGTATTTCATTGCTCGCGTTATTTCTCTATGTCTATGCCTACTCTCCTCACCTGTTATATTCTTGACTATCTTTTAAAGTCTAATTCAAATGTCAGCTCTGCTATGGATCATCCCATTACTCTCCTGGTCACTAATCACTGAAATCCCCCTCCTGCTGCTACAGTATCACTTTATTTTGCAATTTTATGATGCATTTATCATGTGATATTGTATAATGTAGCTATATATTTGTTTTATCCCTTCAGGAAACTTTCAGTTGTGTGAGAGCAGAGACTACCCTCACCTATGTTAAATGAATGAATGGATAAGACTTATGAATAAAAAAATACAGAGATCAGTTAATCTGTAAACAAAAGTAACAAATACATTGTACAGAGATTACAAATATAAAATTTGCTTACAATTATCTTTTTAGCTAACATTTTGAGTCCTATGCAGTATCTTCATTATATTCTCTTGATATAGTAGAGATGCTTGATACTTATGTACTTTGACTAAAACCTCATATAAGAACACAGAATTTAGAGCTATAAGGATCACCCAGTTCAACCCTATCATTTTACAAATGAAGATACTACCTGCCAGAGAAGTGGGATAATTAGCTTAAGGATATGCAAATAATAAATTTAAAAACTAATATTTGAATCCAGGTCTTCTAAAGTCAAATCCAATGCTGTTCCCAACTAAATCACCCTCACCTATAATAAATAGCATGCTACTGGCCAAAAACTTGGGTTTATCTAGGAATCCCATCTGGTTGAGGTACCTAGGTACCAATATATAGTTGTGTGCCAGTGTCTCCCTCAGCCCCCTGGAGACCTGTCAGTTACAAATCCCCACCTTATGAACTCCATTTTCTCAAAAAACCTTTTAATTATTAAGTCTTCAAGGTACCTTGGTATCAGGAAGAGGGTATCCTGGCCATTGTACTCGAATGTTTTGGGACAGTACCCCTAATAATAACTACCTGGTGTTATTTTACAAATCAATCTTATGTGAATTTGCTTAGGTTTATTAAGTTTCCAGAGCCTATTCACATGGATGAACTGGTAAAAGTGACTTCCTGAAAGTGCAAAGTTGAAAATAAGACCCTGTACTGTGGTTTTCCCACTAAGTACATATCCTACTAGAAAACAAAACCATTTTACACTTGTTCAAACTTTCAGTTATGTTGTTTAGAGGGTCCGTTTGCCTAATATTAATTGTGCTTTTCAATTATCAAACAGAAAATGATAAATAGGCTTTCTCCTTTTAGTTATCAGTATTGACATGGTAGGAAAAAGAGCTAGCACTTCCTAAAAGGAGAGGAAAGGTTCACAAAACTGCATCTGCTACTTCTTCAATTAGAAATAGAAGAGAGTGGTGAGGAAAAGGAAATCCCTCCTAGATGGGTAGAGGAAGGGACATCAACATTTTGCAGAGCTTAATGAAAGTGAAATGAAGACACAAGGTGGCACAGTAAGAAGGGAGTATTAAACACTGTGTGCCAGGCACTGTACTAGGAGACCCTGAGACAGACAAGAACAAGATCACCTAACGGGGCTTACTATTTTAGTATAGGTGTCAGAGACCTACACATAAACGTAATGCAAATCACAGTACAAATAGCACATAAAGGAATACACAGCTCTATTTTGCAGGGGCTAGGATCCTGGCAGTAACAAAATCTATTGAGAACCACTACTGATGCACCATAGTCCCAAGCTTCTCAATTTTGGGGAAAGTCCCATAAACTGAAACTAAGCATAGCTCGGATGAGGAGTCAGATCACCTCTGTACCAAGCTCTGTAGGAGGAATATTTGATTTCCTGCTTTAACACAGTACAAGGCCTCAATTGAGGCATGGTTTCCCTCTCCTGTGTGCGGCCCTTGGACTTCCCACAAAACTATTATGCTAGAGAGTGGCAAAAGTACTAGCAAAGGTAGTTCAACTAGAAATATATCCACCATGATGTCATCGTCTGGGTAAAGAATTTTGGCTCTGGTGGACAGGATAAACATGAATGTAAACATAGCACTGGGGTCTGTAACTGACTTTTCATGTCTAACTTCTGGCAAACCACCTCTCTTGTTTCAGTTTCATCCCCTTATTTAAAAATGAGTAGACTAGCTGTTTCCTAACTAGTTACCAAAGAAAAGAGAAACAACCAAATGACAAGTTATGTCAAATGTAGCCCGTGACCTGTCAATGCTGCAGCAAGAGTAACAAAAAAAAAAAGAAAACCCCAAAACTTTAAGATTCTGAGAACCTGAGAGGTGACACCATTCCAGCACCAAAGTTTTGGCTTTTTTGCCTCAGTTTTCCCCATTTCTTTCCAATTATCTCCATCTCTGGCCCCAAATTACACTGTCCTATTTGCACAAAAAACATGTTAAGTCTGCAGCTAATCCTGGAGACTTCGGTTGTGTGCCAATGCTCCTCCACTGTGGCAACTGAATTCCTCACTAAAATCTCCTGGAGAATGTCAACTTTGGCTTAAGAAATCGATTCCGAGACACCACAAAACCCCTTGGAACCCACCCAAAGTTACAGTCTCTCTCAGGCCCAGTCCACACGCTGGTGCAACCTTCCTGCAGTGTAGCATTACACTTTTGACAGACAGATAAGACTGAGTCGAGTTGCCACGTTTAAGACTAGTCCTATGTAATTAAAATAAATTACATGAATATACGTATAACATGCATTCTAAAAAAAAAGCACTATTTCAGTAATTGCGGTAGAAGGGTTCCCTTTCCATTCTCATTCCGGAATTTTTTCTTTCTTTTTGATTAAGACTGACATTTCAGAGGTAAGGATGGGAGGAGCAGAAATCGAACTCACGACATATTTTGGGCGGTCCCGCGCTTACCATTTTTGTAGTTGGTGGAAAGCGGAAGGGATTTTTTCCACTTAACAGGGTTCAAACTCCTAACCCACGCACTTTCCAATGCATATACAACAGCTTGTTGTGCTGCGGGACGGAGAACGTGGGTGGGTGGCAGCGCAGCAAGGAAAGCCCCCGGGTCTTTGCAGCGTCCTCCCCCATCAGCCCAGCAGGAGTCAGCCTGAGCTCCGGGACATTTCCCCCTCCCTCCGATCCCCCCCCAACCCGTGGTGGGGCGCCAGCACGTCAATCAAACCGAACCCTCCAGCCAAGAAAGCAAGCGAAAAAAGAAAGAAAAGAAGAGAAGTCATTTCGGAATCCGTCCGCGCAGAGGCCGCCGGCTTTGGCTCCCCGGCTAAGACGGGCGCAAGCCTTCCCGGCCCCGCAGGCCCAAAGGCAAGGCTGGAGGTGCCCAGTCTTGATCCCGACGCAAGCCGCGTGTCCTCGCGCCCCTCCCCGGTCCTTGTCCTCGGCCAGGCCAAAGCTGCGCCGCAAAGTTGTGCGAACGTCCCGTCCCGTTCCCCCCAACCCCCACCTCCCGCGCCTAGAATCTACTCACCGGCCACCGCAGGACCTGGGGCTGCGGGGGGAGCCTTGGGAGACTTTTAAGGCAAAGCTGTGGTGGCGTAGCGGGGAAAGGCGAAAGGGCGGAAAAAAAAATTGAAGCCCCGGCAGCAGCAGCAGCGAAGGCGCCCTGGGCTCCGGCTGCTCCCCGAGCTCGGCTCCTGCTCTGCCAGGGACTGCGCTGCAACAAAGGACTTCCGCTGCCGCACAGCCGCGCCTGCTGCACCGCACTGAGCCGGCCCCGCTTACGCGGCGACTCAGGGTCTGCCCACCCGTTCGCTGGCGGCGGCGGCGGCGTCCGCCAGCTTTCCCCTCCCTCCCTTCCTCCCCTCCCGCCCACCCACTCCCTCCACAGTCACTCGTTCGCTCGCTCCTAGGGGCACTCGCGGCAGCTTGTGGGTCTGCAACAAGTTTCTGCGTCGGGGCTGGCACTATCCGCACTGGGGAGGGTTTCCACAAACTTCTAGAAAGGATAATCTCGGGATTCTCCCTTGCAGTTTTTGTTTCTTTTTCACGGCTGTATACATAGGGTAGTGGATTAGGCTAGAGTTCCCAACTCCCCCGGGGTCCGGATGCTGCTTCTTCCCCCCCCCCCCCCAGGGTCACACATGTTAGGACTCCTGATGTGTGGGGCCCAACAGTGGGACTTTCCTCGGCACCTCAGATTTACAAGTGCATGCGCTGTTTGTCTTCGGGAAACACTAAAAAGCCCGTGGGCTCTGCCCTATAGTAGGCTCGGTGGTCGCAAAGAAGCTAGACCTTAGTTCCAGTTACCTTGACAGCCCCCACCCCCTTTGGTTTGGCTGCCTGTTGAACCTGAGCACTCACCCCTTCATGGTCCGCCCTGCCCACCATAGCACTGGTGTGCAGGCGCCAATGATCAATGGTCCTAGCCATTCCACCCCCACCCCAGTTTTTATCACTACCAGAAGTCAGCTTCACTGGTCTTCGCCCACCCTCATGCTTCTCCCACGGGAAACCTGTGATTTTTGTACGCGCTTAATAAAAGTCATCGAAGGGGGACAGTATGCGCGTGCGCTCGCAAGCGTATAACCCGCCAGCCCACAACGTGCAAAGCCAGTCCCTACATTTTGGGACTTCAGCCGCGGCGGCAGAATCCACGCAAAGCAGAGCCTCGCCCGTCCGGCCACCTGCGCGCTTACCGTATGCACGCATGCCCTCATTTACGAGTCTCTCATTTCCCCCACTGCGACCACGCGCGCGGTCACGTGGGCCATCTCCGACGGCGGGGGCGGTGGGGGGAGGTGTATTGTGAAGCCGCGCGAGACCCGGGGCCGCTGGGTGAGCGCTGGAGCCGCCGCCAGGTCCCCACCTAGGAGCCTGATACTTCCCCCGCCCCCCTCGCCTGTTCCCCTCCCCCAACTCTCTTTCCCGGCCCCTCCCCCACCGAGCAGCGGGCAGTGCCGCGGCGGCACCTGGGTAAGGGACGCACCTCCATAGCCCTTTTGGGTTTCTCCGTTTCGATTACAGACTCCGGCCGTGAGCCACTCCGCGGAGGCTTGCAAGGTTTCAGCACCGGTCGCGAGACAGATGCAAGTAGCTCCGGGGAGAGGGGTGGGTTTTTTTTGTTTTTGTTGTTGGTTTTGGGTTTTTTTTTTCTTTAGTTTTGGACTTGCAAAAAAGGGAGGAGGAAAATGGCAACCAGAAGCTCTTTCCCGGGCCAGGATGCACAGGACGTCCCCCTCCGCCCCCATCCCGGCGTGGCAGCGGGTGGTGCCCTTTTGGGTCGCGGTGTTGAGTGCATTAAGCGCGGGATGGTGAGGCCGCCAATTTGGGATGGGGGCATGAAGACGGCCAGCTTAAAGGGACAGCTGCCTCTCACTAGAATCTGGAGCTTCTCTGCCGGCCTCAGGTAGGGGAGCCCCCAGGATTCTTCTTGGGCTCCCTTACCTAGAGGAAGTGGGGGGCACAGGTGTGGATCTGAGGATCCTACCTGCTGAAACAGTTTGCTTGCTTCTGGGATGGACTGCAAATACTCCTCCCTCAAAGCCCCCCTCCCCTCCCTCAAAACCCCCTTCCCCTCCTCCAGTCCTACCTGCCTGTGGTCCATTCCCATTATGCAGAATCAGTGATGCTACTTCCATCATTTAGCCCCGCCTCCCCCCATCATCTTGCTGGATTTGGTGTTGAACAATTTCTGAGGCACGAAGTTCTTCCCGATGACTCATTTCATTAGTTTATTGTCATCACCATATACCAGGTTTAGTCTATGCAGTCAAGTACCTTTATTCTCCACCTGCCACTACTTCTCTTTGCCACTATTCATTTACAGGTGTCATTGTCTTGTACCGAGTTCCGTACAGCTTGTCCACCCTCCCCAAATACTCCATATAGATTAGGCCAGTATCTCTTTTGAGGCCTCTCAAGTCCCTTCATTCCTTCTCTTCCACAGGAATTTCTCAAGTGACAAAAGTACAGTTAAGAATATTGGACTTGGAAGGGAGCTTCCAGATCATCAGGCCATCTCCCTCAACTGAGGAAACTGAGGCCCAGAGACCTGAATTAAGCAGTTTACCCAAGGCTACACAACAATGTAGTGCCATCTCCAGACTTTTAGGGTCATTTTTCTTTTCATAACTTTCACATGATAGGTACTTAAATTGTGAAATAAATGAATTTTAATTACAGACTGTCGTAAATCAACCAATGCTAGTGTACACCAATGCAAACCTTATGTTGAGAGGGTGGTTTAGGGTCAAACCAAATATTTGGAAGTGAACAAAGACTACCTGTGTTGTGATTTGAGGGGCAGAAATGTGTCAGCCCCTCCCAAAACTTCCCCTAAGGGCTTAAGTGCTCTGAAATCCTTATCATTGTGAAGGCATTGGTAGACTTTTTTGTGATCTGAGACTGTCAGCCAACTAAAAATTAGCTCAATAAACATTTATATAGGAATTGTTGTGTACACTATATTAGGTACTAGAATTAATAGATGTGTCTTTTAAGACATCCCAAACAGGCCCCTTCCTACTTTTTGAGGCTTCCTTCTCACTACTTTTCATCTATAGCTATTGTCAAACTGGACTAAATATTCCCTAGACATTTCCATCTTGGGATTTTTATTTACAGTCACTTAGAAAACCTTTCCATCATTCCCCAGCCTTTGCATTCCTATTCTTTCAAAACTCAACTTAAATGGGTTCTCTTTGATGTCTTCCTAATCAGTGAATATTTGTCAAATGAATGAAAGAATGAGGACTGGGAGCCTTGGAGAGGTGGGGGAGAGATGATGCTAGGCATCAAAAGGGCAAGTGCTTAGAACCTGAGTGTTTAGAGAAGAGGGATGTATGTGTACAATTTTGCCTGCCTCACAATTTGGCCTGGGACAGTCGGATTTGAGTATGCATTATTAATGGAGAGGGCAGTTGCTGTCTCCTCCCTCCTCCTTTGGGATTGGGAAGGAAGGCTGAGGGAAGAGGCCTGTGACTGGCTAATTGGTGCCTGTGGTTCCAAGACCTTGAAGAGTGGAGTGACACGCTACCTATCCCAGCCCCAGAGTTGGGGGATGCTGAAGGAGCCAAGCTGTCTAGATGGGAGGAGGAGCCTAAGTGTCTGGGCCATTAAAAAAAAAAAATCCTAGTCTGGACTCTGCTGGGAAGTGTTACATAATACTTTCCCCTGCTGTTATACTAAATTAATTTAATGTGACCTGGAGGTATCACTCGGTAATGAAAAATTCATCCATTTTATAAAATGGATTAGATTCAGAAAAGAGTTAGGGGCTTTACATTGTTTCCAAGTGAATTCCGTGAGAACAGTGTTATTTTTTTCTAATTAAAAAAAAGAAAGAAAAACCTACAGTAGAAAACATTGCAATTCTCCTTACTTGCTAAATTACTGAAAGTGGGAAGGGAAAAGAAGGTAGAATTATTGATCGGATTATTTTCTTCCTTTGTGTTAATTCTAAACTGTATGAATATCTTGCCTTTTAGTACCTAGTGTATTATAGTAGTTATTATAGTAGTTTATTCTATGAATTCTCTGCAATTGATGTGCTTTCTGTAACATTGATCTATGATATTATACATATAACATCATTAACATAATATTTATAAGATTAAACTCAGAGCGCTTCAAGTACAATATCTTTTTAGCCCCTAAGGAGTAATGACTTCCTGTTATATTATATAGTTGGATTGAGGAAGAAAACTAAGTTCATATCCGATCCTTTTCAACTCTTGCATTATGCTGTGGGTGTGACTTTACATTTTTACATTGCTTTTTCTTAAATCCTTCTTTTTCTTCAGATATCCATGATCTTATTTTCTATTCATGAGTAATAAAAGAGAAGTACCCTGGCAAAATAGGTGAAGGAACCTATCCCCAAGTCCAGATTCAATGCCTGCCTCTGACATATGTTAGCTGTGTGATTATGAACAGGTTATTTTGCAGATAAGTTGCTGATCTGCATCCATGAAGGGGTATTCTACACCTGGAGGATAGTCCTCAGATTGGTGAAATCAGTTTCTTCACCCCCCCCCCATCATAGTTCTATTTTTTAATTACCTAACGAGTATATATATTTTTTCCTTATTCTTTCCTACTGAAGGTTGCTGGTGTTTTTTAGCCAGTCAATTAGCTAGGGTTTATTAAGTGCCTACTATGTGCCATTCACTGTTCTAAATGCTAATGACACAAAGAAAAGCAAAAGAAAGTCCATACTGCCAAAGAGCTTACAATCTAATGGATGAGACAGCATGCAAACAACTGTGTGCAAACAAGATCTGCACATCACATTGGCCATAAATCAGCAGAGGCAAGGCAGTAAAGAGCATTAAGGGGACACAGAAAGGCTTCCTTCAGAAGGTAGGACTGTGACTGAGACCTGAAGGGATGAAGGTCTATGCTTCTGTAGCTTCTTCAGGCTGCAAAGGGACATCGAGCCAGGAGGGACCAATCAGTTCTTTACACCTATTACCCAACTCAAAGGATATTCAGTGAAGCCCCTGAAACATGGCCAAAAAAAAAAAAATGCTAACACCAGTGGTGAAGTGGATAGAGCACTGGGCTTGGAATCAGGAAGACACATCTTCCTGAGTTTGAATCCTACCTAAGACACTTATGACCCTAGGCAAGTCATTCAACCCTGTTTGCTTCAGTTCCTCATCTGTAAAATGAACCAGAGAAGGAAATGGCACATCACTCCAGTGTCTTTGTCAAGAAAACCCCAAAATGGGGTCAGAGAGAATAAAATATGACTGAATACCACCACCACCTGACCAAAAATGTAAATGGACCTAGCTGTCCCTCTCTCAGTGGGTCCTAAGGAGGAGGTTGAATGGAATGGAGCATTGGTCACATCCAGGAGATAATGGGTGATTATGGACTGTTTGCTGTCAAGTGTTAGGTAATTGGCCTGCAGTCTGAGAGACACAAATTTGATGGGCAAGTTCAATATACAGGGCCCAAGATAATCGGCAGAAAGACATATATCCAGTAACAGGAAGTTGACTAGACCAAGTACACTTTTACTAAATTATTTAGACTGTAGAAAAGAATATAATTTTAGGCTGAATAGCTCAGATCTAACACACATTTTATTAGTATCTTGAATGAACATTCAGAAAAAAATGTTCTATTCCAGGGATTTAACCTTTCACTTGACTGTGCAAGCAGGCAGATGACAAGCCCATGTATTAATTTGCCCAGGTGTTTGGGACAGATTGAAAATAGGAAAAATTTACATACCGGCATTGTATTTATATCTTTCACTGACCACTTGCTCTAATTAGAGAAATTTGTCATAAAAGGAAAAAGCAGGGACATGCCAGATGTGACAGAATAAAACATCCTTAGCTCTCATTGAATCCAGATAAGAGTCACTTTAATTCCATCTCGCAGCGAGACTCAGGCATAGCCAGGTGGAAAGCATTCCTTTTCAAAGGAAGACAATGGGGAAACTGAGCCAGGAGGGTCCAATCCTATATTGAGGCTTTTCCCAAAAGCTAATCTGCACCTGTAGTAGGATCATGGAGATGAGAGGGGAAAGAGTTCCAGGTCCATTTATATTTTTGGTCTGCTGATGGTGGTGTTGTCATGGTTGATTCTCCCTGACCCCATTTTGGGGTTTTCTTGACAAAGACACTGGAGTGATGTGCCATTTCCTTCTCCGGTTCATTTTACAGATGAGGAACTGAAGCAAACAGGGTTGAATGACTTGCCTAGGATCATAAGTGTCTTAGGTAGGATTCAAACTCAGGAAGATGTGTCTTCCTGATTCCAAGCCCAGTGCTCTATCCACTTCACCACTGGTGTTAGCATTTTTTTTTTTTGGCCATGTTTCAGGGGCTTCACTGAATATCCTTGGAGTTGGGTAATAGGTGCAAAGAACTGAACATCAACATTTGGGAGTTGCCAAATTACAATTTTCCTGCTCCTTTAAGGGTATCTGGAGCATCTCTTCCTTTCATCTCTCCTACCCTGTATCAGTATTCTAAATATTTTTTTATTAAAAGAAATTCCTGCACTTAGCTCAGAGGAATAATTTGAACATTGGTTTCAGTCTTTGTATTTTTGCCCGAGTCCAGTAATGTGGACACAATTATAGGGAGTTAGAAATTAATGATGGGGAGGCTAGGTGGTGCAGTGAATAGAGCACTGGCCCTGGAGTCAGGGGGACCTGACTTCAAATCAGATCTCAAGACACTTAACACAAAACTAGCCATGTGACCTTGGGCAAGTCACAATCCCAATTACTCTCCAAAAAAGAAAGTTAATGCTTCTCAACAATATTTTCTTGAGAAAGATTTCTTAAAATAGTAATGTACTTTGCTTGCAAGGAACTCATCTTGGGATTTTGGACTCTGAATTAGAGTTTATACCATTGATTTTTTAATATCTTTATTATGTCTGACATAAAGAGAATTGACTAAACTGAGAATATTAGAGTTAGAAAAGCTAACCTAAGTATTCCTTCTGATTTCTTGACTGTTCTCAAATAAAATGATTTCTGTAGTGCCTCATATATCATACACACACATGTGTAAGAGCACACACACCTTTAAGCATATGTATTTCTATGAGAACCTCACATCAGTGTATGTGAAAACCCTTTGAAAAGTATAAAACATCATACACATGCAAGATTATTATAATTTTGTCAGGCATTTTAAATTTGTTGACCTTTCATTATTGTATATTTACGGGCTCAGAAAATATGTATTAGATCCTCTGTAACATATTCATATGGCCCAAAGGAACCTAAGGGAAAATTTAGTTCATCAAACATTTATTAAACACTTATTACATTCAAAGCACTGTATTTTAAGTAGGGGACAAAAAGACCAAAATTGAAAATGATTCCTTTCTTCAGGGAATTTGCAGTATATTGGGAAGTAAATATAAAATGTAACCTGACTAATATCCTGAAGCTCTGTGCTCACATAGACTCTAACAGACCCCGATCAGTCTTGACATTTCTCAATAATAATCATTTTCCTTTGAGTATCCTTAACAATAAAAAATCTCTTGAGTGTGATTTAAAAAAATAATTTATTTGTTTTTAGTTTTCAACATTCATTTCCACAAGATTTTGAGTTACAATTTTTTCTCCCTGTCTTTCCCCTGCCCCCACCCCAAAATACCTAGCCTACTCAATACCCCTTCCCCCAGTCTGTTCTCTCTTATATCCTCCCCCATTCCCCCCAAACTTTCTGGTAGGGCAAGATGGGTTTCTATACCCCAGTACCTGTATATCTTATTTCCCAAATTTTTAAACAGTTTTTAAAACTTTGAGTTCCAGATTTTTCCCCCTTCTTCCCTCCTCACCCACCCCCACTGGGAAGATAAGCAATTCAATATAGGCTGTATATGTGTAGTACATAGTAGTCCATAGTAGTTATATTGTGAAAGACTAACTATATTTCCCTCCATTCTATCCCCCCCCTCAACTTACTCTATTTTCTCCTTTGACCCTATCTCTTTTCAAAAGTATTTTCTTCTAACTATCCTTTCCCCCAGTCTGCCCTCCCTTCTATCATCCCCCCTCTTATCCCCTACCCCCCTATTTTCCTGTAGGGTAAGATACCAAATCCAGTGTGTATGTTATCCCCTCCTTAAGCCAAATTCAATGAGAATCAGGTTGTCCCATTCCATTTGCCTTCCTGCTCTTCTCCTCCATTGTAACAGTTTTCTCTTGCCTCTTTCATATTTCATAATCTATCTCTCCCTTGCTTCTCCCAATAAATTCCTCTTTTACCTCTTAATTTTATTTTTTAGATATCATCCCTTCATATGCCACTCATCCTGTGCCCTCTATTTATATATGAACATACATATACCTACACTCACACATATATTTATATACATACAGGCTCCTATACATACATATATATGTATGTATGCATATATATATATACACACACATATTCCCTTCAACTATCCTAATACTGAGAAAAGTCTTATGAGTTACAATGTTTCAATGTAGGAATATAAATAGTTCAATAAGTTCCTTATTATTTCTTCTTCCTGTTTACCTTCTCATGCTTCTCTTGCTTCTTGTATTTGAAATTGAGATTTTCTGTTCAGCTCTGGTTTTTTCATCAATAATGCTTGAAAATCCTCTATTTCATTGAATGACCATATTTTACCCTGAAACATTATACTCAGTTTTGCTGGATAGGTGATTCTTGGTTTTAATCCTAGCTCTTTTGACCTCCGGAATATCATATTCCAAGCCCTTTAATCCCTTAATGTAGAAGCTGCTAGGTCTTATGTTATCCTGATTGTGTTTCTACAATATTCAAGTTGTTTCTTCCTGACTGCTTGCAGTATTTTCTCCTTAATCTGGGAACTCTGGAATTTGGCTATAATATTCCTAGGAGTTTTCTTTTTGGGATTTTTTCAAGAGGCGATTAGTGTAATTTTTCAATTTCTATTTTGCCCTCTGGTTCTAGAATATCAGGGCAATTTTGCTTGATAATTTCTTGAAAGGTGGTGTCTAGGCTCTTTTTTTGATCATGGCTTTCAGGTAGTCCAATAATTTTTAAATTATCTCTCCTGCATCTATTTTCCAGGTCAGTGGTTTTTCCAATGAGATATTTCACATTGCCTTCTATTTTTTGGATCAGTTTTATAAGTATCTTGATTTCTCATAAAGTCATTAGCTTTCAATTGCTCCAGTCTAATTTTGAAGGAGTTTTTCTCTTCAATGAGTTTTTGAAATTCCTTTTCCATCTGGCAAATTTGGCTTTTTAAGGAATTCTTCTCATTGTCTTTTTGGGCCTCTTTTGCCATTTTAGTTAGTCTGTTTTTGGGGTGTTATTTTCCTCAGTGTATTTTTGGGTCTCCTTTAGCAGACTGTTGACTCTCTTTTCATGACTTTCTTGCATCATTCTCATTTCTCTTCCCAATTTTTCCTCCATTTCTCTTACTTGATTTTCAGAATCCTTCTTGAGCTGCTCCATGGCCTGTAACCAGTTCATATTTTTCTTAGAGGCTTTTGATGTAGGAGTTCTGACTTTGCTGTCTTTCTCCTGCTCCATGCCTTGATCCTTTTTGTCCCCCCAAAACGATTCTGTGGTCTGTTTGTGCTTCCTCTGTTTGCTCATCTTGCCAGCCCATTACTTGATTTTTGAGCTCTTTGCCATGGTAGAACTCTGCATCCAGAAAGGAGACAGATTTTTCCCAAATCGCTGAGGTTTTTGAAGCTGCTAGAGCTATTAAGAGGGCTCCCTCTCTATAGCCCTCACAAGCTCTGGATCAGTGGTCACGCACCCCAGGACTACCACTTAAGACCGCAACCCAGATCCAAGCAGGTTAATAATGCAAGAGTGCTTATCCTCTGAGTGGTGGCTTAGTGTCCCTATGATCTGTAGGCCAGGAGCTCCTGAGGAAGCCAGCCATACTTCCTGGCTTCTCACCCCATGGGCAGGGATTGTGCTGTTCTGTCCCATCCCCCCCCCTCCCCACTGTTCCAAAAGATTTCCACACTGACCTTTTAATTTGTCTTTAGCATTTATGGGTTGAGAAGTCTGGGAACTGCTACAGCTACTGGTTGATTTACTCTTGTGAAGTCCTTTCCAGCTGCTGCTACTGGTCAGGACTTCCCAGAATATATAAGTTCTTTTCCTTTTCCCCTGACCACCTTGGGAAACAGATCTAATAGTAATATTGTATATATCAAAGGATGTACACAATATTTTTAACTCTTTGGGCATAATTCCAGATTGCTCTCCAAAATGGTTAGATCATTTCACAATTGTACCAACAGTGTATGTGTTCCAATTTTTCCATATTCCTTCCAACATTTGTCAATTTCCCCTCCTATCATTTTAGCTAGTCTGATAGCTGAGATGATACCGCTAAGTTTTTTAATTTGCATTTTTCTTATCAATAATGATTTAGAGCATTTTATATGATTATATATAGCATTGATATCTTCATTGAAAAACTGCCTGTTCATATCCTTTGACTACTTTTCAACTGGGAAGTGACACATTCTTATAAATTTGGCAAAGTTCTCTGTATATTTGAGATATGAGACCTTTATCTGAGAACTGTCTTTAAAAATTTCCTCCCAATTTTCAGCTTTCCTTCTAATCGTGTCTGCATTGGTTTTATTTTTATAAAGCTTTTTAATTTAATGTGATCACAGTTATCCACTTTACCTTCACATTAAACATATTTTCACAATAGTCAAGTTGTAAAAAGAATTATAACCCAATGAAATGAACCACAAGAAAGAAGAAACAAAACAAAAATTATCCACTTTACATTGCACAGTGCTCTCTCTCTTGTTTATTCATATGTTGTTCTCCTATCCATAAGTCTAAAAGGTAATATATTCCATGTTCTTCTAATTTACTTATGATATCTTGCTTTATATCTAGGTCATGTATCCATTTTGACCTTATTTTGGTTAAATCCACAATTTTCTTTAACACTTGTATTCCATGTTGACCTATAACATCACTGGAAGTCTTTGTATTAGATATATAGTCACTTAACCTCGAGTACCATAAAGGAGTGGTCTTTAAACTTTTTTGATAGTGTTTTCTTATCAGCAAAACATTTTTGAGCAGGTATTCCTAATATGTGTATACTTATTTGTAAATTACAGTTATACTACCCTTTAATAATTATGCACATCATAAGGGTTTTTTGTGTTTTGTTTTGTTTTTTTTGAGACAGTCAAAATCAAGTGACTTGCCCAGGGTTGCATGTCTAGTTAGTTGTCTGAGGCCAGATTTGAGCTCAGGTCCTCATGACTCCAGGACTGGTACTCTATCTACTGTACCACTACATTATAAAATTTTTGAAAGGATAAATTAAATATTAACTCTTGATCCCCCAGGGTCAGTAGGGAGCCACTGGAATTTATTGAGGAGAGTGACAAGGTTATATCTATACTTAAAGAATATCACTTGACAGTTTTGGAGGGATAGGGGAGAGACCTGAGGCAATTGACTCAGTAATACAGGGGAGAGGTGATGAGGGCCTCACCTAAAGTGATTGGCAACTGATTGGTTATTTGGGGTAAGAGAGGGTGAGGAGATCTTGGGGAAGAGAGATAACATAAGGAGATCTGCTATGATCCATGTGGGCCACCCAAAGTGAAAAAGTCAGGGAGACTTATTCACTGGTCACTGTCTCAGAGACCAGAACCCAAGCTCCGATTGTTAAGTCGTTTTCAATTGTGCCTGAACATTTTTGACTCCAGTTTGTCTTTTCTTGGCAGAAATACTGGAGAGGTTTACCATTTCCTTCTCCAGCTCCTTTTGCAGATGAGGAAACTGAGGCAAACAGGGTTAAGTGACTTGCCCAGGGTCACACAGCTAGTGAGTGTGTAAGGCCGGATCTGAACTTAAGTCTTTCTGACTCTAGATGTAGCATTTTATCCAATGTGCCCACCTACCTGCCTCAGTGATTATATAGTCCTCTGTTCTTACAAAGTGTTCTCACATACATAATTGATTGTTGAAACAACCGTGTGAGACAAATAATGGTTCTTTATCCACTATGCCACTTAGCTGCCTTAGTATCCATCTTGGGAGGTCCCAAAAACAATGGAATCGTGGGTCTGGACCCCCCCCCACACACACCCCACAAGCACTTTTAAATTTCCCTCTGTGCTAGTATTGTTCTGACCCCATGTTTGTAATCTTCATAAAATTATATACTATTTTTTTTTTTTAAAGCAATCGGGGTTAAGTAACTTGCTCAAGGTTACACAGCCAGTTATTTCTGGGTGTGGTGCTGAGTATCTGAGCCCGGATTTGATCCAGGTCATCCCAACATTGGAGCCGGTGCTCTTACTCGCTGAGCCACCTGGCCGCCCCTAAGCAATTGGGGTTAAGTAACTTGCTCAAGGTTACACGGCCAGGTGTTTCTGGGTTGGGGTGCTAAGTGTCTGAGCCCGGGATTCGATCTCCAGGTCTTTTCAACACTGGAGCCGGTGTTCTTACTCGCTGTGCTACCTGGCCGCCCCAAAATGATATACTATTGATTATTCAGTAAACCATCTTTTTAAAAAATTTGACAACTCATTTCAAATTTCCACTAGTATATCAAATGTATCTTATGAGAGTTATACACACAGAGATACACAGAAAACCTGTCTCAGTTTCTTTTGCAAGGAAAAAAAAGATAAAAAATATTGGTGAGAGATATACATTGAAAAATGGAACACAGCTATAGCTGTTGTTAAAAGCTCCACATTGGAATTATGCTGACTCTTGCTCATCCTTTGAAAACCTGTTCTGGAAGCACATAATTACATTTTTAATCAGATAAATTTGTTTGTTTTATAACCTTTAATATTTGATTCCTTTAGTATTTGATTCCTTTGACTATGTTGTATTTTCTTTGCATTTAAAAAGTTCAGTCTAGGTATATGTTGGAAATTCTAATATAAAAAGGGAAAAAATTGATTTTAGTAGTGATTTCCCCTCCTCTTTATATTTTCCAGAAGCTACCACTTAATATGATAATTCAGTAAATAATAATCACAGGTACAGGGAAGAAGTAAGATGATTGATAAATTAATAACACCCCCCCAAGTCTATTATATTATACTTTTTCAAGTCATTGTTCCTCAATTCCATTGGGTTCATCAGCTGTGGAATTAATTGTGGGAACTATAAAAATGTTTTACTTTTTTTTTTAATTGGCAAGGCTAAATTAAAAATATGTTAACTTAAAAAAAGTTTTATCGTTAACTTTGCCTTTTCCATTGTTGTCATCTCTCTGTTTAGGGCAGTATATTTCCTTATTAGGAATCTCTAGGATCTATATATAGTTCATCATAGTTGAGTGCTTTTTAGTGCTACTGCCTGTCTTTATTAGTTATTGTATATAATGTGCTCCTTTCTGTGCTTTCATCAGTTCATAGATGTCTCCCCGTGTTGCTAAATTCCTCATATTTGTTATTCTTTACAACGTAATAATATTCCATTACATTGAATCAGCATCATAAAATGCTAGAATTGGAAGAGACCCCAGTGGCCATCTGGTCCAACCCATCTCAGAAAAGAAATCCTCACTATTATATATGTGATAAATTATCTGGCCCTTCCTTGAAGACCTCCAACAAAGGGAAACTCCTTGCCAGCAGAGGCTACCCATTCTTCTTTTGGAGACCTCTGATTGTTAGGAAGCTTTTCTTGATGTCACATTCCACCAGTGGAAGTTATACCCTCTAGGGCCAAATAGAACTAGTCTGATCCCCTTTTCCCATTCAGTTAATTAAAGTTAGGTATCATGTCTTTGAGTCTTCTCCAGGCTAAAGACTCTTTGTTCCTTCAACTATCAAAAGAACTAGGACCTTTCCCTCTCCTGGTTGACCTCTGGAAGCTCACTAATTTAGCAGTATTCTTCCTAAACTAGATTCCAGAGCTGAATGCAGTATTTCAGATGCAGTCTGATTAAATTAGAATACAAAGAGATTCTATCTTCTCCTTATTCCAGGAAGCTATGCATAAGATCTCATTAGATAATATTTTTGTTGTTGTTGCCACATCACACTGCTAAACAATAATATTAAGTTTGTGGCCAAGTTAAAAAAAAAAAACCATCCCTTTTGAAGACTAAACTACTGTCTATGCCTACCTCATCTTGTACTAGTAAAATTTATTTCTTTTGTACCCAAGTATAGGATTTCATAGCTGTTTTTATTGGATGTCATTCTAGATTCAGTCTAATAGTTGATCTGTTGAGATCTTTTTGGATCCTTACTCAGTTATGTGGTGTGATCAGTTTCAATCCCAGCTTTGTATCCTCTGAAAATTTGGTGTGTGCCATTTAAGTTTTTATTAAAGTCATTCAAAAAATGTTAAAAAATGAAAGTCTAAGTGCAGATCCTTTGGGCAATATAAAATTCTCTTGCCAGGCTGACAGGGAACCATTAATAATTGTTCAATCATTAAACCAGTTCTAGGTCCTCTGATTATATTATGATCTCGATTACCTATTTTCACGAGGATAGTTTCGAATGCTTAAACAATAAACATTTATTAAGCATCTAATAATGTGCTGAGTGCTGAGAATACAAAAAAAAAAGGCTCTCTAGGAGTTTACCATCTAACGGAGGATTATAAAATGAATTCTCATGTAAAATTTGTTCATCTGTTTTGCTGTTGATGAGGATGCATTTTGTTTCCAATTTGTTTTTTTGCTACCACAAAGAGTGCTACTATGAATAATCTGTTGATTTTTCTCTCTGTCATTGACCTTCTTGCCCAATAGTGAGATCATTGGGTCAAAAGTGAAGAAAAATCTGGTGACTTTTCTCATATAATACCAAACTGATTTCCAGCATACTTGGACCAATTCCCAGTCAAGTATATATAAAATTTGCAACAATGTATTTCTTGTATGTCTACCTCTGAAACTCATTCTGTTGTCTTCTATGTATTTTTAAACAGTTTATTGATAATATTTTTCTTTTTTTTCTCTTTTTGGATGTAGTTATCATTACCTTACCATTCCTTCCATAACTCTTCCCCCTTCAAAAAAAAAAAATCCTCCCTTGTAACAACAAGCTTAGTCGACTAAAATAAAATATACACATTGTCCATATCTGAAAACTCATGTCTCATTTTGTATTAGCTTCTTACCTCTCTACCAAGAGGTGTGAAATATAAATCATCCCCAGTTTTTTGAAGTCATAATTGGTCACTTCATTGATCATTGTTCTTAAACCTATTACCTTTTACATATAAATTCCTTTATATATAAATTATAAATCATTGCATGGATTTATACAAGCCCTCTCAACTTTCTCTGAATCTAATTTTTTTGTGTTATTTCTTATGTCCCACTAATTTTCCATTACATTCAAATACCATAATTTGGTTAGCTGTTCCTGGGTACCCTCTTCATTTCCAGTTCTTAGCTGTAATAAGAAAAAAGTGCTGCTATAGATATTTTTGTTCATATGAATCCTTTCTTTCTTTGACCTTTTTGGTAGTATAGGCCTAGTAGTAATATTACTTGGTCAAAGAACATGAGCTAAAATTTTTTTAAATTTATTTTTATTCTGAATTTTAACAAGCATTGAAGAAAATGGGTATTTCCATTTGTATAATAGGACAGAAAAAGAGGATTGTAATGAAATTGCAGATTCCTATTATGTATAGTTTTATTTTTTAAGCATATATACTAAATTCAAACTGCAGCTTTTAAAATTTTTCTACTTTATTCTTTTTGGCTTTTTTTTTTTTAAGCAATCAGGGTTAAGTAACTTGCTCAAGGTTACACAGCCAGTTATTTCTGGGTGTGGTGCTAAGTATCTGAGCCCAGATTTGATCCCCAGGTCATCCCGACACTGGGGCTGGGGCTCTTACTTGCTGAGCCACCTGGCCGCCCCTTGGTTTTGTTGTTTTTTTTTTAAGAGACGCCACAATGACCCATTTTTCTTCCTTCTTTCCTTCCTTCCTTCCTTCCTTCCTTCCTTCCTTCCTTCCTTCCTTCCTTTCTCTTGGCTACTTTATCCTTCTCATCCTTACCTTTTCACCCTTTCCCCATTGGAAAACAAAAAGGAAAAATAAAAACCCTTGTAAAAACAAATCACATTACCATATTGACTCTCTTATTCTGCATCTTAAATCTAGCACCTTTCTGTTAAAAGGTGGAAGTATGCTCCATAGTAGCTCTCTGGAATACTAATTAATCATTGCCTTGATTAGAGTTTTCAAATCTTATAAATTATTTTCTTTATAATATTATTGTATAAATTGTTCTCCTTGGTTTGCTAACTTCTCTCTGTGTCAGTTCATACAATCTTACCAGTTTTCTCTGAAACCATCCTTTTCATAATTTTTTAGGGTACAATAGTATTCCATTAGATCTATATAATATAAATTTGTTTATCCATTCCCCAATTAATGGGTGCCCCCTTAATTTCTATGACTTTGTCACTACAAAAAGAGCTTACTCTTAGGGGTAATTGTCTAGTAGTGATTTTTCATGAACAGTTTTGTGGCTTTTTGGATATAGTTGCAAATTACTTTCCAGAATGGTAGGAACAATTCATTTCCACCTACAGCACATGGGTGTGTATCTGTTTTCCTGAACTGCCTCCAATGTGTCATTTTCCTCTGTTCTCATTTTTGCCAATCTGATGAGTGTGATGCCACCTCAGAGTTGCTTTAATTCACATTTCTCTAATTATTAGTGATTTGAAGCATTTTTTAATAATGGTGATAGGTTGTATTTCTTCTTTTGAAAACTGCTTATCCCTGTCCCTTCCATTGAAGAATATTTGAATCAATTCCTTATTAAATATCATTAATAGGACCTTTTTCAGAAAAACTTGCTATAAAGATTTTTTTTTCTTTTGCTTATTATGTCATTCCCTTCTAATTTTAACTGCATTGGTAGCTTTTTTGTTTCCCTCTCAGGGCCTGGAGTTTGTTTTGTTTATAACTCATGTCCAACTCTTTGTGACCCTGTTTGGGGTTTTCTTAGCAAAAATGCTGGAGTGGTTTGCCATTTCCTTTTCCAGATGAGGAAACTGAGGCAAGCAGGATTAAATAACTTGTGCTGGGTCATCCACCTAGGAAGTCCGAGGATGAATTTGAACTCAGGTCTTCCTGACTCCACTGCTTTAGCTACTGCTCTACCATAACTACTTCCTCATTTATCCTGCCCTACCTCTTAAATCTTCCCTACCCTTTCCATGTATCCTCTGTTTCATTAATGGTTTATTTTTCCCTTTAGGATTGTATTTAATTTTGCCTGATAGGTTATTTTTGGTGATCTTATTTGTTTTGTCTTTTGCCATGTCATATTCCAAGCTTTTGGCCAGCTCTAGCTCTTCAAAGATAATCTTTTTCATCAGGAATGCTTGGAAGGCCTCTTTAGTGGAATACTAAAGGTGATTTTTTTCTCCCATAAGATTATATTCACTTTGACAGGGTAACATTCCTGGGTGAAAGCCTATATTTTTTGCCTTTTGAAATACCACCTTCAGGATTTTCTCTTCTATGTCTTAGTTTCACCGTAGACATCTGTGAACCTGAGCGGTTCCTCGTTATTTGAACATTCTAGCTTCCTGATATTTTTTCCTTTACACTCTGAGTTTTTGGCTGTGACATTCCTGGATGTTTTCAGATTGGATTTTCTTTCAGGTGCTGATTGGTGGACTCATTCTATTTTCACTTTATCCTGGTTTTTTTTCCTAGATCTTGACATTTTTCTTTTGTGATTTCATAAAATATGGTATAGTCTGATATTTCTTAATTATCTGTCCTTGATCTGTTTTCTAAATCATTCTTTTTGCTAGTAGGTACCTGACATTTTCTCCTATTTCTAATCATTTGACTTTATTTCTAATATTTGTTGTCTTAGGAAGTCATGATATTTTTAGTCTGTTTTTTTTTTTAAGGAAGTCCATACCCAGGGTAAGGTTTTCTACCTTCTGCTGTGTGCTGCTTATTCTTTGTAGTAAGCCAGGCCTAGTTTAGTCCGGGCTGGTTCATTAGGGTTGAGATTCAAATGAAATGAGATACTTGTGATCTGACAGTTAATAGAAAGAGGTTTACTTAGCAATAGCAGGAGAAGGATGTTCAGAGAGGTAGAGGATATTGAGGATGCCACTGAGTTGCCACTTTGCCCAGCTAATGTTGGTTATTCTGTGGTCTCCAGGGAACAGCTCCTCCTGCCTTGACTTTTTAAAAAATTAAGTTTTTATAGATATTTTCAATTTTGTTACATCATCAAAGTTATCTTTCCCAACCCCTCAGAAAGTCTTCCCTATAACAAAAAGTACTTTTTTTTTGAAGAAAAAAAAGGAAAAAATCAGCACAACTTCTGAATTTATTGGAAAAAGCCTGAAAACAGGTTCAATGTGTTAACACCTCTAAGACTTCCCACCTCCATAAAGTGTGGGTTAGATGTGGTCCTCTCATATTTCTTCATTTGAATCCTGCTTGATTTTTATAATTTTGTAACATTCAGTTTTGATTTTTTTTATATGTGGTTGTTCTTTCCATTTATATTGTTGTAGTTATTTTGTACATTGTTTTCTTGGTTTTATCTCACACTACATTTGTTCCTGTATATTATTCTATACTTCTCAGTATTTATCACATCATCTCGTTACATACGTGTGCCACAATTTGTTCAAACATTTCTCAATCTGTGTATATCTTTGTTTCCAATTTTTTGCTGTTACAAAAAATAGTACTCTAAATATTTTGGTATATATTAGAAGTTTCTTCTTATCAGTTCTTGGGGTATAAGCCCAGTAATGGAATCTCTGGTTTAAAAGGTGTAGATATTTTAACAGTGTGTGCCAATTAGTCCACATCCTCTCTAACACTGACCATTTTTGGTCATCTTTGCCAGTTTGCAAGGTGTGAGGTTGAAAAACTGGCTTTGATTTACATTTTCCTTAACATTAGTGATTTTGGAGCATTCTTTCATGTGGTTGTGAATCCTTACTGTTTTTATACTCAGGCACCAGCCACTTACATCTAGTGGAACCCAGGTCTTGGAGGCAGTTTCAGTACTTTTTTAGGAAAAAATTAACCCATCCTGTGTTATGATACTTTTTTCTGTGTGGTTCTACTCTTACTTGTGAAATTGTTCTCCTTGACTGGAATTACCTCTTGGGATTCTTTTAATTGTATTTCTTCATTGTCTTTTGGGTTTTCTTCTATTTATTCATATTTTCCCTGATTTGGCCCCTCTCCCTATATTTGAAATCTTCAGGTCCATATATTGGGGCTTTTATGGCTTCCCTCTTTCAGGCACTGCTAGCTTCTGGTCATCTTTTTGTGAAGTTCTGAATTGGAGAGAAGCACTTAACCTCTGTTTTTTATTATTATTCTCTTTTGTGTTCTAAAAATAATTTATTTTCCTAAAAAGATTTTGCCTTCTGGAGTGTAGGAGAGCTAGGCTTTTCTACAGACTTTCACATCATCATCTCATCCAGAAGCATGACATGAAGTGTTTTGTAGTCTTTATGGGGTGGGTTTGTGGGGTAAAGGCTAGAGGGTATTGTGCCTAGGTGCTGGCAATGTGAATCGAGGCCATTGGAAGAAGGAAGGCTTCTGTTGGGTCCGCATGGTCCAGTTCCTGAATAGAAGATGGTTCTTCTGGTCTCTTGAGAGGGTAGGGTGATGATAGGGTGGGAAAACCTGAAGAGGACCCTTGCAGCCCCTGGGCAGTCTCTTGACCAGGCAGATGGCTGTGACGGGGCCTCTGTTTAGCTTTTAAAAAACAATGTATTTTTATTTATATATTTTGTTTTTATGTTACCTAGATTTTTCCCCTGTATCACTTTATCTTCCCCTTTCCAGAGACCATCCTTTATAACAAATTTTTTTTTCAGAAAGAAGAGAAACATTCAGCAAAATTTATCAGCATATTGAAAAAAAAATATGACATTATATTAAATATTGAATATAATGTCATATTTTTTTCTCAATATGCTGATATTTAATATTTAACCTCCAAAGCACCCTATCTCTGTAAAGGAGTGAGAGAAGATAATATCTCTTATTTCCTCCGTAGGTCCTATTTAACTTCAACAAATTCAGTTATTGGTGGTTGTTTTTCCCGTGTTCCTTGTTGTAGTCATTATGTACATTGTTTTTCCTGCTCTGCTTGCTTTACTTTTTATCAGCTTATGTAAGTTATTACATGCTTCTCTGTGTCTATCCCAGTTATCATTTCTTACAGCACATTACTCAGTTACATTCACATTCCACAATTTGTTTAGCATTCCCCAGTCGATGGGAATCCACTTTGTTTCCCCTTCTTTTTTTTTTTTTTTAAAGCAATCAGGGTTAAGTAACTTGCTCAAGGTTACACGGCCAGTTATTTCTAGGTGTGGTGCTGAGTATCTGAGCCCGGATTTGATCCAGGTCATCCTGACACTGGAGCCAGTGCTCTTACTCGCTGAGCCACTTGGCCGCCCCTAAGCAATTGGGGTTAAGTAACTTGCTCAAGGTTACACGGCCAGGTGTTTCTGGGTGGGTGCTAAGTGTCTGAGCCCAGGATTCGATCTCCAGGTCTTCTCAACACTGGAGCCGGTGCTCTTACTCGCTGTGCTACCTGGCCGCCCCTTCCCCTTCTTTGTTACAGTAAAAAGTACTTCTATATTTTGTTGTATATGAAACCTTTCTTTTTTGTCAGTGACCTTGATGTATATGCTTAGCAGTGGAAGCTCTGGGTCAAAGTGAATGGGCATTAGTCACTTTATTATTACTGATGTTGTTTTTTCATTTGTTTCCAACTCTCCATGACCCCATTTGGGGTTTTCTTGGCAAATATACTGGAGGGGTTTGCCATTTCCTTCTCCAGCTCATTTCTATGAGAAAACTGAGGCCAACAGGGTTAAGTGACTTGCCGAGGGTCTTCCTGACTATAGACCTGGCACTCTACTGTACTGCCTAGCTGCCACTTAATAATAATTCTTAATAATTCCAAATTGCTTTCCAGAATGTTTGTACCAATTCAGAGCTCCACCAACAATGCTTGTCTTTCTACAGCTCCTCCAAACATTGACTTTTCCCATCTTTTGTCCTCTTTGCCAGTTTCCTCAGTGTGAAGTGAAACCTGAGACCTATTTGGATTTACTTTTCTCTTATTATTGCTAATTTGGAGTATTCTTCAGTCTGGTTATTCATAGGTTGCAATTCTTTTGGGGGGAACCATTTGTTTATATAATTTGACCATTTGTGTATTGAGGGATGGCTTTTGGTCTTACACATTTCTGTTAGTTGTCCATATATCTTGGATCTCAAACCCTTATAAGATATATTTAATACAAAGATCTTTTTCCCCATTCTACTACTTCCTTTCTTATCCTAAGTGGATTAATATTGTTTGTGCATAAGTTTTTAAATTTAATCTAATTAGAATGATTTATTTTTTCTTTTATAATTTTCCTCTTTTATTTTGTTAAGAATTCAACCTTGACCCATAGCTGTGAAAAGTATATGATTTAATTTTCTTCTAATTGTTTTATGGTATGATCTTTAACATTCACATTGTCTATCCATTTTGAATTTATTATAGTCTACTGTGTAGCTGTTGTATTATTCATTCTATTATTGCTCTGTTATTTCTTCCAGACTTCATTCTGGTTTTCCCCAAAGTTAACTTTTGAGAGTTCATTCTTAGGTAATTTATATTTTCAAGTTTATTGAATACTGGGTTATTGAATTAAATTATTTCTGACTCTCATACCAGATGGTTTTGATAATTGCTGCTTAATGACATAGTTTGAGTCTTGAAGAGACATTCTTCCTTTATTCCTACATTTTTTCATTATTTTCCTTCATATTCTAGATCAGGGCTTCTTAAACTTTTTCTACTTGTGAGCCTGTCAAATGCTGCTTAAACTATGGATCACAACCCCATGTGGGGGTTTAAGAAGCATTATTATAGTTTCTTCCAAATGAATTTTATTTCATCTAGTATTGTAAAGTATCTCCTTAGTATTTTCGTTGATATATCATTATATCTGTTGTACTAGTACTTTGGTAATAGTGTCATTTTTATTATATTGATATGCCCCAGCCATGAGCATTGAATAGCCTTCCAGCTATTTAAGTTGCTTTTTAATTTCTTTAACAAGAATTTTGTGCTTTGGTAAACTGACTCTAAAATATTTTATGTATATTTTAGTGCTTTTGAATGGGATTTACCTTCCTTTTATTGCCTCTTTGATTTTGTTACTAGTATATAGAAATGCTGTTGATTTTCATGAGTTTCTTTTGTAGCCCTCGACTTTGCTAAAGCTATTAACTGACTCAATTCCTATGCTGATTTTTCTTTTTCTTTTCCATTTTTCAAATGCTTTATTAACTTCTGATTTACATCATTCGTTTCCTCCAGATCTTGAGTTACAAATTTTCTCCCCGTTTTTCCCCTACCCACTGCCCCCAAATAGCAGTCCCACAGGATATCCCCTCCTCCAATCTACTCTCTCCCATATTTTCTCCCATACCCCTTTTGACTTTTCCAGTAGGGCATGGTGGATCTCTATGCCCCAGTGCCTGTATATCTTATTTCCCAATTACATGTAAAATAGTTTAATAATAGTGTATATATGTGTGTGTGTATAATATATATTTAAATATATATTTATATATTTAAATATATATATTTATATATATTTAAACATTTGATTTTAAAACTTTGAGTTCCAGATTCATTCCCTTCCTCCCTTTGTCACCCATTCTTACTGGGAAGATAAGCAGTTCAGTATAGGTTGTACATGTGTAGCTAATGCAAAACAATAACATAGTAGATATATTATAAAAGACTGACTATATTTCCCTCCCTCCCATCCCACCTCCCACTTGTTCTATTCTCTGCTTTGATCCCATCCCTTTTCAAAAGTGGGTGCTTCCAACTTCCCTCCCACCCAGCCTGCCCTCCCTTCCATCATCTCCCCTCTCATCCCCTTCCCCTTTACTCTCCTGTATGGTGAGATACCCTATTTAGTGTGTATTTCATTCCCTTCCCAAACCAAATTCAATGAGAATAAGGTTGACCCATTCCCTTTTGCCTTCCTATTCCTCCCCTCCATTGTAACCATTTTCCCTTGCGTCTTCTATATGAGATAGTTTACCCCATTCTGTCTCTCCCCATCTCCTCTCATTATATTCCTCTGTCACCTCTTAATTTTACCTTTTAAGTAACATCCCTTCCTATTAAATTGGTCCTGTGCCCTCTATGTATACCTGTAAATATATATACACACATTCACATATGTATTCATATGCCCATATATCCTCATATATAGACATATATATATACATATATATTTCTATTCCCTTCAACTATTTTCATACTGAGAAAAGTTTCATCAGTTACAATTATTGTTTTTCCATGTAGGAATGTTAATAGTTCAACTTTGATAAGTTCCTTATGATTTCTTTTCCCTGTTGACCTTCTCATGCTTCTCTTGCTTCTTGTATCTGTCAAATTTTCTATTCAACTCTGGTTTTTTTCCTCAAGAATACTTGAAAGTCCTCTATTCCACTGAATGACCATATTTTCCCCTGAAACATGAGACTCGGTTTTGCTGGGTAGGTGATTCTTGGTTTTAATCCCAGCTCCTCTGCCCTCCAGAATATCATATTCCAAGCCCTTCGATCCCTCAGTGTAGAAGCTGCCAGATCCTGGGTTATCTTGATTGTGTTTCCACAATATTCAAATTATTTCTTCCTGGCTGCTTGTAATATTCTCTCCTTGATCTGGGAATTCCAGAACCTGGCTATAATATTACTAGGAGTTTTCTTTTTGGGATCTTTTTCAGGAGGTGATTGGTGGATTCTTTCAACCTCTATTTTGCCCTCTGGTGCTAAAACATCAGGGCAGCTTTCTTTGAGACCTTCCTGGAGGATGATTTCTAGGTTCTTACTTTGATCATAGCTTTCAGGTAGTCAAATAATTTTTAAATTATCACTCCTGGATCTATTTTCCAGGTCAGTGGTTTTTCGCATGAGATATTTCACATTGCCTTCTATTCTTTCATTTGTTTGGATCTGTTTAACAGCATCTTGTTTTGTCTTAAAGTCATTAGCTTCCATTTGCTCCAATCTAATTCTGAAGCACTGATTCTCCTCAGTGAGCTTTTGAGATTCTTTTTCCATCTGGCAAATTAGACTTTTTAAGGCATTCTTCTCTTCATTGCCTTTTTGAGTCTCTTTTGCCAATTGAGTTAGTCTATTTTTTAAGGTGTGATTTTCCTCAGTCAGGCTGTTGGCTCTCATTTCGTAATTTTCTTGCATTGTTCTCATTTCTCTTCCCAATTTTTCCTCCACTTCTCTTATCTGCTTCTTAAGGTCCTCTATGGCCTGTGACCAGCTTGTATTTTCCTTTGAAGCTTTGGATGCAGGAGTTCTGACTTTACTGTCTTCCTCCTGTTCCATGCTTTGATCCTTTTTGTCCCCAAAATAGGAGTCTAATGTTGGAATCTTCTGTCTGCTTCGTTTCCTTTGCCTGGTCATGTCACCCCTCAGTCACTTGACCCCAGGGCTTTTTGCCATAGTAGGACTCTGCCACCAGACAGGGAAGTTGTCGTCCCAAACGCTGGGGTTTTCTCAGCTGCCAGAGGTATTAGATGGGTGCCCTCTCTGAGGCCTCCACCAGCTCTGGCAAGCTGGACACACGCCCCAGGACCTTCACCCTAGACTGCAATCCAGATCCAAGCACGTTAAAGCAAGAGCAATTACGGTAATCCCCTCAGACTGGTCACTTGGTCCCCCTACACTCTGCAGGCCAGGAGCTGAAGCTGCCATGTGGTGCTGGCTGGCTGTGCTGGGCATCTCAGCGGCTTCTCGCCCCGGGGGCAAAAGCTGAAGCACTCCCACTTAATGGGTCCCAAAGTCCAGACTGCACTGACCTCTCACTTTGTCCTTCGCATCTATGTATTGATAATTCTGGAAAAGGCCACAGCTGCTGCTGATCTGGAGTCCCTCTGGCCGATGGCTGGTCAGACCCACCCTGGGACTAAAACCTCCGGCTCTCTGGGGCGTGGGCTGGGCTCCTAGAGCACTGCGCTGACCGATTCCAGCCGACCTGCTGGGCTGTCCTCAGCAGGAGATTAGCTTCTCTGTGTCATTTTGTGGGGTCTGCAGCTCCAAAGATTTTTACATTGATTGGGGAAGGTGGAAGCCAGAGCCCCTCGGAGGTTGTGCTTCTACTCTGCCATCTTGACTCCGCCCCTGGAACTCATCCTATGCTGATTTTTCTAGGATTTTCTAAGTAAACAATTATGTTAAGAGTAAATAGAGATAGTTTTCTTGCCTCTTTGTTTATTTTAATATCTTTAGTTTTGTTCTTTTATCTTATTACTCTTGCTAGCATTTCTAGAAGGATATCAAATAATAGCATAGAAAGGGTCCATTCTTGCTTCGCTCCTCTGTTTATTAGAAATCCTTCTAACATATCTCCACTGCATATAATGCTTGCTTTTGGTTTTAGATACTTAAAAAAAATCATATTTTTAAAAAAGCTTTCACTGTACCTATATTTTGTAAGATTTTTTTTGTTTTTTTTGTTTTGTTTTGAATATGAATGTGTTGTATTTTATTAAGGCTTTTCCCAAATCCATTGAGATAATCATGTGATTTTGGATATTCTTTTTGACTAATCAACTTCGATGCAACTCTATAGTCTCTTTTTCTCCCATTCCTCTCCACCTCTTCCTTCTTGTTTTTAACCTCTCTATAGTGTTAGCATTTTATTTACTGATTTCTTTTTCTTTTATTTGGTTATCTAATTCTTCCCCTTTTTTACTCATTTCAATTACATGGTTTTTTCAAAATCCCCTCCCCTTCAACTTATTTTGTTTATTAGTTTTTCCTTTTCTGAACCTTTTACTAAGAAAGATTTGTATACCTTCTTCTTTTCATAATGATCTTCTCTTTATGCCTATTCTGAACTTTTATTCTTTGGTTTATGATCTATATATTTATTCCTTATTCTTCTTATTTTCCTTATGGAATTAAAGCTTTTGAAGTACCAAATTTGAGCTTCTATTCTAACCAATTTCTGTTAATGTCTTCATAGATTGTTCTTGCTTTCATCATCCCTTTCTATGTTGTGCATCACTCTTAGTAGTATCAATTTATGAGAAAAGTGATGAGGATAGAAGCATTGCCCCATAGTAGAAATTACTGTGTCTAAATCTTGCTGTATACTTTTACCTCCTTCCTTTTCTATTATTGTCCTCCCCATTTGTCAAGTAGTCAGTGTCCTTCCACCCTTCCAGATGGTATGATTCCTTCTTTTCTGAGGAAGAATGTTGTCCCTGGAGATGCAATACTCTTTCAGATTAAACCCATTGTAGGTTTCCCTCTTTCATTATAGTGTTCTTCAGTAGGACTCCTTTCTCTGTTGGATTGAGATATCTGCCCTTTTCATTCTCCCTTTAAAAGTTTTCCCTTTTGATACTTCTTCCACTCTCCTTTTTTTTGGGGGGGGGGGGAGGAGGCAAGGCAATTGGGGTTAAGTGACTTGCCTGAGGTCATGCAGCTAGTAAGTGTTATCAAGTGTTTGACACGGGATTTGAACTCAGGTCCTTCTGCCTCCAGGACCAGTGCTCTGTTCACTGCACCACCTAACTGTCGTCTCTCACTCACCTTTACCCTTCTTGTTCAGACACTACAAGAGTTAGAACTTCCTTTTGTTATTTACTCATAGACTTGATTAGTGTATATCACACATTCTCCTCTATCCTCTACCTCTCTTCTCTTCATTTATATGCCCTACCATTCTGGAATTTAGTCCCACAGAATATATTGATTCTGTGGGAGGGTTTCTGGGGTTTATTTACCGTTTGATGTTTAAGGCCTGCTCCTCTATCATTACTTCTATTTCCTTAAATTCTGCTTTTATCTTTAGCCTCCTGCATACTTAAGAAAATCTCTTAAAAGTCTTGCTGTTTAATTTTTTTAAACCAGTAAGTCAGTCTTTTTCTTTCTGTACTTTGTCTTTCTTTGGTGTTGTATTTGTTTACCTCTTATGTTTCTGTTTAGAATGTTTGCAAGTCAAATAAATATTAAGATTTTTTCATTGATGGTTAGCCTCAGATTTGCATGGGATATGCTATTTTGAGTTGCATCTTGAGTTCTTTTACTTCTTGGAATATATTTTTGTATAATGTATAGTGCTGTATTATTTAAATTTCCTTTCCTTTACATTTCAGATCTTTTGCCCAGTTGCTTACAGGATGTGTTGTTTGTCGTCATTGGAATTGTTAAGCTTAGTCAGAGGGTTTTGTCTTAGAGTTTGAAACATAAATTTTTTCTAGAAGCGATCAATGGATTCTTTCATTTGATGCTTTGTTTTTTTGCATTCAGAAATTCTGGGTAGTTTTCTTGCAATATTTTCTGCATTATGATGTTTATCTTTTTCCATTTTGCAATGTTCTTTTAGGAGACCTGTGATCCTTAGGTTGTCTCTGTGCATCATCTTTGAAAATTAGTGTCTTTTGCTCATATGGAGATCATATTTTGTTTTAGCATTATTGCTTCTTGCTTGTCTTCTTCATAATTGACCTTTATCTCAGTATATTTGTATTCCATATCTATTGTTCTCTCTTTTATCTTGGGAGAGACTCAGTTTTTCTGTTCTGTTAATTATTCCTTCTGTGTAGGCCATAAATTCTGACATTTATTCCCTTCTAACTTCTCTTATGGTTTCCATTCATCTTTTGAACAATTCTGGAATATCTTGTTGTGGTTCCATGCTCCCTTGGGATTTCAAGGGGCACTGTTTCATCAAGCATTAATTCAGTTTATATATATATATGTATATATATATATAAATGTAATATAATATATATAAATATATATAATATATATATATTTCTTTGAGAAGTTTGTAATCTTTTTGAGGTTTTAGTCTGAATGCTTCCTTCTAATTTTAGTATTGTTCTTGTTGATCTGTCTCTTTGTTTTCCAAATTCCTAATGGAATTTTCTTCTTCTGGGAATTTTTGATGACTTTAGCCTTTTTCCCTTATATTTTCCTTTCACTTACTTTCTGACTCTTCTCCCTTTGATGGTCAGAATACTAGAATGCACAGCCTTCTCCCATATAGTTGGGCTAAAGTTAATGTCTGCTTCCTGGCAGAATATATTCAGTAAGAGAAGAATATCTTTAGAAGTTCTCAAGCCCAGTCCTATGACTGGCTTTGTGAGGCCTTGTGGCAGCTGGTGAGGAAGTACTGCTAAAATTGCCTTAAGGATTCTCTAGTGGTCATCTTACTTTCTTCTCCTGTGAATTCAGCTGTAATTACTCTACCTCTAGTGTATAATTCCTACTTTGGATTTTTTTTTGGCCGGGGTGGCGGGGGGTGGAGATTACTGAGAGAAGATGGAGAAAATGTTTAGTCTTATTGATCATATGACTTGAAAGTCCTACTTGCATCAGATAGCTGTTTATTATGTGTATTTATTTTACTTTTCCAGGTATAGTACACATTGCTCTCCATGATGCTATGCTGTATGTTTCTGCCAAACCAGTCTTCTTGCTATTCTCCATTAACTACATTCCATTTCCTTTCTATATTCCTTTGCACTGGCTATTCCTCATGCCTGAAAATATACCCCTTCCAACCTCCTATAGGAAACCTACCTTGAATCCTCTAGTTGTTAGTAACCTGTTCTCTCCAAAATTATTTTGGATTATACATATATATTCATATATATGTATATATATTTATATAGTATGTCTATGTATATACACCCTATATATGTGTATGTGTGTGTGTTTTCTTTTTTACCTTTCCAAGTTGTGTGTATCCCTCTCTCAAATATAATGTAAGCTCCTTGAGTGAAGGGAAATGTTTCATTTTTTAAATCTGCTTTGTACATACTAGGTACTTAATAAATGCTTATTAAATGAATGAATCTTTAATTTACTTTAAATGGAATAAGTATGATTTTAATTAAATGGAAATAGTAACCAGATCTTGGCTTGAGCCTCTTAAAGAACAGGGATTAATCTGGTCTCTGTAGCATGAATTATAGTTTTCCACAGTGCCATGTGAAATTTTTTAATAAATGTGTTTGGATGAGATGATGGGGGTGAAATGAGATAGAGAAGAGTTTATTTTTCAGGGTGGGAAGAAGAGGTATGTAGGAAGAGGCCAGTGGAAAGACTGATAATTTAGACCTCTTTTATGAAAATGTAATTTTAATGAAGGCAGCTTGAATTTCATGTTAATATTAACATTTTAAAATAAGTTTGTATTGGAAAAATTTTTACATTGCCCCCTTGTGATATGGTTACCAGTATTGAGCAGTTTTTAAGGTTTCCAGTTTTGGAGAAAAATGTTTTTACACTTTGCTCTGTTCCTTGTAATCTCTGCAGGGGAAATAAACTGAGTTGTGTGAAGATGCAACTGACTTTGTTAAGCACACATGTACATGTCATCCTTTCTTTCCCTCAGAGCCACCATGGATACTGCTGGCCATAGCCTTGTCCTCCTGCAGCAGTTGAATATGCAGAGGGAATTTGGTTTTCTCTGTGATTGCACAGTTGCCATTGGAGATGTTTACTTCAAAGCTCATCGAGCCGTGCTTGCTGCTTTTTCTAACTACTTCAAAATGATATTTATTCACCAGACTAGGTAAGGTTATAAACATTTATGTATTTATTTGCTAGTTAATATTTTTTGGTTTTTTTTTTAAAAACACACTTCCTTTAAGCCCTGTACAGCCATAGGACCTTCCCTTTATAGCAAAGGACAAGTTAAAGGCAATAAGCCATCACAGCAAATGCATCTGATAGTCTGTGCCATATTTTCTACCTTTAGTCTACCACTTCTCTACCAAGAGGAGGAAAGTGTGTATCACCATACATATTCTTCAGGTAAGGATACATTTTTTGTAAATCAGAACACTTATTAATATTAGAAATCATTAGAATTCTACCATAGTACTATACCTTATGATGTGAACCTTGATGTGGGACTGCCTCAGTTAATAAAATTATATTATCTTTTTAAAGAAGCATCTTTTTGTTATATCAGTAACTGAAACTTGACTCCTTCATTCCCCATTTGGGTCTAATATAGACATGCCTTTTGAATTCTACTACATAATTAATTATGTTATATAATATGGTTCCATTATAATAGTTATGGTAACACCTTGAATTCAAATGAAAACTTTTAAAAGGAGTGTAAAGTCCTTCTATATGCTATCTCATGTTCTTCTAACATCTCTTTTAGGTGGTAGGTGTATATTAGTTCTCTCATCAGTAAAATGTGAAGAATGACTCCCAAAGAAAACAAGTAACTCATATAGCAGTAATTGGTCACAACTAAGTTTTGCTTTAGAGTCAAAGTTTTGCATACGTGTACACACACAGCTAGGTGGTGTAGTGGGTAGAGCACTGAACTTGGAGTCAGGAGGACCTGAGTTCAAATCCAGCCTCAGATACTACACACACAGAAAGATACTCCAATATCTTTGCCAGGAAAACACCAAATGGGGTCACAAATAGTCAGACACAACTGAAATGACTGAACAGCAACAATAAATGTGTATACACACAGACACACAGAGAACCATATATAATCTGCATACATATTCCTCCAAAGGATACAATTTAATTTTAAGATACATTGAAAGATGGAGGAAGGAGGAAAGTTCTTATAAAATCCAGTGTTGAAAGTCTGGATCCAAGCCTCTGACATATACTGGCTGTGTGACCCTGGATAAGTCATTTAACTATCTATTTAAGTTCATCCCAGTTTGGTAGTGGCCTGGATTATTTTAAAGAGTAAAGAAAACTTGGATGAAATTGAGAATTAATTTCACAGTATCAGTGTTTCTGGGAGATAAAACCATATGCTCATAGAGTTAGACTACAAAGGATAACAGAGGTCATCTAGTCTAACTCCCTCATCTATGTGCTTCTAGACACAGAAGGGGAAGTAACTTGTTGAGGATCGCACAGGTAGTAAATGGCAGAGCCAAGATTTGAAGCCAGGTCATCTGAGTCCAAATCCAGTGCTCTTCCTTCTCATTGTATGCTGAATCCTTGTTAGCTCTTTTTATCAGTGTCTAGCATAGAAAATACCTTTTTCACTTTAGAAGTAGGACCTTCAAGGGGGCAGCTAGGTTGCACAGTGAATAGAGCACTGGCCCTGGAGTCAGGAGGACCAGAGTTCAAATCCAGCCTCAGACACTTGACACACAAGCTGTGTAACCTTGGACAGGTCACTTAACCCTAGTTGCCTTGCCTTCCCCCCTCAAAAAAAAAAGTAAGACCTTCAGATCAGCCTCCTGGGAGAGATTTTTATTTTCTCAGGATTTTTTTTATTCTTCATCATGAAATCATACTTTATCACATTGGATATCAGATGTACCTTTGATGATTGGTCCTTAAAAAAAAAATCTGACCTTGTTTATAGTCCATAGGTGTCCTTTTTTAAAATTTATTTTTATTCTGAATTCAGACACCAAATGAAATGAACTTTTCCATATCCATGTTGTTTCAAAAGTCTTAGTGTAGCTTTAAATCTTAATAGCTTATATTAGAACAGAAAAAGATAATATTATATGTGTGTGTAATTATAACCTGACTGTTTCATATTATATATATGATATATATCCATATATCCAGATACATATATGTGTGTATACATACATACATACATATATATATATATATATATATATAGAGAGAGAGAGAGAGAGAGAGAGAGAGAGAGAGAGAGAGAGACGGAGAGAGAGAGAAAGACAGAGAGAGAGAGAGATCTGGTAACTTTCAAAGCTGTCCTGCTTATCTGGCTTTCTTTCTGGTATTCATTTTGTTTTTCTCTCCATTTTTTAAAATCCTAGGAAAGTTTTTAAGATTCTTGAAATATGGTGAGTTTTTTTTGTATAACTAGCAAATCTTAGTTAACAGAAATTAAGTGGTGTAAAAGATATTATCCTGGAAATGTGTGTTTGCCATCAGAAATGAGGGTGGGTCAGTCACATAATAATAGGGAGAGCTCATAGATGGATAGCTTAGTTCTGTACTAGTATCTACAAAATGTTAGAAAGAGAAGGGATTTCACTGTATTGGGTCGATAGAGCTCCTTTGGAGGATTTATGGCAGCCCTGTGCACCATATGGCCCACCAAAGGATTTCGAATGGCCAGCAAAAAATGTAGAGGATGTAAAAGAAGCCTATACGAGATCCTGACCATGGGCTACTTTGGAGGGCTATAAGCAGCCTGCAGGCTCTATGTTGTCCAGGCCTGATTTATGAGAAGATATAGATTCTCATAGGAGCAGGTATGAATGGGTCATAAGTTGTACTAATTGAGGGAGTACCCACATCAATGAAATCAGTAGCTCCATTGAATAAAGGAACTCTTATAACTGGCATAAAAACTACTCTCAGCAGACCATTTTGATGGGTGTGGGCCAAAGAAAGTCCACTGCTGGCATCATGCCTTGGCCAGCAATCCCTTTCCTTTACTGTTAACATTTCATTAGGGGATGGGAGTGGACAGCTCCCCACAGTTTTTAGGTATTTCACTAATTTCTTTCTATTACTTGAATGCTAAATTTACCTACAAAGATTAGGTGTTTTGTGGGGGTTTTGTACATTTATTTGTTCAACAAATGGTTTACTTTATATCTTAGTGGGGTGTTTGTATAAGTAAGGGATAGGGTGCTGACCCCCTAGAGTCAGGAAACCAGGATCCAAACCTTTGAACTGTACTGGCTGTGTGACCACATGTAAGTCGCTTCACCAGTCCAGTGCCCCACAGAAATATAGATGCCGAGCAGTTTCTGGATCTTTATTAGTAAAGAGAGTTTTTTCCCTGGAAATAACCTATACCAGTGCAATCATAAGTCAGATCACATACATGCATATGTATACATATCATCATCATCATCACAGGTAGATAATTTAGAGACAGAAATAAGTCCAGTAAAATAATTATTAACATTTTCCATTTTCCATCTGTATACTACCTTCTAATTTTGAATTTTTAGAAACAGAACCATGACAAAAAATAAATGAAGAATTGCTAGTGGACCTGAAAGTGATAAATATAAATTCAGGTTACTCTATCCAAGGAGATCCTCAACTCTGGTATGATTACAAAGAAGTACCTTCAGCTTAACATTGTATCATTTTGTCAAAGTAACTTTGTTAAACATGGGGCAGAACAGTTGTCTACTTTGACAAATTTAATTTTGTGTTTTCTTCTTTTAAACAGTGAATGCATAAAAATCCAACCAACTGACATCCAGCCTGATATATTCAGCTATTTATTGCACATTATGTACACTGGGAAAGGGCCAAAGCAAACTGTGGATCATGGCCGTTTGGAAGAAGGGATTAGATTTCTTCATGCAGACTACCTTTCTCACATTGCCACAGAAATGAACCAAGTATTTTCTCCAGAGACTGTGCAGTCTTCAAATTTATATGGGATTCAGATCTCAACCACACAAAAAACCACAACCAAGGAAGGACTGGAGATGAAAGAAAACCCTTCCAATAGCAATGGAAACAGAAGCGTTGCCCAGGGTGACCACCCACAGTTACAGCTCTCTCTTGCTATTGGGCTAGATGATGGCACTCCGGACCAGCAGATATCTCATGCTTCTTCCCAGTCAATGGAGGAACTCCAGAAACCTCCAGTGTCTATCAAGCAAGAGAGGTGCGACCCTGAATCTGTTGTCTCTCAGAGCCACCCCTCACCCTCTTCAGAGGTAACAGGCCCAACTTTTACTGAAAATGGCATCAAAATTCACTTGTGCCATTACTGTGGGGAACGCTTTGATTCACGTAGTAACTTACGAGAGCATCTCCACACCCATGTGTCTGGGTCTCTTCCTTTTGGTGTCCCAGCCTCCATCCTGGAAAGTAATGACCTTGGTGAAGTACATCCAATCAGTGAAAACAGTGAGGCTCTCAGTGAGTGCCACCGGCTCAACACCTTCCTTGTCAAAGAAAATGAGCAGCAGCCTGACCACCCAAATCGGGGCAGCATGGAACCGTTACAGATCAGTCAGCTGTCTCTGATCTCCAAAGACACAGAACCGGTGGAATTAAACTGTAACTTTTCTTTCTCGAGAAAAAGAAAAATCAACTGTACAATCTGTGGTCATAAGTTTCTCCGGAAGAGCCAGTTGCTGGAACACATGTACACACATAAAGGTAAACCTTATAAATATAACCGGTGTCGAGGTTTTGGTAATACAGTGGCCCAGAGATTTCAGCCATATTGTAACAGCTGGTCTGAGGGCTCTCTGAAAAGTTCTAGTTTGTCTCAAGGCCACTTAGATTCATCGTGTACTTTAGAGTCTGATCTCACGCAAGAAAATGTGGACACCATCCTAGTAGAGTAGCTATTTCCCCCCTGAAACAGCATCATTAGCTTTGAAAACAAGGGGGAAAATTATATAATAATTTTTATTTTCAATTCCAACCTCCTAGCCCCCTTTCAGTATTACTGGTTTGTTTACTTTGTCATCCAAGATTTCAAAAGCCAACAGATTTCATTTCCAAAGTGGTAACATTAATTTAAAATCAGCATTGCCCTTGATAACAATACAACAATGAAATGACTAATTTAAAGGCAAACTTTCCATTAATTAGCTGGATAATTCTTTAGAAAGCATCTAAAATAGTCAAATGGAATTCAGGAATTTGAAATTGATCATTTAAGTTATTCCAGAACGTAGAGTTTTAAAAATTGTCCTATGGAGTTTGAAGTAGATCAATTATGTTATAAAAGGGTATTTCAGAGCCTAACTATTCGTTAATATCTCACATAAATCACCAACTCTACAAAGAAGATTCTATAATGTTTTCATTATATAGAAAATAAGTAATTGTTAAATAAACATGCTAAATACAAAGTACCAGAATTGGGTACTGAAGCATAACTTTCATTAGTTATGAGTATGGTTTTTAAGTTCCTTTTTAAAACTCCCAATCCCTAAAACATAATGATATGAATTAGAAAGATTAAAGCATAATAAATGTAGAGCCATCTTCCCTTAGTCTCAAGAAGTCACCCACACAACAAAGATAATTTTTTAAAATAGTTTTTTTAGTTTGCTATTTATCTTGTCCCAACATTAAAGAACTAAAGTCAGTATTCCATGACCATGTCTAAAACCTAAAACCTTCCCATTCATAAGTTTAATGTGACTCCCATTTCTAATAGTACTCTTCCTAAGACTAAGACAAAACTAAAATTGTCAGAAGGAATGATTCATTTTGCTACTTTCACTAGTCTTGTAGACTTCAGTTATTAGAATGCCAAAGGAGTTTAGTTAACTTATTTTTTATGTTTTTAAAATATGTTAAAACACTCAGAATTCCAAAACAACCAATGGTGGTTGTAGTGATTTGTGATTAAGACTGAAATATAAGAAAATAATAGATTCGTTTAAGCTTCTTTATTGCATAGTGTTGTTCCCTGAGTGTACCATGACACTTGCCTACCTTTCAGTAAGGAGTCAGTTGAGAAGACTATTTCAGCTAGTACTGATAAAGATGATTTTTCAGGGAAAGCATTTAAGTTTAAGGGAATAAGCTTTTTCCAGATGCTGATTAAAAGAAGGCAAGGGTCCACTGAGCTTTTTAGTTTCAGGGTTGGTACATAGGGAACCACAGCCCAGTGTCTCTTGCTGGAGAGTTGTGATAAGATTGCTGTTTGGGGTATTAAAGTTTATTAATCTTTAACTTTATTCTTTTATTTCAGTCAGGCCTCAGGCCACAACTGGCCACATTTAGTCACAAGTGTATTCATAATTTATTTTAAAATAATTCATACTTTAAATTAAAATGTAATTGTTTCCCTTTAAGAATATGTAATTTTCCTGTTTTTTCACTTTATTTCTTTAATTCTTCCCCCTATCATTGATATAAGTCACTGAATAGGAAGTAGATAGTTAAACAATGAAATTAGTTATATCCATCTTAGGTGTTATTGGGCATAGAGCCAGGGAAAAGAAGAATGAAGTTATAGGAGGAGGGCTGCCAGACATCCTAGCCTTGCCCCCAAGCAATCTCAGATTGAAGAATATTGATTTAAAGAAGTTCATTTTGATTTGTTTGGATGGTTTTGAGAAAAATATTGGTTGGCTAAAATGCAAAATAAGTCTATATGTATAGTCTTTCCTTAATCCTCATGCTATCTCTCTGTTTTAGGAAGTGGAAAAGCACTACTAACTCCATTTTACAGAAAAAACCCCAATACCTGAATCCCAGAGGTCAAGTGGTGGTGGTGTGGGGAACTGAACCCAACCTTCATTTGTTCATTTATTCATACATACACACATACATACTACATACATGCATTCATTTGTTTAGCAAACTTTTGTTAAAGCACCTTTTGTGTGCTTCACACAATGTTCTAAGTCTAGTGTTATAATAGACACAAAGACTGGCAAAGAAAGATGTTTTTAAAAACAATCAGTGAAATAATTTGGGACTTCATTTTGTCTTCTTCCACATAGGAGTGCAGCATCAACCTACTTCACAGGGATGTAGTGTAAATCAATTCAGTAGTGAGTTTAGAGTTCTTCAGAATACATATGCTATATAAATAAACTGGGTTTTTTTTTAAAGCAATCAGGGTTAAGTAACTTGCTCAAGGTTACACGGCCAGTTATTTCTGGGTGTGGTGCTAAGTATCTGAGCCCAGATTTGATCCCCAGGTCATCCCTACACTGGAGCCGGTGCTCTTACTCACTGAGCCACCTGGCTGCCCCTAAACTGGGTTTTTTTGGCCTATAATTCATCAGTATGGGAAATTCCACTGAATTCAGATCAGTGACTTGTCTGTGACTTACTTAGAACCTTTGGGGGTTGCCCATGGTCATGGACAATAAGCATCAGAGTCTGGGCTTGAACCTGGATCTGCCTAACCCCGAGGCTTTCTGACTATCCATTCTGCCACTTTGGCAATAAGCATTACCACATTATTAAACAAATACAATGCACAGATGTCATTTATGAATCATCTTTAGAAATCTCCCGTCACTTTCCAGACCTTAAATATAGTGGGTTCCTTGTCTTGCATTTACCATCTGCTAATTCAGATGTGACAGCTGTGGACCCAAGCAGATTCCAGAAAAGTTCTGTACTTTTCAGAGATGTTGGTTATGATGTAATGGCATTTTAAAAAAAAATCAGATAGACTGTGTCTGATGGTTGTTAGGGATTTTGTCAGTATTTAGAGAAAGTTAATTTCTTCTGCCTTACAAGGAGACCAAGAACTTTCTGATTTATAATTGGCCAGATTATTATTTCTTGCTCTGATCTTGTTTTCCTATCCTTAAAAATTATAAGAGATAAGCCTACTTCACAGGTGTTATGAGAATTAATGTATAAAACTGTCAAATTGCTCAGTCTTGCTAGTCCCACATGCAGGAGAACTTTGCTGTTCCTTTCCTCTGTTCTTTAGCTAAACATGGAATTTCATTATTTCAACCCTTAGAAACATGAAAATTCTCTAGCTTGTTAAAGCTTCCTCTTATGAGGCATCAAAGTTGAGGAATGAATCCCTAAAATCTGAGACTTGGGATATGATATATGAATGTGAACTTTAAATGTGTTCTAGTATCACTAAAAATCAGCTAATTTCTTCTTCATACCTTGGAAGACACATTGAACAGTAACAGAAAAGCCCTTTGCTTTCTAGGTAATACAAACAAAAAAGGAAAAAAAGGATAATGAAACATATCATCAGTTCATGTTCTTTTTTATCCATGCTATTGGAAGCAAGACCTCAAACAAGGTTAAAGGAAATATAGTAGTCTTAGGATGGTACAATTTCAGTATAAAAAAGCCTTTTTGCTTAGGCAAGTTCTTGATGTTGAAACTGAAGACTTGAGTGTCATTTTAGGTAGTAATTTAGGTGAAAATACAGTCTGCGTGAAGAGTACAAAAAGCCCCACCTAGTTTAGTCTTTTGTCTTTATATGTTTTAAACTGTAAATGTAGCTGTATAGTATTTTCTTATGGCCATTGACTTTACAATTCTTCATACCAAAATCCATAAATGATTATTCTGTGATATAAATCTATGTTTGTACAGTTGGACTTTAGGGGGAAATTGTAGTGAGGTTATCAACCTTTCTCCCCAAACCACCTCTCCCAAGATTTAATCTTTTAAGTACCAGAAAAGCCAAGCCTATGATGTTTCAAAGCAAGGAGGAGCCAATCCATTGTGCTTTACTTGGTATGTGTCTATGATGAACCTTGTACACCTAGGCTAATGCTTATCCAGCTACATTTCTTTCCTATTACTGACTCATCTCTGTTGTATGCCTGCTGTTTTGTCAGGTAGATAAAAATATGCGCTGGAGGCATTTTTAAAAATACTTGGATTACAAAACTTGCATAGTTAAAAAAAAAAATAAAGCCCCCATAAGAGAGCTTTCAAGGGATAGGTAACACATAGAACAGAGAGCAGACCAATGCCAATAATAAATACACTGTATTATTGCATGACAAAGTTATGCAGTTCAATTTATGATGAATTTAAAATGTTTAGAATACCTGTTCCTTTAAAAATAAAACTCATCTTTTAATTGGAATGGAAGCTATTGCATTTTCATGTGTTTTATCAAGAAAAAATAAATTTGTGTGACAATTTACAGTACTGTTTGATTGTTTGTTTCCTTAAGCGTTTGATTTGTGAAACATGTTTGAAAAACATATGGATTGTGATAAACCACTAAAATTGTTTTTTATTTTTAAAATATTCAGCTTATTTAAGTATATGTTGATGTGAAGAAGTGAAAAAAATTGGGCAGGTGGTCTATTTGCATTTACTCACTGACACTTTACATTTCAGCTCTGAAACTGAAGTTGCTGGGCTCTCACAGGTAACCTCCATCTTTCATATGATTTGATAAATATTTGTAATCCCAGTACAGACAGAGTTGTGGTTTTTAAAAAGAATACCTCACAACCCACATGGAGTTTTATGAGATCAGCTTTTTATTCTCAGAATAGCTCTCTCTTCTACTATCCTTGGTTGATTCCCCCAGTCACTTGGCTGATGTATAATTTGGGATTGTAAACTAAATCTTTAATAAAACAGGCATACCTTAGAAACATTGTGGCTTCTGAATATTGCAACAAAGTGAGTCACAAATTTTTTTGGTTTTCTAGTGCATATAAAAGTTATGTTTATACTATACTGTAGTCTTTGAAGTATGCAACAGTATTATATCTAAAAAAAGTACATAGCATAATTTAAAAATACTTCATTGCTAAAAAATGCTAACCATCATTTGAGCCTTCAGCGAGTCATAATCTTTTTGCTGGTGGGGTGTCTTGTCTTGGTGTTGATGGCTGCTGACAGATCAGGGTGGTGGTTGCTGAAGGTTGGGGTGGCTGTGGCAGTTAAGATAAGACAACAGTGAAGTTTGCAGCATTGATTGATTCTTCCTTCTTTCGAGAAAGATTTCTCTTTGGCATGTGATGCTGTTTGATAGCATTTGAACTTTTTTCAAAATTGGAGTCAGTCCTCCCAAAACCTTGCTGCTTCTTTATCAACTAAATGTAATATTCTTCAGTATTATTGTGTCATAGGGAATAGGGAAGCCCAAGGAGAGGGAGGGAAATGGGGGAACGGCGGATGGGAATTATCAGAATACAAACAACATTTATTGATTGTTTGCTGTCTCATATGGACATGATTCATGGCATCCCAAAACAATTACAATAGTAACATCAAAGATCTGTGATATAATTAATAATGAAAAACTTTGAAATATTGTGAGAATTACCAAAATGTGACACAGAGACACAATATGGGCACATACTGTGTCAAGAATGGTGCCCATAGACTTACTCCATGTAGGATTGCCTCAAACTCTGTCAGTTTGTAAAAAACACATTAACTGCAAAGCACAGTAAATTGAAGTACAAAAATGAGGTTTGCCAACATTAATAAACCAGATGAAATGGAGAAGGTACATATTAAGAAATACAATTTAATAAAGAAATGTAGTTAATGTTGAAGCCAAATACAAATGTGTTTGGCAAACTGTTTTAGACCAAGGTTACAGAAGAAAAAACCGAGTTAATGTATTTTAGATTTATTTTATCATGTGGGATCATGTTTATTTAAAGCAAAACTAAAAACCTTTTACTTAGTTCTGTTTAAAGAATTAATTTTTAGTTTATAGCAGTGTTGTAGAGCAAATGCTGCATTGGAAGAGGGTGTTTCTTACCAGGAGTTCCCGATATCAATGAAATTTCAGGTTCTCTCCAAAAAAAATACAAAGTAATTTGTGTGTGTTTGTGTTGGTGGGGATCATGGGGAAGGTAGTGGGGAAATTAATTAGCCAGGAGAGGTCAGGGAAGGCTTCTCAGAGGGGATGTCATTTAATCATTCAGGCAAACATTTACAGTTATCTCTTCCACATTGTGACTTTCCCCATTGTGGTTTTATATGTTGTGGGTTGGCATAAGACATTCAATAGGAATTTTGTGAAAGCCATAGACAGAATGTGAAGGTCAGCAGATAATAGAGCCTATGACCAAATACTTAACCCAAATTTTACAATAAGGCACTGTAAATACCCCATAAAAGAAAAATAAAAAATTCAGACTTCTCTAGTACAAAGGAAGTTCTAAAAAATTTTACATGAATGCCAGATTGCATGGGTGCTGTGCCCCTACCTCCTGATGTGGAAGGAATAACTGTATTAAGAGTCTGCTGTATGCCAGGCACCGTGCTGAAGTGCTGGGGATACAAAGGAGGCAAGAGATAGTCCCTGCCCTCAAAAAGCTTATAGTCTAATGGAGGAGAGAACTTGCAAGCAAATATTTACAAAGCAAGCTCTATACAAGATCAATAGAAAGTGATTAATAAAGGAAAGGCACTGGAATTAGGGGTTGGGAAAGACTTCCAGTAAAAGGTGGGATTTTAGTTGGAATTTAAAGAAAGTCAGGGCAATCAGCAGTTGGTGCAGAGGAGGGGGCAGCATTCCAGGTATGGAATATGAGCTGAACTTTGAAGGAAGTTAGGGATTCTTGGAGGTAGAAGGGAGGAAACAGGTTTTTTAAAGCAATTGGGGTTAAGTAACTTGCTCAAGGTTACACGGCCAGGTGTTTCTGGGTGGATGCTAAGTGTCTGAGCCCGGGATTCGATCTCCAGGTCTTCTCAACACTGGAGCCGGTGCTCTTACTCGCTGTGCTACCTGGCCGCCCCGAGAAAGCAGGTTTAAGGCATCTGGAACTGGAGAGAAGGCCACTTTGGCTGGACTGTAGCATATGAATGGGGAGTGAGTGTAATAAGCCTGGAAAGATAGATCAGATAATGAAAGGCTTAAAATGATGAAACAAGCAATTTGCATTCTCAGTTATCTTGGAATCAGGTGAAACCCCCGAAAGCACAGCCTTGAACTTTGGAATTTTTTTGTCCCATTTATCTTACAGTCAATCTGCTGTAAAGTGTTCTCCGGGCATTTGAACTGTGCTGATTTCGAACCAGTTATGGATGAGCAGTAAGATAATTTTGTTAGTTTTTAAAAATTCACAATCTGCCTATTTCTTGAAACATGGAGAGGTTAAGTGATTTGTCCATGATCACAAAGTCAGAGACTTGAACATAAACTTTCCTGCATATTTTGAAAAGGACCTCTTTTTGTGAGCTGAGATTTTCATAAAAAGTGAGATTAAATTTCAGTCTGAAAAGGGTACCCAATTCAGCAAAAATGGAGAGGTGTGTGGTAGTAGGGCATACATCAATTAAACTGATCCTCCCAAAAATATGATTTTTGTAATGGCTGGAAAATATGCAATAAGTGAAAGTACGAATAGTTTTTGGAGAGGCCTAAGTAAAAGGATGTTGAATTTTCTAATTTAGTCGGGAAGAAGTGAGCTTATGGATGTTTTATAATTACCTATGACATTAAAGTATTCAGAGTAGTTTGGTTAAATTGTATGATCTGTTCTTTTATGTTGAGCTGCTATGAATATCAATAGAAATTTTGAAGGTATGTAGATTAAAAAACTTTTATATTCAGATGACCTTTCATTTGGACCGTTTATTAGTCCCAGTGGGTTGGTCCTGTTTCTATTTATTATCCACTTTTAAAAATGAAATTTACACTTCATATTCATGTGCTTTGTTCCTTCCTGCATACTTCATGATTTTTCTACCTTGCAAGGAAAATAAATTTAACCAGAGTAGACCATCCCTTGTTGCAGGCATATGGCAGTAAGCTACTTGAGGGCTGCTGGGACTGTCTTTTCCCTCTTTTTCTACCCCCAATGCTTAGCACAGTGCTTGGCATATGGTAGGTGTTTAATAGATGTTTATTGAATTGATACAGTTCTGGAACTAGAGTCAGGAAGACCTGATCAGGTTCAAGCTTCCAATACAGAGCAAGTCTCCTCAAATGTAAAACTTAATAATTCTTAACTCATAGGGTTGTGGGGAAGGCCAAATAAAATAGTGTTTGTAAAGTGCTTAGGACACCTAGTTGTTGTGTGTCCTTTGTTCTTTGTTCTTTTTTTTTTTTGGAGGGGGGGAGGCAAGGCAGTTGAGGTTAAGTGACTTGCCCAAGGTCACACAGTTGTCATGTATTTGAACTCAGGTCCTCCTGATTTCAGGACTGGTGCTTTATTAAACTGCGCCACCTAGCTGCCCCTTGTTTTTGAAGAGGACCATAACGTTAAGAGGTGATACCATGACTTGCAAGTGACTTGGATTTAAGTGAGGAGGGCTCTGCATAGTCACTAGCCTCACTTTTTCCTCTGGAGCCATCTGGGTCCAGTAACAAGATATAGATCAGGACAACTGAAGATGGCCCCCTTATTAAGGACCAATGATCAGGATAGTGGCTTAAACCTAAAACTTACTTCCCTTAGACTAACTATATTTGGAGGGGCAGGGAAAGATATAATTCTCACCCAGTGACCCCTCGTTGATGATAGCAGAGTAGCTAGCTTCATGGCCCCAGTCTCCTGCTCACCTCCTGTCAGAAATTAAAGCCTCCCTTGGAGGAGGAGGATGGGCAGAAATGATTTCAGAAATATCCATTCATGCCTCTATTTGAGTCATATCTAAAAAAAATATATGAACACTCAAACTACATGGACACAACACACATAGACATATCCTATGCTTTTGATGACTTCTTTTAGATTCTCTACCTTAATGTAAAGTCTTGGGGGGAAGCACCTTTTCTCTCTTTACCCCCTCTACCCCCACCTGTTCAGGGTCACACAACTAGTGTGTGAAGTCGAATTTGAACTCAACTCTTCCTGACTCCAGGCCAAATGTGCCCTCCATGGTGCCCCCTAAGCTGCCTCAGAGTTATTAACACCCTACTTTACTCTGCCCTGCTCAAACCCTACCTGGAAGACTGGGTTCAGTTTGGGGCAATACATTCTTGGAAAGATATTGATGAGGGACATGTCCTGAGGAGGTGAGTGTGGTGAAGGACCTGAAGATTGAAGGGCCCAAAGATCATACCATACATATGAAGATCACTTGGATGTTTGTTTAGGCTGGAGAAAGAAAGACAAGTGGAGAGAGAGTACATGGAAGGGTGATTCCATTTCTGCTGCTTGACACCTAGTATGTGTGCTGATACTTGGTTGGCCAGAAGGTGGCAACACTGTATCATTTATGCCAAGTTTGGGGGGGGGGGGGAAGACATGCCTGCATTTAACTTGAGTCAACCTAATGTTCATAAATTCAGTTTTGTTATTATTTTTGGCTTATCACCTGACTTTAGTCCTTTCTAGGACTTGCTTTATTTTGCATAGGTTTGAAACCAAGGCAACATCATCCCCTGACATCTCCAGATTTAGGATAGTTCCAGTTTGTAGTTAAATGCATTATAGGGATAAATGATTTGGCTCAAGTGATTATGCCAGTGCTTTAAAGCACGTCTGCAAGTTTTTATGGCACCAGTGACTCTGGGGCTTGGATTTCCATCTCAGATATTCTTAGAGATTCACGGTCAGGCAGCCTTATGTGCAGTTTGTGATGTGCTACAAAATTAGGGGAGGAAGCTAGGGCCAAAGTACTGGCTGGTCTGTTCTTGCTTCCTTTTGTTCCTCACACGTGGGCCACCCTCATGAAGCAGGCCCAGTATTCTGGTTTCCAAAATTGGCTTTCTTCAATTCACTGTTTAAGAAATGACCTTTTCCCTTTTATTTCCTTTTATCTAGTTTCATTGCCCTTTGTTGTTGTTATTATCCAGTTGTTTCAGTTGTGTCTGATTCTTTGTGACCCCATTTGGTGTTTTCTTGGCAAAGATACTAGAGTGGTTTGCCATTCCTTCTCCAGCTCATTTAACAGATGAGGAAACTGAGGCAAACAGAATGAAGTGACTTGCTGAAGGTCACACAGCTAGTAAGTGTCTGAGACCAGATTTGAACTCAGGAAGATGAGTCTTCTTGACTTCAGGCCTGGTAGCTCCACTGTGACACCTGGCTGCCCCATAACCTTAACTCCAAGTAAGTTTTGGTTCCTCATTCTTTTAAAAAAATTCTCATTTTTGTTTTTCCTTTCTTTAACCCCTTCCTTCCTGATTTGTAGACCTGAGCCCTGTGTACATAATCTAACTCCCTTCCTTATTTACAACCTTCTTCTGTCTGTAGTATTCATGACCTTTGATCACAGGCACCCAAATTCCAACAATTCCTTCACCTTCAGGTTGCCTTGATTTCCTTATCCATAAAAAGATGAGGTCAGATGAGATAATCTTTAAATTTCTTTTGAACTCCAAATTCTCTACTTTCTACTTTTCTTCTCACACTTGCTTTGTTGCTGGATGAACCAGTCCCTCAACATCTTCAGAACAGTACCTTGACAAGGACAAAAAATACTAAATGAAAATGACTGCTATCTTATGGTACTGTATCACAAGCATTTAACACCAGCAGAGATTTGATTAGCAAAATGGTAAAGGGTTTGCTTCCTCCTCATCTGAAATAGCCACAGCTAGCCCCTAGGGTAACATTTGGCTGGCTTGACCAGAGGTAGCTGATGCTTCTTGTGGCAGGCAGCCTCTATTAATGGATTCGACTAAGATCCTGCTTCTTTCTCTACATATCAAGAACAACTTGGGACAGCTAGGTGGTACAGTGGATAGAGTACCTTCCCTGGAGTCAGGAAGACCTGAGTTTAAATCCAGCTTCAGACATGTTCTGTCTGTGTGACCTTGGGTGAGTCACTTAAACCCTGTCTGCCTCAGTTTCCTCAACTGTAAAATGGTGATTATATACCTCCCAGGAATATTGTGAGAATCAAATGAGATAATATTTCTCAAGTACATAGCACAGTGCCTGGTACATAGTAGGTGTTTTAACAAACTTTTGTTCCTCGCCCTTTACAAATAGCAGTGAACTCCAGCCAGTAGATAAAGAGCTGCCAGTAGAGCTCTTATCTAGTGAATCTCCAAACCAGTCACCATCACCAGCCACCCTGAATGTGAAGAATTCCTTCTTTCACATGGCCCTCATTTCACCATTAACCTTACTATACAGTTCTCAGAGCTTTGAAGCTCCAGCCTCTGCAAACCCTTCACAACTTTGCTTTCATCTTTCAGTTTAAGAAATATACATTTGAATTTCTATGATCAGCAGCCCTGGGTAACATGTCCAGGAAATGTCCTAAGAGCAAAAGATGCAGGTTAAAACAAGGCATGGGGTTAGAAAGAACTCAGGTCCATGCATTTGACAGCTTTGAGTACTTAGTAAGAACTTGAGTATAATTATGACATTTTACCCTTAAGCTTTTTGTTAGTCAAGAGAAGTGTGTCAGTCAAACATTGAAGTTGTTTGCTCTGTTATTCTAAACAAAGTCTTTTTGGGAACTAGAAAAGAAAAATGCTACATGCATTGAGGTAGCTAAGGTGGCACAGTGACTAGAGTGCTGGACCTGTAGTCAGGAAGATCTGAGTTCAAATTCAGCCTCAGACACTAGCTGTGTGACCCTGGCAATATCACTTAACCTCTGTTTGCCTCACTTTCCTCTTCTGTAAAATGGTAATAATAATAAGCACTTTACCTCCCAGGGTTGAACATTATATGCCTAGCACACAGCAGGTACTTAACAAATGCATCTTTCCTTACTCTTATCCTCAAAGGTGAGATTATGCTCCCGGGCTTCCTGAGGTGAATTAATTATTTTACAGAACTTTAGTTTTTCATTAGAAGCTACTATAGTAACTAGGACTCCCTGAATTAGAGACTGAAAACCTAGAACTGGAAAGTATCTTCCATGTATTCATTTACTGAGTAAATTTTACCGAGGTCTGTGAGGACCTGTCCTAGAGTAGCACTGTGTTTTCATGGGCAACCTGCAATTTTCTGGGGTCACCCCTTTATGTGTTGTAGCATGCTTTGTGTGCCGAGGAGCTATGAAGGAGAACGAATGGGGAAAGGCACTTAATGGGTGTGTGCAAGACACTATGCTAAGTGCTGGGGATACAAACAGAAGAACAAGGCAGCCCCCACTCTCCAGAAGCTGAGACCCTAAAGGGGGTGGCAATATATTACAGGAGGCCTCAGATTTGAATCGGAGGAGAAGGCTTGGTGGCATTTAAGACAAAGGGGCAGAGCAGATGGGGATACGTCTTCTTTAATGACATTCCCATTGATAAGCCATTTCTAAGGCTGAGTCATTTGGCAGTTTCAAGGACTTTGGTGGTGAGAGCTAGTAGCAGGGGAAGTGATGGCACTTTCAAATTTTCAAAATTTCATAATTTTCATGTCTAATTATATGTTTCATATTTTATACTTTTTCATTTTTAAAAAGGGCTATTTAAAAGCTTTTTATATTTAAATGTGTATATACACACATAGTGGTGCCTTATTGGCAAAGTATGCAAATTATATATATTACATGTTTTATATATATATATATGTATATATATAGTGTCTGTTTTATAGTTTATACTTTTTATTTAAAAAGGGCTACTTAAAAACTTTTCATACTTAAATATATATGTATATACACATACATATATACATACACACACAGTGGTGCCTTATGGCAAAGTATACAAATTATATATGTTACATGTTTTATATATATATTTAATATATAATGTCTGTTTTATAGTTTATACCTTTTTTATTTTAAAAAGGCTACTTAAAAGCTTTTCATACTTAAATATATATGTATATACACACACATATATACATACACACATATAGTGGTGCCTTATGGCAAGGTATGCAAATTATATATTAAATATATAATGTTTTTACATGTTTTTTGTTTTAAAAAGGACAACTTTAAAGCTATTCTATTAAAAAAAAAAACAACAAACAACAAAATATCTGATACCACTTGGACTGGGGTAAACAAACAGGTATTGATTTCTAACCTCTCCTTTTTTAGTTCTATGTATAATACTAAAGTACTGGCCAGCCTTCCCTTTGTATAAGGAGCCACTTTTAGTTTTCCTGAAACCTTGAGATTGGGTGGGGGGGTGGGGGGGGGGGGGAGGAGAGCTGGGAGTTAAGTAGGTGGTAAAGCAGGAAGTGGGGAGGAGATACCATTGCCATCTCTGTTTTCCTTCTCCATTAGGAATACTGTGGAAGCATGGGGAAAGTGACCTACTTGAAAGGCAACCCTAACCATATCTAAATTTCTGAACTATGTATATAACTGTGTATATAACTATATTATCTATAACTATACCTTAATAGCAACTATTCCTAAAATGAAAAGAATCCAATTTGTCTCATTATCAGGGAACTAGATAAAATCATCCCCACTCCAAAGATTGTGTTTAATATCAGGAATGTCATTCTGGCTCTGTCCTTGTTTGTGACAACCTGATCTAACATTTAAATAGCTCTCCACACATTTATGGGTTTGGGGGTTCTTTCTTTCCTTAGTTTCTCCTATAATTTGGAAAAATAAAATTCTACCTCTTTCTACAAACTTGTAGCTTGTATCTTGGACAAACTCCAGTTGGTTTCATTGTGGTTGTTTAATGCTTGAGGTTGTTACTATTTTCACACCTGTACCATTCTGTCCACTGGAATACTGCTTTGTCCTATCCTGATGTGTCAGGAGGGAGCCTGGAATTCTCAAAAACTAATGTAGTGGAGTATAAAGCTCTTAGAGGCTTACAATGGACCACTTCTCTCTTCAGACTTAAAAGCCTAGTGATATTTGGAAGGGGGAGGGCAATTGGGGTTAAGTGACTTGCCCAAGGTCACAGGGCTAGTAAGTGTTAAGTGTCTGAGGCCAAATTTGAACTCAGGTCCCCCTGACTCCAGGGCCAGTGCTCTATTCACTTCACCACCTAGCCACCCCATAAGCCTAGTGATATTGGAAAGACTCATCACCAGAAAGTTAGCTGCTAGGTAGTTAATTTGTATTACATTTTTGACCACAGAAACATGTACCACCGTAAGAAGTGCCTTCACAATGATGAAAACAAAACCTTTCCAAAGGATTAAGGTATCTTTCAGTTATGAGCAGGTATGTAGCTCTGTACAAATGGTATTGCATTCTTCAACTGTGAAGCCAAATTTGGAATCCCTGCTGACCAAAGGGACCATGTGAGTAAGGGAGGCCTCTACAGAATTAAGTATAACACTCATGCATATGTAGCACCCTTTTGGGTACCAAAGAGAAATAGACACTAGAGAGGAACATCTTCTGGTCAAGATGGAAGTTCCCATAGTGTTTCTCTCCTTAATCCCTCACGTGGACTGAAGAGAGCAGACTGTGATGGACATGTGAGACTTCCATGAACTCCTGTGTTCATAACCCCAGTTGCCCTTGAAGGGGCAGGTAAGTCAAAAGGGAGGCAACAAGTGGTGGAAGGGCTTTGGGATGGAGTGTGTGCAGGAGGGTATTAAACCATTACTACTACCCCCTTGAGAGCCCAGTGGAGATGACCCAAAACGCTGAGGACGGGAACCCTGGGAAGATAGTGCCTCCCTCCCCCCCACTCCTCGCCATGACTGACCTGACATCCTGACCTGGGAAGCAACATTTGTGATGAAGCAACCACCATCTACAACCACCACCACCACCACCACCACCATCCACTACCAATGTATTGCCACCAACCAGGCAGCCAGGTGAGTCTAGTGTAATGTTAATGGTATATAAGATCTTCCCCTGCCCATTAATAGGCCTCAGGTGGAGCCCATTAAGAGAAACTTGCTTAGGGGAGGCTTGCTTGTAGGAAGACTTTCATACCTTTTGTTAATTTCTAATTAGGCACCGAGTCATGAGGGTTATGATGCTCTCTGGCTCTAAAAAGGGTATATATATTCTGAGGTTAGCATTTTGCTTTGAGGCTCACTCACTGGAAGAGTGTTCATGTGATTTAACTAGATGAGATTCTGGGTAGCTGTCAAGGAGTCTCCTGGCTTTGATAAACCCAGATGTTGGTGCTTCTCTCTATAGTAACTATATATGTATTGCCTTGGTCAGACAGTTGGATCTGTCTGTTGTTCTGTGCTAATATCTCAGTTTTTAGAAGCCCTGTCTGTTGGTCTTTATTTCTCTGCTTATATTTTCTCTATTTTCTTTGTTTTGATTTTCTCTGAAGTACAGGGTGCTGATTTTTTTCCCTGAACTAATGAACGTGATTAAAAAAAAATTATTGACCCCTTGAACTGCTATCTTTCCTAGTAAAGTAGATCTAAGAACCTGTGCTAGCAGCTATCCTGGGTATGCCAGTGTGGTTGCTGCTACATCTGGCTGAAGGAACAAGGCACCATCAGGGAGAGTCAGGAGATAGCACATGTTTGTTATATGTGTATATATACATATGTGTGTATCTATTGATATAAATATAGTGGTACCCTATGGTAAGGTATGTAAATCAAGGCTACTAGGTGGATACTGGAGTCAGGAAGACCTGCCTGAGATATCCACTGTGTGGCCCTGAGCAAGTCATTTAATTTCTCCATGACTCATTTTCCTCATCTGTAAAAATGGGGATAACAATACCCACCTTCTAGAGTTGTGAGCATCAAATAGATAACACGTAAAGTGCTTTGTAAACCTTAAAATGCTATATAAACACTAGCTGTCATTATTACTACTATTGATAGCATCATTTTTCCTTTAGAATAGGATTTGGCATTTATAAGGACCTTATTATATGTCACTTAAAAGACACAGATGTAGGCATAAACACCCCAAAGAGAGTGTTATACATAGAGGTTCCAATAGAGTAGCGAGATTCTAACAATGCATAAGAAGAAACAGAGTTGGTTAACTTCCTCATTAATTACAATGGATAGATTAGTGCTTACCTCAGCCTCAAGGAAGTATAATGTAATTTGCCAGCCTCTAAAAGAGGCATTTTTCACATCAACATTGTCCAAAAAAATAAAGCTTAAAAAGGTGATAAAAATTACAATGAATGAAAGTAATAAAAAGTCTGCTGCAGTAAAAATGGTAAAACATTAGGAATGTGGCTCTTTTCAAAATCAGCAACTGAAATGCATCTGAAATTGGTCCCACCAAAATCCTGATTTGTTTACTGGTTTCCCCTTGGCTTATGTAAAATTCACTACTATCTCCTTCATGTTTTAAACATATGTTCTATCTTTTACTGTAGGTGTACTCATTCAAGAAAAGGTTATGTCATAATAAGACAGGGCCATGATGTAAGGCATTGACTGACCTCTCTTGTTTTTTGCTCACTCAAAAGTATAAATGAAAGATGAGCTTTTATAGCTGAGCTATGTTTAGTAGTTTAATTATGAGCCTTCTGTGCTTAGAAAAGAAACATAATGTATTCATATTTCACATACAAGAGATAGACCAGCCATTTTATACAAAAGACAACATGGACCTGATAAAGCATATTTAATCTCTATTAGTAATTTTTACATATTCAGTTTAAGACATCTCTTTTTTCTCCACAATTTCTTTGACAATAGTATCTGTTCTACAGAAATATAACTCTAGCCATTTTAATGAGAATCACAAATGCAATGTGAACTTTTGTAATATCTCTTCTACTTAACATTTTCAAGACAAAGTACTACTATAAATATATGTAGCATTGAATTTTGTTCCTGCACCTGTTCACATATCCAAAATGAATACATCATGTAGCTGTTTAAAAGCTCTCTATACTTTCAGATTTACTTAGTTCTGGCTAAGTCAAGACAGAAATAATTACACTTAATAATACTTTCGTTTGATAGTAGAATCACACAACAAAGGTTCTTAATTTTTTTGTGTGTCATAGACCCCTTTGGCATCTGGTGAAGTCTATAGACTCCTCAAAATAATCCTTTTAAATGTATCAAATAAAACACATAGGATTATAAAGGAAACCAAAGGTTAGTGAAAATAAATGTGATTTTTTTTCCCCGTCCAAGTTCATGGACCCCACAAAATCAATCTTAACTTAAGTTAAGAATCCCTGCCAAAGGCTCATAGACCTTTAGAGTTAGAAAGGACCTTAGAGGTCATCTAATCCAATCCCTTCTTGTTTACCAGATGTAGAAACAGAAGCCCAGACAGACAAAGAGATTTGCCCAATATCTGAGGTGTGATAGAGATAAGAAGAATAAGTCTGACTCCCAAGTCCAGTGCTCTCTACTGCCTCTTAGAAAAATTCCAGTTACTACATGAGAACGATTTCTCTAACAAACAGTCCCATTTACAAAAGTACACAGTCAAGGTCAGGCCAAGATGGCTTGCTTGAACAAATGCAGGCACCCCAGCTCCTACATATGTATTTCAGCAAAAACTTAAAAATAGCACCAGACTGAGTAATGATCAAGAAGTCTACTGAGAAACTACAGTAAATGACTTCATCCACCCCAGAATTAAAGTCAGCCAGAAGTCTTTAGGCAGTAAGAAAAGGGCCCTTCCAGAAAAGCCTGTGCCATAGGCAGTCAAGACAATCTTCCCAGAACACCCAAAGACAGACCAGAGAAACCTACAGCCTGCAAGGCTTTGTATCCAGAGACAGCAAGAGTAGAGGGTTCTCCCACAAGAAATAGCCAGGGTGATCTCCCTGGAGTATACTCAGATTGGGACACTCCTTGCCCAGGGGCATTGAGGTCCATAGAACTCTATCCAGAGATGCTATAGAAGGGCCCTGATGATTTAACACATTGAATCTCAAAGATTGAGAGGAGCCTAAAAACCAACCCTGTGCATTTAGCACAGATCCACCCTGGGAAGTAAAGGTCAGTTCAAGAACTCTAGTGACTTGGGTCAAGACCAGAAGGGCTCTCCACCCCACATCAAAGTATAGCAGAGCACAGCCTGCTATAATATAATATAATATAAAATAGCACAAAGCCCCAGTTTAGGAACTAAGGCTGAAGATATGAATAAACATAAGACACTGACTACTATAAATTGTTATAGAACCAGAGATAGCCAAATCTGCCATCTAGCAGAAGAGAGGAATTCCACAATTGCAAGCAGAGACAAAAAAAAAAATCTTCCACAAGGACCAAATGAATACCCAGAAGAAATGAAGCAAGAGATCAAAGATCTGGAGGAAAGAATTGGAAGGTGAATAAATAACCTAGAACAAAAAGTAATAAACCTTTCTCAAGTAATGTATTCCTTGAAAATTGGAATAGAAATCAAGAGTTTTATGAATTAACAAGAAATATTAGAACAAAATAAAGCCATTAGGAAAAAGTAAGGCTATTCACTATCAAAAGTAACTGACCTGGCAAACAGGTCAAAGATAGATAATTTAAGAATCATCAGACTCCTTGAAAATCATTTACAACAACCTGGATGCTGTACTTCAAGAAATCACTCATGAAAACTTCCCAATCTATTAGAACCAGAGCACAAAGGAAAAAGAATTCAACAATTGCCAACTGAAAGAAAAAAAAAAACAAATCCTAAGCTCAAAACACCTAGGAATGTCAAGCCCAAACCCAGAACTCCTGTATCAAAGACAAAATGTGGCAAGCAACCAGAAAGAAAATTCAAATACAAAGGTACCATAGGGAGGATACCATAGGAATCACATATCTACTTCTATTACAAGTGAGAGGAGGTCTTGAAATACAGTAATTCAAAAAGTAAAACATGTTGACTTATAATCAAGAATAATTTACTTTGTAAAAGCTATGTATAATCCTGTAGGGGGGGCAATGGATTTTTCATGGAGTAGAGGACTTCTAAGCATTCCTTATTATACCGGAGCTGAGTAGGAACTTTGAAATGCTAACATGTGAGCAAAGAAAAACTTATAAAGGGCAATGTATTTGAGCCATTGGAAGGGGCTATATTATGATAAAGCGTTAATATTCTAATGGGGAAGAAGAAAATCCTAGGTATTTTGTTGTAATATGGCAGAATCACAATTGAGCATGCAGGAATTTCTTGAAAGTTTAGGTTTTCTCTTAGAGTCAGACATCAGTTCTACCAAATGTGGAATGAAGACCTTCTGTCTGTGTGGGCTCACACAAAATGTGACCAGGTGGTTTTAAAAAATTAATTTAAATCCCTTTAAATGAAAATGCAAAAAAAAAGTACACAATCAACTACAGTATCAAATACAGTCTTCAAAACCCAACTTACACATTAAAATGGAATTATACTACAAAATAAAACTTAAGGTCCTCTAGGGAGATTCTTAACCTCTTTTTGTAACATGGACGACTTTAGTAAGGTAAGGGCCTATGGACCTCTTCTTAGAATAATGTTTTTAAATGCATAAGAAAATACATAGGATTATAAAGCAAGTCAATTATGTGGAGATAGTTATCAAAATAGTTTTTGTTTAAAAGTTCATCCACCCCAAGTTAAGAGCCACTGTTCTAGAGGGTTAGAAAACTACAGATAATACCTAAGTAATTGGGTAGCTAAAATCAGGGAATCCTAAAGGTAATGAAATATTGTAAAGGTCGGTCTACTTTGGTCCCTAAGAAAATCAGGTCTTAACTGATTTACAATGGCAGTGAGTCCTGAATTGTTTTGAAGGGGCAAAGGGAAAAAAAATTTTTTTTAAAGCAAACTGTTTAAGATTAACACTAAATTGCACTCAGTAGCCTAGAGTAGACAATAATCCTATTTACCAGTACAATTCACAGGGCATATATGTCAACTAATTAGAAGGACCCTATGACTCTATTAAATAGACTTAATTAATGTAGTTGACATAAGTTGGTGATCACCTCAAAAGATAATGTGCATAGCTCTCTTGAGCCTGTATCACACAGGCATAAATTTCTGCCATATGCTTATTATTCTCTGAAGAGGGGGTGGTGGTGCTAGAGAACACTTTCTATTTGAAGGCTCTTTTGTTTTCTGTCACCTTTACTTAAATGTTACTGGATACTATTTTTATACCTTGTTAAGAGTTTTGAGAAAATGCTAAGTGAATAATGTGCATAAAACAGAGGGGAATTTTGATATTCATGAGACTGTAACCAGAACCAGCCAAACTAGATAACTGACTCTCTCAAAGCCAGAGCAGGGGAAGAATTTTTTTTTTTTTTAAATGAGCCAGTAATCTACTATGGCTAACAAAACTTTGAGATTTAAGTGAAACTCAGAAACATAGCCTATGGATTCATATTTGAAGCCTATGGATACATTTGCAGATCAGCAATTTTATGAAAACTAATATCTTCCCCTTAGCTTGCCTATCGATTGTTTCAATAATATTAACAAATGAATTAGAATTAGAATAAAACAACTTTACAGGGGGTGGAGTCAAGATGGTGGAGTAGAAACAGGACCTCTGCAATGCTGTGGCTCCCACCACCTCCAATTCATATAAAAGGGGACTCTAAACAAACTTTAGAGCTACAGAACCCAAAAATGACACAGAGAAGCTAACCTCCTGCTGAGGACAGCCTGGCAGGCCAGCAAGAATCGGCCAGCACAGCGCTCTGGGAGCTGAGCCCAGTCCCACGCCCCAGGTTTTAGCCCCAGGGCGGGCTTGACCAACCATGGGCTGAAGGGTCTCCAGATCACCAGCAGCTTTGGCGGTCCAGAATTATCAACACATAGATGCTAAGGACAAAGTGAGAGGTTAGTGCAGTGTGGACTTTGGGACCCAGTAGCTGGGAGTGCATTGGCTTTTGCCCCCAAGGTGAAAAGCCACTGTGGGCTGCAGCACAGCCGAGGCCACATGGCAGCTTCAGCTCCTGGCCTGCAGAGTGTAGAGGGACCAAGTGACCAGTCTGAAGGGTAATTGCTCTTGCTTTAACCTGCTTGGATCTGGATTGCAGTTTAGGGTAGAGGTCCTGGGGTGTGTGACCAGCTTGCCAGAGCATGTGGAGGCTTCAGAGAGGGCACCCAACTAATACCTCTGGCAGCTGAGAAAACCCTGGCATTTGGAACGAAGCTCCCCTATCTGGTGGCAGAGTCCTACTGTGGCAAAAAGCCCAGCGGTCAAGTGACTGAGTGGTGACATGACCAGGCAAAGGAAGCAAACCAAGAGGAGCAATCAAACATTAGACTTTTATTTTGGGGACAAAAAGGATCAAAGCATGGAACAGGAGGAAAACAGTGAAGTCAGAACTCCTGTACCAAAAGCTTCCAAGAAAAATGCAAGCTGGTTACAGGCCATAGAGGACCTTAAGAAGCAGATAAGAGAAGTGGAGGAAAAATTGGGAAGAGAAATGAGAATGATGCAAGAAAATTATGGAATGAGAGTCAACAGCCTGACTGAGGAAAATAACACCTTAAAAAATAGACTAACTCAAATGGCAAAAGAGGCTCAGAAAGGCAATGAGGAGAAGAATGCCTTAAAAAGCTGAATTTGCCAGATGGAAAAAGAATCTTAAAAGCTCACTGAGGAGAATCATTCTTTCAGAATTAGATTGGAGCAAATGGAAGCTAATTACTTTATGAGAAATCAAGATGCTCTTAAACAGATCCAAACAAATAAAAAAATAGAAGGCAATGTGAAATATCTCATTGGAAAAACCACTTTCCTGGAAAATAGATCCAGGAGAGATAATTTAAAAATTACTTGACTATCTGAAAGCCATGATCAAAGAAAGAACCTAGAAATCATCCTCCAGGAAGTTCTCAAAGAAAACTGCCCTGATGTTTTAGTACCAGAGGGCAAAATAGAGGTTGAAAGAATCCACCAATCACCCCCTAAAAAAGATCCCAAAAAGAAAACTCCTAGGAATATTATAGCTAATATAATATTATTATTATAATGTAATAATTATCATGTAACTATTATATAATATAAAAGGTTCCAAAATTCCCAGATCAAGGAGAGAATATTATAAACAGCCAGGAAGAAACAATTTGATTATTGTGGAAACACAATCAGGATAACTCAGGATCTGGCAGCTTCTACACTGAGGGATCAAAGGGCTTGGAATGTGATATTATGGAGGTCAAAGGAGCTGGGATTAAAACCAAGAATCCAGCAAAACTAACTATCATGTTTCAGGGGAAAATATGGTCATTCAGTGGAATAGAGGACTTTCAAGCATTATTGATGAAAAAACGAGAGTTATTGAATAGAAAATTTGACATTCAGATACAAGAAGCAAGAGAAGCATGAGAAGCTAGATAGGGAAAAGAAATCATAAGGAACTTATCAAAGTTTAACTATTAACATTCCTACATGGAAAAACGATAATTGTAACTGATGAAACTTTCCTCAGTATGAAAATAGTTGAAGGGACTATATATACATATATATATATATATATATATATATATATATATATATATAAAATGTCTATATTGGAGGGTATACGGGCATATGAATACATATGTGAATGTATGTATATATGTTTACAGGTATACATACATAGAGGGCACAGGACCGATTTAATAGGAAGGGATGATACTTAAAAGGTGAAATCAAGAGGTGAGAGAGGAATATGAGAGGAGATGGGGAGAGACAGAATGGGGTAAACTATCTCATATAGAAGACGCAAGGGAAAATGGTTACAATGGAGGGGAAGGATAGGAAGGCAAAAAGGGAATGGGTCAACCTTATTCTCATTGAATTTGGCTCGGGGAAGGAATGAAATACACACTAAATAGGGTATCTTACCCTACAAGAGAGTAGGGGGAAAGGGGATGAGAGGGGAGATGATGGAAGGGAGGGCAGGCTGGGGGAGAGGGAAGTTGGAAGCACCCACTTTTAAAAAGGGACAGGATCAAAGTAGAGAATAAAACAAGTGGGAAGTGGGATAGGAGGGAGGGAAATATAGTCAGTCTTTTACAAAATATCTACTATTGTAATGTTTTGCGTTAGCTACACATGTACAACCTATACTCAATTGCTTATCTTCCCAGTAAGGGTGGGTGACAAGGGAGGAAGGGAATGAATCTGGAATTCAAAGTCTTAAAATCAAATGTTAAAAAAAATTATATATATATATATATATTACTATTATTAATACTATTTTACATGTAATTGGGAAATAAGTTATACAGGCATTGGGGCATAGAGATCCACTTGCCCTACTGGAAAAGTCGAAGGGGGTATGGGAGAGAGCAGATTGGAGGAGGGGATATCCTGAGAGACTGCTATTTTGGGGTGGTGGGTGGGGGAAAAACGGAGAAAATTTGTAACTAAAAATCTGGCAGAAATTAATGATATAAATCAGAAGTTAATAAAGCATTTGAAAAATGAAAAAAAAGTTTAAAAAAACTTTATATTTCTTTTAATTGGTTTAATGTATTTAAAGTCAACTAATTTAAAATACTATTATTGCAGGAAATCTTTGACATAAATATTTCTAAACTCTAACTGATATCCCCTAAATTCCAGCATACGAATCATATGAAATGATTTGGACAACTCATTAGATGACATGTCAAAATTTAGTCTGTAACTGAGTAGAATCAATCAGTCTACATTTGGACTAATTGTTTTGGCTGGAGTCCTATTTAACTTAATTAGCTGATCACTTACAATAGGATAATGAAAGAACAAAAAGTTTAGTGTGCAAGCAACCAAAGATATATCTCATTGTAAAAGTAATCCAATATATGCTAATGACTGATATTAAACTGGTGAAAAACCAATAGCAATTGATAGAGCTAATTTAAAAAGTCATTTTCTGCATTTAGTGAAAATGTTATTTTCATATGCTATTGGTACAACATAAAATTTTTATTGTAAATTTTTCCCACTTAAATGTATGGCACTCCTTTCAAAACATTTTAAGTGTTTAGTAAAAGCTCTATCTTTCATATGCTATGAATGATTATTTAAAATTAAAATAAGCCCACTGGCACAAAGGCATTGACAATAAATGGATACTGTATCCATCATGAAACTAAAGTACATAAGGATGTACATAAGGGTTTTTAAATTCTTTATTTCATAAATATGGCATAGTATTTGCTAGTAGTTATAAAAAAAATCCAAATCTGTTAGTACTACATAGAGTGAATTAGAGATACTGTGATCAAGATAATTGACCAAAGTAATTTTTTAAAAAAAGTAAAGTCTATACAATTTTAAAATTTTGATTTTGGGTTCTTTCCTCATGTTTCCTAAAAGATATTTCCTGAACAAAACTGTGAATGATATATTTGACTGCATGAGAAACTGCTGGTATTGTCTTTCCAGATTTGGAAGCACAAAGGACACACAAATCTGGGGGGCAAATTTGCACTTTTATGTTGGAGTAAAAATTCTTGCTGTCACATCTGTCATTTAATTTAATTTTCTCATTTCATGGTAAAGAATTTTCTCTGCTGAGAATGTGTATATGGAATGGAACCAGAGGGATTTTGTAGGTCATACTAGTAATATGCACTACATATGACCCATAAAATATAAGAATTCGCATAGTAAATAAAGCATTTCTAATTGTCTGGTTGACTAATTGTTTTTTTTTTTTCCTGACATGAAACTGTACTGTAGATACCTTACATATCTAGCCAAAGCTTTTTGTTACCTTCAGGAACACTCCATTTGGAGTTTGCCAGAATTAAGCTCTAGGACCTAAACCTGTGAGGTAGAATCTCATGAAACATTGTGGGCCTTTGTTCTGGTAAGAGACTGAGGTGGTAAATGACTCCCTCTGAGCTAGAAAGGTAATCATTGATAAGACCAGAAATCATGAGCTCTCTTCCCTCGCCTTCTTAACAATGCAGCTAACAAGAACCCTATGCTAAATTATTCCTGAATAATAGTGGCTCACGTCTCCTTTCAAGATTGTCTAAATTGTGCCAGTCATATCTATTATTTGGTTCAACTCTTGCAATGACAAAAGGTAATTATGTGGTTTTTTTTTCCTCTTCTTTAAGGAAAAAAAAAACTCCTTTTAATTAGTTATACAGATCACTTCTATAGTTGGTGTAGCTAAATTCTGAAAGGAAAAAAAAAAGCCTTCTTCTCTGAATAGAATATGGAAAATGCTCTACTCATCTTTTTTTATCACAGAGCTGCCGATTTGTTTAAAGTAAAAAATATTTCCACAAACACCAGAACAGTTTGCCATGATTTTCTGGAAACATCACATGTATCTTAATAAAGGAGATAAATAACTTGGTATTTTGGCCAAATTTGACTGATACTTTCCCAAAATAAAAATGTTTGAGTTCTTCAGAGGGTTTTAAGCTGTTAGGCTATCTTTCTTGGAATTTGCTATCCTTCTATGAGGCCATCTACTTGCTATGAGGGATGGGGAACCACAAATGGCCAATTCCAGGGTGATTTCTTGAAGGAATGGGTTTCATTTAGTACGTGTCAATTAGGACGAATGATGGCACAATAAGTAAAGATGCTTCACCATTCTCCCTATTCCCTCTATCAAGGAAGCCTCTTGTAAAAAAGGAGTAATTGTAGAGAGGAGGAAAACGGGAGAAGTCAAGGTAAGCATTTATAGCTGCCAAGCTATTCACCAACTATTTGAAGGCATTTTAATGAATTTTTTGCAAATAGCTTAGAAGAATCAAGAACAGAAAACCGCATCTTCCTAATAAAAAATATTCATTTTGTGAACTTACACATATACCACTGAAATTAAGATGTGATACGTCACGTTTCTGAGGTAAGACCATTGGCCAGCTGCTCAACTACAATAATTCACACATCTACAAAGCTAGCTCATCTTACTCACAATTATAACAACAAAATTGCATTGTAAAAAAAAGAAAAAAAAAGGTTTGAAACCAAACGCAGGCTTAATGTATATGCAGAACTAAATTGCTTTATGAAACAAGGTTCTGTCATCAAAAGGACATTAAGGAGCAATATAATACATTTCTGGGCCCGATTCTCATCTCCAACTTGACAGGAGCTGGTGCTGTTGAGTTTGGAGATTGTAAATATCCATAAATGATTCTTCTAAATTAAAGATGTCATAAAATGTAAAATAATATTTCATTAGGTTTCCATTAAAAGAAAACACGATCTGAAATTCTGATCTTTTATATAAGATTGCTTTTTTTGTTATCATCAGAATCCATTTCATTCACCAGTTGTTCTATAGACAACTGAATGACATTCTTGACAAGCGAGCAAGCAGTTTCCATTAAAAGCTTCTCATACTGCTCAGAAGTTCTGCCCTCAAAATCATTAACCCCTTCGGATAACACAGCATTAGAAAATGGCTCACTTTGCTGATTTTCAACTGCTATTAAGAATTTCTTAGGGACATTTTTGGATTTTTTTACGTCAAATTCACTGACTTCAGTGTCTGTGACAATAATAGCAATTGGTTCCATCCTTTTGCTTTCTTCTAATTGGGGCATCTTTGGACCTACTGCATTTTCTTTGAAATCTGATTTACTGAAACACACTATGGTGTCCTTTGTCTTCTTTTTTGAAGCAATTACTCCATTTTCATGTTCTTTCTCTTTTGGTTGCTGTTCTGTAACATCCTTAGATGTTTCTTCCATGATCTGTGTCTCTAGGGTTGCGGGTGCCTCTGTGGGGGTTTCACTGGGTGCCACAACAATGTTGACTTCCGTATTCTCCTTAGGGAGCTGGTGTCCCACTTCTGAAGTCTCAGGGAGGCTTCCTTTATGGAGGTTTACAACCTGTTTTTCTTCTGTCTTCTCAATACCTTTTTCAAGGATCAATGCTGCTGTATGAATGGCACAAGATTCTGTATCAACCCCAAGTTCTACAGAAGTCACATTTTCCTCAGAAGAGCTGATGTTACTAACTTGTGGCACACTTACACTCTCTATCTGGGAGCTACCACCACTTATGTCTGCAATTAATTTATCCTTTACAGCTGGAGCATCCTGAGGAGTCTGAATCTCTGTACCTAAACTGTCTGTAACTTCCTTTACTTTCATATTGCATTCAGATTCCTGAACAATTTGGGAATGCCTGCATTTTTTCTTGCTTCTGGAGAATTTTATGCAGGGGATTTTAATCCTGGATCGAGCCTTTTTCTTAGCACGTTTGGTGTCTTCAGTGTTTTCTTTAGGTTGTGTCTTAGCATCTAAGGGGATTTCTTTCTTTGAAGGTTTTGACCTTTTCCGTCGAGTGACAAAGCATCTGAGTGCTGTCCAGGTCCCCCCTAGTGACTGAAAGTGATCGGAAGCTTCCACGTCCATGTGATCCTTGGCACTGCATGGAGCAGTGTCGTGGGGCGCTTTTTCAGAACAATTCTTTGATTTCAAAGCTTTGACTGATTTCTTTCTTCTTTTAAAACAAATCATGGATTCTTTTTCAACCAGCTCCTCATCCTGAGGACTCATCTCTACAGACTCCTTCTCGTCCTTGCTTTCTACTTGAATTTCTGCCACTGTTGTATCCATTTTTTGCATCACACTCTTTCGGTCTCTAGAAAACAATATTTGCTCTTCTTTTATAGCCTTTTTATGGGAAGAACGTTGACAAAAATGTCACCCCAAAGGGCAGGGGATTTTTTGGTTCGTCTTTTATTTTATCTCTTTTGTGAGTACAAGTGGTTTTGTTCCACACAGCTGTTTTTGGTGGCTCTTTCTGGGCATAAAAAAGTCCAAGCCCTCTCTTGCTGGTAGTTGTGCTCTCTCCATGTAAGAAAGAGCTTTGGGAGTTTGGCTTCCTTGTTTCTTTCTTTTTTTTTTAAAGAGCACTCTTCTGTACTGGTATGTTCAACCTGGAAAGGAAGAGAAAAGTGATGTTTCATTTCACTGTTTTCTGTAGATGCTTCTGTTGAATAACAATACCCACCATGTTTCTGTTGTGAAAGCTGATGGCAAAATAAAAACAAATTGGCCTCAAACTTTTGCCATGAACAAATTTTTTTCCCTGTTCTTTAAAAAAAATTCCTTTATTTATATTAATATATTATACAAAATTGAGTCATTACTCAGTGATTATTTTTGTAATTTTCATAATATGGATGCAGATAGACATAGGAAAGATAGCATTCAGACTCATTTCCTTATGAAATATATATTCCTTAATGGAGGTCATAAAGGCCTCATTTTTCTCTGGGGGGAAAAAAAAGACTATTTTTAAAGGAAATTAAAGTTCTTCCATTTCTTCTAATTCTCTACTCCTGCTTGGTTTTAAGTTCATATATACAGAAAAATTAAACTTTTCTACCATAAAAAGCATAATGAAGTTCTAACTAGGTTCTAGGCATTTATATAGAAAATGACCTGTTTTAAAGGATTAATCCTTTTTAGTTGTTTGGTTATTTCTGACTCTTTGTGAACCTTCTTGGGGTTTTCTTGGCAAAGATACTTGAGTGGTTTGCCATTTCCTTCTCTAGCTCATTTTACAGATGAGGAAACTGAGGCAAACAGGATTAAGTGTCTTGCCCATGGTCACACAGCTACTAAGTGTCTGAAGTCATATTTAATTCAAAAAAGATAAGTCTTCCTGATTCCAGGCTCCTCACTCCTCACTCACTGTATCACCTAGCTGCCCCTCATTAATCTGTAGTAGTCCTGTGAGTAAAAATCTCATATGCTTGCTTGGGGCTACCTCCATTATAGAGTAATCATAAAATAGCTGTCAATGCTTAGGGAAGTATGTTTTTAAAAAGTAGGTTATTTTGACCACCTCCTTCTGGGTATAAATGGGTTGGTTGTTTTTCATTTTTTATTTTATTTTATTTTATTACTAGCATTTTCAAATTTGGTTCTGATGCTCATTTGAAAGCCGTCCACTGAAATAATTCACTAGACACAAGACATTGAAGAGTTACTCCACTCTGTGAGAATTACTAGTATGAAAGTAGTAAAGCAAGTGCGAGATAATCAAAATATTCATCAAAATCCTGGGAATTTTCATTAATGACCATTAAGAACACAACAGGTAAGGGACTTTTCCTTGGAAGAGGTCTGTGAATCTTTTGTTGATAAAATTTTACTAGCATGACCAATTTAGGCCTAGAGTCTATCCTGAGGCCTTTTATGACATAGTTACCTATAGTTATACTTATTTAATCAAATACTACCCATCTGTGATAAACATTTAGAAAGTCATTATTATAAAAGTAGTACTGATAGGACCAAAATAAGAAAATATTATGCTGTTTTTCTAACCCCAATTCTAAATGATAAAAGCCAGAAAAAATATCACTTTACTCTCTCATAACACATTGAGTATTATCAAATTATGTATTTGTCTTTTTATTTTGTGTGAGTTCAATGTACCAGAAGTTTTCTTGAGCGGATATAAAAGTGAAGGCTACTGGAGCTTACTATTTTGAGGAACATGGCTTCTGAAATAAGACTATAGCTGTATAGGCAGTCTTGAATGGCCAACACTTTAGCTAGCGTGCATGCTAAGTAACTAAGTGTTTGTGATATAAACAGAATGCTGTACTTGAAGTTAGAAAGACCTGGGTTTGAATTCTGCTTCAGACATTTATATACATGACCTTTTAGCCTCAGTTTACTAAGCTGTAAAATAGAAATAATAATAGCATTTACCACACAGGGTTGTGGTGAGGATCAAGTTAAATAACATATTTAAAGCTTTTTGTTAACCTTAAGGCATTACATAATTGTAGGCTATTATTAAGTAGAAAGGGTAAAGTGAAAGAAAAGTACATTTTGTAACCCACACATATAGTGCTTTGTAGTGTACAAAGGGTGTTATTTTCACCCCCAACCTCTTTGAGACAAGTAGTATTATCCCCATTTTACAGATAAGGAGACTAAGGCTGAGCAGTTATGTGATTCAGCCATAGTCATTCAGGTTGTGATTCAAATCCAAGTCTAATGCTATTTCAACTACACTGTGCTGCTTCTGTGGGGTGGCACAGTGACTAGAGCACCAACCCTGGAATCAGGAGGAGCTGAGGTCAAATCCAGTCCTCAGACACTAGCTGTGTGACCCTGGGCAAGTCACTTAACCCTATTTGCCTCAGTTTCCTCATCTATAAAATGAACAGGAAAAGGAAATAGCAAACCACTTCAGTATATTTGCTAAGAAAACCCCAAATGGAATCACAAAGAGTTGGACATCACTGAAATGGCTGAATGAGACAACACCACTCTGTTAAACATCATTGCATCTAGGATGATCACAGGAGAAATGCAAATCAAGGGAACCTTATTATACAACCTTACACAGAAAACAAAGCAAAAAAAAGAAATCGTGACATCTAGGAACTGACTGGGTCCACTACAAACTTATGTTACCTAAGCTCAACTGGGCTCTCACTGTGGCAAGGCAATCTTCTCATGCTAATGAATCCCTAATGGATTCACTGTCCCATAAACCTTTTTCTCCCTCCTCAAAGCTCTCTTGAATCCCACTCTTTCACCCCCCTCTGAACTAAGAACTTTGCTTTGTATTTCATTGAAAAAATTTAGGCCTATTGATTAACATCACTTGTATGTTCTCACTTCTCACCTCTCACACTGCTACCACCCTGGAGCAGGCCTTCATCAGCCGGACTATTTCCATAGCCTTCTGGTTGGTGTCTCCACCTTAAGTCTCCCCCCAATTTGGTGCATCCTCCACTCAGCTATCAAAGTGATCTTTCTATAGTGCAGGCCTAACCATGTCACCCTCTTCTCAATAAATTCCCTGTGTGGTTCCCCATCACTTGGCTTTTGAAGCCCTTCAAACCTGGTCTCTTCTTACGTTTCCAGTCTTACTCTATCTTACTCCCTCCAAATACTCTATGATGCAGTGATACCAACCTCCTTGACGTTCCTCACACAAGACACTCTATCTCCTGAATCAGGGCTTTTTCACTGGCTGTCCTCCATGTCTGATATTCTCTCTCTCCTCATCTCCATCTCCTGGCTTCCTTCAAGCCTCAACAAATATCCCACCTATTCCAATACCCTTCAGTGATTCTCTTTGGGAATGAAGGACAAAGAACACCACACACAATATTCTAATAACTTTTCTCTGAGATTACCTCCACATTACCCTGTCTAGATTTGGTTTGTATATAGTTCTTTGCATGTGGTCTCCTCTTTCTTTGTATCCCTAAGGATTATCAGTGCCTGGCACATAGTAGGCATTTAATAAATGCTAGTAGACCTGTCAACTCAAGGAAAACAGGCCTTCTGATATAATGTTTATGTGACAGAAGGCTGGTACAAACATTTTGGAGAGTAATATGTAATGAATCACAGAACTGATAATTGCTTTTGATACATCAATTCTAATAGTAGGACTTTATTCCCAAAATAATAATAATAGTAAAAATAATAATAGCTTGCATTTATATAGCACTTTAAGGTTTGCAAAGTGCTTTACAAATATCTCATTTTAACATCACATTAAGCTTGGGAGATAGGTGCTATTATTATCTTCATTTTGTGGTTGTTTAGTCATTTTAATCATGTCCCACTCTTTGTGACCCCATTTGGGTTTGTTTGTTTTTTTGAGGGCAATTGGGGTAAGGTGACTTGCCCAAGGTCATATGGCTAGTAAGTGTTAAGTGTCTGAGGTCATATTTGAACTCAGGTACTCCTGACTCCAGGGCCAGTGCTCTATTCACTGTGCCACCTAGCGGCCCCTTGGGGTTTTCTTAACAAAGATACTGGAGTGGTTTGCCATTTCCTTCTCCAGCTCCAGGAAACTAAGGCAAATAGGGTAAAATGATTTGCCCTGGGTCACAAAGCCAGTAAGTATATGAGGCCACATTTGAATTCAGGCCTTCCTCACTCCAGGACTATCCTCTATCCACTATACCACCTAGCTGCCCCTATCCTCATTTCACATTGATTTTATAAAAATGAGAAATATTAATTATTTAAAGAAATACAGAAATATATATATATATACACATAAGAACACATATGCATGCATGCATGAGTGCACACCCACATACACACACACACACACCCATACACCCACACAAAGCAAAGCTGGGGTAGTGATGCCTCAGAGAGATCTAGAAGGTGATACAAAACATGTGTTCCCTTGGAAAATCACTTAACCTCTTAAGTGCTCTCAACCAGTAACCTCCAAAGTGGAAGCCCTGGTCTGTGCCCAAGGAATGGGTGATCAACCAATTGAAGGGTCAAAAAATAGCTCTTATCCCAACACCTCAGTGATAGTTCATCTTGGGGCTTGTTTCCATACAACACACCTACCCTTATCTTCTAAGACTCCCCCATCCACTTTGGCTCTGCTCTCCACTTGCTTAAGGTCCCAGTCTCCCCTTTGGAGTTAGCCCCTTTGGACAGTTATACTATTTCTTGGGCACCTATAGACTCTATTGGGAAAATTCCCCCAAATACGCATTTTCTGTACTCCAGGTCACCCCCTGGCATTCCTACTACATGGCTCCAGGGCAACAACTCTGCTCTGTTTCCCCTTTTCATTTTGAGTAGGTCGGAGTAAATCACACTGGATGGCTTTTATGTATCATAAATCTCATTGCATGATAATTCTCCACAAATCTACCTGCCTTCTGAACTTCCAGAGTTCTTTTGAGAGCACCACCCTTCCAGTCACTCAGGTGATCATATCTGGTACAACTTTGGTGATCCCTTTGACATGTCACTCTCTCTCACCCCACATATCCAATCAATTGCCAAGGCTTGTTCCTGTTCACCTCTACAACACCTCTCATATCTGTCTCCTCTACTCACACAGCTACCATCTTAGTTCAGATTCTCATCACCTCTGACCTGAACTATTACCATAGCCTCCTAATTGATTTCCCTGCCTGCACTCTCTCCCTTCCAGTTTATCCTCCATTCAGTTGCTAAACTGACTTTCCTAAAGTACTGGTCTACTTCAGTAGCTCCTTATTGGCTTTAATATAAAATATTATTTAATATTTATTTCATCCTTTAAAATTTTCTATTATTTGTATGTTTTTATAATGTATATAATTATCACTACAGTGTTAAGTCATTTTTCAGTTGTTTCTGACTCTTCATTTGGGGTTTTCTTGGCAAATATATTGGAGTGGTTTCCTATTTCCTTTTCTAGCTCATTTTATAGATGAGAACATTAAGGCAAACAGAGTTAAGTGACTTGCCCAGAGTCACATAGCTAGCAAGTGTCTGAGGCTGGATTTGAACTCATGAAGATGGGTCTTTCTGGTTTCAAGCCCAGCACTATCCACTGTACTACCTATCTGCCCTATCACTACAATAGTACATGTATATAATTTACAAATAAATAAACATACACATATTGCATGATCAAAAAAAGGTTTTGCAGATAGAGTTAAGCATAAAAGTTAGGAGATGATAGTGCTAAAACAACCTCATACTTTGCAAGAGAAAGTGCGACCTGCATTGTAGAGTTTCCCTAACCAGTAGTTCCTTTTATCACTGAAATCACGGGTTCAGTCCTATCCTGTTGGCAAGTTCATGATTTTAAAGAAATTTTAAAAGAATTCTCACATGATCATGGATTTAGAACCGGAAGGGTTGTTAGAGAATATCCACTCCAACCCTTCCATTTTACAGAGAAGGACACTAAGGCTCAGATGTCTGTGTGGCCTCAGGTCACAAAGGCAGTCAGCAAACATTTAGGTGCCTACTTTGTGATACAAAACAATAGCAAAAACCAAAAACACCAAAGCCCAGTACCAGTTCTCAAGGAGCTCACAGTCTGTTAGGAGAGACAGCGTGCAAACCACAATGTAGAAGCAAGATAATCTCAGAGGGAAGGCATTAAGTGGTACTGAGTGGAGATCTAACCCAGGTACTGTTGATCCAAATCTAAGTATGCTTTCCACTATACCACACACTGTTCCTTTCTTTACATGCTATTTAAATTATTTTCTAAAAATCTTTACAAAAAGGGAATAGCCTTGCAAGCTATGTCCTCCCACTGACACAGTAAGCAATCCTCCTTTCCTTGTACAGTGTACTGTTTGTAGCACTGCATAAATCAGAAACCAGTTAAAAGGTTCAGAAAGATTTCTCAGCATGAAGAAAGATCCTACAGCTTTCTAGCTTTCTTATCATTCATTTTAGTTAGCCTGCTGGCTGCCACTTCTTTCTTTTTTTCTTCAAATAATTAGTGTATCGGCAGCTTTTTGTGGAACTATAAACTATCTGAAATGGCAAGTGACCTTTGGGGTCATTTAGAGATCATTTCACAGGTGAAAGCATGGTCTAGTGGAAAGAGACCTGGGGTCAGAAGACTTAGATTCAAATCCTACTCTCAACACCACTGGTATAACCTTAGACTGGTGTCTGAGATCCCCTTTTACTCTGATTCTATAGCTTGTCTAAAGTCACAGAGCTAGTGTATTACATAGCTGGGAAATCACCTGACTCCAAGCCCAGGGCTATGACCACTCTATCACACTGTTTCTTAGTGGAGCTTTGTTTCCCATATACTCTCTGGAAGAAAATGTATTTACACTTTCACAAAGTCTCCCCCCTCCCCTTCCTCCCTTCCCCCCCTTACTTGCTTCAAACAAAGAGGACACAAAAGGTGAAGAAGCTGGGTTTTTTTCTTCCTTTCTTTTTTATTTTAGATGCAACCTCACTGATCCATAGGGGAAAAAATGGTGAAACCACTATTAAAAGGCAAATTACAACTAATCTTCTGGTTTGTAGAGAGAAAAATATGAAGCATTAATCAGATCATAGATTTAGAGCAGGAAGGGACTTCAGCTGGGTCATTCCAAACTCAGAACAGGGCCTAAAACTCCATCCAACAAATACACAAAACACATCACAATGTACAGTAACAGGTGTTCCTGTCAGATGCGACTAAATTCTAATTGAATTCTGATCAAAATGAATTTATATCTAATGTAATTATATTTTCTCAGTTCCAATAAACTCCACCTGAAAACACTGAATGTACAAAATAGAATACACTTTTAAAGAATGAGATGCAGTACAACACAACTGATCAAGCATCCCTCTAGAAACTAACTACAGTGGCCATGTCACATATTTTCCATAAGAAGATTGGGGTAGAGGGAATCCCAATCTAACAGGCAAAAATTCTACAAAGCTGTGATAAAATGGAGGTCTTTTCTAAGGGACAAAAGACTACTGGGTAGGAGAGCAAACCCTAACCATAAAGGAACCTCTCTAAGGATATTTCACCATCTCCCCCATTAACTCAATATAGTCTGGGAAGTAGAATTCCCCACCCACTCCATCTCCCACAAGGATACAGTCACGTGTATTTTTTGTCACCTGCCAGCCCCTGAAACCTTTGGTGCCCTCAGCTCCTTACCTACCAAAGGGTGGTCATGGTTCCTTGCAAACTCATGTTTTAGAGCCGGATCAGCTGGATATTTCTGCTGCCACTGCAAACTCCTGGATCCTGGAATACTGCACTTGAGGGTACCAGGAGATGCCCACAGACACCCCGCGGTTCACACCTTTTGCCTTTTCCAGGGCTACAGACGCCTTTCCAATCCCAGCTCCCTGGGAGCGGGAAGCTGAACCTACCGCTCCTGTACTGCAGCCCTGGACAGATGTGCAGCTCGAAAATGGGTTACGCCCCTTCCCCAGCTCATTGCCGCGGAGCTAACCCAGGCAGACTGGCAGAAGGCAGCACCAATAGATGGGGAGCCTGCCCAATTGGAGGGGGCGGCAGCCTCAAGTGTAGAGGCGGCAGGGCTTGCAGCAGGAGGGTAGAACGAGGGAGGGAAAAAGGAAGGGAGGGAGAGAAGAGGAGGAAAGGACAGCAGAGGGTGGGAGAGCCCGTGTTTCGGTGGCTGGGACCAGGTCTGGCAGCGGGGTAGTCAAGGGAGTACTAGTCGTGATGACACTGAAGATGGGGATGGGGATGTATGTGGGGATGAACGAGGGGGCGGGAATTCTCTCCGTGCACTAAGAAGTCACCTCAGACTAGCGGGGCTGACATTCAGGGCATCTAAAGGGGAGACAGCGGACACTAGAGAAGGGGCGTGGAAAGAGAGCCTCTGTGAGAACATGAAAATGCCACTCAGAACAAAGAAAATGGAAAAGAGCCTTATAGGAGGAGGCTGAATTTATTGCTCCTTTCCACATAGACTCTCCAAGGGAGAAAAAAAAAATAGGGTGAGATGGAAGACTAAGGAAAGCTGTGACAGGAAGGTGAGAGGAGACTGGAAGATGGATTTACATAGGCGCCTGGCACTTAATTGGGGGGCGGGGAGAGGTCCTATAGCCGCAAAAGCATGTGACTTGGCAAGAAATGAAGAGCCCTTCAGAGCCCAGCAGGAAAGGGGTCTGTACTAATACAATCGCGAAGGTGATTGTAGGCAACAGAGAATCCATTCGTGCCTTACTCTTCTGCTGTCAGTCAACCAACCAACCAATCAACAACTATTAAACATTTATTATGTGCCAGGTACCATTCTAGGTGATGTAGATGCAAGTAGCTACTTGCAAATGAACAAGTAATTAAAAAAAATATGTACAGCATAAATACAAATATATTCAAAGTCATTAAATACAAAGTAGTTTGGGAGGTAAGACAGTGGCTGTTGGGACTCAGAAAAGGTTTTATGCAGAAGATAGTGCCTGAGCTGTTTTAAAGAAAGGGAACAGGTAAGGAGGAAGCAATTTTAGATGTGCGGCATGGTCAATGCAAAGGCTCTGAGGGAGGAAATAAAGTGTCATGTCTGAGAAGCAGAAGGAAGGCCAAATTGGCCAGATTGCATTACTGTCAGAATTGCTACTGAAACCCTTATCTTCTGACTCCAAGAGCATCTCTCTTCCCATTACACCAAGTGCTGTGGTGATGGGTTTCTTGGAAAGCTGGAGCACCCTAGGTCTCCAAAAAATTCCCATTTTTTTTTGTTTTATCTAAGATCCATTGGGCTGGGGACAAGAAACATAGTCTAAAGGGTCATTCATAGGTTTCACAAGCCACCCATTCTTAACTCCTGATAACAGGCATCCAAGCCCCATCCGGATTACCATTTGGCAGAAGGGTAGCTACAAACCTTTCCTAAGCTACTCTGCAAGGAGGGCATATCCTGTGTCGGGCTGTCGGATTAAAGGAGGTATAAGACACAGCCCCTGTTCCAGAAGCCTCTATGGCTTTGTTAAAAAAAAAAAAAAAGTTAAGGATACCCTATTGAGTGCAGTGCAGCAGCTAAGACTTTCCCCTGGGCCATCCAAAATATAGGGATTGCTGACAGTGCTTGCTTGCCTCGTTAGTAAGAAAAATTAATTAAAATAGGATGCCATCGGGTGAGGATTTCTTGCCTTTGACTGTATTCCAGGTGAGTATCTCTGCAGGTTGCTGCCCTCCAGGCAAATTCCTGGAATCTTTTTCCTCTGTCCCTTCATGGGATCGCATCCCTGGCTCTACTATCCCTCCTTCCAAGAGAACTGTCCTTGCAATACATTTGGGACTTAGGACTTGGAATGGTATTCACCCTTTTAGACAACCTGCTCCAAGAACAGCAGTCTCCCACATTCTGCACAAAGCAATGAAACTAATAACCTTCAAGTAGGGGTAGTTGAAGGGCAGAGGAGGTTAACTTTTTAATACCTTGATGTGTAACCAAGTTCCCCACTGCATTTTCTTAGTCCTTTCTTGGATGGATTTATGATTTCATCCACATGAATACTTTTTCCCCAGCAGTGCAGATGGTAAACCATCCACGATGTCATCAGTGTATAGCTATTATCCATGTCATTCCAGAAGTCCTCCATGGGGGAAGGGAAGAGCATGAACAAGAGAATGAATACTGTCCACTTGTTATACTGAGCTCTTATTACATGATTTTCTTGCCTTTTTTGTCATTATTTTCAAATATCTCCAAGGAGCTATCCTATATATGCTTCTTCTGGCTTGCAATTTTTCATTAGCAACATATTGCTGCCCACTCATTGCTGACGATACACCTCTCCATTACATTCTGGTTGGCTTGCAATTAATTCTTCAAAGATTGTGGTATATTATGACTCACAGGCATATAGAATCACTGGGAGATATTAATTTTAAAAAAGCCTTATTTCAGGAAGAAGCTTGGTGTCATTAAAAGCACTGTAACAATTTCTCAAATATAATACATTTTGATCTAATGAATTCTGGGTCCGATTCATTGTTTATCTGCTTTCAATCAATCAGTCCATCAATCAACAAGCATATATTAAATGTCTGCATACCAGGTACTGTGCCAAGGCACTGGGAATACCAAAGAAAATTAAACAGTCCCTGCCCTGAAGGGATTTATACTCCATTTGGGGGATGAGGATGAAACATAAGTATATGAAAAAGAAATACAGTATAATGAAGGGTGGCAGGGGTGGGGTGGATGGTGGTCAAAAAGGCCTCAAATAGGTGGTGGGGCTTGAGCTGAGTTTTGAAGTAAATCAGGTATTCTAAGATGTGAGGCAGCTAGGTGGCACAGTGGATAGAGTGCCAGGCCCAGAGGCAGGAAGACTCATCTTCCTGAGTACAAATCCCACTTTGGACTAGCTATGTCATCCTGGGTAAGTCATTTAACCCTGTTTGCCTCAGTTCCTCATCTATTAAATGAGTTAGAACAAGAAAAGGTATCTTTGCCAGGAAAACCCCAAATGAAGTCATCTGACTGAAACAACTGAACTAGATGTGGAGGTGAGGAGGGATGAATTCCAGGGAGGGAGAGCAGCTTGTAAAAAGGCAGTTAGGAAATGGAGTTATCTTGTGAGAGAAACATCTAGGCCAATTTGACTGGGCTAAAGTGTGTACGAAGGGGAGTGAAGTCTACTAAGTCTAGAAAGGGAAGGCTAGGGCCAGATTATGTCAAACAGCAGTCTGTATTTTATCCTAAAAACAAGAGGGAACCTGCTGGGGCTTAGGCAGCTTTAGACCTGTGTTTGGTTATTGTGTTATTTGGAGAGGAAAGAGATGATGTAGGGGTACCAGTGAGGATATTGCATAGTCTAAGAGCTGAAGACTGTTAACAGATGTGGTGGGCATGTTAGTGGAGTGGTGTCACATGAGATGTGACGGAAGTAGAACTGACAAGAAGTAAGGTTCAGTTGACAGCATGCTAGAAAGGTTAGGTGAGGGAGAATGAGCAGTAGAGGTTGGCTCCAAGGTTGTGAACCCGTATGACTAGAAGAAAAATGATGCCCTCAACTGAAATAGGGAAGACTAGAGAACTAGGGGAAACATATATTGGCCATGTTGAATTTGAGATGCCTACCCTAGAAATCCAGTTATGCATTTGGTGTTGCAGAAGTAGAATTTAGCTGATGGTTGAATATTTACACATTTTCAGAGTCATAATTGAACCAATGGGAGTTAGTAAGGTCACCAAGAAAGAATGTAGAGAAGGCCCGGTATAGAGCCTTGGGTTCTAATGACTGAGGGAAGTAGTATGTATGGATGATGATCCAGAAAAGACAGAAGGTATTGAGGGTAGACAGCTTTCCCTAGGAGTCTGGCTGTGAAAGGGAGAAATATTAGTGCTTTCTAGGGCAAATGTCTTCAACTACACTCATAGCAAAAGCCCGTATACTTTGTCTGCAAAGTAAAATCCATCCCAATTTTTTGGTGTTCCCCATGTCTGGGGTTACTTATGAGCTTCTGTGACACAAACTGGCAGCTAGGTGGTGAATGCATAAAGTACCAGACTTCGAGTCTGAATCTCGCCTCAGACACATATTAGCTTTGTGACCTGGCAGGTCCCATGGGATTTCTACACTTCACCTTCTTCATCTGTAAAATAGGGATAAATAATAGCATCTAACTATCAGCATGGTTATGAAGACCAAATGAGATAAGGCTTTGCAAACCTTAAAGTGCTATATAAATTATGGCTATTATTAGATTTTATTATTATGTATTAAAAGTGCTGGAAGAAAATTAACAAAAGTTGGGAACAGTAATTTTCTATCTGTCCCATCACGAACAGATATTTTCTATCTATATGTGAGTAATATGGTGTGAGTAACACTAGTGGACCCACGCTATTTTCAGAGGGCTCTATGAAGGAACTAAGGTAAAAAGAAATATGTCAAAAAACCATAACAAACCCCAAACCCCAGATAAACTAACCACAAACTGCCTCAAGAGTTATCCAGCAGATCTGAGGCTATTTGAGCATCTCTTCCAGAATGTTTCTGACCCTCATAACTTCAGGGTCATTTATTTTGAGAGAGTATTGAAAAGCATAGATAATAAATTGTGGGAGAATTCTTCCTTAGAGTCAAGAGTTTCTCTGGCAATGTGTGGTGAGGTAGAAAGAATCCTGGATGCAGGAGATTCAAGTTCCAGTGTTGGCTTTGACCCTAACTCTACGTGTGATCAAGTACAAACCATGTCATCTCTTGAAGCCTCAGTTTCCTCATTTGTAAAATGAGGGAATTGGGTCAGATGATTTGAAAGGCTCTTTTTAGTTTTAATATTTTGATTTTGAGACAAATTTTGGGCACCAAATACTTATGATCTTATCCTTATTAAAATCTTGTACTGTCACCTATTCAGTGAGGGGATACTAAAGCAATAGCAGAGGCAGGCACAGTTAAATATATTTTAAAGATGGCACTAATTCTTTTTTTTCCTTCTAGAATTTATTTATTTTTAGTTTCCAACATTTATTTCCATAAGATTTTAAGTTACAAATTTTCTCCCCATCTCTGCCCTACCCCCCACCCCAAGATGGCAAGCATACTGAATACCCCTTCCCCTAGTCTACCCTCTCTTATATGATGGTACTAATTCTCTATCAAGAAGGGAAAGAGGGTAGAAAGGGAAGATGTTGAGATTAAAGATATTAAAATTTTTTATTTAATTGAATTTCATAAGGACTGATAAAGACTTCCATGATTTAAGCAAATTTATACATGATAATGTAAGTCAGGTACAACAAATGCAGGCTTCTGGGTAAACTTCCAGTGTAGCATCTGGAGAGGAAAAGAGAAATGAAACTAATCATTATTTACTGCTGCTGAACATCACAATATGAAATCTTTATGTTATATTCAAGAATTTTCATGAAAATGGGGGACTCCTCCTTGAGTATAACTTACCAGTTCAGAACAATCCATTCACCTGTTCTGATACAGGATCCAAGTCAATGTCATAGAAACAGGGCCGAGTTGGGAGACCAGGCATTGTACTCATCTAAGGAACAAAGTAGAATTGCAAAAATGAGCAATCTAACCCTAACAACCCTCCTTCTACCTTCCTCATATAGAACAAAAGCAAGGAACAATGTCTTGTGGTGATATTTCTCATTGTCAGTCAAGGAAATAGACATGAAGAGTTATGGAAATTTCCTAAAGAAGCCATTAGATATCATAAGACTTAAAAAGTCCAAGTCACAGAATTAAGAATATTAGAGCTTGAAATAACCTTAAAATTCATCAAGTCCAATGCCCTCAATTTTTATAAGTAAGGAAACTGGAGGGTCAGTAACCTTGGATTCTGCAACTAGTTAGTAAAAGCCAGGATTATAATTCTGGCTTCTTTACTTTTAGTGCTATATTCTTTCTATAATACTAGGTCAACTTTTTCCTTTAAAAAAAAATTTATTTGAATAGTTTTAGCAATGACTTTTTCTTTTACAGCACATTAATTTCTGAATATATTCCCCCATCTATCCCTACCTTGCAACAGAGATGAAAAAAAAACAGTAACAACAATAGTTCAACAAAAGCGACCAACGTGTCCCATACTCAGTCTCCTACTCCCTCATCAGTGAAAGGAAGGAAGTCTAGTTTCTTATCTCTTTTCTGGATCCAAGCTTGATCATAACATCCAATTTCATTTTACCGTTTTTTCCATTTATATTGTTGTACTCATTGTATATATGGTTTCCCTGCTTCTGTTTATTTTGTTCTGCATTAGTTCATTTGAGTTTTTTATGTTTCTCATATTTGTCATTTCTTTTTTTTTTTTTTAAGCAATCAGGGTTAACACAGCCAGTTATTTCTGGGTGTGGTGCTGAGTATCTGAGCCCAGATTTGATCCCCAGGTCATCCCGACACTGGAGCCGGTGCTCTTACTCGCTGAGCCACCTGGTCGCCCCTAAGCAATTGGGGTTAAGTAACTTGCTCAAGGTTACATGGCCAGGTGTTTCTGGGGGGGTAATAAGTGTCTGAGCCCGGATTCGATCCTGACTCTGGAGCCAGTGCTCTTACTCGCTGTGCTACCTGGCCGCCCCCATTTGAGTTTTTTTAATGTTTCTCATATTTGTCATTTCTTATGGAACAATAATATCCTATTTCATTCATGTACAGTGTCTAGCCATTCCTTAATTAATGGGAACAATTTTTGTTTCCAGGTCTTTGTTATCACAAGACCTACAGTTAGGAATATTTTGGTATGTAGGAGACCTTTCTTTTGGTCTTTAACTTCCATGGCATATATATCCACCAGGGGGGAATCTCTGGGGATGGATATTTAGTCACTTTTTTCTGCATTATTCCAACTTGTTTTTGAGAATGGTTGGACCATAGGCTATATATATCATACATGTATATCTATATATATGTATGTATATATATCTATGTGTAGTATATCATGTGTGTCTTTCAGAAATGTCTCAATCAACTACAATTACATCTTTTGTCATCTTTGCCAATTCTGCCTCCTTAAAGGAAAAAGACTGAAAGCCCTCCACCCTATATAAATTTGTAATTCTTATAATTAACCCAATTAGCATCAGTAAGGCTGCAAAGTTTTCAGGTTTTCAGCAAAACTAAAGAATTGGATTCATGAAATTGTCCTCCATGTAATGGTTTCTAACATGGAGGTAAACAAAGATATAGGCTCAACAAGAGTTGAATAAGCAAAGACTGAAAAGGATTAAATTACCTTACTTGCTTAGTTTAAACAATGTCGAATAAGAAGGGTGAAGCTTTTTTCTTTTTAAAGAGTGTATTTGTCTTAGTAGACAGATTTTCTAATTTACTTCCAAAACTGAGCATATACCTAGGCAATAATACTTCAAAAATCATGTGTATTTAAGCAAAAAGTGTTTTTTTTTTTCCCACAGAATATATAGTTTTACTGTCAATATCCTCACTAGTTTAATTTAGACTTCCAAAAACTGAATAAGTCATAACACAGATGCATTATTAAAGCATTGAGGTCTTGGCTTTTATTTCCTAATAATAATAATAATACCTTTTTTTTGCCTGGGTGGGCAAGGAAATCAGGTTAAGTACAAATCAAAATAGCTTACAAATCCAACTTCTACACAGTACATTTTGATTTTTATAATTTTTTTGTGTAATAACAAATTATGTAAGTACTACTTTAAATATAGACTGAAAATAAGACATCTGAAGTGGAATTTCTAAAAACTGACAGCAAGTATAAAAACATACCTAAAGGACCAGTTGAATGATCTTCTGTAATACAATGCAATTTAAAAACTGCATCACCTAAATGTTGACATTTCTAAGCTCAGCTAAATCCTGAATACTGCAAATAATGAATCCCGTGAAGTAGTCACACATATTTGAATTTGTACTGTTCCAAGTCATAATCAGGTAAAATATGGTAATGGTTCCAACCCAATGAAAACATGCAGTGCAAATTCAAATGATGTGACCACTCCATGGGACTCATTATGTGAATAAACTAGGATCTTAATGGGATCAGCTATACCATACTAATTAGAAATTCCTGAAACACATTCCAGGAACCCGAGTCCTCTAAAATTAGCATCTGGTGCCAAATGCTTTAATCAGAAATTGGAGTTTAAGATAAAGGGGGAAAACAGGGCCAATCAGAAAATAAAGATGTAAAGATTAGCAATTACATAAAGACAGGGAAGACATAAAGATGTTACAAAAGTAAAACTGAAAGAGAACTCATATAAATGTTAAAACATACAACTATAAATGCTAAAACAATCCACAGGACTTTGTGAGGTACCCAAGATATCCTCTGGTAAAAAAGTTATCAATCTGTAGAATAAAGGATAGCAGTTCTGATAGAGCCACAATGGCTGGAAGAACCTTTTCTGGGAAGCCTGCTACTTGCTATCTGTCTTCAGGAAGTGTTCCTAGGTGACAGGCTATTCAATATTGGAATTCCCTGAGTTGTTGCTAAATATTGTACACATGTGAATTTTGGAAACAAAATTACTGCTGACTCTGTATGTGTCCAAGCAGATGAAAAGTTTATAATCAGTTATAGTCAATACTCATTTAAGGTTTTAAAGTGCATTCATTGCTACAGATTTACTGACTTAGACATATAGGTCAAATGGTAAATCTGAAGCAAGGGGTTAAGCAAGGTATTGTTACTCTTTCCCATCTGGTAGAAGGCTATTTTATACTGGTTTAAACTTCTTTTATGTCTATATCTTTAATTCTCCCTTCATATCTTATCTAACAATGCAAAATAATATAGTTGCAGTATTTTCATAGCTACTTAACTGAATTACTTGAAAGGGAAAAATGAAATGTATTGTTGAGGGTGCTTACTATTTAAATATTCTTATTTAAAAGATATTAGTATGAAGCAATTTGGGATTAGGTGAAAAAAATGACTGAAGTATTCGTACTCTTTGATCTAGAGATCCTACTGCTAGGTATATACCCCCAAGGTCAAGGGAGAAAGAAATTTCCCATATGTACCAAAAGATTCACAGCAACACTTTCTATAGTAGCAGAGACCAGGAAGCAAAAGAGTGCCCCCCAACTGGGGAATGGTTAAACAAATTGCAGTACATGACTGTAAGGGAATATAATTTATTTTACCATAGAAAATGTCAAATATAAAGATTTTTCACAGAATCAAGGGAAACCTTGTATGAACTGATAAAGAAGGAAGTAAGATGAAGCAGGAAAACTCTCTCTCCATATATATATGTATAATGACCACAATGTAAATGGAAAAAATAATTCAAAAACTGAATGCTGTATAATTATAATGACCAAGTTTGACCCAGGAAAAGAGTTGAGAAAATGAATAGAAGAAAAGAATAGCATATGCTGTCAGAAACAGTTAATACATTGGTTAGTTTTAATAAACTGCTTTCCCCACCCCCCCACCCCAAGTGTTTTTGCTACAAGGGTTCTTGCTTACTGGGTGGTGGGGAGGAGGGATATATTCAGAAATGAATGTGAGCAATTAAAATATGATTAAATTTTATTTTAAAATATTCATTTAAAATCACCCAGGAGAGGCATTATTAACACTATGAACACTGTAAGATATACCAACAGAAAAATGCAGTCATCTCTTCCATTTAAAAGTTAATTTGTCTTCTAAAACACAATAACTTGTTACCTTTCACTTGTATAGTTTAAGTTGACTTAAATATGTCAACTTTTTTGTACAGCGTGCTTTATAAATGTTTAAAACAACTGAATGTATACTGTGTGGTACCCAAAGGCAGCATATTCAACTGAGAGACATCAGACATGGTACACAGAAGGGACAATTTAAACAAAGTTAGCTTGAAGCAAAACTGTAAATCAGGGCTGTGTATTAAGCACTCTCTTTTCCCTCAATCCCTAATCCCTTTTATAAAAAGTTCTCAACTGGTTTCCAAGTTAGAAAGAACTAAGAAAACAAACATACTAAAATATAAGTAACTAATTAATGCCTTATCCCTCCTGGACCCCTACATTTCAGCAGAGACAATTCCCCAATCCAAAGGAATAAAGTTCTAATGGTGGAACTTCAGACACCTGCCATGAAACTCAGAGACATATGGGTAGGAGGTGGGAAATGGAGCCTTCCTAGTGCTCCTAAATAATGTACCACACCTATTTCTTCTGTGAACAAGGCTTATCCTGAACTCAATCAAAGCCACAACAGAAGTGTGAAAACTGGAAACCTCAAGGC
>NW_027185735.1:14139516-14261307 GCF_028583685.1 Petaurus breviceps papuanus | reverse complement strand
CCCCGTTACTATTCAGCAGAGGCAGTACTTGCATCACACTCTAACACCAAACAGTGTACCTCAGAAGGATTAATCATTCTGATAGGTCTGATTCCCATTTCTTCCTCTGGCAACAATGTTTTGCCCATTTAGCCACTTACTAGTGACTATAGGAAAACACTTAAAATAGGAAGCATAATTACAAACAACATTCCAACCATCATTCTCTGTGCACCACTTACCGTCCCTACCAAAGGGTATAAGAAGCCAGCACCAACACTGGCCCGGATGTCACGGATTGGCAGAACAAAACCCGTGGGTACACCTTTCTTCTCTGGGTCATGAGATAAGGACAGATGTGTTTTAGCCATGCATATGGGAAGGTTTCCAAATCCCTAAAGAGCAAGGAGGTGGGAAGGAGTAACCAAGAAAAGAAATGTTTATATTAATTTAATAAAACAATCATTTAAGCACTTTAACTATAATAATCTTTAAATTTCTTTCTAAAGTCAAATGACTTTCATTTCTTTTGTATTCACCTGGCAGGACAGAAGTAACTTCCACCTCAATGACAAGCATCTTCTGTCTAGTATGGAAGACTAAAAATATCTCAGGTAGTAGTTGGATGAGAGATTAAAACACTTAGAAATCTAAAACAGCTGAAGATTTTTATTTTAAGTATTCAAATGTATAGTTTGGAGCAGCTGTATTGATAAGGCAAAAGACATAATATTTTACCAAAGCTTTCCATATTTTTCGCACACACATCCATATGTAATGTGCCCAATATGTAAAAACCTGAACGACCTTTCAATCAAAGTACAACATTCTTAAGAAGAAAGACATTTCAGAGAAGAATTGTTGACCAGGGGGTAAGAGTTGGGGGTGGGGAGGATTGATGCAGATGAGGAAGGAGGGAAGGCTCAGAGATGATCTTATTCAAGTCCCTCATTTTATAGATGAAAGAACTGTGGCCCAGGAAAGTGACAACTTGTCAAAGGTCATATAGATACTGGTGAAGCTGGAGCGAGAATTTCTAGTTCAATGCTTTCTTTTTCTCATTAAATTAGTAAAAAGAAGAATAAAAACCATAAACTCCTACCTGCTTTGTGTAGACTTCGACTTTATGCTGAGCCTCTGGCAATAATTCAATGTCATCAGCCCCATAGATTTTCTGTGCAATTATCCTGATCTTGTCTACAACAGGGAGCTGAGGGGTGGGTGTATTGGGGAAAGGAGAGAGAGACGAGGCAATGATTGTCACGTAGTCACTTATAAGAACATTTATATACTGGGGAAAAGAATAAGGCACAAAATATTTCTCTTTTTTAGCTATGTCAGATTTTCCAAATACTGTTCTACTATTATACATTTCTTTTGATACTGAACACAAGAATCTTATAAGCACAGTAGATGGCACTGAAAATGTCCACCAGAACAGGGGAGGAAACATGGTTCTATATTCTCATAAGTGATGGAGGACTATGAATACCAAATTATTACATACTAATGAAGTAGCTTTGCTTAACTGGTTTTTTAAAAAAATTCCTTCTTTGTGACAAGAAAAGATTCTATGGGATAAGAACAAGAGATGTTGGGGGAAATGTCTGTGGTATAACCCCCCCCCCCCCCAAAAAGGCATCACTAAAACAATAAAAAAAAAATCCATTGGCACCCTCTTGCTTTTTATAATGTCAAATATCAGGATCTCCTAGCCTGCCCTGCCTGCTTGCCTGAGTAGGAGAAAAACACCATTCCAACAAGTTCCCCCCTGCTGCTCTCCTAGCCTGGCCTGCCAGCCAACTGCTATCCATCATACTCACTCCATAGATAACTTGTACAAATCTGGCCCCAAGTGGGTACTTCCTCCTCCCTTCCAGTTACACACCCTGAGGCTAAGCCCCTAGGGATGTTGGTAACCTATCTGAACTTATTCCTTAATGATTAACAATCTCCATCCCACCATACCCTTCCCATCTCATTGATTCACTCCCCTCACAATTCAACCCTATTTTCTGTCCCCAACTAACCTCTATCTAGCTTTCTCCCAATTCACTTCAACACCACCCCTGCCACACAATATCCCATTCTAAACCTCCCCATCTCTTCCACTGTGCATTTGAATGCCTGCTCCTTAAGTAACAAACTTGCTTTCACCTTAAAACTTTTCTTACCCCATCCCTTCCATCTTCTGGCTCTCACTAAGCTCTAGCTCTGTCCTGATGACACACTTTCTAGCACTGGCTGTACTTTCACTCATATCCCTCCCTGATTCAAGCTAGAGGTGGGGGAGTTGGCATACTCCTTACTCACCACTGCCACTAATGTCTCCTTCTTTGAGGTTTACTCAATTCATATTACCCATCAAGATTCTGGTAGCTGTTTAATCTCCAGGACATTTACTTTCTTTTGTTAATGAGTTCAATGCCTGGCTCAGTCTTTCTCTCCTGCCTTCCTATCAGGGAAGTTCAACATATTATATAATGATACTCTTACCCTCCTAGCTCCTCAACTCCTTCACTTCCCACCTCAGTCACACACAGGTATCTTGATCTTGCCATCACCTACAATTATTCTACCTCCATGTCCCCAAACTCTGAAATTCCCATATCTGATATCTGTTGTCATTTCATCTCTCCCTCTCCCATACAATCCCAACCCTGTTCTTATATTCTCCTGTCTCCATCATGCAACCAGCTCCACTTTATATTGTTGTTTTCTCTGGAGGTCCTTGTTCCATAATGCTATCTTGCACTGACAAGCCTCAGCCTTGGATTATTCCCACTATCCACTACCTTCTCTCTTACATGCTGGAGAAAAATCATAAAACCGTGCCGACTGGATCCACTACAAATTTAGATCACATAATTTCAACTAAGTCTTCACTGCAGACAAGACAATATTTTTACTATCCTTAATACCTAACAACTCATTCACCACAGTGGCTTTTCTATACATTTTACTCTTCTTCAAACCTCTCTTCCATGGCTCCCCTTTCCCCACCTTCCTAAGTTGAGACCTCTGCCTCATATTTTTATAAAAACAAAACAGAACAAGAAACGAGTCATTTTCCAAGAGCTCCCTCTTTCCCCTCCTACTCCTCTCCCATCACTCAGAGGCCTTTGGATACGATTTCATTCTTCACCCATCTCACATGAAGAAGGGACCTTGTTTCTTGCCAAGACAAACCTCAGAAGTGATTCTGTTGCTTCTCATCTTCTCCAGCAGACTGCCTCCCTATGTCATATATATCCATTGACTTCTCTTCAATCTTTCCCTTTCTACTGGCTTTTTCTTTGAGGCTTACAAACATGCCCATGTCTCCCTTCCAACCCTGCTAGCTAACACTCTATCTTTCTCCCACTTTGTTTTTCCTTGAGAAGGCTATCTACAATTGGTTCTTCTTCTTCTGTTCCTTTCATTCTCTTTTTAACTCTCTATAGTCTGGCTTCTGACCTCATTAGTCAACCAAAACTGCTCTCTCTAGTCACCAATCATGTCTTAATAGCCAAATCTAGTAACTTTTTCTTAATCCTCATCCTTCTTGAACTCTCTGAAGCCTCTGACACTGTAGCCCTAATATTCAGACTTGCATTTCCAATTGTGTCTTGGACATCTCAAAGGAGATATCTTGTAGGCATCTTAAGTTCATCATTTTCAAAACTGAACTTCTCTTTCCCCAAGCCATCTATTTCTTCTCTTTCCTCTGTGTGGATGTGATGGTGTGTAGGGCACCACCATCTTCTCAGTCACCCAAGTTCACAACCTAGGTATCATCCTTGGCTCCTCACTCTCTCAAATCCCCCCTCCCCCCAATCCAATCTGTTGTCAAAGCCTGTCGATTTTACCTTTGTAACATCTTTTGCACATGCTCCCTGTATGAGACTAGGCCAGAATGGGAACATGACCATATTCTGACTCCACAGAAAAATGTAAACTACCTTGAGTAAATGTAAAAAGCAAAAGAAGTTCCAACTATCTCTGTCTCATTGGAAAACATGCATGTAACCCATGGCTATCCTGGCACTATATGCCTTCTTCGATCTGTTTCTATAATAACTGACCTGACCTAGGGTTGGTGCAGAGGATCTTTGTTACTTTGTCTTGCTACCATCCAGGACGACTGGCCTCTTGTGAGTAAATTCCCTTAAACAACCCAACCCAATCAAACTAACTAACCCTAATAAAACCTATTAATCACCAAGCTGGTATGAGTCCTTTTTATTCTTTGGTATCTTATTATTCTCTCTGAGGGAATACCACCCTACAACTGGCACAATTAGGGCAGCAGAGTCTGTCCCCTTACACTAACTCTTTCTTTCCTCTGACATTTCCACCATGCTGGTGCAGACTCTCATCACTTCATGCCTAAACTCCACTGCAGAAGCCTTCTCTCCTCGGTCTTCCTCATTATCTCTCCACACTCCAGTCAAAATGATCTTCCTAAACTGCAGGTCTGGCATACTTTCTTTTACATCCCCCTCCCCCAATTAAAAAAAAACCTGTTGGCTCCTTATTATCTCCAAAATCAAATACAGAATAAACTGTTTGGCAAAGCCATTCATAACCTGACCCCCACCTACTTTTCCAGTTTCCTACAACTTAATCCCCCTCCCATACTTTGTGATTGACTGACACTGGCCTCCTTCCTGTTTCTTCTCTAAGACACGTCCATCTGCTGACTATGGGGGCATTTTGACTGGCTCCCCACCCTCCACCTCCTCATCTGTCTCTTGGCTATCCTCAAGTCCCAGCTAAAATCCCAACTTCTGCCAGAAGTCTTTTCCAATCCCCCTTAATTCTAGTGCCTTCCCTCATTCAGTCATCTCTAGTTTGTTCTACATGATTGTTTTCAAACCACCTCTTTTATTAGATCGTGAGCTTCTTGAGAGCAGAGACAGATTTTACCTTTCTTTGTAAACCCAGTGTTTAGTGTAGTTCCTGGCATGTAATAAGAGCTAAATAAATGTCTCTTGACTTCATCTGACCTAGAATTTGTTCTTTTGACACATTCTGTCCTTGACTTTTTCCTTCTCTCCTTCACTGACTGCACCCATTCCCATGGCTTTAATTCTAAGTCCTGAGAGCCAGTCCATAGCTACCTGATGGACAGCTTCATCTGGATTTACTAACCCTTGTACTTCAAGCTTAACATATCCCAAACTAAACTTATTTTCTCTATAAACCTTGATCTTCCTACCAATTTTTCTTACCTCTATCTAATGACATTCTCCTAGTTGCCCAGGAGAGATCTCAGTTATTTTCAACTCCTTCCTCCTCATTTCCCACATTCAATTAGTCACTAAATCCTTGTTGATTCCATTTCTGCCCTGCCTTTCACATGAGTCTCTTTTTCATTCACATGGCTACTACCCTAATTTAGGTCTTCATTTCTTTCCAACTAGGTTCTAGTCTCTACCCATACTTTAATTCATTTTATACACCAGTCCAAGAGCATATTTTCTCAAGGGATAGCTCTGATCTTACTGTTTTGCTGATTAAAGAAAATAAAAAAAAAACCACAAAACTTTAAATAAAATCTCAGCTTGCTTATCCTTGAATGCCATACTTTCTACAATCTGTGATCTATCTTTTTGAGCTTCTTTCCCATTAATGTCTTAATAGGACTATAAATTAGCCTTAGAGGTCATCTAGTTCATCCCCCTTATGTTACAGATGAAGATACGGAAGCACTGAGGGATTAAGTGCCTTGTCCATGGTCATTTGGCAGAGCTAGGGCTCTTCTGACTCAATATCCAGTGTTCTTTCCAGTATACCAAAATGGCTTCCAGAATAAAATATAAACCTCTGTTTTGCTTTTAAAATCCTATACAATCTGGCCCCAATCTACCTTTCCAGTCTCAGTGGACATTAGTATTCTCTATTTCCATCTTCTGCGATCCAGCCAAAATGACCTTTTTCTCTTTTCCTTACTCATGACATACCATTTTCTCTGTGTTTTTGCCCAGGCTGTGCCCCACATCTGGCACGCACTCCTTCCTCATTGACATCTCATAAGTGTATCTCTCTTCCTTTAAGGTGGAAATCAGACACCTGTCTTCTGTATACTGTGACTCTCCCAAAGTATCTTATATTTAACTACACTGTCCGTGTACATGCTTTGTATTTATATTGTATATGTTTTGAAATGTATTTGTTGTGTCCCCACTGGAATGTAAACTCACTCCAAGTAGGGATTTTTATTCTTTGTACTTATATCCCTAGATACAGAAATGTTATTAAAACAGATGAGTCTCATGGTAATATCTCTATAAAGGCTGAAAGCATGGCATTAAACTGTAATTCAATGAAGGCATTTCTATAAGTAGTAGTAGTTTAATGAAGTGTAGTCAAAACAAGATAGACAGATCCAGGTCTATGGAGGATTAAGGAAAAAAACAAGTAATTTTTTTTTTAAGGGGGGAAGGCAAGGCAATTGGGGTTAAGTGATTTGCCCAAGGTCACACAGCTAGTAAGTGTGTCAAGTGTCTGAGGCTGGATTTGAACTCAGGTCCTCCTGACTCCAGGGCCAGTGCTCTATTCACTGTGCCACCCCCAAAAAACAACTAGTTAACTAAAGGTTGGGAGGCTGATGCTATTTCTTTCACCCCATCACCATGCCCATATGGCACTGTCTTAGTAGTTACTATTCTCTTAGCTTAATGGGGTTTCTTGACACTGAAGATGTTGAATACCACATTCAGAAGAAAAAGGGAGTACAAGTAAAAATAAGAGAACTTCTCAGCTCTCAACATGGTTTCTTCCACCAAAATGTCCATGATATCAAAAACAAATACCACCACCAATGAAAACCCATATAAAAGATCTGAGGACTAAAATATCATTCTTATGTTACAAATCAAGTTGCTGATTATTGGTCTTATTTTATATCTAGTAATATTCTGAAATATCCAGAACACAAGACTGAAAACAAAACAAACCGCTCTGTGAATTAAGCTTATTTCATTATAGAATTTATGTTACAAAACCATGCTTGTTAGGCCTGAGCAAATTTAATTTACTCTCTAATGTCAAGAGTGATCAAATTCTGCAGAGGCAATTCTGTTCTGCACCTGAGGGTTTCACTGAACTTTTTGAGATATAGATAAATCAGCAGTGAACTGAAAAGTACACAATGCCTTCCCATGTTAGTTTAGGGTTGTGATAAGAAAAAGGCTTTCTATTTTTTAAGCTGTCCCTATTTAGGCACAACTCCTCATTCTGTCTGTGAGTGTGCAGGTATGGCATATCGGGTCCAAAGATTGAGCTCTAAATGTGACTCCAGGAGAGAAGACCCCTGCTCCAATGGACTGTGTAAGCAGCAGAAGGCCCTTCAGTGGCACAACCAATTCTCCAGACTGACTTGCTGAATTATTGTTCTAGTTGTGGGAATGGAGATGATTTAATCCATCTACTTTCTTCCTATTCTTCCCCATCTGAATAGCAAAGTTCATTTACAAGTGTAATGGCAAGCACAGAAGTAGTTCACACCTTGTTTCAGCTATTGAATTAACACCTTGTTTCACTTCAAGTTTCTTTTGAGCCTGGTATCAAGTCTGTTAAGAAACAGAATGTGTAAACCCTAGAACTCATGAGCTCCTGCAACAGGAAGGGAAGGAGCTAATGACCACATATAAGGAGAGGCCCAGGCTAGAGACAGCAGAACTGAGAAGAGGACTCTTGTGGTGGCAGAGTCAAGAAGGAGAAAACTTGTGGTACCCAATACTGTTTGTCTGCTCTGTCTGTGTTGATGTTTCTTTGTGATACTTTGTACAGAAGTCCTGGGACCTTACTGGAAGCCCTGAAAGAGGATTTTCTGGTTGTATGTCTACAGAAATCCTAGAGGAGGTTTTGGGGGTCCTGGGACTTTACTGATGATTTGTGCTGACCTCTTGGACCTTGTTTGTGGGTCTGTGATGATTTCTATGTTGATGATTTGTGTTGAGTTCTCAGACCTTGTTGGTGGGTACGAGTTGATTTCACAGGCAGATATTGAATTGATGATAGTGCCGGCAATGTGGATGAATATTATTGGGGCTCTGTCAAGCTTTGTCTTCCCAGAAACAGGAACTGTGAAGGACTTGAGGTGGACTGGGCATTGTGAACTTCAATACGGAATGAGAACGGGATGAAGAACCGGACAAGGAGCTGGGAACTGTCTGCCTTTGACTCAGGTGACAGTTGGAGCTGGGACCATGGAAGAGGAACTATGGAAGCTGAGAGCCAGCCTTGAGTCAAGCTGAAAGAAGACTTTAATTGGAAACCATGCACTGACTGAGAAGATTATGATTTACTGTGACCTAGGGTGGAGAACTTTGACTTTTGTACTTTGTGATTGAATTAAAGATTTTGTAATTGACTAAATGAATGTACTTTGTTTAAAACTATATGACCACTTTGGTAAAAACTATGTGGCCATTTTAGGGATAAGCTGTTGAGTTGTGACATGGTGAATGCTGTATTTTGATTTTCTATGAATGTTTTGCTCTGATTGAATAGAGAGCTCACTATACTATGTAATCAGAACCTTGAAAGCTGTTCACAGCAGCAGTCCTCTGGAAAGCTACTCATGCATGGCTTTACAACAAGACAGCTTGCTGGGAGTCAGGGATGTAGTCTGCACCCATGGAATAGGGAACAACCTGGTTCACATGGGGATCATGGTGTGAAGTCAGCATCACTAGCAATATTTGTAACCAATACTCTTACCACCCTTCTGAGTCATCTTCATAATGATGGCATAGTAATTAAATTACTGGAATAAAGTGATCAAATCACCAAATGAGAACAAAGAGGATAGCAGAGCACCCTGGGGAGAGCCCAATAGGTCAAAGATAAAGAGACCTTGCTCACCTGCACATCATAGAGGAGCTGGAAGTGACTTGGTGCCTGTGATGCTCTCTGCACAGCCTGAGCGAGGGCGACAGCCCCCTGCCCTCCTTCTGCCCAGTGTGTGCACTTCACTGCATCGAAGGCTCCAGCTTCCTTAGCCAGCCGGATAACCAACTGCACTTCTGCCTGAGAATCAGTCCTGTAAAGACATCATTACACAGAGCCGCCAGGTTACGGCGTGATTAAAGTCGTCTTTATGCAGGTTAGACTTTTGCCCATACTTCAGAATGTAAGCTCCTTGAGGGTAGAGATGGTCTTTCTTTCATTCCTTCTGTTTGTATTCCTAGTGCTTGCAATAGTGCCTTGCATATAGTAAATTATTTGGGGGGGAGGGGAGAAGGGGCCTCCTCAAGGAAATAGGGGTTAAGTAACTTGTCCAGGGTCATACAGCCAGTAAGCTCCAAGTGTCTAAGGCTGGATTTTAACTCAGGTTCTCCTAACTCCAGGGCAAGTGCTCTATCCACTATCCCACCTAGCTGTCCCAAATCCTTTTTTTTTTTTTTTTTGTGGGGCAGGGAGAGGGAGGCAATCAGTGTTAAGAGATCTGCCCAAGGTCACATAATTAGTGTCTCAGGCCAGATTTGAACTCAGGTCCTCCTGACTCCAGGGCTGGTGTTCTATCAACTGTACTACTTAGCTGCCCCCATAGTAAGCTTTTTATAAATGCTTGTTGACTGAGTGCTAGATATAAATTATTAAGATAAAATTATTAACTGCAACTAAATATAGGAGAGACCCATGACAAACTTGGAAATGACAAAAGCCAAATACCTTCTGTGAAATATACTGACAAACTCTACATCATATGATCCTACCCTCTAGCACTAGGCAAAGCACCAGCACTTGAATATTCACTTAAAGACTGAATTGGAGACTGATTGTTAGATAATAACACAGGAGCATCACTCCTTCCCCCACATCACTAATACAAAGGGACAACTTTATAGCTAAATTCGATCTTAGAGCTCCAGCTAAGACAATATACTCCATCTTTTCCATTCACCAGAAGAGTTTAGCTCTGCAGAGAAAAGGTTCTGTATAATTCCAACAACAACAACCAAAAAAAGCAAACCACTCCCTCCCTGGAGTCTGGTAATAGGAAAACTCAGACAGAAACACAATGTAATTAATCTACACACTTTAAGATAGGTTGCTCATTCTTGTCTAAATACTAAGGTCAGGATTTCTACACGCATGTCTTCAATTCTCTTTCATTTGGGCACATATTATACCTGACCTTGTGGCAAAATAAAAAACTATCATGGCGAAAACATTCTGATAACTCTAATATGATACAAGGCAGGATACATCAACCCTCCTGAAGGCATGTTCCTTTACCCAATCTGCTGGCTCTGACATGAGCATCTGTACCCAAAAAGGCAGTCAGGTCCTTCTAGAGAGTCAGATCACATCTAATAAAACTGCCAGTGAGAACCACCCAAAAGCCCAATTAATAACTAACCCAACAAGAACAACTCACACTTGTACAGTATTGTTAGGTTTACGAAGTGCCCTCCTCACAATAACCCGTGAGATATAATGCAAGTTATCATCAACCCCATTTTAGTCATACAATAAACTCAATTACATTTTAGGATAACTTTTTTTTTGTTTTGTTTTTTTTCTTTTTGGAGGGCAAGGCAATCGACGTTAAATGACTTGCCCAAGATCACACGGATAGTAAGTGTTAAGTGTCTGAGGCCGGATTTTAAATCAGGTCCTCCTGACACCAGGGCTGGTGCTCTATTCACTGTGCCACCTAGATGCCCTAACTTTTTTTTGTCTTCCTTAGGCAATTCTTAGTGACATCTGGCTCTTAGATACTTACCATATTCATGTCAAACTTAGTGTGAACATTGGCTTAGCCTACTACATGCAGTTCACTCCTAAGATCAAGAGATACACCAGTCTCATCCTCCCTGGTAACTGGGATTACAGTTGTGTACCCCCACACCTGGCAACTCAATTTCTTCATTGACTTCTCTTTCCACTTACTTGAAGGCATTGACAGCCACTACTACTGGAATGCCAAATACCCTGGCATTTTGAATTTGTTTGTCCAAGTTGCAAAAGCCTTTTTCCAACAGCTCCAGGTTCTGTAAAAATTAAGAGTGACAACGAATTTGGCTCAGGGAAGGAATGACATACACACTAAATAGGGTATCTCACCCTACAGGAGAATAGGGGGGGAAGGGGATGAGAGGGGGGATAATGGAAGGGAGGACAGGCTGGGGGGGGAGAGGGAAGGTGGAAGCACCCACTTTTGAAAAGGGACAGGATCAAAGTAGAGAATAGAACAAGAGGGAGGTGGGATAGGAGGGAGGGAAATATAGTCAGTATTTTACAATATATCCACTATGGAAATGTTTTGCATAGCTACACATGTACAACCTATACTGAGCTGCTTATCTTCCCAGTAAGGGTAGGTGACAAGGGCGGAAGGGAATGAATCTGGAATTCAAAGTTTTAAAACCAAATGTTTAAACATATATACATATACATATATATATAGATACACATACATATATATATACACACACTATTATCAATATTATTTTACATGTAACTGGGAAATAAGATATACAGGCGCTGGGGCATAGAGATCCACCATGCCCTACTGGAAAGTCGGAGGGGGAATGGGAGAAAATATGGGAGAGAGCAGACAGGGGGAGGGAATATCCTGTGGGACTGCTATTTTGGAGCAGTGGGTAGGGGAAAAATGGGAAGAAAATTTGTAACTCAAAATCTTGTGGAAATGAATGATGTAAATCAGAAGTTAATGAAGCATTTGATTAATAAAAAAAAAGTTACGAGTGAAAAAAATATTTTATGAAGGCAATAAAAATACTATGGAGGCAGCAGAGCTGCCTCCGTCAGAGGTGCCTCACTGTACAAACACCCCTCCAGAAACAAAGCAAGTTGTCCTGATATCTGTCAATGAAAAAAACAATGGCGAAGTCACAACCAAAGTCCTTTATTCTTAGTTTCAACTGGCCTCAAACATTCTGGGATGAATTTAACATGTCTATAACACTCAAGTGAAAAATAAAACCAACACCTGGGCATATATTTATTTATTGCTCAGTTGTTTTGATTGTGTCCAGCTCTTCATGACCCCATTTGAGGTTTTCTTAGTAAAGTTACTAGAGTGGTTTGCCATTTCCTTCTCTATCTTATTTTACAGAAGACGAAACTGAAGTAAATAGGGTTAAGTGACTTGCCTAGGATCAGAAAGTTAATAAGTGTCTGAGGCCAGATTTGATTCATGAAAGTGAGTCTTTCTAACTCCTGACCAAGTATCTTCTATGTCACCTAGCTGCACATGCATGTATATGTTACAAATGTTATATAACATGCACATATGTGTATGCACACACACATATACATATATATAAGCATATACTGAACCAGATAAGAGCATTTATCACACTTAGGTTCCTGAAACTGTATGTGCTTTCACCTTTAAATGAACGTCCATCATAGGTCCCCCAGAGTGACCTGGATGATAGTGACACACCTGACCCCTGCTAGAAAATTTGTCTGACAAATTTTTCATGCCTTGGTTCCATTTTTGAAGAGTGTTGTTCATACTTAATGAAAACAACTTAAAAGGAAGAAAAAAAATCAAATTTTGATTGGAATATTTCTTCCCTCAAACATATAAGCACTTAATTAGTATGTCAAGATTGACCAAGGATGAAGATTTAAATGCAGAATTTTGCTAATGAAGACATAAACTCAAGTGACTGGGGCAGTCATTCTAAATTGAGGAAAGAAATCTAGGGAGAGGCAAGAGGGGATAAATTTACCCTATGCTTCAAATGTACAAAATAACCATCAAAGGCAAATTTAAGCTTATAAGATTGACCCAAGGTTTACAACAGATTTTCAGTGGCCTATTCCCATTGTTCCAAATGGAAAAGGGATGGCAAAACTGAATAGTTAGATGACCGCAGAAATTCATTAGAATGCAAAGAACTGAAGACCTGTGAATAGCAGCTGACTCTGTCCTCTCAAACAAACTACTTCTAAGCAAACATTCTAGCTTGCTTCTGGGAAAAAAAAAAACACTTTGAGAGGCAAGTGGTTAACACAAATATAAACTGCAGTTAGGCTTGTGTTTCACAAACTTTTTTGAGGGATGGTCTTCCTGTTATTATAAATGGAAAAACCATAAACACAGACAAATTAAAAAAAAAAAAGATCTGTTTCCAGGGTGGCTAGGTGATGCAGTGAATAGAGCACTGATCCTGGAGTCAGGAGGACCTGAGTTCAAATCCGGCTTCAGACACTTAACACAAAAACTAGCCATGTGACCTTGGGCAAGTCACTTAACCCCAATTGCCCCCCCCCCCAAAGATATGTTTCTATGTTTTCTGTCCAAATCTTGTTGTTCAGTCATTTCAGTAGTGTCTAACTCTTTGTTACCCCATTTTGAGTTTTCTTGGCAAATACACTGGAGCATTTTACCATTTTCTTCTCCAGCTCACTTTACAGATGAAGAACTGATGCAAACAGGGTTAAGTCACTTTACAGATGAAGAACTGATGCAAACAGGGTTAAATGACAGCTAGTAAGTGTCTGAGCCTGAAACTGAACTCTGATCTTCCTAACTCCAGGCTCAGCACTCCATCTACTATGCCACCTACCTGCCCATAAATTCAAATCTACAAAAGAATATGTTTTTTAAAAGAGCTAACATTTTTAAAGGGCTCCACTTTAGATCAGCCCACACACCAAATGGAGGACCATGAAAGGTAACTTATACACTTAAAACCACTGATATATAGTAAAAATAATAACATTCACATTTTTATGGCATTTCATGTCTTTCCTTGCAATGTGCTATATGAGGTTGAGAGTACAATTATTATGACCATTTTACAGATGGGCAAACTCAGGTTCAGATATGTAGAGCAACATGCCCATAGTGTTGCACCTAGTAAATATCAGGCTTGGGGTTTGGATTTGATTCCAAATCTAGTGCTCTTTCCAAAAACAGACAGTCTAGGATTCATGCTTAAGATTACCTCTTCTATGTAATCCTTTGGTAGAGGTATTCCAGCAGTGACCTGGATGGGAGGAGGGGAAAGAGGGAGAGAGAAAGAGAAACCAAACATCAGTAAATTGAAGCATTCTCCATATGTGACTTTATTTTAGCTTTTAAATATAGGTCCTTACTCCCAAAGACATATATTTTCCAATCCACTACATTTTACCAGCTTTTAGTTTTTTGGCACTTATCTTAAATGCCTCACCATGGTGTGGCAGTGCCCTGAATTCCAGTATGAACCTAGCAACTGTATGTTCAGAGAGGTGAATCATTAAAGGGGTTGGTCAGTGGATGACTGATTTTTTGGCTACATCAACTCAAAAATAACATCTAAGCAAAAAAGAAGTGATGGCAGGAACACATATGCCATTGAGATCAGGGGTAGGAAAGTACTGAAATAAGTACTGACAAGCATAAATGGATAGCAACAAGTATTTGCTGAGCACTTCTTATGTTTAAGGCACCAAGCTAAAGCCTTGGAGGAACACAAGGTAGTACATGATGAGATCTATGCTGTGAAGCAAATGCAGTCTAGCTGGGAAGACAAAGACATATCTGCATGAAGAATCGTAAAATATGACAAGAGAGATGGAGTGCCCATGCTATATAGGTACAATTGTGAAACCAATGGGCTAGATTAGGAAGAAGCAGAAATGGAAAGATATTGGACCGACAGAAGAATGACATCATTCAGGGCAGGACAAATAATATAAGCCAGAAGCATGGTTTTGGGTAATTTAGTCCTACTGGAGTCAAGGGCTTAAGTGGAGGGCTACAGTGAAGTAATGAAAAAACGATCAGAAAGGGAGGTTGTGGGTCTTACTGGCACATGGAGACTTTGCATCCTATGATAAGGAGTTTATAGTTTCCCCAACATATGCCTTATCTTCCCAACTACATTAAGCTATCTGAAGACACAGGAAAATGAATAAATGGAAGTAGCTTGACATTTCCTGACACTTATATCAGTACTGTACGACTAACATAAACGTGTCCATTGCCTAAACTAAACCAGAAATTAGCATGTGTTTAGAATGAAAATAAATTTTAAAAATGCATGAATCAGTGGGGAGGTAAGAGGGCTATATTTTCTACAGGGCACCTTCAGTCAAGTCAAAGATTAAGGTTCCAAAACCAAATGACCAAAATGCTCACTTTTTTGATAGAACAAATAATCTGCTCCTAGAAACAGCTGTCATTAACATGCATAATCTTTAGATTTTTACTACATTTTGGTACATAAAAATAATTATCTGGATATAGTCTCTTAAGATGTGTAAGTGAATTCTAAACTCTGCCCTATACTTATTTTCTAGTCAAGAGGCTCTTATTTAGTCTATACCATGTTCTAAACTGGGATACAAAGAAAGGCAAACATAGGGTCCTGCTCTCAAGGAGTTAGTAGGGAAGATAACACGCAACAAGACAGGATGAACTGGAGATGATCAGGGAGGGGGCACTAGCGTTAAGGGGGACTGATAAAGCCTTCTTGCACAAAGTAGGATTTTTGCTTGAAGGAAACCAGGAAGCTGAAAAGCAGAATTTAGGAAGGAGAAAATTCTAGATGTGGAGGATGTGTCCAACTCTTCATGACCCCACTTGGAATTTTTTTTTGGCAAAGATAATAATAAGTTTTCTATTTTCTTTTCCAGCTTGTTTTACATATGAGGAAACTGAGGCAAACAGGATTAAGTGACTTGCCCAGGATCACACAGCTAATACATGCCTGAGGTCACATCTTAAATCAGGAAGATGAGCTTTCCTGACTCTAGGCCTGGCACTCTATCTACCACTCTACCTAGCTGCCAAGAAGATGAGGTGTCTTGTGTGAGAACAGCAAAGAGGCCAGTGTTACTGTATTACAGAGGATATGGATAGGGAAGAATGTAAGGAACAAGAACACTGGAAAGGCAGGAGGTTATGTGGGGCTTATGATGCTAAACAGAAGATTTTATATTTGATTCTGGAGGTGAAAAGGAACCATTCATTTACTGAGTAGGTGTGTGTGTGTGGTGGGGGGTGGTAACATGGTCAGACTTAGTCTTTTGGAAGATCAATTTCACTTTGATGGACTGGAATAAGGAGAGACCTAAGGTAAGGAAACTTTTTTATTTTGGTGTAAGAGTAGTAGCTTGCACATAGATGTTCAAAAAGCACAATGATTTACGGATGGGCTGAAAGGTAAAATAAGTCCCAGAGGAATAAAAGTTAAATGTTCAGCCTACAAGACACACATACTTGTGTGCATCCATACATATGTGTGTAGAATTCCATGCTGCACCAAAACACTTAGCCTAGAGAATGAGAGTTTAGATTCAGCAAGATAAGCCTAGGAATCTTTTCTAGGAGAGCAGTCTATGAAGTCAGATTCAAATACCATCAGGTAAGAGATTTGTCACATTTATCACAATCACCTCTGAGGGTATCCAACTTTTGGTTAGTGAGATTTTCTGGTAAAAATTGTTCACAACTTTGTACTATTAAAGGGTAATCTTTTTTGTTATCTCCATTCTTTCACTCATCTGAAAACAAGATTCTGTTTATGGTCATGGCTATTTTTCTATGAAGTCTCATTCATTTTGTTTGTACCTGTTCTAAACACCAGTCCCAGTTTATTTTTGGTCATCTTTCCCATTTCTCCCATTTCACTAAAGAAACAGTTTTAGTGCAAAACAACATCCATTTCTATGCAAACCATTAAATTCGAAGCGAAAATATTCCTTTGGAATTAAATAACCCGTGTCTCATTTAACATAGTGTTATTTTCTCTTGCATTTGGTTCCCTTATGTATAAATTACTAATAAGGATATCCCCCTCCCCTCTGCGTGTATGCATGTAGGCACACACAGATCCAGTTTCACAATGCCCAGCAGCTCCTGAGTAAACAATTTCATTTACTTAATTATGTTGCTCTCAAACAATTATTCATCATGATGGTTTGTTAAGAAAACATCTGACCTTAGGGGTGGCTAAGTGGCACAGTGAATAGAGCACCAGCCTTAGAGTCAGGACCAGAGTTCAATTCCGGTCGTGTGACCTTGGGCAAGTCACTTAACCAATTGCCCTGCCTTTCCCCCTCCAAAAAGGCAATAAAATAAAATAAGAAAAGAAAAGAAAACATCCGACCAAAGACAGGCACCAGCCCTCTCAGTGCTTTATCTTATGATGAAGCTCGAGCATGATGCTTCACCCGCAGCTCTTATTATTAGCACAGTACTTACTCTTCACATAGCAGGCACTCAAGTGTCTGCTAAATGAATGACCCATTTATAATATATGTCACTGGATCTTAGGACTTACTGTTGGTCCTCCTCCATGCATTTTGAGAGCTCTAATGGTGGCAACAAGTACCACCACATGAGGACGGAGACCAGAATATCGGCATTTGATGTTAAAAAATTTTTCCATTCCAATGTCTGCTCCAAATCCTGCTTCAGTCACTGCAAAAAGGCAAGAGAAAACTCAACCCTTTTCCACCGGTGTCTAGTTTATAACAAACTCAAAAATTAGGGTGACTTATTTTTTTCAATTCTGAAAATTAAACAAACTCTTACCTACAAATCCTTCAGGGCCAACAAGTTTCAGTGCAATCCTGTCGGCTATGATTGAAGAGTTTCCATGTGCAATATTGGCAAATGGTCCAGCATGAACAAACACTGGAGTCCCCTGTGAAAATTAAGAGACAGCAATGAGATATACTTCTAACCTTAATTCTGAGGTGAGAACATGGATTACAACAGAACCATCAGAGGGCCCAGTTTAAATCTCTGCTCTGCCTCTGGCTACCTGGGCAATCAGGGGCAAGTCAGGAGACCTCTCTGGGCCTGCTTCCTTATCTGGAAAAAGAAGGCATTGGACTAGATATTATTCAGAGGTCCCAGAGCCCCACCAACTCTAAATGAGAATAAGGAAAAACTAAACAGCTCAAAGGGAGCTATTTAGTACTACCTTTTTGTTTTGTTTTGTTTTTTTGCTTTTTGGAAGGGCAATTGGGGTTAAGCCCAAGGTCACACGACTAGTAAGTGTTAAGTGTCTAGGCCAGATTTGAATTCAGGTCCTCCTGACTCCAGGGCTAGTGGACTTCACTGTGCCACCTGGCCGCCCCTAGTACTACCCTTCTACAAATGTTTACCATTAAACTTTTATGTCTAATAAAAATAAATGTGGGATATGAATAGAATGTGAGCTCCTTGAGGAAAGGAACTTATTCATTTTTATGTTCATATTCCCAGGGTCTAGCACAGTTCTGGCACAGAGCTGGTTCTTAATAGATATTTGCTGAATTGATTTTTGTTTTGTGGGTTGTGAAAAACTTAAGAAAATGCCTATGAATCAATTGGTGGGATGGAGAATATGCCACACACTAGTGAATTCCTGTCTGTTTCACCTACGTTTCATTCTCTGCTAAAGTCAAATAGTGGGTAATTAAAAACTGCTAGGCTCACCTCTAATGTCTGCATGAGATTGGGCTTGACTGCATCCTTCATCAGCACTGTCAAAGCACCGCTCACTCCCTATAAGCACAGACATACAATATGAACTTTGAGTAACTCCATTCTTCCAGAAAACAGATATTTCAGTAAGTAATTTCAAGTAAATCACACCATTTTAAAAGTTAACCTAGGTATGTGAAGTTACCCCTGTTCTCTTCATAAAAAGCCTTCTTAGACAAAAATAACATTTAAGGAGACTTTTGGAAAAGCATCTCTCTTTGAGAAATGATCCTCAGGAAGCAAGAGTGACCAACAAGCATACTTAAAGATATAGGAATCATTCCCATTCTTTGCTAAATGTCTGCTCTGATACCACATCACAGCATGGAAGTGACCCTGGAATTCTCCAAGAGTCAAAGCACAGTTGGGGAGCATCTTGGATTGTAATACTTGTGAAAAATATATGTAAAATCACCACAAAGATAACTGCCATACAACTGGAGGAACTGTAAAAAGAACTGAATCCATTTTAATGATTGGGATGTAAAAACAAAAGATTTATCTATAAAACAAAATGCAAAACCAAAACAACTTGCTATAGGATCCAGCAGATTAAATCAACATAAAATACTTTAATGCTCATTTATTTCAATGCAAAGGTGGCTACAGAGAAAGAGGGTGAAAATGTGTCAAAAAATAGGGTTCAGGATTAAGAAAAAAGTATACAGATGAATTAGTCATAAAAAATCAGAACAGTAGAAGTTATCTTTCAGAGTTATGGTTAGAGGGAAGAATTCCTAACCAAGCCAAGGTCAGAGATCATAAATTATAGTTTATAATAAAACTACTTTGCAACATCTAGATAAGAGAGCTGGAAGATTATAAGCAGTATTATCTCCTAAAAGAAAGGAGTAGTAGAAGGAAAAAACTAGTTTATAGAAAGCTTGTGAGAGACCCAATTTTGCCAAATCATCCTGAGAGTACTCAAGGATGGAACTGGGAGATTAGCAAAGATGGGGGGGGGGGGGGGCAAGATCTGCCCAGATTTCAAATTCTTTTATTCATAAATGCTAGTGAAGCCACCACATTTGGACTCAGCATCACATTCATTGAAGAACTACATGAGGAAGTAGAAAGTGCATTAAAGGGGAGTGGAGGAAGTGGGGAAGGCGGGAAGAGTTGAGACACGCATCTGGAAAAGACTTGTATGTATGTATGTATGTATGTATGCATGTATGTATGTATGTACAGAAGTCCATTTTCTTGCCAAAGCCAATCTCTACATAAGTCATTGATGCCATCTTCTCCAGTAGTTTTCAGCTTGAATCATCTTCTCTCCTCCCTAATCTTCCACTTCTCCCTAGCCACTTGTTTTTTCCCTACTGTCTTCAAACATGTCCAAGTCTTTGTATCCTTAAAAAACAAGTCACTATATTCTACTATCCCTCCAAGTTATTGTCCTTTATCTCTCCTCCTATTTTCAGTCAAATCCTAGAGAAAGTTCAACATTTATTGTTTCCACTTCCTCCCCTCAGACTCCTCTATTTTTTGCCATCTGGTTTCTACCTCATCACAACTGACACTGCTCATTCTAAACTTACCAATGATCTCTCAAGTGCCAAATCTGATGGTTCTTGATCCTAAACTTTGTTGAACTCTCTGCTGCACACAACACTGTTCACCATCCTCCTCATTCCTTTCGGATACTATCTGGGCTTTTGTGACACTCCCAAAGCTCCATCTTGTTCCCCCTAACTGTGAGCACCTCCATACTTTCTCCAAGACCTCCACTCCTATTTCTATGATCCCCCAGTGACCACATCATTGAAATTAATCTAATAACTATCTCCCCCAATCACTTACAGGTACCTGCCAGCCCTAGTCATCCCTCTAAACTTCCACCTGTACCAAGTGACCACTGGACATTTCAAACAGAATGCCCCAGGAACATCTGCACAACAGAACTCATTATTTTTTCCCCCAAAAAACCTTCCCTCTTTCTGTCAGAGGCACTATCGTTTCTCTAGGCTCTTGGGTTCACAGCCTTGGCATTATACTTAAGTCTTTAAGATATTATAAAAATAAATTATTCTTGGTGTTATGCTAGACTGCTCATTTTCCCTCACTCCACGTATCCAACCCAGTTGCTGAATCATGCTGTTTCCATCCCACAACATCTCTCACATCCTACCCTCTCTTCTCATTGCTACTAATTCAGGTTAGACCTCTCACCTAGGTTACTGTAATAACTTCCTAAATGGTCCCTCTGCCTCAATTTGTTCCCTACTTCAGTGCATCCTCCACACTGCTGCTGAAGTAATTTCCCTAAATGCTGATCTGACCATATCATATTCCTAACTCAATAAACCTTAGTGGTTCCTTATTGCTTCTAGGCCAAAATATCAATACGAAGAACCTCAAAACATTGTGGAAGTTCCCAAATGAGATTGCATAATCATTCAAAAGGGGAAGCCTAACTACCTAGACAAAAAAAACCCCAGTGGATGAAGAACACCGGTTGTCCTGTTTCATTTGTGCCTGTATCTATGTGTTTATCTAAATAGCTGTATCTTACTCATTTATTGCAAAACTGAGATTAGCCTACTTTATTCCAATGGGAAGTATTTATCTTCCCAATCTGTAAAGGCTGATTGGTTTCTGGAACAATCATGAAAAGTCAGAATAATTCATAACTAGATAGAGCCTACAGAGCTGGTGTCCATATGTGTATCTTGGACATAGCCTAAAGAACAATGAAGAAGGCCCAGAACTTTTTAATTAAATAAGAGGAAGACAGTGGCCTTGATTAAATTTTAGAAATGATGTGGCCCTGAAATACAGCTCCATCTTTTTAACACCAAGAAATATTCTATGATATCACATGCCAAGAAGTCATGGAATAATAGACGTGTCTTCAAAGATGTAAAGTTTCAAATTACCCAAAGAACATTCATACCCATGTAATAACAAGGGATCTAAAGAAGATCCACAGCATATCGAGGAGATATTCTGTCAAGGATTTATCAGAAGACATGGACAAGAATCACCCAGGAAGAGATGGTTGCAATCTGTACTGCCAAAGTAAATCCTACCATTGATACGATCATAGATGCATTAAAATACCAAAGTAACAATCCTAAAGACATTTCCAAAACTCTAGGTTGGTCTAAATAATGTAATGTACTTTGTCAAAATGGGAAAGTAAAAACTTTTAAAACTTTCTTTTCTCCAAATCCATTATAGTCATTTGGCATCATTTCTGCTTGACTTCTGTATCACTTTTATTACCTTGAATTTAAACCACCTAGTAGTTATATCACTTTTCTACCTGTCTTTAGCATGAAGTTAAGCACAAAAAGAATCTTGAGAATTCAAGAAAACGAGGCTAATAATAATCAGCTAGTACATTTATTTTCCTACTAATCATTTATGCCAAGGTTGCTAATGCCACCATCAAAATGTCAACGGCAAAAAATAAATCCCCAACATATCTGACTAAGAGTTAAATTGCTAGCTACCTTTCAACAAAGGTTTTCTCATCTCTTCATTTGTCATAATGTCTCAGCTTGAAAGTAAACAAAGCTGAAGTAACTGGGACTCACCAAAGCTGAAACAGAATCTAAAATTCAGAAAGAGAATCCAGGTTCCATGGTTTTCTACAATGATGATCTCAGGCAAGTTACCTGATAGTGCTAGCCCCTAGTAGCTTTACCTGCAGCAACATGACCTACAGTATCTATCTCATAATCATTACTATAAAAACAAAATAACAAACATGTTGTAAAAAGAAACGAATGTATCAATACATTAGAGACAAAATCTTGTAGGATTTCAAAAATTAAAAATGCATCTTACCAAATCTTCGGTACTGATGGGCTCTCCTTTCTTACTACTTGCCACCACCATCTTGCCCAGTCTCTCTCTCATATCTTCTAGACTACTGGTAAGCGCCAAAACTGCCATGATTTCACTAGCCACAGAGATGTCAAACTGAGTCTATTGGGGATGGAAATAATGATTTAGGGAAAAAAAGCCAACTATATCAAGGTAAAGAGTCATCAGCAAAACCAAGATGACTGTCCAGTTCGGTGGCCTAAGCAACAGAGACTGTATTTCTAGAGGAATACTTGAAAAAGGGAACCTACTGATAAAATGATAACATGAAGACAGTGTATTGAACTGAAAGAGGTCAAAAACAAAAAACCTAACCAACTGCAATTCTGGTGAAGCACACTAGTGATCTGTGAGAAATTATGGCTTCCCTAATAATACAGATCCACATAAGGAGCTGTTATACTGAATGACAGTGTCTACTCAACTGTAAGTCCTGAAGCTCTCTAATTTGATGGAATATACAACTAATTTTTAAAAGTTAGTTACAACCATTTGACATGCAAAGATACACTTGAGATTATCCATCTTCATGCAAATATTCTGGGAAAAACTTTTCAGGTGGCAAATGGAAATTCACTGCAAAAGCTGTCAGAGCTCTCTTCCACACACACCTACTCACTTTCATTTTAAAAGTGAGAAGGCAAAAGAAGCATTTGTTAAAACAGGGGTAGGTATGAAGTGGAGGAGGGGACGGAAGGGAAGGGAAGGAGAACTTAATTCATACAAGTGATTTTATTTGAAGCAAAAAAAGTTAAAAAGTCACCGTTCGTGTGTGTCCTTTCTCAGTTGGTGATTGACCAATTGTGATTTTCCTCAAGAATCTGTCATTGGTATCTAACACTACCAAAGTAAGGGAAGACAAAGAAAAAGTAATATTACAAAAATCAAATTTTAGAGTTATGTCTTAAGATACCATTTAGACTTTATGATCAAACAACGAATAATATCTGATCAATAGTTCATGGCCTATTGGGAACACAAGAGAATATGGAATAAAGAATCAGAAAGAAATACTTAAATAATAAAAAAATTCAAAATGCTACGGGAGGTGGTATATATTTCATTCAGCTCACAAGAATTAAGACCTGAGCCCCCTAAGAAATAATTATTTTTATTAAACATTTCACAGGAAATAGGTTTCATTTATGCCCTCAACTATATCACACATTTAATGCAAAACTGAGACTAGCTTGCTTTTTCCCAAAGTAAAAGATTTATTTTGCCAATCTATAATGGTTGATTGTTTTCTGGAATCATGATGAAAAGTTATAACAGATCATAAACGAGGTAAAAATGAATGCATTTTTGAAAGAATTGGGTGACGGCAACTTGAGTTCTCATAGTCTGAATAACACATCCTTTGAAGATATGGGGTGTATCAATGTATCTGGTCAGATCTGCGTAAAGAAGAAAGGTCTGTGTCTCTGAATTTTAATATTTCTCCTAATTAAACATAGTCGGCAATGGGACTGGTAGGCACTATGATGTGTCAATCCTCCCTTTCTCTGCCTCTACTTCAGGATAGAAAGTATGAATTACACATAAAGCAGAGAAATAAAGTGAATGGGAAACTAAACTTCAAAAGTAATCTTTAGAATATTCTTTGCTGAGTCATTGTGCCATCTGTTCAAAGTTATTCTAGCAGAGAGTTGAAAATTACCCAGTGTTGTTTCTAACATTAAAATAATCACATTAATTTTCATTACCTAGTAGTAGCCACTGGGCCAACTACAATAACAAAAAGTCAACGATTTTGGCTTAAGTTTGCAAAATATCATGACTAAAAATTTCCCCACTAGGTAAGTGGAAAAAGTATTTGGGAGTGGTGAAGGGGGAGTAGGAGGAAGAAAGGGACATTGGTTAATGTGTCAAACAAAATTTTAGGTCATGGCAGTTTTGTATAAATCATTAGAGCCATATGGAGAAGTCAGGCAATTCACCCTAATTGATATATTTTGCATTCATTCACTGAGTTACTAAGGAACTGGAATTTGAGACCTAAAGGCTACCTCTTAATTTGTGGTAATACAGTTGAATAAAATGAGATAAAAATGACTAGGCAAGCTAGAACTACAACTAAAATAAAATCACTTACACTAGATTTGAATTCTAAGAAAACCTCTGCTTTCTCATATCATCTTGCCAGTCCTTCTTTTCTAAATGATCTTTACTATACCAACAATTAAACTGGTGAAGAATTATCTTATATTCACGAATGAAATTTCTCCTGGAAACCATCATTCAATTCACACAGAACATCTGGAATTTAAGAAAACCATTGAAGCAAAGTATTTCTTGATTACAGGTGATTAACAAGGACCAGTCAAAGCAAGACAACACACATAACTTTAAGGGACTATCTGAGCCTAGAACAATGTTTATGCTGGCTGCCACTCACACAAAGGTTAAAAGAACATCTTAAATTGCACATTCACTTTTCTTGGTTCAAATGGAAATAATACAAACTGGACTGGTTTATCATTCTGATACCTCGTTGCCAAGTTATGGTTTCTGGATCGATATCCAATCTCACAAATCTATTTATTTCTTCATCTGTTAAGGTGGCAGGGTCATCTTTCTCAATTCCTAGTCTCTGGAAATGCAGGAAGAAAAAAAAATACATAAAATCTTAATTTCCTTGGAAAAGAAATATTTTCCAAGTAAAGTTAAGAGATGAAAGCAATATTTTTAAGTCACTTCAAGTAAAGTCAGTGGAATTATGATGAACTCTAGGAGACCAGTTTTGCTTATTAGACTGGGTGTCAACATCAGTTGGGGAAAAAAAAAACTATTTTTGAAACAGAAATTTCATTCTTGGTAAGACTCCATAAATCTACTAGAATACTGGTCATTATATATATATATATATATATATATATATATATATACATCTATTCCTTTAGAACACATTTTCCCCTCTTGTGACTCTTTTCTAAAACATCCAGTAAACAAAATCTAGAAAGCATAGCTCTGCTTCCCTCCCCAACATGCACATGACACATGCACACACGTGCACAAACCCCACTCACCCAAAGTCTCCAAACATGAACATAAAGGATAAGCAATTTGCCAAGTTTTTTTAATGGGGCAGGGATCATTTCAACAAACCAACTTCATAAAGCTATTACACATCCTGTTGCCTCTTTCCCATAGCTATGAACCTAAGAGGCATCCCTTTTTGTTTTGAAAAACATAAAGAATGGGGTGGCTAGGTGGTTGTAATGGGAATGCAAATTTGGGAGATCTTCCCTGCCCCTAGGCTAAAGTGCACCGGAAGCCTGGGGTGGGAGGCTAGTTTTTCAGTAGATAACTTTTTGATTGGCCAGTGGTTCCAAAAGGTTGTTACATTCTCTGAGCCAGGAGAAGGCTATATAAAGCCCTGATGTGTAGCTTTGTTTTGGGACTCACTTTGAAAAGTGTTCTGTGATTTGATCTGAATTTTGGGAAGCCGTTGTTGAGAGTCCCCCGGCTTTGAAAAACCCAGATGTTGACTGGGTATGGATGTAATGGCTGGACAGTTTGGAAAGCTGTCTACTTGATCTGTTTCTGTCTTGATAATTCTGCCTGTATGCTTTGAAGTTCGGGGTGCTGACCTTTTTCCCTGAACAAGGTAAATGATATATGTCTGACTGATTAAAGTAAGCTTGTTAACCCATTTTGAGTTGCTTTCCTTTATCAAAGCAGATCCAAGTACCTGTATGGGTAGCAAACCCTGAGGACGTGCTTGGGGTGCTTGCTGCTACAGTGGTACAGTGAATAGAGCACCTAATTTGGAGTCAGGAGGACCTGAGTTCAAAACCAACTTCAGACACTTAACACTTACTAGCCATGTGACCTTGGGCAAGTCACTTAACCCCAAATGCCCTGCCCTCCCCCATCCAAAAAGCAAAAAAAAGAAAAACGTAAAGAATTTGTTCTCTTTTGCTTCAATCCTGTGGCAGACAAAAACAAAACTTTCCTACTCAAAACTAACACTCCATGCTTTTCAGCCCACAACATCTAAAAAGTAAAGTTCACCTATCTTTAGTTTCTCACACAGGAGCCACATGAATTTTGCTATTGACTTACCAATATCCATATCGAATCCCTCAATTAGTAGGGACTTGTATTCATTCAAAGACCTTGTATGGCTGTAGTGTTTACTATATGAAGTCTTGGGCAGTCCCTGGGACTCAGGCTCCTCATTTCTAAAATGAGATTCTGGACTTGAAGGCCTCTGGTGTTTCTTTCAGCTCTAACTAGATCTATGATACTGTAATCACGGATGAAAGATAATGCTAAAAACAGTCAAAAAGCATACAATGATTGAGTAGGAGGTATCAGGTGTTGCCTCCTGCTTTTATACTGGAAAAAACCTGGGTCTAGGGTTCATAACATCTAAGTGCAGGCCCTGACTACAATTTGATGCACAGTCTTAAGTATTACACTTCATTTTTTTGTTGTGTCTCAGTTTCTACTTTTGTAAAACTGGGACAATACCTACCACAACAGATGGTTGTGAAGGCAAGATAAAAGATGTGAGAATGCTGAAAAAAGTCAAAAGTGCCCTAAATGTAAAAGCATTACTCTCCTTAGCATGTATAATCTCTTTTTGGTAAGACTGTACATAGATCATTTATGATTCATTTGAGATCTCGTTGCTTGAAATCTGTAGCTATAATAATTAACAGTCTATACCAATCTCTGCTATAGAATCATTTTAAGTAAAATGAGGTCTTCAGAACTCTAGTTGTATATGTGACATGCCATTAGAAGTTTCACTTCCTTTTCCTACCCCAATATGATTCCCTCAAATCACAAAACAAAAACTTACCGTCAGCCTACGGACTTGAATATCTGAGAACTTCCTCACCCCATTGACTGAAGGCACCAAACGATTAAAGAGAGCCTTGAAGAAAAGAAATAGGACTTTTAAAGGCAAAAGCATTATCTTATGCATATTATCATCATTACTAAAAGCTGTACAAACAATACTTCAAATTCAAGTAATCTTTAGTTTTATTTTCCAAATATTCTACTGCACCTTGTCTGTCTGTGTCAGTTCATGGAATATGCGGGCATCGATAGCAGCAGCAACCAAGTTATTAGCTGCAGTAATGGCATGGATGTCACCAGTGAGATGGAGGTTGAACTAAAAAAAAAAATTTCTTGACATCAGTTTTCCAACTTCCCATCATTTCTATAATATGCAGTCTGTGGCAACTGAACCAACTACTATGCTAAAGCCAGCAGAAGAGTAACAGAGAATAGTTACTGGGAAAATACTCCATATGACTTATGAAAATGAAAAAAAAAATATCAATACTGTACCCACATAAAGTACCACTCCCCAAATATGGTCAATGTGGCATTTCCTAAGTAACATGGTCCAGAACCCAGAAAAGACATATGCTGTTAGAGTAAGCTATAAGACCATTAAAAAAAATCAACTGTATTTGCCTTTCATGTCCCACAGGTGAGTAATAAAGTTTTGTTGTTAGCATTTCACTATGTAGTTATATTTCAGCACAACCCATGTATATTTATGAACCAGCTTACTCTCTGCTTGAGTCACAACATTTAAAAATTCTATGAGCACTGATATCTTCTTATATTTATAAGCTTCTTCCCAATCTCATGATCCAGTTCATTCACTAGCTTAGAAACTTTTGAAAATTAATATTTAGGTAAAAGACATCCTTAACCCTTAAAGGCCAGGCATATGAATGAAGTAAGTTTGCCAACAAGCTGACAAATTAAGAAGTATCTCCTTTCAAGATGTTTTGTTGGGTAGCAAATTGCTCACATACTAACAGAAATAGATTACCTGCCAAATAAAAAAGCTCTAGTTTTAGAAAACCAAGAAAAATGAAAATTACCTCTTCCATTGGAACAACCTGAGAATAGCCCCCTCCTGCAGCTCCACCTAGAAGTCAGATCAAAAATAAAATTATCTAATCAGTAGCTATATTGAAATTAGAAAATTAGAAGAAACTGAACCTTCTTATAATCAATTAAGATAGCTGGTTATGCATTTTTCGCAATGATTTGGACAAATCTGTTCATGATTATATTTGCTTTCCATTTATGAAATATTAAAATAAAGTCCTTTATCTTTATACAAAGTAAAAATAATGTAATTGGAAATTTAGAGAAACACTAAATTAGCCCTAATCAAAAAATCAAGCATTCAGTTAATTCCTTAATCAATTTGGCCCTCAGTTTCCTCAACTATAAAATGAGTATCTTGGAGTAGATGTTTTCCTAGGTCCCTTTTAGTGCTAACATTCTTCAATCAGATTAAACAATTTCACAAGAAAATGAAGCAATGGTTTTTCCCCTTAAAAAGGAACTGGTATTCAGTAAAGAAAGCAGAACTTACAAAGGAAAGTTTATTCAGAAATACAAGGGGCAAATGGACAGAGACAATGGAAGAAGATCCCTTTTACTGGAAGGGAATAACCATTAAGCTGTTAGAGCTAACTGTCTGCTGAAAAAATTTTTAAGTTTTTTTCATTTAAAAACATTAAGGAGACAGAGAATTATATAAAAGATTTGGAAAATTATTCATTCAAAGTGGTTAAAATTTTAAAAATAATAGTATCACAAATGCCATAATGATGTTAGAAAGAGATACAGGAAAATAGAGAAAACATCTCTCTAAATATGCTGACACTGGTTACTATTGCTATATTTCTGCTTGGATCCAAAGGTCTCTTAATTGTAACCCATGGATTGGTAAGAAAGGCAAACTTGTGATGTGTTAAGGAGTTATCCTAAGAAGGGAAATCTGAAGTAGGGCAGTTATTGATCACCGAAAAGGAGATAAGTGTGTCTGAGAAATCAAATAGGAAGGTGCAAGCTATAGAGGCTTAGCAAGAAGATTTTTCTAGTTAAATTAGCTGAAGGTAAAGGCAGAATTGCAAGGTAAATAAACTAATAAAAAATGTTTAAGAGATGAAGCTAAGAAGAGCATTAAACAGTGTTAAGAAGAATTGCTACATTAAACAGACTGTTGTCATATAAGCAAAGATGAAATTATATTAGTGATTAACAAGTTGTATTAGAAGCTAATTAAAAGCTGAAAGTAAAAGATTTTCCTCTTATCAAAATTAGAAATATATGGCAATTATTTTGAGAGAGGTTTTAAAGAGAAGGGTGAAAATCTTGCTTACAGCTCGTTTTCATTTATTAGAGATAAGTAACAACTAACTAAGACAGAAGGGTTTAGTGGAAAGATCAATGGACTAGGGAGTTGGGGACCACAGTTCAAATGCTTGTTCTGATACTTTTAACTATCCGACCATGGACAAATATCTGAATCTCAATTTCCTTACCTATAAAATGGAGAAAATATTCAGTTAACACTTCAGAAGTACTACATTAATGTGTGTATGTGTATGTGTATATCAATGTATATGTGTATGTATAAGTATGTGTAAATATGTGTGTTTATGTGTACTGTACAAGTATATGTATATGCATAAGTATGTGTATAAGTATATGTACGTGTACATTATATGTACATATGTTTATATGTATGTGTATATGTATAAGCATACGCATATATGTATACATGTACAAGCATATGCACATGTATAAGTATGTGTATGTATATGCATAAGTATGTGCATAAGCATATATGTGTACATGTATATGTATAACTATGTGTATGTGTATATAAATATGTATAGGTATGTATACATGTATAAGTATATTTATGTATATGTATAAGTGTGTTTATGTGTATATGTATGCGTATAAGTATATTGTGTGTATATGTATAAGTGTATGTATATGCATGTGTATTAGTATATGTATGTATATCAGTATGTGTATGTGTTTATGTGTACTGCACAAGTATATGTATATGTATAAGTATATATATAATTATATGTATGTGTATATAAATATGTATAAGTATGTGTACATGTATAAGTATATGTATGTGTATATGTATAAGTACGTGTACTGTACAAGTATATGTATAAGTATGTGTATGTGTACAAGTATATATAAGTATATGTATGTGTATAAGTATGTGTGTACATGTATAAGTATAAGAATATGTACATGTACATGTTAACAAATTAGTTTCATTTGTCTTTTAGCACTAAGTTATCACTTCCTATAAACAGAATCCCAGAGGATCTTTTTGTAGTACTGACCACAACAGCAGGTGAGGAATAGGACTAATCCCAGTCAAGATCTGACAAGAACCCACAGGATCAAAGACCAATGAATACCTTTTATTCCAAAGGTTGGGCCCTGAGATGGTTGTCGAACACAAGCAAAAACATTCTGGTGAAGATGTGCTCCCAGAGCTTGAACCAGTCCTATTGTGGTTGTACTCTTTCCTTCTCCCAAAGGTGTAGGGGTTATTCTTTAATATAAAAATGAAAAAAAAAAAAAAGAAAAATAATAAAAACAAAAGAACTTATTTACAATATTTGGATTTCAGGCAATCTTTTACTGAAACTTTAGTAATTGTTTTGGGAAAAGAGAGAACTGCTTAGTACAGTCTTATAACTAGAATAAAAGGTCCACAGAATACAAGGTTGCTCATTGATAGAGACCCTACTTACATCACAAGATCCACCCTACTCTCACCATGAAATAATTCCACCATTAAAAAAAAATCTGAAAAAGGAATGCCTGAAATGGCATCATTTCCATTAGTTTTAGGGGATCTGATAAAGTTCCTAAAACTATGAAACTAAATTAATGTCCTACTTTGTTTCCACCTTTCACTACGTAGCCACTACAATATTTGGGAGTAATAAAGACCATGGTCATCTGTCTACTTGTTAGTCCAGGAAATTGGATAAGCTTCAAATTAGATAAAGATCACCATTTTTCCACTTAGCCTATATGTTCTTCTTACTACAGCATAATGGAAAAAGCATTGAAATGAAGTTGAGAGACCTACATTCCAGTCCTAAACCTCCAAATCACTTTACTTAGAGAGTTCACCATCACTAAAATGAGAGCAGGTGAATTAACCTGAAAAACAAACTCTCTTCCTCCATGTCATACATGATAGGAAATCTGTACTGCACTAGAAATGGTAGAAAGAACTAGTTTCATTAGTTCTAAAATCCTAACTCTCACCAGAAACTGTGCAGATCCTCTGACACAGTGATGATACCATTGTTAGAAATATACCCCAAAGAGATCAAAGATCGAGAAAAAGGATGTACAAAAAATATTTAGAGGATCACTGAAAACAAAACCAGGACCTATCAACTGGGAGTTGTACAAATTCTTATGTATGAGTGTTACAGAATATTACTGAGTTGTAAAAAATGACAAGAGGGGCTTATTAAAAGAAATCTGGGAAGATTTATATAAACTAATGCTGAGTGCAGTGAGCAGAACCAGAACAATTTTGACAATGACTATGACAATGTAAAGGACGACAGCTTTGAAAGTTTTTAAGAACTCTGAACGATGTAAAGACCAAACTCCAGAAGACTAATTATCAAACATGCTTAACTTTTGGCAGAGAAGCAATGGCTTGTAGGTATAGAATGAAACTTGTATTTTCAGACATGACTGACATGCAAATTTATTTTGTTCATACTATTTCCTTACAATGGAAGGGATTTTATTTAGGAATTGTAGGGGAGATGAGAAGAGGAGCAAGGAAGAATGAGAAAGCTGTTAAAAAAGAAAAAAACACGTCAATGAAATGTTCCCATATGTTGTTATTTGTCAAGTTCATAATTAAAAAACAGGTAAAAAAAATCTGTGATTGGATTTGGAGTTATCAATCAACTTAGTAACATGCATCAGAAAAACATACCCTGTTACGACCACATATTTTCCATCAGGCTGGTGTTTCAGGCGTTCTAAGGTGGACAGCAGAACCTTGGCTTTTGTCTGACCATACATTTCCACTTCTTCAGAGAGCAAGCCAATTTCTTTAGCCAGGTAACCAATGGGCTTTGGTGTGCAAGAACGTGATATTTCAATGTCACTTAAAAAAATATGGAAGAAATTTTATGTGGTGTTTCATTCAGTCAACTTAATAACATTGTTCCCCTCAGAGTAAGTTGCTTCTAGAAATACCATAAACATATACCAATTACATAATTCAAGATAGGTGGTTCTGATGTCAACAGTAAAATTACCTTGGAACAGGGGTCTTGAGGCTAAGATGGTTATACTGGATATTCCATTTTCCTGGCACACTTTTCTCTAGGAAATGCTTTGCACTTTCTACTGTGCTCTAAATAAAAACACACGCACATACATGAAAGATTATTATAACCTTACAAAAGTGATTATCTTATTTTCATTAAGTGATGATTGCTCCTTTTTGGGCATACCTTTCAAAAAGTATACATAAATTTAAAATTAGGAACTAGAAAATTTACAACATGAACATTTCCATATACAAAGGATAGAACAAGGTGATTGTATGTAAAACAATTAATCTATTACATAAAATTTGTAGTTTAAAATATACACTAATTTTTTTTTTTTGCTTTTTGGAAGGGGAAGGGAGGGCAATTGGGGTTAAATGACTTGCCCAAGGTCACATGGCTAGTTTTGTGTTAATTGTCTGAGGCCGAATCCGAACTCAGGTCCTCCTGACTCCAGGGACAGTGCTCTATTCACTGCATCACCTAGCCACCCTAATATACACTAAATTTAAATTAACTTACATCACCCTGTCTATGTTCCCTTCTAAACCTCCTTCTATTCTCTTGCATATTAGAAATTAAAAAAAATATTCTCTTAAATGATCAAAAACTTTCTCCTAACTTTTCCTACTCACCTGTTAAATATGAAATACCATAATTTTGTGGGAGCAGTCAGATTTTTTTTTAAGGCTTGCACATATTGTTATTTTAGTTGATAACAAACCCTACAAAGCAAGGTCCTACAGAACAAAGTTAAAGACATCAATGGAATGAAATGGTACAACCTGTTAAACTGGCCAGGGATGTTGTCTTCCAATACGGCATACTACAGTCACATGCGTGATAGGAAGCCCAAATTAAAAGCAAATGACACTCAAAAAATCTGACAGACATCTTGGAGTAATAATAATATCTAACATACATAGTATTTTAATGTTTATTAGTACTTTTTATATCTATTATCATAAAACAAGTAGGTCTCCAGAGGCAAATTTCTTAAAGTACAAAGGTATGAAAATGAACAAGATGGGGAGGCATTGATGGGCTGTGATGTGCATTGTCAGAGGGAATACCCACAGGAAAGCAGATCATAGATATATTGTAGTAATGAAACAAAAATATCTCATTTTGTCCCTCACCACAACACTGAAAGATAAGCATTATAGATAATAACCCCCATTATACAGTTGAGGAAACTGAGGCTGAAGAGACCTTGATCATAGTCACGCAGCTATTAACTTTCAAGAGATGGGATTTGAAATGATGTCTCCTGACTCCTGAAACAATTACGCAGGTTCGTTTAAAGGTGTTCAAACTGTTGCATAGTCATCACCTTTTATCATCATCTACTCTTACGAGCTATTGTCTATTTCTGTATATTCTTTAAGCCACTGAACTTAAAACTGCACTGAGACTTTTTGGGACATCCTCTATCTGTGAAAAAGCAAGAACAAGTACCTTAAAAAAAAAAAAACCACCCCGAAGCACAAATAGCCATTTAGAAATAACAGTGTGCTAAGTAAATGTTATGAGATCTGAGTTATAATACTAATTCTGTCATTTACGGCATCCTAAGGTAAGTCATAGGGCTTCTTTCCCTCAGGTTCCTCATCTGTAATACACCTGACTATAGAAAGACAGAACAAGGTAATTTCTATGAAGGTACTGCGTCTCCTTAAAAAAAATGCAGTCAGGTGTATCATAAAGAACACTGAACTTAGAGTTTTGTCTCTAAGTGGCCAAAGTCTGAATTTTTTTTTCCAGTACTTAGTAGTTATATGACCCTGGCTAAGTCATATAACCTTTCTGAGCCTCAAGTTTTTTCAACAGTATAAAGGGCCTGCCTCACAGGGTTGTCATGATTACATGATATAACATATGTAAACTGCAATGTAAGAGTTAAAGTACAATATAAATGTCAGCTATTGTTATTGCTGCAAAGCAGTCATGGCTTAGCAGATAGAATTGACAGGTCAGGAAGCCTTGAATTCAAGTCCCACTTCTGGACACAGACTTGCAACATGACCGTGGACTAACAACAATTTCTCAATTGTTCTCCAGGCAGCTCTCTAAGACTGTAAAGTTGAAGAACTTCATCAGTAGAGGGGCTTACCTTCCTAGGAGTTCCCTATTCAAAAGAAATCATGGGTCTGGTGAAAAGACCAAAAAACCTTATCTATCCTAGGGAGGGGATAAGAGGTACAAGTTGTATACCATAATGGATGCCCCCCATTCTGCCCCCAAATAATTTATTTTATATCTAATTTTAGGAGGCAAAGAATATTTATAAAAATATTCCCTGACTCTCCCACCTAGTTTGATTGTGGACAGACCCAAGATTCTTGGAATTAGGTCATTTTAGAACTGGAAGGGATCTTAGAGGCCATCTAGTCATGTTTCTTCACTTTACAGATTATGAAACAAAAGCCCAGACAGCTTAAATGATCTTCCCAAGGTCACAAAGTGAGTTAACAGAAGAACCAAGACAAGAACCCAAACCGAAATCTCTTGACTCTACATTTAGTGCACTTTCCATTACCTTACAATAAAGAATTATTCACTTAGTGCCTCATTTTCAACAAGTTTTCATTCCAGGATAGTTTCAATATTGCCAGCCAGCAGACTCTTGGGCTGTCTCCCTCCACTCATGGTTGGCATGTGGTATGTGTTTTGAGAAAGCAAGTAATCAATATTTCAGAATCAAATATAAATAATTTTAGAGATCATCTGTGGTATTGCTCTACTCCTTTAGAACAGATAATTAGTTCTATGTTTATGTATCTTAATTTCCATATAAATACCTTTGCCAGTCTTATATACTTATTTACCTTTCCTGAGTCTATTCTAGAAGCATTTCTGAAACTGAAGGATATGACCAAAAACTATTATCTGTTGTAACAGTTGTTATTACATAAAATGATTGTTATTTTTACTTTTTTGCAAATGCAAGTACCTGCATTAACATTGCCACAGTCATGGGTCCAACTCCACCAGGAACTGGGGTAATATAGGAAGCCTTCTCTTTTGCTTCATTATAAGCCACATCCCCCACAACTCTTCTTCCATTAGGTTTTTCATTATCTACAGAATAATTTTTAAAAACAGAAAAATCCGTATAAAGGGAAATACCCAGACCAAATTCTCATGAATTTTCAGCTCTTCATCCAATGTTTTTATTAGCTCTGTGTTTCCTGTGGTATCTGATGGAGTGACAGTTATTCAAGAGTTTGTACTAGAAACTGAAGTGGGCTTAAGATCATGGGTCCTCCCCAGGTATAATTCCCTTTTCTTCTTTAAAGAATAAGATAGGGAGGAGGAGCCAGGATGGTGGAGTACAAGAAGGGACTTGCCTGAACTCTACCTTAAACCCCTCCAAAAACCTTAAAAAAATTACTAAATAAATTCTAGATCAGCAGAATGCACAAAAAGATGAAGTGAAACAAATTCCCAGCCCAAGACAACTCGGGAGGTTGGAAGGAAAGGTTTGTTGCAGCAGGGTGAGAGGTGTGCAGCCCAGCACAGACTGTACCAGCATAGCCACAGCAAACCAAGGGCAGGGCTCAGGGAACTGAAATCGTTGGCAGCAGTGGTGGTTTCCAAACCTCTCTGCCCACAGATGCCAAAGACAACTTAGAAGGTCAGCAGGAAAGGTCTCCCACCTGCATGAGAGAGGAGAGCAGTCCAATATAGGCCATACCAGCACAGCCTCAGCCCCAGCCCCAGCAAACCAGGAGTAGGTCTTGGGAACAGTAGCAGCTATTTCTGGAGCTCTTAGTTCACAGACAGTAAAGGGGTAGAACAATTGGTCAGAAGCAGGTTACAGAGATCTCATTGTTAGCATTGAGGCAGGACTCTATTGCTTTGCCTATACATGGATCTGGGTCCTAGTTCTGGGTGGCAGTCCCAGGATGAGGAGCAGCATTAGCACAGCAGAGCTCATGGCAGCATTGAGGGGAGGATATGCTCCTCACAGTGCCAGGGCAGAGAAGAGTGCTTATGGTCCCTCAAAGACCACAGCACAGGTCAGGAGAGGAGAAAACACCTCTCCTTTGATCACACTCCCTTGGAAGAACTGAAAACTTACAAGTCCCTAGAATTACCTCTGAAAACAGTTGCACAAAACCCCTGAAGCTTGTGATAGTGTGCCTTCCCGGTAGAAGCAGAGCCTTACTCTAACAAAGAGTTAAAAGTCAAGTAATAGGCAGGGAAAATGAACAAACAACAGAAAAACATTCTGACTATAGAGTTACTATGGTGACAAAGAAGATCAAAACACACACTCAGAAGAAAACAAAATCAAAGCTCCTACATTCTCCAAGAAAAATATGAATTGGTCTCAGGCCATGGAAAAACTCAAAAAGGATTTTGAAAATCAAGTAAGAGAAGTTGAGGAAAAACTGGGAAGAGAAATGATAGTGATGCAAGAAAAGCATGAAAAATGAGTCAACAGCTTGCTAAGGGAAACACATCCACCTCTACCCACCCCTCAACCCACATATGCGCAAAGCTGAGGAAAGCAATGCGTCAAAGAAAAGCCAAATGGTAAAAGATGTGCAAAAGCTCACTAAAGAAAATAATTCCTTAGAAATCAGAATGGAGGGCAGTTAGGTGGTGCAGTGAATAGAGCACCAGCTCTGGAGTCAGGAGTCAGTCCTGAGTTCAAATCCGGCCTCAGACATTTAACACTTACTAGCCGTGTGACCTTGGGCAAGTCACTTAACCCCAATTGCTCCACCTTCCCCCTCCAAAACAAACAAACAAAAGAAATCATAATGGAGTAACTGGAAACTAATAATTTTGTGAGAAATCAAGAAACAATAAAACAAAACCAGAAAAATGAAAAAATTTTAGACAATGTAGAATATCTCACTGGAAAAGCAACTGACCTGGAAATCCAGGAGGGACAATTTAAAAATTATTGGACCACCTGAAAGCCAGTATCAAAAAAAGAACCTAGACATCATCTTTCAAGAAATTATCATGGAAAACTGCCCTGATATTCTAGAACCAGAGGGAAAAACAGAAATGGAAAGAATCCAATAATCACCTTCTGAAAGAGAACCCAGAAAACACCCAGGAATATTATAGCTAAATTCCAGATTTCCCAGGTCAAGAAGAAAATATTGCAAGCAGCCAGAAGGAAACAATCCAAGTATGGTAGAGCCACAATCAGGATAACATGAGATTTAGTACTGACTACATTAAAGGGCCTTGGAATATGAAATCACTGGTGGCAAAGAAACTAGGACTACAACCAAGAATCACCTACTCAGCAAAAGTGAGTATAATCCTTCAGAGGAAAAAAATGGACATTCAAGGAGATAGAGCCCTTTCACACATTCTGATGAAAAGAAAATCTGATTTTTAAATACAAGACTCAAGGGAAGCATAAAAAGGTAAACAGGAAAGGGAAATCATAAGGGACTTAATAAGGTTAAACTGTTTATGTTCCTACGTGGGACGATGACATTGTAAACTCATAAGAACATTCTCATTATCAGGATAGTTAGAAGAGGTATATATAGACAGAGGGCACACACAGAGGTGTGAATTGAGTATGAAGGGATGATATCTAAAAAATAAAATTAAAGGGTGAGAGAGGAATGTACTAGGAAAGAGAAAGGGAGAGGTAGAATAGGGGTAAATTATCTCACATAAAAGAGGCAAGAAAAGGCTTTTCTTTACTCTCATCAGAACTGGCTCAAAGAGGGAATAAAACTATCTTACCCTGCAGGAAAAGTAGGAGGGGAAAGGGATAAGAGAGGTTGGGAGTTTGTGATAGAAGGGAAGGCAGATTGGGAGAATGGCTAGTCAAAGCAAAACACTTTTGAAGAGGGACAGTGAAAGGAGAGAGAGTATAGAATAAATGGGCTCAAGGGAGAGGAACAGAATGGAGGAAAATACAGTTAGCGATAGTAATTGAAAATTTTGAAGTTAAGTTTCTCTAATAAAGGCCCCATTTCTCTAACATAAAGAGAGTAAGTTTTTTTTTTTCCCTGAAAAAAAGTGTTTATTAAACACTTGTGTTGAGTACTGAGCTAAATGCTGGGGATGCAGATAGAAAAACCAAGGCCTGGCAGTCCTTCATGTCACCAAAAGTATTTTAGTTGATGACTCTCAGTTTATACATGTGGTGTGTATGCTGCCCCTAAGATGGAGTCTGGTTACCCTGGCAGCAGGGAATGGGGAAAGGGACTCCTCTGGTAGCTGGATGGAATATCCACATTCTTGACGGAGAACTTTTGGCTGGGCCATGCAGTGGAGACAGTGATGTAAATGTGGAGTGCTGCAAGGCCGTAAAGCATCTCAGGTTTGGGGTCCATTCCAAAGAGTTTCCAGATGACATAATTTTGGTTCTGGATATACAGGTACTCAAAAGTAGCAGGATCTTGGCACAACAGTTCCACGGGGCCTTTGGGAAAGAAGCTCACCTGGAAGAGGCATCTCATACCATGGTAAGGTGTCTGCTGCACCACATGGGCCACGCGCTGCTTGTCCTGGAGAAGCAGGAACCTGTGGCTCTGTTCCAGGCTTGCAGACTCCAGTACAAGAGCAAAGCGTTTGATGTACCCTATGAAGAGGCAGTCCTGTAATGTCACCACCACATCCCTGACAGCTGTTTGGCCATCAAACATGGAGGACTTGATCTCTAAGAATACCTTTCAGACATTGGGGATGAGGAAGAGGGCTTCTTTCTTCAACATGTCTAGATCTTTTTTGCTTGCTGTGACCTTCTGAGAATTGGACCTTTACAAGACTGGACTTCTGGCTCAGCCTTCTTAGCAGCTGCTAAGACAAAAACTGATTCTGGGGTGTCTGTCCTCTCTTCCATCCTGGAATGAGCCCTTGACCCTTCTCCTATGGCTCTGCCAGGAGCAAATAGTAGGGATTCTCTTCTGGTATGGGTTGAACTAGATTGCTGCTGAAATTCTTACAACTCTGAAACTTTGTGATTCATCTATGTGGTCTTCCTTTCTCCTCCTTCTCCTCCTCTGTCCTCTGCGGCAGTGGCAGTGGTGGCCCAAGCGAGTCAGCTGTGGTCCTGTCATGGCACAAAGCTACCATGGCCTAGGACTTCAGTGGCTGCAGGTGCTAGGGGCTGCTAGCCCAGGTGAGGGAGGCAGAGGCACACAGGCTACATGGTCAGGCTCCATGACTGAATGGTGGCAAGTTTCACTATTGCTCTGGTTGCAGGGAATGCCGTGGCTGGCAGGGTGAAGGAGAAAAAGGAGGGGGAGAGAGAGGGAGGAGGGAGGAAAAAAGGAGACAAGAGTTGGGGAGCCTCACCTGAGGCTTCTTACTGTTGTCCACGGGCTTCTGTCTATCCCCCCCCCTCCAATATGCAAAGGCTTAAAAGCAATGCTCTCTGCCTGTCTGTCTCTCCCCTGGCAATAGCTGCTGCCACTGCTGCCACCACAAGCAACTGAAAGGAGTCTGAAAACAAATTTTTAAAAATAAGAGCCATTCCCCAATTGATAGATGATCAAAATATATGGCTAATTTTCAGATGAAGTAATCAAAGCTACCTCTAGCCATATGAAAAAATACTCTAACTCACTATTAATTGGAGAAATGCAAATTAAAACAATTCTGGGTACTACCTCATATCTGTTAGATTGGGTAATAGAACAGAAAAGGTAAATGACAAATGTTGGAGTGTTGGAGGGGATGTGAAAAAAACGAGACATTAATACACGATTGGTGGAGCTGTGAACTGATTGAACCATTCGGTAGCACAACTTGGAACTATGCTCAAAGGGCTATAAAACTGACGAGGGGCCAGAAATGTTGAGGGAGAAACCCCCAGGAATACAGGCATCCCGAAACTAAGAGTTCCCAGGGCAAGGTCACCTAGAATGAAATAGCGGACTCAAACATTCTTTAAGTCAAAGTGGCAAAAGTTTATTGTTACATTGTACAGCGGGCAAGATTTCTTAGGGAACGTGCAACCTTAGAGGGATACAGTTAAAGTTTATATAGGATAAACTATGGTAAAACATGTGCCAAATATGCTAACTAGGTGAGTGTGTGTGTGTGTGTGTGTGTGTAGGGGGATTAGGGAGTAGTTAAGGAGTGATCAGTTCTTAAAGGAACATGAACTTTTAACATCTACTGAGATGGCATTTTACACAGAGTTCACTGGTAAATAGCCCAAGGTGGGGTGGTACAGAGAGATGTGGTTTTAAAATGTCCTGAAATGTCATTAAGTCAACTAATGGTCAGGGCTGACTGAGGTTGGCCCCATCAATATCTTGTTAGACAAAATAAACTTAAGGGAGTATACACATGTCTAAGTCTAGGATACATATGATAGGTCAGTGAGTAGTAAATATTTTTATGACTCAGTACACAGCTAGTTCAGCCAGTACACAGCTGGTTTAAACTACTAAATCCTATAGGTGCAGTTGCCTACTGTGTCAGGGAGATAATTGATGAACAGGATGCTCTCAGAAAAACCTAGAGTTTCATGGGCTGATGCAAAGTGAAATGTACTGTGTACAGAGTAATAGCAACAGTGTAAGATGATGAGCTGTGAATGACTTAGCTATTCTCAGCAATACAATGACCCAAGACAACTCCAAAGGACTTAGGATGAAAAAGACTATCCATCCCCAGAGAAAGAACTGATAGTGTCTCAATATAGATTGAAGTCCTTTTTAAAAATATTATTTTTCTTGAGTTTTTTTTTGTTTTCCTTCACAATATGACTAATATGGATAGGTTTTACATGACTGCATATGTATAACCTATATCAAACTGCTTGCCTTCTCAATGAGGTGGGGTGGGAAGAAGGAAAGAAGACAACATGGAACTCAAAAGTTGTAAAAATGAATGTTAAAAATTGTTTTTACGTGTTAACAGGAAAAATAAAATTAAAAAATGAAAAATGAAAAAAAGTAAAATAAAATCATTTTCCAACTTCAAGAATAGGATAAATGTTAGTTGCTAAATTATTAAAATAAACAAACATAAAAAAAGGAGAAACATAATAAAATGCTTAGGCTTTGATAGACTAATAGGAAAATCCTTTTGCCTGATACCAGGCACTGAAAAAAATTGAAGCTTTTCTTTATTCTTTATGCCAAGTAACAGTTCCATAATAAACCCTTCTTAAAATGTTAATTTACCAAGGCCTACAAAGGGAGTTTTTAGGTGCACAAAGCCTGAACCCTGTCACAGCTGCCAGATCCCGTTTCTACAGCAACTGTCAGCATTCTGTTAAGCTCTCTGCGTGAGCTGAAGAACAATCCAACATCCAATTCCAAAGATGAGCAGCTCCATAAATGTATGCAAAAGGCAAAGAATGTAATTACGCTTCCCTCAAAAAGGATGCCAAGAACAACTACAAATCTTACCAGCAGAGAATAGTTATTTGCAAGAACAAAAGCAAAGGATACACCATACACTCCCTCACACAAAGTACCTCCCACACTCAGTTTCACTGCTTCTCCTAGGAAAGGGGAAGGAGGTCTAGACTTTGCAGCTCCAAGGTTCAGAGCCAGAATATGGAATTCCATTGTGAGCAGGGGCCTTTCAACATCTGCATGTAAGTTTGTTTCAGTCACCACTTTTTCTCTGCTTTCATTTCTCTGGGGACAAAGAAGGCTATATTGGGAAGAACACTGAAACAGGAGTCAAGAGACATGGATCCTAATCCAAGCTCTGCCTTTATAGCCTCCTCTTCTCCAATGCTGGGAAATGCCACCTCCCCTACAAAAATAATGTAAATGCAAGTGCTAATCCAAACACTCTCTTCTACTTTTAATTGGCACAGACCCCTTGGGATTTTGGTAGGATGTTATTTTATCCCTTGAATGTATTAAAAAAGTGATAAATAAAGTAAAAGTAATAAATAAATGAGAACCAAGACAAGAGCATCACTTTGTAGGGGACAAAGATTTATCCAAATTTAGGCTTTAGACAATTTAGTCTTTGGATTCATTCATTCTACTATTGTTCTGTCATGTTTTTTATTCTTTCTCATGGAACATGAGAACCAATTTTGCAGACATTCATGTGTTTATATGTTCTGACCTAACAATAATAATTCACAGAGGAACAATAGTAAGAAATAGCTGTTTTTATTTTATTCATATTCACTCTCTGAAAAACATGGATTGTAGGGGAGGCTAGTAAAAGCTTCAAGTTCAAGTAAACATTCTATGATAACCTACAAGAATACGCAGCCATCATCTATTAACTTTGTTATTCTATCTTTCTGTATCTCACAAAAGATAAAGGTGAAGAATGGCAAAGGCTGAAATCTTATCATGCAGAGGACATAAGATATTAAACAGAAGTAACTCCAATGTCATCGGGAAGCAGTGAAAGTGATGAGTTGTAGGAGAGTAATTTCTTTATAATCCATTAGATAATTGCACTGCAGGAAAAACGAGCTATCAATTATGAGTTACTGCCTTAAAAGCATGGTGAGAGAGTGGGAGGGAGATTAAATAGGGTGAAAACTTGACAGTGATTAATTTTCCTAGCAATTTAATAACTGTACCTCATATTTAAGACTTGAAGGGGAAAAGAAGATTATCCCTCACTTTAAGACTTGAAACAAAGCCTAGATGCGACACTGTATATTTATTCAATAAGACTAGATTTCATCAATGTCATCTAAAAATCACATCTTTACTCCCTCCATTCCCCATCATATTGAGGTCCATAAATGGCACAAATCCTAGAATAATTCACTTATCACCATTCTATTTAACATGTGCATTCCTGGCTTATTTCCAATGAGTCAAAGGATCTTTCTTTACCCACCCCAACTTCTAAAAATAACAAGTGGAGCACCAACCTGGAACATAGTTAATTCCACAATCTATTACTATAGCTCCAGATTTAATCCATTCGCCTTTCACCATTTCAGGTTGTCCAGCTGCAACCACAAGGATATCAGCTTTATTCACCTATCAAAAAAGGGAGAAAAAACCCAAAAACAATCATAGCAGTAAACAGAAATAGATACTAGAAAAAGTGTAGAAGTAGAAAGGGCACTGGAATGGGAAGATAACATCAGGAACCTTGTCTTTTTCCTCAAAGTTACTTCAATCAAGCCGTAAGTCACTTAGCTAGCTAGCATGGTGCAGTGAATAGTACAGGCCCTGGAGTCAGAAGGACCTGAGTTCAAATCTGGCCTCTGACACATGACACACTTACTAAATGTGTGACCTTGGGCAAGTCACTTAACCCCAAGTGCCTTGCTCCGCCCCCCTCCAAAAAAAAGTCATTTAGCTTCTCAAGGTTTTCATTTCCTCATCTATAAAAGATGGGCATGACCATGTTCTTTGTAGGAACATTATGAAAGAAATTTACTGAGTGTATTTGAGGGAGGAGAGGTTGAGAGGAGGAAAAACTTTGCAAATGAGCCAAAGACTAAAAATCCCAAGTGAAACTATTTCTGGTACTTATCTCCTTCAGTTCTACAAGATACATCTCTATTAAGGGAAGTATTAGCCTCATTATGAATACAGAAATCTGGCTGAACATCTTGATTTAGACATTTGCCTATGATCACAAAGGCATTAGAATTTATCCCTAAGGATTTCAATGTTAGAAAACAAACGTCAATGTCCAAGTGCTACTTTGTGACAGACACCCAATTCCCTGCACCCTAATGACACAGCATACTTTTGGTCAGGTAACACTGACAAACCTTCGGTATACACTATACCCTGAAGATCTTACCTCCTCAGACAACTGGACAGTTTTTGAATGGCATGTGGTCACTGTGGCATTATTCCACAGAAGCAAGTCATGCATTGGCGCACCAACAATCTTGCTACGTCCAATCACCACAGCATGCCTACCAGCAATTTGTACTCCTGAAAGAAACCCCAGAATTGATCTCAAACACAGAAGCAGGAGGAATTTTTGTTCATAATGCTACCTATATTTTACTTTCAAAAGTCAGAAACTTTTCAAGTTTTTTCATCTCCATTCTTGGGTGGAAATTCTCTGTTTTCAAGTTTGAGTAACAAATTGAGACTTAGACATGTGCTCCTTCTTGCTGTAGGTTTTCTGAAAGCAGCTTAAGCAAAATTCATTCACTGAGTCATAGCAGAGTGGGAAGAGAACCCACACACACATAAAAAAAAAAGCTTGACATATAGCTAAACAGCAATGTGGAAGAGGGCACCAGCTTAAATTACAAGAAACAAAAGTTATAAGCAACAAAGTGGAGTGGGGGGGACAGGGAGCAGAGAGAGATTAGATTAATGAATATGTAGTTTTATTTTCCTTAAGTTAAAAAAATGATATATTGGAAGATTGTTAAGAGTTCTCCTTGGGGCGGCTAGGTGGCACAGTGAGTAGAGCGCTGGCCCTGGATTCAGGAGGACATGAGTTCAGATTCAGCCTCAGACACTTAACAGAAAAAAAAAAACAAAAAAAAAACCTAGCCGTGTGACCTTGGGCAAGTTACTTAACCCCAACTGCCCTCTAAAGAGCAAAAATAAAAAAAAGAGTTCTCCTTGCCCACATTTCCCTTGAAGCTGGGGGTCTGGGAAGAGGCTATGGCTGGAAAATGAGAACGTCTCAAAACCAGAATTACAGCAGGAAGGTATCTTGTATCTCATATAACACTTTCATTTTGCAGGAGGAAACTAAGACCCTTGATGGTAAGGTGAGCCATAGGAACCCAGATCCCTCAACAAACATTCCAAATAAAATATATCTGGTGAAAAAAGGAGAATCACATGTGAGTCCTGCACCAGTCCTATGGGTGCACAGGAGGACCGACAAAATCCTGTAGGAACCTTGACCAGCTGTGACAGGTCAAAAGAGCAGTACAAAGCAGACTTGGGCAACTGGAAAAGAATAGTGTGACCCCCACTTGGAAAAAGGCCACTCAAGCCCAGTGGCAGGAAAAGAGTCCTGAAAAAAGACCAGCTGAGGGCAATGTAGGGACTCTGTGGGAACAGCTGTAGCAGCACCTAAGGCAGGGAGAAAGACCAGAGCCATGTGGTGACAGAGAGTCCTCGAAGAAACTAAGGTAAAACTGCTAGCAATAGCCCCTGAGCCTGGCAGCAAGGCGAAAGGCCTGACACAGGGACCTATCCAAGGGCCCTGTAGCAAGGAGGTAGATCTAGGCAGAGCCCAATGCTGAGGCAGCACTGGAATCCCTTGAGGGAATGTCCTAATCTTGTTCACCACACAGAGAACCAGTCAAGGCCTGCTTGTTCCCTTCAGAAAATAAAGAACAGTGTCCGACCCAAGCATAGAGCCTCTGCCCTCAATGTAGATGCTGAGACAGTCAATATGAACAAACCAAGAAATACAACAAACATTATAAGAAAATACCTTTGACAGAGACACAAGCTGGGGTGTTTGTTAAACAAAGAAAGCAACTTCACAAGGAAGAGACACAAGGTGGGGTGTTAAAGGAAAAGAGCAACTCCCCAACAAATAGCAAATTAACACTTTAGGAGACATGGAGAACCTCACCCAAGAATTGAACACCACAAAAATCAGAAAAAAATCAAACAGAAAATGACCCAATCAAACAAGAAAAATTAAAACTAAACCAATGGGGGAAAAAACCCAAATCAAACAAAAAAAATTAAAAATAGATTATGATAACAAGTGACCAGGAAAACAGGCTGAACAGAGTTAATCTAAAATTATCAAACTTTCTGAAAAAAATCATGACACTTCCCCCCTCTGTCAGAAGACAAAGTCTGGCTACGATATAACAAGAAATTATAAATGAAAACTGCCCAGACTGCTTAGAACCAGAAAGCAAAGTAAAAAGAGAAAAAATCCACCAGTCCCCTCTGAAAAGAAACCCTCATGAATCCAACAGCCTAAGCCCAAAATTTCCTGGACAAAGAAAAAAAAAAGAAAACAAGCAGCCAAAAATAGAGTTCAAATACCAAAGAGCCACAGTCAGGATCATGCAAGATGTGGCACTGAGAGTTTGGAATGATATTCCAAAATACAAAGGACAAGGGTTACAATCAAGAATAAAATATTTGGCTAAACAAAGTATAATCCTATGGGGGAAAAATGGACAATCCATAAAATAGAATATTTCCAAGAATTTCTGATAGGCCAAACCAAATACACCAAAGTATTTAGAAAATGGGTTTCAAAGAATGATTCAGGTATAAGTGATCTGCAGTACTCAATCAATGTATTAGGCAACTAATGGCTGATCTATTTCATGTGCAATTTGTGTTAGGCTTCTGTAAGTGTACAGTAAATTAATTTAAGACTTAAGTATCAGAGTCAGCTTAGTAGACTGAAAGCTAACTTTGGAGTAAGCAAGATCTAGGTTCAAGTCCAACCTCAGATACATACTAGCTGTCTGATTCAGGGTAAATTACTTAATCTCTCTGTGCTCCTGGAAACCAAGATTCTTTATTGAGTTGCCAGAAATGTTGCATCAGGAGCAGGGAGTTTCGTCACCAGAATTTCTCAACATCAATGAAACTATAGATAAGGGGGAAAAAAATTAACAGCCTAAAGAAAATGGCGTTAAGGCTTGTGTTTCTGTCACCAATTACAACCAGGCACCATTTATAGTTGGGGAAAAAAAGCTGGTTGAATAAGCTTGCCAAATAAGATATGACTGTACCAACTTCTTTAAGTAGTAAACAACTTCTTGTACATCTAACATTTGATTTATAGTCAAATGTGCGTATGCAGGGATAAAGCATTTTCAATAATAAGTTTTAAAAGCATATATGCACAAAACCAAAATCAAAGTATTGGCAAAGGGAGAAATACTTGAAGCTTTCTCCATAAATGTAAGAGTAAGTTGAGGATTCTCCCTTTCCCATTCCTTTCATTTCATAGTTCTAGAAATACTAGCACTAACAAAAAGACAAGAGAAAAATATTAAAGGTATAAACACAGGTAAAGAGGAAACACTCTGTTTTCAATGTAGTACTTTATAGAACTTGACAAATTAATTGCAATAAGCAGTAATCATAAAAACTTTTTTAAACTTAAGAAATATTTTAAAAATCAGTGGAGTAGATTAGATTAGAATAGTAGCTTATAAATATAAGCATCATATATCCATAGTGCTTTAAGGTTTGTGAACTACTTCCCGTATTATCTTATCTGATCCTCACAACAACTCTAAGAGGTAGGTGCTATTATCATCTCCACATTACAGATGAGAAAAGTAAAGCTAAGTTAATAAGTGTCTGAGGCAAGATATGAAATAAGTTTTACTGACTCCAAGTCTAGTTCTGTATATAGTACACTATTTTGTCTCAGAAACATCAAACTCAATAACCCACAGTGCTTGATAAACCTGAAATTATACACTGCATGGGGAAGAATTCCTTACTTAACAAAAATTAATGGAAAAATTGCAAAGCACTTAATATCTTAAGCCATGTACAGAAAGCTCAAAATGGATGGGCAACCTGAATATTAAAGGCTATGACTAAAATGGAAATATTTTATATTATTATATATGTATAACCTATATCAATTGTTTGCCATCTCAGGGACAAGGATGAGGATATGATACTCAACATTTTAAAAAATGAATGTTAAAAATTGTTTTTACACGTAATTGGGTAAAAAATAAAATATTATTTTAAAAAGGAAATTACCTTCCATTTATTCTGTATATATATTTGTATGTATCTAGTTATTTACATGTTGACTCCTTGAGAATTCAAGTTTCTTAAGGCCAGGAACAATTTCTTGCCTTTCTTTGTATTACCCAACCCTTAGCACAGTGTCTAACAAGTATTAAGTACTTAATAAATGCTTGGTAACTGATGAATGAATATAAAGACCAAAAACAGGGGGGGGGAAGAAATTATAGATAACTAACTCAAAAGATCCATTACTCTAAAAAATTAAAATAAAGATTTTTGTTATAAACATATTTCCAATGGTTATGATACATATAAATTTGGAGAAAGGTGTTTTTTATAAAAGCTTTGTAGCTCCCTACCACTGCCCAGTACAGGAAATGTCCTTAAATTAATGGATGCTAAATTGGAATAGGAAGTATAAACATTAATATAAACATTTTTTTAAAAAGGGAAGCTCTGAAAATTTAGCCATACCTGTCTCTTTGATAAGTTCTAAGCATCCTTTAGGTGTACAGGGAATGAAACAATCTCCTAGGTCACCTCTAGCAAGCTTTCCAGCACTGATGCTAGTCAATCTGAAACATTAAAGGCAGAATGAATAAGAACCAAGGCAATTAAGAGCTTTGAATCTTTTAAAACAGTGGCATGGAGTTTCCCTGAGTTACCAATACATGTTCTAAAGATACAATAGCTTTAAAATGAAGTGACTCAAAAAGTCAAACACACCCATCCACGTCCTTTTCAGGAGCAATGGTATTTGTCACCAGCTCAGTGTTAATGGTCTTTTCTGCATCTAAAGGTAACTGGACCAGGAGTCCATGTACAGTAGGGTCTTCATTCAAAGATGTGATGCACTTTAAAACCTAAAAAGAAATTCTGCAAGTTAAAGACAGTAGAGGGTAGGAATAGAAACTATTATAAGGCAAAACATATCCAGTCACATTTCCCCTCCGAGTTTTATTTCAGAGAGTTTAAAGAAAAGGCACCCTGTATATAACTTTCATGTTAGATCAAAACACCTTCCAATAATATCTCTACATACAAGAGAGGTATGTTGAGGTAGTAGTTAAAAAAGGGCATGGGAACCTCTGGGAGTAAATGGTCTAGATCTGTGATTTCACTGTTGTTTTTTAATTTTATTTTTTTTTCCAAAATTTTATTTTATACTCAAACACCAGAACACAAATAGAGAATAGAGAAAACAAACCAAAAAAAGAAAATAGAACAAACAAAAACATATCATAAACTTAAATACAAAGTTAGAAATAAAAACATGCCATGTGCACAGCAGAACATGAGAGGATTCAAAATATGTAACAAATTTTTATTTCAAGAAAGCCTATATGAGAAATAATACTCCTTGTGTTGAGAATCGTCCATCTTTGCTTCCTTATGAGTTTTCTTTTGTTTTCTGCTGTGCACTTTTACTTTTGTTCTTTTTTTCCCTCCCACTACCTCCACCCCTCACCCCGGCCACAATAAAGTTTAGATGTTTCTCTATAGTTATAAATATATACATACCCGCCCCCACCCTCAGAAGGCCACAATAAAGTTTAGATATGGTTCTCCATAGCTGTAGATATATACATACACTGACATATACATTCCTAAACCTTTTCTATTCCTGATCTTTGTTTTTATGTATATACATATCTAGTTTCCTACTCTTCCTGCCTCCTCTACTTTACTTTTACCTACCTTGCCCTCCTATGATTTGCCCACCCCCCTCCAAGGATCCCTCCCCTATCCTCCCATTCCCATAAATCTAAACACCCTTCTATACCTATTCTTTCACCATCCCCTCTAAGGTCCCTCCCTTGTCCTTTCCCCCCTCCCTATGCCTCTACCATTTTATTTCTTCTGAATTTAGACTTCTACTCTTAAATATATATATGTATTGCTCCCTCTTACACCCATTCCCAATGAAAATAGGTTACCAGAACTACCAGCCCTCCTTCCCCATCTAATTCCTATGTATCAATTCTTCATCTTGCACCTGATTTGTATAAAAATAATTACTCTTCTGAGCTGTTTCTAAATGGTTTTACTTTTAAAATTTGTATCATGCCCAGGTTTTCACCAATATTTCTTATGAACTACCCAATTATTAGTAAGAATCTCAAACATAAATTTTACATTTTACATATATAAAAAGTAAACAGTCTGTCCTTAAGGATGCCTTATAATCAGTCTTTGTTACATACCTTGTATTTATATTGACTGGCGCTTGTATGTGGAATCATCTATTAAGTTCAGGTTTTTAAAAATTAAATAAAAAAAAATTTTTTGGAGGGGGGAGGGCAAGGCAGTTGGGGTTACGTGACTTGCCCAAGGTCACACAGCTAGTAAGTGTTAAGTGTCTGAGGCCGGATTTGAATTCAGGTCCTCCTGTCTCCAGTGCCGGTGCTCTATTCACTGCACCACCTTAGCTGCCCTGTTCAGGTTTTTTTTTTAAACAAAATCTTTAAAGTCTGAGAGTTTATCAAATGTCCATTTTTTTTCCCATTCAGAATAATATTTAACTTTGCAGGGTGTGATATTTTTGGCCAGAGCCCTAAGTGCTTTTGCTCTTCCATATGTTATGTTCCAAAACCTGCAATCCCTTTTATGTTTCTGCTGCTAGGTGTTGTATAATTCTTTTTTTTTTTTTAAAGCAATCGGGGTTAAGTAACTTGCTCAAGGTTACATGGCCAGTTATTTCTGGGTGTGGTGCTGAGTGTCTGAGCCACCTGGCCGCCCCTAAGCAAGTGGGGTTAAGTAACTTGCTCAAGGTTACACGGCCAGGTGTTTCTGGGTGGGTGCTAAGTGTCTGAGCCCGGGATTCGATCTCCAGGTCATCCCAACACTACAGCTAGTGCTCTTGGTCTTGTGTAATTCTAATTGTAGCACCATCATATTTAAATTGCTTTAATCTTGATCTTTAATAGTTTTACTTGAGCTGGGAATTTTGGAATTTAACTATGATATTCCTATGAGTTTTCCTCATGAGAAAAGAAATCTCTTTTAAGTGGTAATCTATGGATATTTTCTACTTCTACTTTCCCTGCTTGTTCTAATGCTTCAGGACAATTTTCTTTAATTATTTCTTGTATTATTGGATCGAGATTCTTTTTTTGATCATAACTTTCAGTTAGTCCAATTATTTTTATATTTTCTCTTCTTAATCTATTTTCCAAATCTGTTGTTTTTCTTGTTTCACTTTTCTATTTTTTCATTATTCATATTTTGTTTAATCATTTCTTAATCTCTTATAATTCACTGGCTTCACTTTGCCCAATTCTAATTTTCAAGGTGTCATTTTCTTCCTTAAGATTCTGGATCTCCTTTTCTAGTTGGTTGACTTTCCTTTCATACTCTTGTTTTCTTGGATTATTCTTATTTTCTTTTTTTAGTTTCTCCTCCATCTCTGTCATGTGATTTTCAAAGTATTTTTTAACGCTTTCTATAAATTCTTTTTGGGCAGGTGACCATTTGATGTTACTCTTTGAGGGTTTCTTTACTTCAATTTCCTCCTCTGAAGATGAACCCCGCACATCTCTATTCCCATAATAGGTTTCTATAGTTGGATGCTTTCTCCTTTGCTTGTATGTATTTTTTTTTGTGGTGATAATTTAGTTATTTGTAGTCACCTCTAGCCCTGAGGTAAGAGAAATGGTGCCTCTTGCCCCAGATCTTCAGTTCTTCCCTCTAGCTTGAAACCAGTCAAACCTCGGTCTTCAGGGGCTCAGACACCCAACTCCCCTCAATATCCTAGGTGTAAAAATTCTGTTGGCTGGGAAGGAGGCAGCCTCTCAAACCAACTAACCCCAGGGCTTGCCGTTTATTGTTTAAGCTTGCAGCTAGCTGTTAAAAGGGAACCTAAACTTGAAGGTATTTACTCTTCACAGGGACCAAACCTTGTCCTGGGATTTTCTTCTAATCTTTTCAAATTGTCCTGGGAGGACCCCTCCTGGGTTATACCCCTGTTCTTCTTTATCTCCACCCATACTTTGTTTGCACTAAGGTGCTATTTTAACTCTTTTGTGGGGGAAGGTCTTGAGAGCCTGAAATTTTACAATTTACTCCTAATTTCATTGTTATAAGGCATTCTCAGTGAAGAAGCTCTACCAATGCAGACAGTTAGAAAGAAGACTGCAACTTCTGTGGATTTATAGTTCTAGAAAGATGTCTGGGACGTTGAGAGGTTAAGTAATTTGCCCAGGGTCACACAGTTAATGTGTCAGAGGTAACACTTGAACACAGGTCTTCTGACACTGACGCTGGTTCTCTATTTAATATGCTGCTCTGCTTCTTGGCCTTTCTTCTTACTTAGTCATTTAGGGCTCCATTATAAGCTTTAATTTTTTTACTTCTTATTAATGGAATGTTTTTGTTCATGATTCAATTGAATAAGCATTTATTAAGTGCCTACTATCAAGCAACCAACGAACATTTATTAAAAATCTACTAAAAGTTTGTAAAGGCAAAAATGAAATTGTTCCTGCCCTCAGTTTCCATTCTATGAGGAGATAACATATATACATATATGTATATAAAACAGATACAAGGTATTTTTTTGGGAGGGGAGAGGTGGGAGGCAGAGAGTAGGAATTACTAGCAGCCAAGATGAGCAGAAAAGGCTCCTGTAGGGAATGGTATTTGGGCTGAGCTTTTTTTTTTTTTTTTAAGCAATCAGGGTTAAGCAACTTGCTCAAGGTTGCACGGCCAGTTATTTTTGTGTGGGTGCTGAGTATCTGAGGCTGGAACCGATCCCTGGTCTCTCAATGCTGGGGCTGGCGCTCTTACTCACTGCGCCACCTGGCCGCCCCTCTTTTGGGCTGAGCTTTAAAGGAAACTAGGGATTCAAAAGATAGAGATAAGGTGAGGAGAAAATGGGATTCAAGGCATGAGTATCAGACTGTGTAAAGGTAAGGAGACGGGATAGAATGTTATGTATGAAGAACAGGAAAGTAGGCCAGTCTGGCTGGAATGCAGACTAGATGAAGGAAGGAATATCAAACCAGTATAGAAAAGTTAGCTAAGGTCTGATTGTAAAGGGCTTTAAATTCCAAACACAAGAGTTTATATTTTATTCTAGAGGCAAGAGACATTTGTTGAGTAGGGGAGTGATCTGTGTTTTAGGAAGGTAATTTTGGCACTTGTATTGGGGATGAATAAGAGAGGGTAAAAAGAATGGAAGCTGGGACAACAATTAGGAAGACATTCCATACTCCAAGTATGAGTGTCTGAATACAGAATTTACCCCTTGAGGGTAAAGGAGAGGACACTTATGAGAAACAAGGAATTCAATATAGATATTAAACTTTTTATGCAACTCTATATGTAGTATCTCTTATGTACAACTATGTTCTTTGTACCTCTTCTTATGCATTTGAGTCATTTTATGTGATAACTGTGTCATAGGCACCTACTAGACCGTATGCTCTATTAGGGCTAGGATCAGATATTTATTTTTTCTATTTCTTTCAGTTCCTAGCACAATGCTTTAAACATAGCAGATACTTAAGAGATGTGTGTCCAATAGTGAATCACCTGTATCACAGGACTATACCATTTATTCCGGGTCCTTTCCCCTGAAGTAAGGCAGCCACACACACATACACACAAACACTCACACACACACCCCCTTATCCCTGAAGACGTAATAAGTCATAACCATGATATGGAACCACAAGGATTGCTCCACATGAGCCCAACAGCTTACCTCTGCCTCAGTTGAGGTTCTTGGTAGTTTAATGTGAGTGGCTCTGATTCCAATCTGTAAAAATGAAAATGTAAAGCATGTCTAATGATCTAACTGGCTAGAAGAAGTGGGAGGACTAAGAGATAGAGGTATTCCTTGGGTAATGATAACTAAATATCGGTCAAAAGGTATCGCCATCAAATTCCTATGTCCTAAAGGAATCTGTAGCATTCCAGTGATCCCTGTGGGTCCCCAGTCTTTTCAATGAGTCCACAAAGTTAAAACTATTTTCATAATAATACTAATACTTTTAATTTCTAATAGGGTCAACAATAATAAGATACAGCCCACAAGCTCTTTGGGTGGAGTCCTCAGTAATTTTTAAGAGTGCAAAAAAGTCACAAGATTGAGAACCACTGTCATACAGTTACCCATTTACTTATTTCCCCATAATATTTCAGATTCATTGTGTTCTTTTAATTTTTCCATTCTAGTTTTCTGTTTAAGCAAAGCAGGTAAATAAAAGTCAGAGGCTCTAGCTAGAAGCCATTTATTTCTAATTTGCAATACAAGTCAAATTAGGATAAAGGCATGAGAATTTTAATTGGGGGAGAGAGGAGAGAAGTGCTGATGAGATCACTATGTTAGCTAGCAGTATCAGCTTGGATTTTACCTCCTCAGCAGCTTTTAGCTTCGTACTTATATAAAGGTTTGAATCATCTCTATCTCCAACCTAGAACAAATAAACACAGTTACTTAATGAGGTATTATACATAGGAAAGCCATTAAATTTTAGTTTGATAAAGTAGTATTAGTGAAACAAACTTTATTACAGTTAACTTTGGGAATGTACCTAATGTATCAAGGAGACTAACACAGAAATACATAACCTTTGAAAATCATTAATTAGATAAAGCTTATAGTCTTATGCTATCTTCTAAAATCTGAGTAAACAAAAACAAGCAACAAACACAAACAGGGATCTAACATTCTCTTCTCCCTTCTCATGTTCAAGGCTGAGGAAACTACCCTAAGAGAGAGAGTAGTCTTAAGAGATCTGTTACTCTCTAACTTGTTCCTAAGACAGAGAGTGGTGCAACTCTTGTTGGCACTAAACATTTGCAGGAGAGTGAAACAATTTCTTAGTGTTTTATAATATGAAATTGATTTTATATAGGAAGACATACATGAAATAAGCAAAACTGGGAAAATAATATATACTATGATTTCAATAATGTAAATGCAGAGATTTGCACTGTAACTTATCTGAATTCAGCTGCCTTTTTAAAATTTAGTTACAGTTGTCATTGTGTTTATCAGAGATGTCAAACTCCCTGCTTAGAAAACTTCAGAAGGAACCAGATTAAAATGTAATTAGAGAATACTCCAACAAAATAAATAAAAACGCAATACAATTTAATGTTAATTTGTAGTTTTCCAAGTAAATATGTGGCTCCCAGGGATTCATTTCTACCATTGGTTTACCTAGTTCTGCTTTCATTGTTCTGTATCTGTTCATACAGGCTTTCCCACGTTTCTCTGAAAACCTCATATTCATCTTTTCTTACAGGGACAATACTCACAGAGATAGCACACTCTCCTTTCCTCTATGCACTGTACAACTAAGCTACTCTGGTTCTTTCTCTTCCTCAAAAATGACAGGTCATCTCTAGACTCCTCACCTTTTCATAGGCTATCTCCCATGCCTGGATTTCACTCTTTCCACACACCTCTAAAACTCAAATTCAGATCCTACATTTTGCAGGAGGCCTTTCCTAGTCCTTCCCATTGCTAGTGCTTTCTCTTTAGAAATTAACTTTCATTTACAATGTACATCTCTTGTATGCAAAATTTTTTGAATGCTTTCTCCATTAAAATGTAAGCTCTTTTAAGGCAAGGGCCATGCTTTTCTTCCCTCTCTTTTTTTAATTTTGATATCCCCAGGACTTAGCACAGTGCCCTGAACATAGCAAGGATTTATTAATAAATGCTTGTCGACCAACTGACATTCACCTATACCACAATTTATTCAGCTACTCTCCATTTTATGGGAAACCCATTTTATTTCTAGTTTTTTTGCTATCACAAAAATGAATCACTACCATGTGCAAGACCAAATCTCTCAGTGCCCCAGGCAACTCTAACCTGTATTTTAAAAGGGAATTTCTCACCAGCAGCTCCCTATACCAATGGTATCCCAGATCCAGCTATAAAAGAGAACTGCTATCTTAAAATTCATGTTCTATAAGTCATCAGTAAAGAACCTGAGCAGTGCCTATAATAATGTAAAACAAATATTAAGAATGGGGTCATGGAAGTTGTGTGATTGGATTGTGTTGGTTTTTATAGGAAAAAGACAAGGAATACAATGAGACTGAAATACACACAATCAATATGCTTAAGACAATTTCTGTAGAAAGTTGGTTCCCTTACTTAGATTCCAAGGAAAGACATGTGAGTCTAAAAATGGGCATCATTATCATCATTGTATATTTTCTTTGTATCTTTGTATATATCCCTTTGGCAAAAAATATGACTCAATATAGTTTTTTTTCTCTCTTCTTTGCTTTCATAGACTTTTTCATTTTACATTATTAAATATTAAATCCTGTAAATAAAAGAGCAAAAAGGATGCCTTCACATTCAGGGTTGACCCGCTAGATTAATCCTATTTTTACAGCCTCCTTAGCTGCTACTATTCTCATGTAATCAAGAGTGGTGTTAATATAAAAACCAAAAACATTCAATCTGTAGTCAGACTATCTGGGTTGAAGTTCTAGCAAAGCTGCTTATTTAGCTGAATGGCCTTCATTATCTAGATCACATTACATATTCTCTGAGGTTCCTTTCAACTCTAAAGCACCTATGGCACAGCTCTGAGTTTCATTTTCCTCATCAAAAATATGGGGACAACTTGTACAGACATGGATCAATAGGGTGTTGTGAGGCTCAAGTAAGAGGAACAGAGTGTTTTATAATCTTGAAACATATTATCTAAATGTGAGCTATTATTACTTATACTACAAGGACCTAAAACATCATCTATTTGCCATGAACCAGAGTGTCTATCTCTCTTTTTCTCTCCTGGCTCCCACCACTACAAAAAGCTATCCCTTGATTGTTTATAAGTGAATCAATTAATTTAACCAAAGATTCAATGATCAATATTTTAATTAATTATTAATTTTTACCTTGCTTTTTTGGAATCTGAGGAGCACTATAACACTATGTAACACTATCTATATTTGGCATGTGAGGTAGTCCTAAAGTTACATATGAATTATTTTTCAGCTTAAAACACATTCCACTAACCCCTCCCTATATTGTTACCTATAGATTCAATTATTTACTATATGTTCATGTAAGACCTAACAACATCTCTTCCAGTACTGTCTTGAATAGTTTTGAAAACTTCTTGCTTTTATTTATTTTTTTGCACGCCTTTGGGTTTTAATCTGCTTTATTAGATTAAATCTTGAGGCAAGGTTCCACTAAATACTTTTCTGTATACTACTGAATTCTTAAGATTTACTTACTTTAGGGCAGCTAGGTGGTACAATGAATAGAGCACCGACCCTGGAGTCAGGAGAACCGTAGTTCAAATTCAGCCTCGGACACTCTTACTAGTCGTGTGACCTTGGGCAAGTCATTTAATCCCAACTGCCCTGCCTTCCCCCCTCCAAAAAGAAAAAAAAATCTACATTACTTTTATTTATTCTAAAAGTTGATTTTTAAGTTGTCTTTCTAATATCTATGAGTTATTTCTCCATAGAAATGATGTTTTATGCTCATTGTAAAAAGGCAGATTCACTCAAATATCTAAAAGTACAAGACACTTATTTCACCAAAACATGGTAAAAAGAAATCTCCCAGGATCCTCCCTGAGTTTTTACCACCATCTTACTCCTGAATAATGCATATAAAATTTAAATTTGATATGACTGATTGTAAATGATACAAATATTCCAGTGGCAGGTGGGATAGGAGGGAGGGAAATATACTAACCTATATTGGATTGCTTATCTTCCCAGTAAGGGTAGGTGACAAGGGAGGAAGGGAATGAATCTGGAATTCAAAGTTTTAAAATCAAATGTTAAAAAAAAAATATATATATATACTATTATTATTTTACATGTAACTAGGAAATAAGATATACAGGCACTGGGGCATAGAGATCCACCGTGCCCTTCTGGAAAGTTGGAGGGAGTATGGGGGAAGATATGGGAGAGAGCAGATTGGAGGAGGGGATGTCCAGAGGGATCGCTATTTGGGGGTGGTGGGTAGGGGAAAAGAGGGGAGAAAATTTTTAACTGAAAATCTTGTGGAAATGAATGATGTAAACTAGAAGTTAAAAAAGCATTTTAAAAAAATGATTCAAATATTCCAGAATTACTACAACTACATCACAATTTAGTCTCATTGTAGGTCAACTGTCCATTTAGACTCAAAACTATGATCAAGCAGATATTTTCTCATCTACCTGCCTGTGAAATAGAAATAGGCCATTCAAGACATATATACAAAGCAAGGGTCTTTTATTATTAAAAGAGCCTAATTAATCTTATTTCCCCAATTCTTTGTCTAATCATAATCTATATTTTAAATCGCTACTTTTTGTATTAGGAAAGAAAAATATCTGAGGTAAATCCATCACAGATATGCTTCAAGCAGTCAAGCGGAAACAATGTTTTTTTCCTTAATGAAAACACTATAAGTTAACTTATCCAAATAAGGAGATTACAGAAGGGTCAGATAGAAGCCTTTAAGCAGGGTACTGCTGAAGAAAAAATGTTATGGAAATGTAGATTTGCTCATGACATATGCTTTCTCTCTTTAATAAGCCTCCCCAAATAAAGCAAGAAATAACCAGTCTGGGGCGGCTGGGTGGCGCAGTGAGTAAAGCGCTGTCCCGGAGTTAGGAGGACCCGAGTTCGGTTCTAGCCTCAGACACTTAACACCCACACACAAAAAAACTAGCCATGTAACCTTGGGCAAGTTACTTAACCCCAATTGGCCTCCAAAAAAGGCAAAAAAAAAAAAGAAAGAAAGAACCAGTCCCTGGGTGTTCTAAGCACAGTTCCATAACATATCTTTCATTCTCACTCAGCAATTTGTGAAAAAGTAAAAAACAAAACCAAAAAAAAATCACAGCAGAGAATATGTGCAGGAAATATAACCACAGGCCTTCAAAATGTTTTTCTATTTTAGCAACCCCAACCTTTCTAATGGGAAATACTTGGGAACAAAAAGCAACAGTGGCAAGATAATAGGGAAGGAAGAAAATTATGTTCCTTAGCATCCACTCTTAGCAAGGACTTCACAAGGAATAAGATACTATATAAGATAATGTATCTGGAAGCTGAAAGTGTGTCTAGTGTGTGGTGAGGTAATATTACAATTCTGTAGAGTATTTCAAATGAAAACTGCTTATTTCCTTTGGGCCAAATTATTTTAATGGAGACATCATAATACCTGTAAAATTGCCAGGCCTGGTCTGAAACCTGGGACCTGCTCCCTCATTTGAGTTACTTGGCTCTTCAGTCTCCCTCTTACTTGCCTAGGGAGAAAAACAAAACGTTAGTCTTACTATTAGCTATTAACAGCTATTTTTTATTTTTAAAAGTATTTTATTTTTATTTTCCCTAGTGGCATCTAAAAACAATTTTTAACATTTGTTTTTACAACTTCTGAGTTCCAAATTTTCTCCCTTCCCTCCTCCCACCCCACTTCATTGAGAAGGCAAGCATAATAGTCAAGTTCTGAAAGAAAACATAGACAAAAATACTCGAGAAAAATAAAGAAAGTTAAAAGAAAAGTATGGCTTCAATCAGTATTTAGACACCATCAGTTATTTCTCTGGAGATGCATTTTCTTTTATCAAAAGTCCTTCAGTATTGTTAGTTACACTGCTGAGAATAGCTAAGTCATTCACAGCTGATCATCCTACAATATTGCTGTTATTTTGTTAACAGTACAGTTCACTTTGCATCAGCTCATGCCAGTCTTTTCAGGTTTTTCTGAGATCATCCTGTTCATCATTTTGTATAGTACAAAAGTATTCCATAGTAATCACATACTACAACTTGTTCAGCCATTTCCCAATTAATGGACATGCCCTCAATTTCTAATTATTTGCCCCAGAAAAGAGCTGTTATAAATATTTTTGTACATACAGGTTACCCCTTAACTACTGACCAGAAATCACAACCTAGGACATTAAATGTATTTTTCTCACTCTGAAATTAAAATGCATAATTTCAGGGTTCAACTTTGCTTGCACTGCCTGATTAAGCAGAAAGACTGGTCTTTAAAAAAAACATTTATTTTTGCACTTAGGAGTATTTTATTTTTTTCCCCAATCACATGTAAAGAAGAGTTTTTAACACTCATTTTTGTAAGATTTTGAATTCCCAATTTTTCTCCCTCCTTCCTTTGCCTCCCCCTTTCCCAAGATAGCAATCATTTGATATTTCCACATTAATCATGTTGTGAAAGAAGAATCAGAACAAAAGGGAAAGACCATGAGAAAAAAAAGGCTGAAAATAGTATGCTTCTATCTGCATTCAGACTGCATAGTTCTTTCTTTGATAGCATTTCCCACATGCGTTTTGGGATTTTGGATCATTGTATTGCTGAGAAAAGCTAAGTCTATACAGCTGATCGTGGCACAATGTTGATTTTACTGTGTACAACACAGTTATCCTGGTTTTACTCACTTTACTCAGCATCAGTTCATGAAAGTTTTTCCAGGTTTTTCTGAAACCTGGCTGCTTGATCATTTCTTATAGCACAATAGTATACCATTACATTTATATACCACAACTTGTTCATCCATTCCCCAATTGTCAGGCATTCCCAAAATTTCTGATTTTTTTGCCACCACAAAAAGAGCTGCTATAAATATTTTTGTTCATATAGGTTAGTCCCTTAACTATTGACCAGAAATCACAACCTAGGAAATTAAGATGCATTTTTCTCTCTCTGAAATTAAAACATATAATTTCAGGGTTCAAGTTTCATTGCACTGGCTGGTTAAGCAGAAAAACTGGCCATTTAAAATATTTATATATTTTTGCACTTAAGAGTGTTTTATTCCCCCCCCCCCCCCAATTACATGTAAAGAGAAGTTTTCAACCTTCATTTTTGTAAGATTTTGAATTCCTAACTTTCCTCCCTCCTTCCTTGACCTCCCCCTCCCAAGACAGCAATCTGATATAGGTTATACATATACAATCACATTAAACATATTTCCACATTAGTCATGTTGTGAAAGAAGAATCAGAACAAAAGGGAAAGACCATAAGAAAGAAAAAAACAAACAATAAAGGTTGAAAATAGTATGCTTTGATCTGCAAAAAGAAACCAGTTATTTTCCCCCCGAGCACTACCTTTTCCCTGAACTTCCCTAATATTATTGAGGGTACCACAATTCTAATCCTCCATGTTTGTAATCTTGGGGTCACCCTTGACTCCTTACTCATCTCATATTCCCAATCAGTGGATAAATCTTGTCATTTCTGTCTTTACATCTCTTGAATATATATCACTTTCTATCCACTCACATGGCACCAGTTGAGGATCTCATCACATCTCACCCAGACCATTTCAACATTTCAACACCATTTCAACTGGTATACTTGTCTCAAGTCTCTTCCACTCCAATCCATTCTCTAATCCATTCAGTGGAATGTCACAAAAATTTGTACTCCACCTGTTCCATATTCTATCAATAACCTAGATACAGGCATGGATAGTTTGTTTAACAAACTTACAGAGAGACCAAAGCTGTAAGGATAAGCTAACATGGTGAATGACACAGTCAAACTACAGCCCGAGAGCCAAATTCAGTCTGTTGCTGAGAGCTAAGAATGGTTTTACATTTTTAAATAGAATAAAACTATTTAAATTTTTTTTTTTTTTACCATTCTTAGCTTGCTGACTGTGCTGCCATCTTTGCTGACCTCTGGACTAGAAGAACAATGGGCTCAATCTAATGAGATGACATTTAATTGGGGGCAAATTAAAAAAATTCAACTGCACAAGTATATGAATGGGTAGATAGGCCAAGATAATAATTCTGGTTTAAAAAAAAAAAGACCTGGGATTTCTGTAAACTACCATCTTAATATGAATCAACAGTGTAACAGCACTGGCATCAAAAAAAAAAAGTGATGCAATTTCAGACTTCATCAAAAATTCACTTAACCCCAATTGCCCTGCCTTCCCCCCTCTAAAAAAAAAAAAAGGAAACGAGAGCTCAGAATCAGGAAAACAAGTTTAAATTGTGGCTCTGACATATAATGTGTGAGTGACAACAGATAGTTGGTATGAGTCCTACATTCCTCATCTGTAAAATCAGGATAACAATGCCTGAGCACATATCTCACAGAATTGTTCTGAGGATAAAACTACAAAATGTAAGTAAAGCACTTTGTACTACCATATCCAATAAGAATTAAGCTTGTTCTACTGGGTCAGAGAAGGTAAACTAGAAGCAATGGGAAGTCTCAAGGGCAAATTTCAATTCTATATAAGGAAAAACTTCCTAACAACTAGAACTTGCAAAAGTGGAAAGCATTGTCTTGGGAGATAATATGAGTGCCCCATCACTGAAAATGATCTTTAGGCAGAAATTGATGGGTACTCGTTGGAGAAATTGTGGAATTAATTTTTGTTGAGGTACTGTTTGATCTAGATGACTTCTGAAGTTCTCTAAGTTAGCATGAAACCGCTCAAAGTATTTCTGTGAGATAACCATGGCCCAGAAGCTCAGTCTATAAGTCAATGAAAATCACACCAATAATTGTGGCACTAAGTTAAAAGTTCTTGCTGGGGGTGCAGAGTTAAGGTGGCGGAATAGAAACAGGACTTCCATGGGGTTCTGGCTTCCACCTCCTCCAATTCATGTAAAAGGAGACTCTGAACAAACTTTGGAGCTACAGAACCCACTACATGACACAGAAAAGCTAACCTTCCACTGAGGTCAGCTCGGCAGGAAGCTGCCAGTGCAGTGCTCTGAGAACCAAGCCCATCCCCGATAAAGCCTGAGGTTTTAGCCTCAGTTGGAGGGACTTCAGATCACCAGCAGCTATGGCGATTTCCAGCATTATGAACACATAGACACCAAGGACAAAGTGGGAGGTCACTTTGGGATCCAGTAGTTCCGGAGTGCGGTCAGCCTTTGCCCCCGGGGCGAGAAGTGGCTGAGGCACAGCAGCCCTGCAGCCCGGCCATGTGGCAGCTTTAGCTCCTGGCCTGCAGACTGTATGGGGACCAAGCTACCAGTCTGAGGGGTAATCGCTCTTGCTTTAACCTGCTTGGATCTGGATTGTGGTCTAGGGTGGAGGTCCTAAGGTGTGCAACCAGCTTGCCAGAGTGTGTGGAGGCTTCAGAGAGGGCACCCAACTAACAGCTCCATTAGCTGAGAAAACCCCAGCAATTTGGGACGAAGTTCCCCTGTGTAGTAGCAGAGTCCTACTGTGGCAAAAAGGCCAAAAGTCAAGTAACTGAGTGGCAACATAAGCAAATGAGGGAAGCAAAGCAAGCAGAGCAACCTAACTTTACACTCCTATTTTGGGCACAAAAAGATCAAAGAATGAACAGGAGGAAGGCAGTGAAGCCAGAACTTCTGCACCAAAAGCTTCCAAGAAAAATATGAGCTGGTTACAGGCCACAGAGAAGCTTAAAAAGGATTTGGAAAACTAAATAAGAGAAGTGGAGGAAAAATTGGGAAGAGAAATGAGAACCATGCAAGAAAATTATGAAAAGAGAGTCAACAACCTGACTGAAGAAAATAACACCTTAAAAAATAGACTAACTCAAATGGGAAAAGAGGCTCAAAAAGGCAATGAGGAGAAGAATACCTTAAAAAGCCAAATTTGCCAGATGGAAAAAGAATCTCAAAAGCTCACTGAAGAGAATCATTCCTTCAGAATTAGATTAGAGCAAATGGAAGCTAGTGACTTTATGAGAAATCAAGATATTATTAAACAGATCCAAACAAATGAAAAAATAGAAGGCAATGTGAAATATCTCATTGGAAAACCCCCAAACCACTGACCTGGAAAACAGATCCAGGAGAGATAATTTAAAAATTATTGGACTACCTGAAAGCCATGATCAAAAAAAGAACCTAGAAACCATCCTTCAAGAAATTCTCAAGGAAAATTGCCCTGATGTTTTAGAACCAGAGGGCAAAAATAGAGATTGAAAGAATCCACCAATCACCTCCTGAAAAAGATACCAAAAAGAAAACTCCTAGGAATATTATAGCCAGGTTCCAGAATTCCCAGATCAAGGAGAAAATATTACCAGCAGCCAGGAAGAAACAATTTGAATATTGTGGAAACACAATCAGGATAACACAGGATCTGGCAGCTTCTACACTGAGAAGAATTGAAGGGCGTGGAATATGATATTCTGGAGGTCAAAGGAGCTGGGATTAAAACCAAGAATCACCTTCCCAACAAAACTGAGTATCATGTTTCAGGGGAAAATATGGTCATTCAGTGGAATAGAGGACTTTCAAGTATTCTTGATGAAAAAAAAAAGAGTTGAATAGAAAATTTGACATTCAGATAAAAGAAGCAAGAGAAGACTGAGAAGGTAAACAGGGAAAAGAAATCATAAGGTATTTATTAAAGTCAAACTATTTACATCCCTACAAGGAAAAACAATAATTATAACTAATGAAACTTTTCTAAGTATGAGAATAGTTGAAGGGAATAGAAATGTCTATATGTCATATAGGAGGGTATATTGGTGTATGAATACATATGTGAATGTGTGTATATATATATATACAGGTATACATAGATAGAGAGCACAGAACCAATTTAATAGGAAGAGATGATATTTAAAAGGTGATATTAAGAGCTGAGAAAGGAATATAATGAGAGGAGATGGGGAGAGACAGAATGCAGTAAATTATCTCATATAGAAGAGGCAAGGGAAAATGGTTACAATGGAAGGGAAGAACAGGAAGGCAAAAAGGAATGGGTAAACCCTATTCTCACTGAATTTGGCTTAGGGAGGGAATGACATACACACTAAACAGGGTATCTCACCCTACAGGAGAGTAGCAGGGAAGGGGATAAGAGAGGGAGGATGATGGAAGGGAGGGAAGACTGGGGGAGGGGGAGGGAAGTTAGAAGCACCCACTTTTGAAAAGAGACAGTATCAAAGTAGAGAATAGAACAAGTGGGAGGTGGGATAGGAGGGAGGGAAGTATATAGTCAGTCTTTTATAATATATCCACTATGGAAATGTTTTGCATAGCTACACATGTAGAACCTATACTGAATTGCTTATCTTCCTAGTAAGGGTGGATGACAAGGGACGAAGGGAATGAATCTGGAATTCAAAGTTTTAAAATCAAATGTTTAAATACATACATACATACTATTATTAATATTATTTTACATGTAACTAGGAAATAAGACATACAGGCACTGGGGCATAGGGATCCAATGCCCTACTGGAAAGTTGGAGGGGTGTAGCAGCAAGCACCCTAAGCGTCCTCAGGGTTTGCTACCAATACAGGTTCTTGGATCTGCTTTGATAAAGGAAAGCAACTCAAAATGGGTTAACAGGCTTACTTTAATCAGTCAGACATGTATCGTTTACCTTGTTCAGGAGAAAAGGTCAGCACCCTGAACCTCAAAGTATACAGGCATAATTATCAAGACAGAAACATCAAGTAGACAGATTTCCAAACTGTCCAACCATTACATCCATACCCAGTCAACATCTGGGTTTCAACATCTGGGTTTTTTCAAAGCCGGGGGGCTCAGGACAACAGCTTCCCAGAATCCATATCAAATCACAGAACACTTCTCAAAAGTGAGCCCCAAAACAAAGCTACACATCAGGGCTTATATAGCCTTCACTTGGCTCAGAGAATGTAACAACCTTATTGACTCACTCACCAATTAAGAAGTATCTAGTGAAAAACAAGCCTCCCACCCCAGGCTCCAGGTGCACTTTAGCCTAGGGGCAGGGAAGATCTTTAAAATGTACATTTCCATTACATTAGGCCCCAAGATCTTTCATGCCCATAGCATAGTCAATTTACTTTTGAATTAGCATTAAGCATCTCTTAGGTCACATTTTCAAGATACAGAACTAAAGTTATCAAAGTGGCCACTGGGCCTTAAACAAACACAAAGTACATTGCATTATCACCTCAATTCAAAACAAGTGTCCAAATAAAGTTCTCTTGGGCGGAGGGAGTGTCCTTCCCCTCACACAGCTCCAGCCTCTGCTTCCAAGTACAGAGAGGGGGCTGGGCAACAAAACCAACAAGGTGGGGTCCTTGGGGGTTCACAGCACTTCATCCCACCCACCATAGTCACAAGTCCATCCTCTCCCTGGGTCCCAAACTGTGGGATGCAGCCAGGAAACACACTCAGTGCCCCTGCTTTGCTGCTCAGTTATCTTTTCCTGTGGCTGAATTCTGAACTCCTGGGTTCCTTCTCCTCCCACAGGCGGCAGCCGCTCCTGGCTTCTGCCCAGGTCCCGATGCAGGCAGCTCACCATCCCCACTCTCAGCTCAGCGAAATCCGCATGCAGGCCATTCTTCTCTCCTGCTCCACAGCTCCACAGAGTCACAGCTACCACAACTGGGAAACAATTATCCCAGCCCCCATACTTTCCTTTTACTCTGCAGATCCTGTTCGTGACGCCATTTTGTAGCAGCAAGCACCCCAAGCGTCCTCAGGGTTTGCTGCCACCACAGGTTCTTGGATCTGCTTTGATAAAGGAAAGTAACTCAAAATGGGTTAACAAGCTTACTTTAATCAGTCAGACATATATCGTTTACCTTGTTCAGGGGAAAAAGGTCAGCACCCCGAACTTCAAAGTACACAGGCAGAATTATCAAGACAGAAACAGATCAAATAGACAGCTTTCCGAACTGTCCAACCATTATATCCATACCAAATCAACATCTGGGTTTCAAAGCCAGGGGGCTCTGGACAACAGCTTCCCAGAATCCAGATCAAATCACAGAACACTTCTCAAAGTGAGCCCCAAAACAAAGCTACACATCAGGGCTTATATAGCCTTCTCCTGGCTCAGAGAATTTAACAACCTTATTGACCCACTAACCAATCAAAAAGTATCTACTGAAAAACAAGCCTCCTATCCCAGGCTCCAGGTGCACTTTAGCCTCTTTAAATTTGCATTTCCATTACAAGGGGGTATGGTATAAGATATGGGAGACACCAGATTGGAGGAGGGGATATCCAGTGGGATCGCTATTTTGGGGTGGTGGGTAGGGGAAAAACAGGGAGAAAATTTGTAACTCAAAATCTTGCGGAAATGAATGATGCAAATCAGAAGTTAATAAAGCATTTGATTAAAAAAAAGAAAAAAGTTCTTGCTGGGAATTATAGTATATAAATGTATACAATTAACATTCCATAAATATAAAATATGTAAAAAGAACAGTGTTTTTTTTACAAGGTTAACAATCAGTAACAAAAAAATAAAATAAAGTGATAAAATCCTACATTAAACTCTTAGCCTTCACCAAAGTAGAACCAAATGAATTAACAAATTAACAATTAAGTAAAACGGTTTCTGTTTTATGTCCCTTTATACACGGCAAGTTCTGATATTTCTGACTTTATCTTTTTTTTATATATAATTGCCATTATTATGGACCCAATTCTGGTTTAGTTGATCAGTAGTTTGCATAGGTTTTTCCACATTTCCTAGTATTCTTCATATTTATCTTTTTATGGCACCATAATATTCCACTACATTAACATATCATGATTTATTGTGCTATTTCCCAATTAGTCTGACATGTACCCTAGATTTGGCAAAGCGTATTTTAAAGAATTTTAGGGGAAAGAAAGGTAGAATCTCCCATGGAACAAAATGTCACAGAAGAAGACAAGACTAGAGGAAATGAGAAATGCTCAAAAATGGCATTCTGAAGATACAAAAAAGAAACAATTCCAACAATAAAGAAAAATGAGATTTGACCAATAAGGACACCCAGGGAATTCATCAATTACTTTGGCTATTAAAGAAATGTAGAAAAAATAAGCAGATGATGAATATAAAGACCAGTATAAAGTATATGGCATACTAAAGTTTAGAATGAGTGGAAGCAGGCAAGGGAAGCTGAAGATAAAGGTTTTGGGGTTTTTTTTTTAAGCTATACTAGAAGAAAAAGGAGGACTAAAAAAGCAAAGGACCTTTGCTTGGTATAAATGGAGTGATGATGGGCAGAGCTGCTCATTCTCATTTTGTTTCCATTTTTCCCCTGTCAAGTGCACTGAAATGACTAACAGGAAGCTGATGCCCAAAATAAGTAAGGAGAGTACAAGAAAGCACTTAGATGCACTTGATGGATCCAAGTCCCCCAGCCCAGAAGAGCTAACTATATTCCTGGAAGAACAAGTAAATGTGATTACTGAGTCACTGCAAATATTTGAAACTATACTAAAACAAGACTGGAGAAGGACAAATATCCTGATTTTTTTAAACGGGAAATGAGGAGATCCTGTAAACTACATCAACTCCCAGAAGAATTCTAGAACAGACAATTAAAGAGATGGTTGGTGAAAAGAGAAAAGTGGTGATTACGACAACCCAGCATGGCTTCATCAAAAATAAGTTGTGCCAAACCACCTTGATTTCCATTGTTTTTGGACAAGGTTACTAGATGGGGAGGATGTTGTGGATTGAGTTTACTTAATGATGAAGTATTTCATACTGTTCTGGTGGATACAATAGAGAGATGTGGATTAGGTAATGACACTATCAGATGGATTCAGAATTGGCTGGACAGCCAGGTTCACAAGAGTAGTTGTTAATGATTCAATGTTAATGAGGTAGGGATCTTCCAGGGGAGTACTCCTGGGATTTGTGTTTGGACCAGTGTGGGTTAACTTATTATTTTTTTTAAAACAGTAACATGGATTAAAGGCTTATTAGATGACACAATCATCAAATTTGCAGATAGCACAGAGCTGGGGGTGGGGGGAGGTTATAGCTGACATAGTAGATGACAAAATCAAGATTCAAAATTATCTTAATAGACTGAAGCACTGGTTTTGAATCTAACAAGAAGAAATTCAATAGGAATAACGTAAAGTCCTGGACGTGAATACCAAAAATTCAGCTTCCCAAGTATGATATGGAGCAGGAGTAAGGAATGTGAGTGATGGCGGGGATGTTGAGAAAGTAGATGTGGCAGGCAAAAAAAGCTAATGTGATCTTGAACTGCATTAGAAGAGACAATAACTTCCAAGAAGAGAGTGGTATACTTTGCCTCCAACAGATCACAGCTTGAGCATTATGTTCAGTTCAAGGCTATGAATTCATAATAAAAATGGACAGATAAACTAGACAGTCTAGAGGAGGGCAACAAGGATGGTGAAGGATCTGGAATTCATGTCATTTGAGGATTTGCTGAAGGAATTAGGAATATTTACTTTGGAGAAGAGAAGACTCAGGGAGGGAGTGATAGCTCTCTTCAAGTATCTGAGAGGCTATGATGTGAAAGAGGGGTTAGATTTGTTCAGTTTTCCTCCTGTAATGCAGGAACTCAGCTCCAGGCAGATTCCCACTGGATTTGACCAGAGTGAAGACAGTGGAGCTGGAGATAAGGGGTTCATACCACTTTATTCTTGAGGTGGCAGCCCAAACAACCAGTAGGAGTTATCTGTACCTACCGACTAGCTCTTGTCTAATATAAAGAGAAACACACAAAGGAGGTAGTATGCCAATAATGATTTCCTAAGTTTACGAGCAAGTGCAGTGTTGGTATTTACAGGTCATGGATCCTGGCTGCCTGTATCAAAGCAGATCCATGCCATATTACAGCCCCAAAGAGTAGAACTAGAAGTATTGGCAGGAGGTGCAAACAGACACATTTAGGCTTGATTTAAAGTGGGGGGGGGAGGGAGAGAAACATCCCTTTCTAACAATTAGAGGGCCTAAAAGTTAAGAGGTAGAGGATTACTTCTCCTTGGAGATCTTCAAAAAGAGATTAGATGACTACTCATCCTTTATCATATAGTGGAGATTCTTTGCATGTGAGCTGGGTTAGATGATGACCAAGGGCCCTTCCAACTCTCAAATTTTGTGATAATTATTTTTGATTTTCCTCTTTTTATGATTTATTTTTGGGAGGAGATAAAGTCTTATATCTCACCTCCTTTTCTCAGCCAAACTCAAGAGAAAACTGTATATGCCATACTAATTAATTGAGGAAAGTAATTGGTGTAACCTTTGGGGATGGAACTTAAATATTCTAATTTGTATTTTCTTATTAGTAGTAGTAATTGTGTTCTTTTCCATGAAGCTGTTGACTGCTTCCAGTTCTCCAAAAACTACTGCTCATAGTCTCATATTTTTATCAATTCTTTATATACTTAAAAAAAACTATATATAGTAGCTTAGTTTCTTAGACAATCATCCTTTTCTGCTCATTGTATAATGAATTATTCATAAAAAAGCTATCTACCCTCATTGCCTCTATTGCCTCCCCTCTTATTCACTTCTCAAATTTCTGCAATCTCATTTCTGATCTCATTAAACTGAAACTGCTATCTTCAAAGTTACCAATAACCTTTTAATGGCCATATCTAATTAGACTTTTTCAGTTCTCATCTTTCTTGAACTCTCTTCAGCATCTGACACGATTGACACATTCTCCTGTATTCTCTCTCTTCTGAGTTCTCACGCCACTATTCTCTTTTGGTTCTCTTCCTACATCTCTGACCATTCATCAGTCCCCTTTGTTGAGTCATCATCTATATTATGCCTAACTGTGAATATACCTCAAGGCTCTATACTGGGACCCACTCATTTCTTCACACTCTCTCCAGGTGACCTCATTAGTTCACTCACCCCTGCATCACCTACTGGACATTTCAAATTGCATGTCCCATAGACAGCTCAATGTCATCATGTACAAAACAGAACTCATCATCTTTCCCCCAAATCCATTCCTCTTCTGAACTCAAAGGCACCACTACTCTTCTAGGCTCTCAGTTTCAAAACTTTGGCATCATTTTTGCTTTTCACCCTTCCTTGCCCTATATATCCAATCAACTGCCAAACTCATTCATTTCTATCTTTGCAATATCTCTTACCTCCATTCCTTATTCTGCCTCACTACTCACAGATTCTCATCACTGGTCTCCTGGAGTACTAGAATGGCTTCTTCATTGGTCTTTCTACCACAAGTAGTTCCTCCACACAGCTGCTAAAGCACAGCTCTGACCATGATCCTCTACTTATATTCCAGGGCCTCCTATTGTCCTTTGGTTAAGAGTTAAAAACTCCTGTTTGGCTTTTAAGACCTGCCACAACCTCTTTACAGCCTCATTATGCACCACTCCTATTCTCATCTGGCACAATCTGCCAGACTAGCTTTGTCTCCTCACCAGCATTTCTGTGCCTCTGCACTGACTGTTGACTATACTTGGAACATACTACCTGTCGCAAAAAATCTGTGAGAGTTGTTCAAGTCCTGCCACTGACACACAAAACTGGCTGTGTGACCCTGAGATATTTAACTCTTGGTGCTCTAGGCAATTAACACTACAAGTAGTCTTATAAGAAGGTGCCAACTTATAATGATAGTTCCTCACCCTGGAGTTAGTTCCCAATTCTTATGTCATCCTATACTTAACAGGTACACATGCTGTCTTCCCCAATAAATTTAAGCTGAGAGAAAAAATGACTTCTTTTTTTTGGTCTTTACCCCCCTACCTAGCACAATTACTGGCACAAGGTAAACAATTAATGCTTGCTGTGTGACTGCAATGGAATCACTTGTTTGAAAGGTACAATCAGATAACATTACATATTGTTCTACATAATGTTTTTCCATGTAGTAGGTGTTATCTTCAGGTTGTCTTGATTTGTATGTTTCTGACTATAAATAAATTTGAACATTTTTTCACATGGCTATTGGTTTGCTTTTAAAAACATTTATAGCAGCAATTTAGATAGCAATCTTATATAAGTGATTATTTCCTTCCCTTCCTCCTCATTTTATACTTACGTATATAATCATTTATTTTAGATGTAGATTATTTAGACTACCTCATAACTGAACTAGTGCAGTACAGATACAGGACTGAAGATGTGAAAGGTGAAGATGTGGGGAAGAACTCTGTGTTTTTTGGATGCTATTCCTGTTACACAGTGTGATATTGCAAAAAGAACCTTGGCTGCAGAGTTAGGACCTAGGTTCAAATAACCACAGATGATAGCAACTATAAATTTGAACAAGTCACCTGACCTCCCTGGGCCTCAATTTCCTCATCTATAAAATGAGGAAGTGGCCTTTGAACTTCCTTCCAGCATTATATCTATGATTCTAAGGCCCTTGACCTCATCTATCAGTTAATAATTCTGATATTTTAAACAATAAAGTCTACATAAGCTACTCTGTTCCTTAACGCACCCAGAGGGCACTTAACACCTCATCTGGGCTCTCACTGCTACTGGGCAATCCTAAACTTCCCCAATTGACTCAACCCCACCATCGATGGCAGTTTTTCCAAAACCTTTCATTCCCCCTCAAACCTCCCATGGTTCCCCTCCTTACCCTCTCGACTGAAAACCTTGCTCATAGTTTACTGAAAAAAAAAATTGAGGCCTCTCACCAAAGGCTCCTTCTTTTCCCCTCCATCTCAGAAGATGCTTTCTGCCACTATTTCTTCCACCCTTGTTTCACATGTAGACGTGGCCCTTTTCCTTGCCAAGACTAACTCTTCTACCTGCAAAGGAGATCTCATTCATTCCCAACTTCTCCAGCAGATTTCCCTCCTCTATCATTCCCCCCTCTCTTCTTCTCTACTGGCTGCTTTCCTATTGCCTACAGACATGCCCATGTCTCCTCCATTCTCAAAATCCCCCCCACTTGATCCTTTCATTCCCACCACTATCCCATATTTCCTGCTATCAACATAGGTGCCTCCTGTTCCTTTCCTCTCCTTTTCTTCTTAAGTCTCTACAATCTGACCTCTAACCTCATCATTCAACTGAAACTGCTCTCTTCAAAGTTACCAGTGATCCCTTAGTCACTGTATCAGTCCTCATTTTTCTTGACCTCTCTGTAATCTGTTACCTTCTATTTTATACACTCTTCTCCCTAGATGTTCACGACACTGTTCTTCTGTTTTTCCTTCTACTAAATGATTCTTTTCTATCTCCTTTGCTGGATTTGTATTCAGGTCATACCTGCTAATCTTGGGTGTCCTGCAGGGCTCTATCTTCGACCCTATCTCATCAGCTTCCAAGAATTCAATTATTATCTCCAAGCCGATGATTCTCAGATTGATTTATATCCAATCCTAACATCTCTATTAACCTTCATTCTCACATCTCCAAATGTCTCTTAGATATCTCAAATTGTATGTCTTATAGACATTCTGAAATCAACATGTCCAAAACTGAAATCATGACCTTCCCCCCAACCTCTGCTCTCTTCCAAACTTTTCTATTACTGTTAAGGGCAACACCACAGTCCTAGTCCTCCAGGGTCACAAACAAGGTGTTTCACCAGTCATATCCAATTGGTGGCCAAGGCCAAAGCCATGATGTTACCTTCCTAACATCTCTCACATATGACCCTTTCTCTCCTCTCACACACCCTCCACACTGGCAGAGGCTCTCTTCACCCTGTGATTAGATTACTCCAACAGCCTTTAAGTCTTTAACCTTTAAGCTTTAAGTCTCTAACCACTTCAGTCCATCCTCCACTAAACAAAGTGATTTTCCTAAAGCATAGAAAGCCTATCACTACCATACTCAACAAACTTCAGTGGCTTGCTATCACCTCCAGAGTCAAATATAAAATCCTCTGTTTGGCATTCAAAGCCCTTTATAATAACCTTTCCAATCTTGTTATACCTTATTATGCTCTATTTGCTCTCTGATACAGTGACACTGGCTTCCTGGTTGTGCTCTGAACAAGACACTGTATCTCTCAGCTCCAGGCATTTTATCTGTCCTTCATTTCTGAAATGTTCTCCCTTACCTTAGCCTCCTGGGTTCCTTAAAATCCTACTTTCTGCAGGAAGCCTTTTCCCATCTCTCTGAATTCTAGGATCTTCTCCCAGTTGATTACTTTCTATCAGTTATGTGTACATATTTGCATATTACTTCCCTGCAATGGTAAGCAAAACTAGATTTTTTTTGCTGTTTTCTGGATTGAGTTTTAGCTAATCAAGTGTCTTTCAGCCTTACCTTTGATTGTATTAAGTCTTTGATTGGAAGCTGTATACATTGTACTGACATTAATAGGCAATGGGGAATTTGAATATCTCTCCTGCCCCTTAATTATGCCGAATATAATCAGAATGTAATCATGTGGGAGCCCATGATGGGGAAGAACTTGCAAAAAGGGTGGAAAAGGAAGGAACAAATAAGAACACTAACAGAGCTGGGAATAGGCAGAACTGAGAGTGAGAATGTTTGTGATGTGCAGTGTTCGGTCTGTCTGTTGGTCTGTGTTGATTTCTCAGACAGAAGTACTGTCTGTTGTTCTGCATTGGTTTCTCAGACAGAAAGTGAATTGAGATGATAGCGCAGGCAATGTATGTAAATATTGTTATAGCCCTGTTAAGCTTTGCTTTCCTGGAAACAGAAACTGTGAAGAGCATGGAGTGGAGCAGTCCCTATGTGCTGAGATATAGAACAGGAGCAAGAGATGCCTATGTGTGAATCCAGGTAAGAGATGGGAGCAGTCATGGAGAAGTGAGAAGGAGGTGGGGTTTGGAAGCCAGCCTCCAGTCAAGATGAAAGAGCACTTTTACTTGGATACTCTGTATTGAAGGATATTGTAACTTACTATGACCTAGGGGTGGATAGTGTTTGTACTTTCTGCTACCCCTTAAGGATGACTGGCTTAAGGATAATTGGAAGCCAGCCTCTAGTCAAGATGAAAGAGGACTTTACTTGGATACTCTGTATTGACAGAAGAAATTGTAACTCACTGTGACCTAGGGGTGGATAGTGTTTGTATTTTCTGCTATCCCTTAAAAATGACTATAAGATATACTGAATGAATGTTTTATTTAAGACTATGTGACCACCTTAGTAATAAGTTGTTTTGTTATGTTGTTCATTATACTATGCGATTAGACTCTTAAAGTTATTCATAGCAGCAGTCCTCAGGAGAGCTTCTAGCGATTGGTTTTACACTTAGATCATGGGAGCCTCTAGAACAGGGACTGTCTTTTGCCTTTCTCTGTATTCCCAAGATTTGGCACAGGGTCTGGAATACTAAGGTAGTTAAGAAATGGCTTACTGAATAACCAGGAATGCTGCTCTTAAAGTATAATGTTAAGATTTAAGAGTGACTGTTGAGAAAAATAGACAGTATTAGAAGGCAGAGGTTTAGGTGTAGGAATTCTAGCTTCTTGGGCTGAAAACTAGGGGAAATGAAGGTAAAGAATTGGTGTCTTCTGAGCTGGGGCTTTTTCATTTTCTTTGTATCTCCAGGGCCTGGCACAGTACATAATAAAAAAGGTACATAATAAATACTTGTTGAATTGATTTCAAGCAATGGAATAGCTGGGAAAGAGCTCTTTCAATTTGAAAGAGGGGTCAGACTTGTTCTGCTTAGCCCTACAGGTAGGAAGTAGGAGCAATGGGTCTAACTTGAAGAAGCAGATTTAAGACTGGGGTCAGGAAAAACTTTCTAACAATTAGAACCTATTTTGCCACCCTTTACTCCTGGATGATTGCTCCTCTCAGAGCTTTTGTGATGCTGCTTTCTCTTGTCTTCTTACTTCCCTTCTAACTACTTTTTCTCAGTTTCCTCTTCTGGATCATTACCTAAAATAAGCCCCTGTGGGTGTACCTAAGGCTCTGTCCTAGGCCCTAATTTCTTTTCTCTCTACACTTTCATAGCCCTCATTTTATCTCCAGGATCAAATATTATACATTCCTGTTTGGCATGTAAGATCTTTCACAACCTTTCCAACCTCATTCCATATTACATTCTTAACATGGGGTTCCAGGAACTTAAAGCATTCCAACTTCCATGCCTGTTCTTTTGCACTGGTCATCTCCCATACCTGAAAGTGAGTTCCCTTCTCATCTCCGTCTTTCAGAATCCCTGAAAGGCTCAGTTCAAATACTACCTTCTATATGACTCCTTTCTTGAAACCCCCAGCTGCTAGGCCTTCCTATCTCATATCATCTTGTGTCTACTTTGTACCTACCTATATATGTATATGTTGCCTCCCTAGATTGAATATAAGTTCTCTGAGGGCAAGAACCAGTATCACTTTTGTCCTTGTATTCCAAGTGCCTAGGAGAATGCCTTGCACAAAGCAGGTACTTAACAAATGCTTATTGGTTGTTAAGAAAGGATATTGTGGGAAATGAAGGAGATATAAAAATAAAAGATAATAAAAATTAAAGTGCTGAAGACAAGGGAAAGGAATATTATGCCAAATGCACCAAATCACAGGCCTAAAACACTTCCTCTGTTGATCCTTAACTAAAGGCTCTCTATTCTATTTCCTTGTCTAGTTGCCCTATAACTCATGAAAATATTTTCCTAATATAAAATGCTACTCCAAAACCCCTTTTATCTTTTTTTGTTCATTCTGAAATAAGATATGTCCTTCAAAGGCCATATTCTAGTTATGAATCCTATTCCAACACATCTCAGTTATACCTCTCCGGTCAAATTTGTCTTTCAGCATTAGGTTTTCTAATTCACCCTGTTTATGATCCATATTTCATGCATCTGGACATAGACAGCTGAACGAAGGGTTTTTGCTCCTGGCTCTCTTCTTGAATACTGTATTCCATGAAAGTTCCTCTTTCTGCTATTCTTCTTCCTTTGTTGTACCTGCTACTCTCTATGATAAGAGACTTGGTAGACAGATTCGAGCAATTTTCTCTCTCTCCTTCCATTTTCACCTTAAAGGTCTCTTGATCAGATTACCTGAGCTAAAACAAATATTTTTATTGGCCCTGGTTTGAGGCACTACCTTGCTGGTCAAAAGCCTAATCCAACCAGGGAGGCAAAAGATGAAAGTTTAACAGCACATTTCTATTCCAATCAAATGAATCTCCGCCAATTGAAATTTGGCTTTCATAAACCTGGAATTTAGTTTTTCTCCATTTTCTGGCCAGTTTTGTTGGCCTGGCTGCAAATGCAAAGGTCAAATTACATTTAGGTAAAGATACAGATATAAGTAACATGTATAATTAACCACTTATGCTATTTGTTGTTTCTGGTGTCTAAAATAAATACTAACCTTTTTGCCAAGTGGAGCCATACTATTTCTTTGTACTATCCACTGCACTGTAACTGGATAACATCAGGAATCCTGTAGATTCTCAATGGCCTTAAAACTTAAATTCAAAGTATCTAGGGCAGGGTGGGGAACCTGCAGCCTCCAGGCCACATGTGACTCTCTAGGTTCTCAAGAGAGGCCCTCTGACTGAATCCAAACTTCACAAAACAAATCCTGGACATTCTATTTTTAGAAGGTTCTAATTATTAGAAAAATTTCCCTCACATGGAGCTAAAACTCATCTAGGTCTAGAAAAGCAATTAAGGTAATTATGCTCTCCACTAGGGATTACATAAATACTTCTGCTTTAAAAGTAGGATCACAGATACTGATACAAATACACAGTCAGTTTTTATGGAATCTATCACAATTTCTACCTTCTTCAAATCTGTTTTTTATATTGCCATGAGCTTTTTTTGGGGGAAAAATCCAATAGCAGTAGTAATTTCAATATAATTTATGTAATTATGTAAATAAAAAAGAGAAACTGAGAAGAAAATCTATACAAGTAAATAATACAACTTTACAACTTCTTGTGATCACTTTTGATAAGTTAAAGAAAAAATAAAGCTGTCAAAAATTCAAAGAAACTTTCAAAACAGCATCTGAAACTTTTCATTCCAACTTTAATAGTTAGCCACTGACATTCTATGATTGAATGACTCAATTCTCCTGCCTGAAATATAGTAAAGTTTACTATTGTTTCTTTCTCAAAGGTACAAATGACTACTTTGATTTCATAAGAAATTCCCAAGACCAAACTACTGGCCTGATCATAAAAAAGTACCTAACTTGGAAATGCCTTTTTCTTAATTTTAAAGGGAGGATAATGGTAGGGTTTTCATTATAGTACAAACTGCCTTGAGTATGCTAGTGCTTACAAAGATAAACTTTACACTTAGCATAATGGGCAGACTATTTGGGAGCTTCAATCTTAGCTGTAACTCTCACTAATTTGCTATTGTGTCTTCATACATCTCATTTCCTTGAGTCTTAGTTACTGAAAAATGGTGACCTTCCTTTCCAGTCTAATACTCTGTTGAGGGGTCTCTTCTGTTCATTCTAACTCTGCCTTGGATGTTTGATTCCATAATCCAATTCTGCATGAAAATACTTTATCATAAAATATGATAAAACAGAAATACATGTAAAAACAAGTCATTGACTGTGATACCACCTGGTATTCAAGGAAGTTTTTTTTTTACTTTAGTTATCTTATCCTAGTTGAAAAGCACATGTAGTTATTAAAATCCAAAGTCAACTAAAGAAGTTTACCAAACTAACTTCATATTGTAGAAGAAAACTATTAACCTGCTTCGCTAATGTGACAGCAAAATTAAAATATACTAATAAACAAAATAAAGAATGAGCAATCAATGAAACACTTTCCTTATACAATGTTACAACCTCTTCCCTGAGTCTCAGTTTTTTCATCTCTAAAATGGGGATACTGCTTTGATTAGTCTAGCTCAGGAGTCAGTTGTAACTGTAACTGCTTTAGAAATGTTGACAATTTTACTTAGGAATGGATATTTTCTTATTTTTCACTCCCAAGTTAGCAGAAATGTGTAAGTTCTCTGACACCATATGCCAGACTAATTTGAAGGCCTAATAAGGTCAAACAAACTAGTATTTCATTAAACATGTCTTTTTATTCAAGGATCTCCAAGTGATTTTTTTTTTAAAGCAATTGGGGTTAAGTAACTTGCTCAAGGTTACATGACCAGTTATTTCTGGGTGTGGTGCTAAGTATCTGAGCCCACATTCCATCCCAGGTCATCCTGACTCTGGGGCCGGTGCTCTTACTCACTGTGCTACCTGGCTGCCCTCTCCAAGTGATTTTAAAATAAGTCTCCACATAGTAAAGTGAGATCTACAATATTGCTTCCTTAAGGATCAGTTTTGAATGCTAAGAAATATAAATTAATGAATCTTCAACTGCACAGTGAGAGCTGGCATCAATTCTTGTCTCTGATCACTAACAGGGCTGAAGAAAGGTATTGTAGCTGAGCTGCTTTATCATCGGCTGATAATTTAACCATAAGCTTCACCAGACTCTAAGTACACTTTGGATTCAGCCTTGGATATTGCTAGGTGGCCCAGTGGATAGAGTGTAGGCCTAGAATCAGGGAAACCTGAGCTCAAATCAGGTCTCAGACACTCAGTAGTTATATGACTCTGGGCAAGTTACTTAACCTATGTCTGCTTCAGTTTCCTCAGACAGGAAATGGGTAAAATGACAATAGCTACCTCCAATGGTTCTTAGGATTAAATGAGATAACTGTCAAGATCTCTGTTTTACTATGGGACATAGTAGGTGCTCAATAAATTCTGGTTTCCTTCTTTACAGATTCAGTGGCTAATAGGGAAGGGCAGGACTTTATAATACTGGAAGACACAAGTCATAAAACTGATTTTCATTTGGTAAGCAGAAATCAGTCTCATTACATATAACAACCCTTCATTTCCTCCTATTATTTATCCACTCAAGCAATTATTTAGGCCTTTCATTACTGATCAGCAATTCAGAAAACAATAAACAGGGATCAACAGAGGTATCTCCAGTCTGTTTTCTTACAAGTCCATTAGAACAGGGACTTTATTATACTAGCAAAGACATCTATGGCACAAAAAGGTTAAGAATCCCACTTTAGAGATAATCTAGTCTATTTGTCTTTTTTGATAGATGAGGAAACAAGCTCAGAGAAGTTACATGACTTACCCAAGGTAACACAACTAGTTAGTGTAAAATAGCAATAATATTAATAGTGATAATATAAAAGCTACTGGACATGAACTGAGTAAGGTCTCTGGGTTCTCATTCCAGTGCTTTTATACCATATTGTGTTCCTTCTCATGAGTAAGTATCCACAAATAATTCCTCAGCTTTCCTTTTGGCCAATATTTGCAACTTCTTCCCTGTTCTAAGGAATCTGTAAGAAAACAGACTGGAGATACCTTGGGCAAGTCACTTAACCCTAATTGCCCTGCCTTCCCCCCAGCAAAAAAACCCCACCCCCCAAAAAAATCCCAAACACTGAAGTATTACTTACCTATGCTATTAATTCTATTATCAATAATAATTTTTCATATACATGTATGGTTCTTTATACTTTGTGACACTTTCGCAAATATAATAGAAATATTTCAAAGGTATTAAAGATTCAGTTTTCAATACAAGTCATTTGGGGGAGATAAAAAGTAATTAAATAAGGAAGAGGGAGGCCCAGGTTTCATCTCTTTCATAACCATTCTTACTGAAAAAGACTTTCTGAGAGAGAAAAAAAATACTTTGTGATAGTCTTTTAAGTACAGAGAAAATAAAAATTATTTTTAACTGAAACATAACACCAGTAAAGTTAGCAATATATAGTGATGACAAGCAGAAAGGAAGATGTAGCATTCCAGCAAGGAGAAACAGAAACTTAACACAAGAAAGGAGGAAAATAAGCCTTTAAGGAAAAATTAGTGTCTGCTATGTGCCAAGTTCTGTGCTAAGTAGTTATTATTATTCCTATTTTACTGATGAGAAAACTGAGACAGACAGAGATTAAGTGACTTGTCTAGGGTCACAGATGGTGTCTGAGCCCATATTTGAACTCAGGCCTACCTGACTCCATGCTTAGTACACTAACCACTGTGCCACATACCTGCCTGTTTTGACACAAATCATAGGATCAAAGATTTAGAGCCAGGGGAACCTTAGAAATCACCTAATCCAGTCTCTTCATTTTATATATGGATGAAGACATTGAGGCCTAGTGATTTAGGACATTGATAGAGGGCATTGAGGCCTAAATGATTTAGCACTTCAAATTTATTGTTTGAAGGAGCCTCAGAGACCTTGCCAATGAATTATTCATCTTAAAAATACAAATAAAAAGCCCAACAACTCAAAACAGTCTTCCAGTCACATGGATGCTTCCCTTCATGATACCAGTCAAAGGTCATTTTCACTATTGTTGTCATCCAGAACTTCACTGGGGTTGGGAAATTAACAAAACCCACTGGGCCACAGACAAAATTACATCTCAACAAGAATCCTTTCTAAAACACACCTGACCAGTGCTTGAAAACCTCTAGCATGAATTAATAACCTGCTACTTTCAGCCCAAATCTGGCCTTAAGACACTTATTAGCAAGTCACTTTGCCCCTATCTGCCTGTTTCCTCACCTGTAAAAAGAGGACAATAATAGTACCTACATCTCACAGAATTGTGAGGATCAAATGAAATATTTGTAAAGTAGGTGGTGCAGTACCTGGCATGTACTACATACTCAGAAAATGCTTGTTCCCTTCACCACTCTACTTTTGAATAACTTCAATTATTAGTAAAGTCCTGAAATAAATCATAGCCATGAGGTGAGGGACAAGGACATCTTTAACAGGGTAGCAAAACTGCCACCTGGATTACGACACACGAGTGCAGAACACAATGGATTTCTCATCTTATAAAGAACTGAAAGGTTCTTTATAATTTTAGGAAAAGAGGGGGAGGAGGTAGCATGAGGTAGCAAGGCCTGGTCATGACATCCCAGTGGCCCTGAAGGAAAACCATTTCATTTAGGCTATTTTGCCCTTCAAGTCAAGAATCCCAAAGGAAGGGGGCGAGGACAATAGAAGCTGAGATCCATCTTAAGCAAGTTTCTTTTATACCGTAAATTCTCTGGGGGTGGGGGGTGTAGTTCAACTCAACCTAATCAAGAGTAACATTAATTACTAGGATCATTAAAGGAGTAGCAGTCCCTATTATATTTGAAATGAACAATTTTCAGTCATAAAAATAACAATTTTCTATCATTAGGAAGCTTTTTCTTCTATCAAGCCTTACTTAGGCTTTCTGTAAATTCTTTCCATTGCTCCAAGTACTGCTTTGTAAGGCCAAGCAGAATAAATCTATCCCACTGAACATCACAACCTTTCAAATACTTGAATTCAATTTAACAAGCTTTTATCATGTGCCCACTATGTATAAAAGAGGAAAGAAAAAAATAGTCCTTGCTCTCCTCTACTAAAAGACATCAATTCTTCAGCTACACGATTTGTCTCCTTGTCTCCCCCCATAAAGTTTTCAGTCCAAGAAACTAATTTCTTCACCCTAACTGGCTACCTCTAATACATTTTACATTTCTCTCAACATCTCTAAAGGCCAAAAGTATGGTCTGGGAGCAACTATGCTATCTTAGTACACTCCGAACAGCTTTCCTGGGACTTTGCTACTTAAGCTGTATCAGTTATTAAGTGACAAACAAGGTCCCCAGAAGCAGGATTCAAAAAGAATGTTTTTCCTTAAGAATGTCACACACCTTCACATCTACAATAATGCATCAAAGCAGTCCCCTACTATTCCCCCTCAGCGAATTTTAGGTTCTACAACTCCATGGAAAAGAAATACATTGCACCACAAGTTTCTGACAATCACATATCCACCAAACATACTTCTGGGACATGACAGGATCTGTCAATTCTCCAGTCCTAGTGGTTTTCAAGCACAGCAACAATAAAAATGATCATTACCCGTCTTCAATACTAAGGATGGGAAAGGGTAGAAAATGGGGTTCCCCCCCCCCTTTTTTTAGCTTGAATAAGTGCTAAGATTGCTTGGATCCCAAAGTACTTCCTGGATTCCAAACAGTAGACATATAGGAGTGGTCCCTGAGGAATGAAAGTGGAATCTGACGATCTTAATAGATAATAGGAAATTTTATTAAAGGAAAAGGCAAATCATGTCCTAGGCCACCGAGAGTGTGTCCCACTACCTGGAAGGATGGGAAGTACGCAGATCCTATGGGGAAGCCTTGCCATGAACCTGAACCCTTCTCTAGGCCCCAGGACCATCTCTGGAAACGAGTGCATCCCTGATCAAGTCCTACGGGGCCCTTTGCTCCACCTGGGACAACTCTGCTTCCTTCCTCCCGTTCCCCCCACCCCAGCAAGATCCAGGGACCCGCGAGGGTGTGTAGGTTCCCCCCCCCCCCCCGCCAGGTTCCACAGCCGAATCCTGCCCCCAAGCTGGAAGGACTTGTGGCTTACGCGGAGACCACCTTCCCGTCAAGGATTTCTGCTGGCGCCATAGCCCTTCTCCGTCCACAGCCCCCTTCGGGTACCACAGTCCTCCAGCTAAAAGAAACCCCGGAGCGGCACAGCAGCAACAGACCCCACGTGTTTGCCCACCAAGCGGCTCGACAACCACTACGCAGGCGCTGGACTCAGGAGAGCTGGCGCGCGCGCCAAATCCAGAAGGGGGGGAGGGGGTGGAAGAGTAGAGGCGGGGAGAAAGAAGACAGAAAGAGGAAGCCGCTAGTGATTGGCTGGAGGGAGCTTGGGGTTTCGGAACGTGTCATCATAGCGGGTGGCAGACCGAAAAGCACTCCGCGCGCTAGTGTTTATTCTAGCTCGTCCTCGATTCTAGCCAATCAGGGGGCGTAAGACAGGGGCGTTGACGGGAAGGCGGGGTGGGTTTGGAGTGAGTGGAAATTGTTTCCCTTGAGGCAGGCGTGGCTCGTGTGTTTTTATACATGCTATGTCCCTACATGCGGAGGAAACGCGTGAACGGTCTGGCTCTTCAAGGACGGCTAGGCCGACCTCTGGCTAACCTTCCCCAAATTGGCGTGTTCACTTACCTACGGGAGCTCATAAGGGATAAATTTGAACGTTGCCCCGTCGCTACTGATTCAGCTCACCAAAGCATGCTTGTCATGAAAAGCGCTCTGGACTTCGCTTCTGGTTTCCTAGAAAATGTATTCACTTTGACCTGGAGGGTGTTGCAATGACCAATATACTGCGTCTCTTAATTGACACAAGGATATGCTCGGACCTGTGTCAGGCTTTTTCCTATGTATCAATAGTAAAGGAGTAAGGCTGTATTTTTCCTACCAAAAAAAAAAAAAAAGGAATAAACCAGGTACACTGGTTCTGAATTTACACATACACACACACACACACACACACACACACACACACATTCCAGATCAGGAAATCCCCTTGGGGAAAGGATATTTAGAGATAGTGTGTTATTATAATATATGATATAACAATGTCGGAGTTATCCGTATTTTACAAATGAAGAAACTGAGGACCTAGGCTGAAACAGCTTCCCTTCTGCACAAACCTCCTATTAGGTGTATTGGGGGGATTCTTTTCCTGCTTTCCTGGTCTCCAAATCGAGTGTGTGCAATAGCAGGGAGATGGGGGGTTAGAGGATCAGAAATGGATGTAGATCTACTTGCTACCTGTGTGTCCTTGGTCAAGGCACTAGCCAGGCTAAGCTTTCTTCATATGTAAAACGAGGGTGTTGGATCTTTAAAGCTCTTTCCAGATAGAACCCAGTGATCTGGGTTCAGAGGCAATAGTGGGAGAGTTATGAACCTTTGAACTTTTAAGTATTCTTATAATTTTTTAGTGGTAGTTGCTTTAAAATGTGTATCCCCAAATATGGTATTGAATTATACTTACCATTGGACAAGTCTCTTAATCCCTATGCCTCACTATGCCTTTTTTATATTTCCATACATAAAATTAACGAATTGGGCTATATTATCTCTAAAGTTATTCTGGCTAAAATTCCATTATTTCATTGCTAGTAAGGTGTTATGGGGTAGCAAAGTGGCACAATGGAGAGAGCACTGGACCATTGCTGGGGAAACTGAGATCCTATTTATTGGTAAATTCATGCTTTACTAATAAATTGATTGTGCTTAGAACTCTGTGTCTTGGTCTACCTTAATTTTAATTGTTACATAACTAAATATATGAAGACTCTTGACATGACTAATCCCTATAAAGATAAACCAAAGTATTTTAACTACTGTATTAACAGAATGATATCTAGAAGGAGACCTGGTTTTTACATCAGTGATCTAGAAATGAGAGTTATTGTTTTCATCCTTCATAGTCAAAGAGGGCCAAAATAACATCACTATGTCAGGGTAAATGTACAGTGTATCTGACTGTGGCTGATCAGAACAATACAAACTCAGAAGGTTCCACCACAGGTCAGGCACAAATACTATATATAAATATTTGGAATGGAAATATCTCTAAATTTGCACATCATATTTCTTTTAAGCTACTGCAACTCCATTTTGCTCATAAATCAGTGTCTTCTTTGAGGTGGACATGTCAGGGGGGCATGTCCCACAATTGATTCCAAAGTTCTTCAAAGGGACCTTGAGAGTGTCTTTGTATTACCTTTTCTGACCTGCACATGACTTCTGAAAAGTCTTTTAGGCAAATGTGCGCTTGGCATTCAAACAAGATGGCCAGCCCATCAGAGTTGTGTTCTTTGCAGTAGGGTTTGAATGCCAGGAAGTTCAGTTCAAGAAAGGACCTCAGTGTCTGGTACTTTATCTTCCCCAATGATTTTCAGAATCTTCCTTTTCATGCTTGTCTTGATTCTTGTATTTGAAAGTCAAATTTTCTATTCAGCTCTGGTCTTTTCACCAAGAATGCTTGAAGGTTCTCTCTATTTTATTGAATATCAATTTTTTCCCCTCATGGATTACATTCAGTATTCCTGGGTAGGTGATTCTTAGTTTTAATCCTAACTCCTTTTACCTCTGAAATACCATATTCTAAGCCTTCTAATCCCTCAAGGTAGAAGCTGCTAAATCTTGCGTTATCCTGATTGTGTTTCCACAATACTTGAATTGTTTCTTTCTGGATGTTTGCAATATTTTCTCCTTGACATGGGAACTCTGGAATTTGGCTACAATATTCCTAGGAGTTTTCCTTTTGGGATCTCTTTCAGAAGGTGATTGGTGGATTCTTTCAATATCTATTTTCCCCTCTGGTTCTAGAATATCAGGGCAGTTTTCCTTGATAACATCTTGAAAGATGATGTCTAGGCTCTTTTTTTTTTTTTATCATGGCATTCAGGTAGTCCAATAATTTTTAAATTCTCTCTCCTGGATTTATTTTCCAGGTCAGTGGTTTTTCCAATGAGATATTTCACATTGTCTTCTATTTTTTCTTTCATTATAAAACAAAACTGTTTTATAATTTTTTGATTTCTCATAAAGTCATTAGCTTCCATTTGCTCCATTCTGATTTTTAAGGTGTTATCTTCTTCAGTGAATTTTTGGACCTCCTTTTCCATTTGACCATATCTGCTTTTTAAGACTTTTTTCTCATTGCCTTTTTGGATCTCTTTTTACCATTTGGGCTAGTCTATTTTTTAAAGTGTTATTTTCTTTGGCAGTTCTTGGGGTCTCCTTTAGCAAGCTGTTGACTTGTTTTTCATGACTTTCTTGCATCATTTTCATTTCTCTTCCCAATTTTTCCTCTACTTTTCTTACTTGATTTTCAAAATCCTTTTTGAGCTCTTCCATGACTGTGACCAATTCATATTTTCCTTGGAGGCTTTGGATCTAGGAGTTTTGACTTTGTTGTCTTCTTTTGGTTCTGTATTTTGATCTTCTTTGTCACCATAGTAAGATTCTATAGTCTAATTTTTTTCCCAATATGCTTGTCTTGCCAGTCAATTACTTGACTTTTTAGCTCTTTGTTAAGGTAGGTCTCTGCTTCCAATGTTGAGGGTATACTGTCCCAAGTTTCAGGGGTTTTGTGTAACTGTTTTCAGAGATATTTCTAGGGACCTGTAAGTTTTCAGTTCTTCTGAGGTTGTATGATCAAAGGAGAGGTCTGGTCTGTGAGTGACCATAAGAACTCTTTTCTGCCTTATAACTGTGAGGAGGATGACCTCTCCACCACCACCACAAGCCCTGCCATACCAGCACTCCTTCTCGCCCAAGGACCACCACCCAGGCCTGCAACCCAAACAAAGCATGGGCAAAGCAAGAGAATCCTACCTCAGCACCAGCAAAGAGATTCCTATAATCACCTTCTGATCAGTTGCTTGATTCCCCCTCCTCCCATCTGTAGGCCAGGAGCTCTGGAAGCAGCCACAGCTATGCTGCCACCCCAGAACTGGGAACAGACCACACTTTTCTCTCACCTAAGTCCAAAGACCTTTCCTACTGACCTTCTAAGTTGTCATTGGGGTTTGTGGGTTGAGAAGTCTGGAGACTGCCACAACTGTCAGCGATTCAGTCCCTTGAGACCTGCTCTTGCCCTGTCTGTGCATGTGTGGTCTGTGCTGAATTGTTTTCTTCTCTCACACTTGTGCAAAAGAGCTTTCCTGTTGACCTTCCGGGTTGTTTTGGGCTGGAAATTTGTTTCACTCTTGTCATTTTGTGGGTTCTGCTGCTCTAGAATTTGTTTAGGGTCATTTCTTTTTACAAGTATTTGGAGGGGTTTGAGGGAAAGCTCACAGAAGTCTCTGTCTTGGCTCAGCCTACTTCCTTATGCTTTTGTTTTCTATAATTGCCATGAGGATTTTGGGGTTCTTCAACAGGGATCCATAGGACTGTCTTGGTGCTTTCCCAGACCAAAGATTGCCCATGTTTGTAAGTATTCATAATGATTAAACTACAATCTATAATCATTCTTCAGTTTCTTGGCCTCTTCGTTTGGTATTAAAACGAACACTTCGTGGTTGTGGTGGAAGTACAGGTTTCCCCAGCCAGGGGAATTCCAGACCTTACACCATTGTAGATTTCTCCCCTCACCACACTCTGCAATCCAGTCAAAATTGACCACTAACTTTTCCTTACATATAACATCCCATTTTTCTTCTTAGTGTCTTTGGTGTTGGTTGGTTGTTGTCCTCATTCCAAGAAGGACCAAAATGACATCACTATGTTAGAGTCAAGTTGTCCAACTGTAGATGGTCAGTCCAATATGAGCTTGGAATGCTCTACCTTAGGTCTAGCACAACTAGTTCATGTGAACATTTGGGGTGGTTTCTTTAAATTTTCACATCTTATATTTATTTCGAGGTACTTCAATTCTGGTTTGCTCATAGAACTCACCACCTTCTTTGAAGAGGGCACATCATTCTGGGTGGTCCTGTGCTGGTACCTGTAATAGTAATGGAATTTAAATATCCTCCTGTATTGGCTTGGTTTTCATATTGAGTGTTGAAACCCAGAGTTTGTGAATCCCACTTGTGGGATGGACTTGTTGACGTGAAAAGAGAGCTGAACTGGGAGGAGCTGGTGCTGTGGATTTAGAAAGACCCAAGAAGAGAAAGAGGCAGAAGAACTTTTGGGAGCAGCATCATAGAGGATTGCTGAGCGCCAGTAGGAGCTGCCCAGTACTTTTGGGAGCTGCCACTCATGACTGAGGAGACATGGTTGTGATGCCAGTATTTTGTCTGTCTGTTTTGATGTTGTTTTGCCAGATTCATCTGCCAGTGAAGGACAGTGCTGTTGTTGCAGAGGTCCTAGAACCTTGATGTTGGTTCAGAAGGCCTGAAGAAGGATTTTCTTGTTGTATGTTCACAGAAATCCTGGAAGAGGGTCTTGCTAATATTTTCAGGGATCCTGAGACTGTTCTGCAGGAAGAGAGTGAATTGATGAGGACACTGGCAAAGTATATTGTGGCTTTGTTAAACTTTGTCTCCCCAGGAACAGAGATTGCTGAGAACTTGCCTCAGGTCAAGATGAAGAAAACACCTCTTTGGTATTAAATGCTGTGATGATATGTTAACCTTGCTGTAGCTCAGGGGTAGATGGCCTTTGTGCTCTCCATTGCCCCTTTTGAGAAGGTGCTAATTGTAATTCAGTTGTGATCCAGGGGTGGGAAACTTGACTGTTTTGTGCTCTGTGATTGACCAAATGAATATACTTTGTTTATGATTGGAAACTAAACTTAATCTCCATTTGAGAAGAGAGACTTTGTGATTGACTAAATGAATGTACTTTCCAGAGGTGGAGTAGTACTTGAAAATTATTGAATCACACTTGGTGAAAGCTGTATTTTGATTTTCTCTGTTCTCTGAATGTTTTGCCTTAATTTGTCACTGAATAAAATTGAGAGTTACTATATTGGTATTCTGAACCTTGGAAGTTGTCTTTGCTTGGCATTACAGTACCTCCCATGTCTCTTGAGCCAGTATCTCCTATCATGAAATCAATCCCAAAGTTCTTCAGAGAGACTGTGAGAGTGTCCTTATATCACTTCTCACCACCAGGTGAGCACTTGCCTTCTATGAATTCTCCATAAAATAGTCTTTTAGGAAAATATGTTTGGCATTTGAACAATATAGCCAGAACATCAGAGTAGTTCTCTCTTCAGTAGAGCTTGAATGCTTGGCAGTTTAGTTCAAGAAAGGACCTCAATGTCTGGTACTTTATCCTGCCAGGTGATCTGCAGAATTACTGCAGCCAGCGCAGTTGGTGGGCTAGCAAGCAGCGAGAATAATGAGACAGGGGTGCAATCAATACTGTTTATTACAGGACCATTTCATACAGAGCTAAAGATGCAAGGAGCTCACAGAGTTTTTACGCCCCCCCCCCCCCAGGAGAATGTAGACACCCCAAAAGAATGCAGACAATGTAGAAAGATCCTACATCAAAGGAATGCAGATAATATAGAAGCAGCCTCCCTTAATCCTGTTCACTATTTACCCTTGCTTAAGGTTCGTTACTTATCAGGGTATTATTCTAGGACCATATCCGGAGGCATAACAAAAAAGATTACATGTCCTCTTGCTATCTGCCTGGTAACCTTTGCAGATAACTGTATAGGACATGGGAATATACCTAGCAAGGTCAAGGGACCCCAAAATGTTCCCTTCATAATACATTCTCTTGCTTGTCTGCCCTGTAGCCTTTCAGATAATAATATAGGGAAGGGGAACATTTCATTAGCGAAGCCAAGAAACTTCTGAAAGTTCGCTACACAGACTCTTAAGTCAATTCAAAAGGAAGGCAGTTCAGTTTCCTAGCATGGCTCTGGTACCCTGTTCAGGTATCATAGGTGTACAGCAATAAGGTCAGCACTGCTCTATAGACCTACAGTTTGATAGTCAGTCTGAGACCTCCTCTCACACTTTCCTTCAGAGTCTACCAAATGCTGAGCTAACTGGCCATATGTGCATCAGCTTCATCATCAATGTGTACATTACTGGAAAGTATGCTGCTAAGGTGAGTGAACTTATTCAAATTATTCAAACTTTCTCCATTTGCTTTGTACCATTACACTGCCTATAACCCCTTGCTAGTATGCACTCCTTCTTAACCTGTGCCTCACTGAGTCCTGTCTATTCAAGACAGAGCTGAAAAACCACCTTCTGCATGAAATCTTCCTAATGTTTAAAACAATACATTAACAGAAACCAAAGTACAGCATTCACAATGTTATAACATAAGAACTTATCACTAAAGTGGCCACATAGTTTTCACCAAAGTGGCCACTTACTTTTAAACAAAAGATATCATCCAGTAAGTCCTTAACTCAATCAACCTTAAGAAGCAAGCCTTTTTAAGGGACACAAAGTACAAAGGTCAAAGTTCTCCACCCCTAGGTCACATTGTCTTAATCTCTCAGTCAAAAAGTCTTCTTTCTTCTCGATTGGAGATTAGTTTTCAATCATTTTAACTCAATCATCCTTAAGGGGTAAAAGGTACAGAGTACAAAGTTCTCCCACCCCTAGGCCATAGTAAATCATGATCTGTTCAGTCAGCACTAAGTACCCAAGGAGAGGTCTTTTCATCTTGACTGAGGCTGGCTCTCAGATTCCAAGGTTCCTCTTCCATGGTCCCCATTTTTTGCCTGAATTTACCCAACTGTCACCTGGATTCAGAGGTAGGCAACTCTCAGCTCCTCATATAGCTCCTTATCCAATTCCTTGTCCAGTTCCATATGGAAATTCACAGTGTCCAGTCCACCTCAAGGCCTTCACAGTTTCTGTTTCTAGGAAGACAAAGCTTTATAGCACCAAAACAACATTCATGCACTTTGCTGGCACCATCATTGATTCACTTTCAGCCTGTGAAATCAACACAGACTCACAAAAAAAGTCTGAGAACTCAACACAAATTGTCAGTATAGTCCTAAGACCTCCAAAACCCTCCTCCAGGACTTCTGTAAACAGACAACATGAAAATATTCTTCCAGTAAGGTCCCCAGGGCTTCTGTACAAAGTTTCACAAACAAAAATCAACATAGACAGACAACAGAGTGCCTGGCCACTACGACGTTCCCCTTCTCAGTTCTGCTCTTTCTCACCTTAGGCTTCTCCTTATATATCGTCATTAGCTCCTACCTGTACTGTCCCTTCCTGTTGTATCAGCAAGTTTCTCCCACTGTGGGGTTCACAAGTTCTGTTTCTTAACAAAGACTTGATATAATCATGGGCAAGGCTCAAAAGAAACTTGAACTAAAACAAGGTGCTAAATAATTAAATAGCTGAAACAAGTTGCTAAGTACTTCTTTGCTTGCCATTACAGCCAGCATGCTCCTTAATCACAAAATATAACAGACTCTCTGTATAGAAGGTAGAGCAAAACATTTATTTAGACATCAGAAAGCCAAATTCCAACACCAGAAAACTGAATTTATCATAGTAACAAAGAAATCTATACACAATAACACTGCAGAGCAACACCATCCCAGAGTCTTCCCACAAAAAAACATTCACAAACCTAGCTTTCTTCTTACCTTCATTCTCTCTCCTCCCTCTGTTCTAATTGCTCTGACTGAGTTTCTGCTCTACCTGTTCAGCAAACTCTTCCCAGCACAGACTTTGTGTGATTACATTTGGCCTATTAAGGGGCAGAGAAAATCTTCAAATTCCTATTACTATTGCATTTGGCCCCAAGATCTTTCATGTTCCTTACACAGGTCAATGGTATCTTATGGATAACTGGTGTCAACAAAACTTTGCAACAATATAACAGGGATAACACAAAATAAGAATATAAGACAATATCTTCAAGTGGGGCTTGAGCACAAGTACCTCATCATTTCCCCCTCGAATGAATGGGGCTCAAAATATTGGGGTAAGGGGCAAAGATCTCCTCCTCCATAGCTACTTCCTGCTGAAATTGGATGTCCCTACCCTAAGAGGTCCCATTCGAGAGGTCAGTTCTTTAGTTGGCATCCAGAACTTGGTTGCCTCCAGGTCCAGGGATGACACATCACAGTCATGGACAGGGGTTGACATCTGTCTTAAGTGGTCAGGCATCTGCATGTGGAGGGGACTAAATCTACAGGAAATAAATCTAGCAAACAAGTTTAACAGACAAAAAGTCAAAAAGAAAAAAGGAGACAATAACCAGAAGAAGGGTAGATATAGGGTCAGCTGTACTTCTGGGGTACATGAACTCACCATCATAGCCTTCTTCACTGTTGTTTACTGCTTTCTAATCTGCAGTTTGGGGATCATCATTCTGGCTAGAGATATACTTTGGGGCCTGGCCAATTTCCTATTCTCCCTGCAGGTGTGATGAACTTGAATACAATGTTTCAGGAGGGTCTGTAGGGGCAGCTCTTTTCTGCTCAGCCTAATATTAAATCCCTTTTCTCAGTACATTTTGTATAGTTATTAGCTGGAACACCATCTATTCTTTTAAAATCTACCCATGCATTGGTCATTTACTCCCTCTCTCTCCCTAGGTAATTTATCTTTTCCCCATTCCCCCAAGTTACCTGAATACAAAATCTTATCCATCACCTGTAGCAGCAAGCACCCCAAGCTTCCTCAGGGTTTGCTGCCAGCACAGGTTCTTGGATCTGCTTTGATAAAGGAAAGCAACTCAAAATGGGTTAACAAGCTTACTTTAATCAGTCAAACGTATCATTCACCTAGTTCAGGGGAAAAAGGTCAGCACCCCGAACTTCAGAATATACAGACAGAATTATCAAGACAGAAACAGATCAAATAGACAGTTTCCAAACTGTCCAACCATTACATCCATACCAAACAACATCTGGGTTTCAAAGCCAGGGGGCTCTGGACAACAGCTTCCCAGAATCCAGATCAAATCACAGAACACTTCTCAAAGTGAGCCCCAAAACAAAGCTACACATCAGGGCTTATATAGCCTTCTCCTGGCTCAGAGAATTTAACAACCTTATTGACCCACTAACCAATCAAAAAGTATCTACTGAAAAACAAGCCTCCTATCCCAGGCTCCAGGTGCACTTTTGCCTAGGGGCAGGGAAGATCTTTAAATTTACATTCTCATTACATCACCTCAAAAAGAGGGTGCCCTATTTCCCCAATTAGTAGAGTCAGAATTAGGTGCTTATAAGCAGGAGGAACCATCTTCACTATGATATTTCTGTGAGAAACTGCTGAAGGAATATCATGATAAGCCTTGGTGTTTCCCATCATCATAGCAGTTTTCATTACCTCCTCCTTTAACTTTCTCATACAGTCTCTAAGTGAGTACTAGGATCTATTTCCCCTAGGCCACATAGAGTCAGTGGGATACATTTTATTGCATTTTTTGGCAGCTAAAGCTAACAGCTTAGTTCCATTGTTTTCTCCTTGCATATACTAATCCCTAAAAGCTTGCTGTACAAAAGGATTCTGACTAATACATATAAATTCAAGCAATCCATTCTATTTACCGATACTACTCTGACCCCCTGATTCTCACCATCCAAGATGCTATCAATTCTCCTATCCTTTGGGTGAATAGACTTAATATTTCAGTGACCTCCTGCTGAGTGAAATCCTCAATTATCTCCCTGAAGACTGTGTTTCTCTCCTGGTTCTCCTGCTTTCTTCTTAGCATGGGACAAACTTCTACGTGAGAAGCCTCACCTAACATTGTTTTTTTTTAAATCACTCTTTATTTTTATTTTTGTTTTGTTTGCTTTTTGGAGGGGTGAAGGTAGGGTAATTGGGGTTAAATGACTTGCTCAAGGTCAAAGGCTAGTTTATATTTTTGTGTCAAGTGTCTGACACCGGATCCGAACCCAGGTCCACCTGACTCCAGGGCTGGTGCTCTACTCACTGTGCCACCTAACTGCCCCCTCATCTAACATTGTTTCATTTTCCTTCCACACAGTCTTCTGGCAGTCATCATTGCAGGAACTAGGCTCGGCCTGTGCCAGAGTTATATGCACCTTCCTTTTGCTATTTTTTTTTTTGCTTCTTTATAGCTAAATGAACAGAAAGATTATCATGCATATCAGCCAACTCCCAAACAGTAATTTGGTCTCCTACCACCTGAGACCCTCCAGCTTGCTCTTCTGAAGAAGAGCTGTAGTACAGAAAATTTCTCATGCAAATCAGCTAACTTCCTTTCCATCTGAGCTTTCTCTTCCAGCAGCTTGTCTCTGCTTTTACATGTAATATGGTAATCTGTTAGTAAAACCCAGCTTCTTCTACATACTCCTGCCATTTCTTTCCCTGGTTTTATTGGCATTCCTTGCAAACATTTTTCTAAATCTTTAGGTTCTCCCTTCTGTAGTCTCAGTTCCAAGTTTTCACAGGGTTCAGTGCTTTTAGCCCCTTCCCTTGCTAGGGAGGAACAAGGTAAATCCTCCCATCCTGGGATATCTATTTCTTCCTCTAAAGTCCTTCTACCTCCAAATAGAGATCTGATACCTTGCAATACTGTTTGTGATGCCAAATATATTGCTGAGGCAATATTCACAGCAGCAATGGTGACTATAAATATTCAGGTGTAGATCTGAATCACAAAATATAGCAGACTATCCATATAGAAGACAGAAGTTAAACATTTATCCATACATCAGAAAGCCAAATCCCAACACCAGAAAACTGAATCCATCATAGCAACAAAGAAGTCGATATACCATAACACAGCAGGGGACAACACCCTCCCAAAGCTTTCCTATGAACAAACACTCACAAGCCTAGCTGTCTCCTTGCTTGAATCCTCTCTCCTCCCTATGTTCTAACTACTTTGACTTCCAGCTTCATTTGGTCTCTTCCACCCATTCAGCAAGCTCCTCTCACCACAGGTTCTGTGTGGTTATTTGACCTATTAAGAGGCAGGATATATCTTCAAATTCCCATTATCATTACAATGTCTACCTCCCCAACTACTAGTATCTTGTCTTTCTAACTATCTTGTATTTAACTACTTTTCCTTATTCTTTTGATATTTATTCTGCACATAGCTCTATACGTGCCTGTTGTTTTCCTTCATTTGAATGTAAACTCTTTGAGAGTAAGTTGTTTTATTCTTTGTATTTTTAACTCTAACACCTAGCAGGCTCTTAATCAATGCTTATTGGCTGATTAATGAGAAATTACTTTGTAGTACCTCACAGGAGATTAAAAAAAAGAGAACAATGACCCTTAAGAAGGTTGAAAAGAGGAAAAGGATGAATTATTGTATCTTAAATACTACAGATAAAATTCAAGCTATTGATGAGGTGGAAAGGATTTAAGGAGTTCTTCAAACTACATAACTATTTGAAGGAAGGGAGAGGATGAGAAGCTTAGAAATCTCATTTCAATAAAATCAAAGATCCATGTTTAGGGTATGATAGGAGAAGGTGGTGGAATGTATTTGGTCAAAGTGCAAAGTTATGTGCCCAGTAAAAGTTAAAACTCAAATGGATCAGAGATGTAATAAATTTGGATGGTCATTGCAACCTAGGAATAGTAAAACATTATTATGCTTGAAAATAGTGGGAGAAATAAATTTAACAGCCATAATCCTTAACATATAAATAAGATGAACTTGTCATGCAAATAGAAAAGCCTATAAGAATAGATTATTTATAAGAATAGATTTTTAAAAAACAGTTCAATAAGAAGTTTCATAAAAGAAACAATCCTAAAGCCCTTATACTATAACTATATACTAAAACCTAATGAATATATACTGAGCGAAAGTGGGAGAATGGAATAAGATGTATTATAGCTCAGCTGACTCTCAATTCAGGAGCATCAAGGATAATTTCAAATAAGTGGAAGTCAAAATATAGCATATTGAAAAGAGGAAAGGATGAATGATGTATCTTAAATACTGCAGATAAAATTCAAGCTATTAATGAGGTGGAAAGGATTTAAGGAGTTCTTCAAACTACACAACTATTTGAGGGAAGGGAAGGGATGAGAGTTAAATAAGAAAGTTAAGAGAGTTAAATAAGAAAATGATTTCATTTTCAAAGGCACCACAAATAACAAAAATGATACCTAGCAATTATATAGTAAAAATTATATAGGTTTGTGAAGTGATTTTATGTATATAATCTCATTTAAACTTTACAATAACCCACTGAGCTTTAGGGTTGCAGTTAGTAAGATTCTCAGGCAACATTTGAACACAGGTCTTACTGTTTTCTGTTTCTCTATCCACTATACCACCTATTAATATTAATAAACACACACATATTCTAATGGCATAGGAACTAAGTATTGAAAAGAAAAGTAAACTGAAATTAAAAAAACCATAAAATCATAAAATTTCAGATTTGGTAAGGACCTCAGAGACAATCTGATCCAACCACACATGAGCCAGAGTCTCTTTTAAAACATATCTCACAAATGTTCATCCCAGTTCTTAGGAGTTTCTCACACAAAGTAAACACTTTAATGCATAGAAAATTTCCAAGTAAATACAAAAAGGTAAAAATCAATCATAAAGATTTGCTTTACAAAGCATGATGAAAGAGGAAACATGAGGGACAAAGTACAGCTTATTTAACTTCAATGGAAGCTAAATAAGGATTAGTTAAATAATGAATGGTTTAAAAACCAATCATAAAGACAATAAAAAGAACAACATAATAACAATTGCTTTTTTACATATCAAAATTGATGGATTTTCACCAAAATTTTTTGCAGAGGCATATGTGTGTATGAATGTTTTTATTTTTAAAACTGAAAGAGAAGATAAATTAACTGAATATGCAGTTTAACAAATCAGGAAAGCAACAAATTATCTCAAAGTAAACACAAAAAAAGAAAAAAATTTTAAAACTAAAGGTGATATATAAACACACTGAAAACGAACAAAACAAAAAAAAAACTCTGATGAACACTTAACAACACTTGCTGAATTATCCTCCCACATTGCAGTTGCTACTTGTTTTTCCTCTGTATTTTCTTTATTTTGAGGTGCCAAAGAATTGGGAGAAGTGGGAGTAGAATGACTCTGGATTAATGTAAAGGAAGCTATAATATCACATAACTTGGAGGTACTTTTTAATAGAATCAGTCTCTCTCTCTCTGTCTCTCTGTCTCTTTCTGTCTCTGTCTCTATCTCTGTCTTTTTTAATATAGTACAAAAGTATTAAATAACAATACTCCAAGTGATAGTCCTTATTTAAGCAACCAATTGTGGAAGCCAATAAAGTTGACCCCATCCCCTTTATCTTTGAGATTAAAAATGGCTTGTGGAGTATTCCTCACTCTTATGATTTGGGGATCCAATTGTCTCTTGGACAGTGGTTCTTTTCTTTTTTTATCATGGACCCCTTTGACATTCTTGGGAAGCCAGTGGAACCCTCTCTTAGAAGAATATTTTTAAATGTGTAAAATAAAATTCATAGTACTAAAATAGAAACCAATATTTCAATATACTTATCAAAATACTTTAAAAGAAACTGATGGTCTTGGGTTAACAACCTTTGCTTTATGGCAACAATAAAAGGCAGAATCTAAAAATGTATTGAAGGATTTGATATTTCATATCCTGAGAAAAGTGGTCCTACTGGAATTTTAACACTACTTTTTACTTTGAATTTCTTTTCTGAAAATGTACTTTAATTTATACTTGAGTGAATAATTCTTTCTGGTCACTGAGAAGGGAAAGTGGGATGGGGGAAGAAATTAATTAAATGAATTATGAATTTTAAGAGGAAGGTCTTTGCCCCTAGATTGTTCACAGAAACCCGGGAATAGAGACAACCGGAGAGGTATGTCACAAACAGTAAATTAGATCAAGGTTCAACTTTGAGAATTATTAAACCTGGCTTGCACATGCACTTTATCTTATACTAAATTATTTTCCTGATGGTTCACCCAGATACAGTACTCTCTGAGTGCTATTCTAGCCATATATCCCTAAGACCACCTGAAGTACTGTCCCCTCTATGGGGAAAGAGAAGAGTGTGGTAAGTGAAACAAATAAATAAAATAAAAAAAACTTAAAAAAGAATTGATAAATAATTATTCACCTTAATAAAAATAGTGAGGAAAGGAAGCTAAAGGAACATGGAGAATGGAGAATGGGCAGATTATAACAAATGAAGAGGAAATAAATAAATGTATAAATACATTTAAAGAAAAATAAATAAAATTAAAACCATTATGGAAAAAATGAACAGTTTAAAATGAAGTATTATAAAATATAAACCCCCTAAATTGACAAAGCTAGAAACTTATAATCTAAACACCTGATTTCAAAAGATAATTTGAAAAAAGCATAACTAAACTGCTACAGAAGAAAGGATTTGGACCATATGGACTTGTAAGTGAATGCTATCAGATATTTAAAGAAAAAAACAATTCCATTCAGGGGCATGCTGGAACCACTTCAAACCAGTTGTGAGAGCTGATTGTTAAAATTTTAGCATAAATGTTTGCACCTTGGATATTGGCAAATGCTACAAATCAAAGCTTTATTTATTATTTTGTTAATTATCTAGACTTACAAAGTAATGGAGAAAATATTGATAATGCAGATTAAACTTAAACATGTCTTATATGTACATTCCTCCCCCACACCCTGATAACTGGTTGTTAAATATTTACCAGCATATTCCTATAAATGGTTCATGAAATGGTTTCAAAAGTAAAGAGAGGAGGCACTTGTGGTTGGAGTAATATCCTAATACCCCTCTACAAGTTAGGCTGGTTTTTCCTTAAAATGTATTGAAAAAAAAAATTTTTTTTGCCATTTTTTGGGAGGGCATTTGGGGTTAAGTGACTTGCCCAAGGTCACACAGCTAGTTTTTGTGTTAAGTGTCTGAGGCTGGATTTGAACTCAGGCCCTCCTGATTCCAGGGCCGGTGTTCTATTCACTGCACCACCTAGCTGCCTTATTAAAATGATTCTTGAGACAGGATTGGTTTAGATGACTAAAGACTCAGGCTAATTCTATTACTTCCTGGTCATACTGAGTACAACATTCTTGAGGGACTGCAGGGATGCTTTGATGCATAGCTGAAAGTCTGCTTCTGACTACTGAACAGGTAAGGGGAACTTTACTCAGCCAAATCACCTCTGGGTGTCTTCAGGGTTTATCTTTGTTGAATATCCTTTTCCTTTTGTGGCTAAATAAATCACCTTCTCCTAACTATTGAGTGACTTAAGTGTCTCATTTTGTTCCAGTATTGAACAGAAACTACCAAGTGACTTGTTTGAGTTAAGCCCAACCCCAAATAGCACTTGACTCTTTCTATGAAACAAGTATGATCCTGAGGCCCAATTCAGAGTAGATAATGCCAAGTAAAACAACTGCAGATGATAATACTAATGAACATTGATGAAAAGCTATGAAAATAATAAACTTATTAATAAATGATCCAACAATAATAATATTAATAATAGAAACAAAGTCATGGGGTTATATCAATAAAGTAAAATCTCATTTATATTAAAAATACTAAAAAGTATAAAAAGGAAATATTTTTCTTAATTCAGGTAGAAACACTAAAAACAAAAACTAATTTTATTTACTATGAAAAAATGCTAGGCATTTCCCTCCAAAGTTCAAAGGTGAAGCAAGGATGTCCACTTTACCATTATTATTGAATATCACTATAGAAATGTTACCTCTAACTATAACAATAAAACAAGAAAAAGAAATTATATGAATAAATACTGGGAAAGAAGAGATTAAAATATCTCTGTAGGTGATAGGATGGTTTATGTGGAATACCCAAGAGAATCAACAAAAAACCTACTGAATTAATAGATAGCTTCAGCAAAGTAACAAAGTATAAAATATCATTAAATATATGGAAATTGGTCTACAAAGAGACATAAAGGATTATCCAAATACCATTATAAGAATTTTTGGAAAAACTAAGCCAGATCTAAATAATTGAAGAAGTATTCAATGTTAATGGCTTAGCCAGGATACTATAATAAAGATTGCAAAATATAATTAGCACAATGTGAATCCAAATATAAACAGTATATTTTATAGAAGTGAACCAAATAGTAGCAAAACTCATATGGACAAATGTCAAAGATATCAAGAGAATTAGTGCAAAAATTATAAAGTTAGAATGGCAATGTCATATTTCAAATAATAGAAGAAAACAGTAACTATCAAAAAGTTCTGGTATTAAACTGAAAATGGAAGACTGGTCAGAGGAATAGATTAGATGATGAAGATTTAGAACCAAAAATACACAAAAGTCTAACATTCAATAAACCCCTTGCAAGTAAGGAGAATTTGGTTATTCTTTTTAGATTGTAGTTTCAAGGATCCTAAATAAAATTTTCCAGGATCCTGGCTGTAATCAGTTTCTACTGCAACTGTGCAGTGAGATATGGGGATGGGATAATGTAATATTTACTGTGCTTGTGCCCAATGACAATATTGCTAAGTTAACCTGTGAATTTAATGTTGGCAAAATGCCTTCTTTGTCCATTACCCTATAACTCAAGTGGGCACTGGTCAGTAAAGGGGGAACCCACAGGGGAATCTGAATGCACAAGCTGGAATGCTGTGCATGTATGCTTGCCTCAAACAACCCCCATTGAGACTTAGGGGAGCTGTAGGAGTTGTAGCTCCTACCATACACTCGCCTGTCTCTTCGAGGAGAGTTGTAGGGAAGCTGCTGGAGTTGGTACTTCCATTATTAGCAACCCCTTGTGAAACTAGAATAAAATAAGCTTAGTTAGTCCCTTATTATGACTCTGATCTGATCTTCCTGTCTGCCCGTATTAAGAGTGACTGCTAGCAGCCCTCCTGTGTCACTTAACACCTGGTGTAGTCAGTATTACCTGTCTATTTATCTGTGAAACATCCCCAAATGCATTACTATGGGGAAAAAAAAACTCATTATTCAGCAAAAACTGATGGAAAAATTGGGTTGCAGTTTGACAGAAAATGTAATTAACCCAACATCTGGTGCTGTATGGACTGGTTCCAGTCAAGTTTTACTGAAGTCCCTGGTTTCTCTTCACTAGGTGAGATGCTACCCAGAGCAGAAAGAAGCCCTGAAGGACTGAACCCTTCATGGCTATAACCACTATGCTGACTAGTCGTTGTTTAAATGACTAGTCCTGTAAATGGTGGTGAGTTGAAAGTAATTTTTGCAATGCCTTCTCAGGCAGTCATTCAGTCAACAAGCATTTATGAAAGACCTGATATATGTTAGGCACTGTACTAAGCACTGATAGAAAGAAAGGCAAAAGGTATTCCCTCACCTCAAGGAGTTCACAGTCTTATGGAAGAGATAATATGCAAACAATTTTGTACCAATGAGAAATATACAGGATAAATGGAAGATGATCAACAGAGGGAGAGTATTAGAATTAAGGGGGACCAGGAAAAGAAGATTAAGAAAGGCTTTCTGTAAAAGTTGGGATTTTAACTGAGACTTGAAGGAAGCCTGAGAAGATAGGAGACAGAGCGGGAGGAGCAGAGAATTATAGGCAGTGAAAATGCAACATATGGGGAGATGGACTGATTAGGATGGTGCCTGTGATCTATAGGAGAGATGTTTTAGGAAGGTAGAATTGACATTTATGAGAAATCAAGATACCATTAAACAGATCCAAACAAGTGAAAAAATAGAAGACAATGTGAAATATCTCATTGGAAAAACCCCAAACCACAGACCTGGAAAATAGATCCAGGAGAACTAATTTAAAAATTATTGGACTACCTTAAAGTCATGATCAAAAAAAAGAAACTAGAAATCATCTTTCAATAAATTCCCAAGGAAAATTGCCCTGATGTTTTAGAACCAGAGGGCAAAATAGAGGTTAAAAGAATCCACCAATCACCTCTTGAAAAAGATCCCAAAAAGAAAACTCCTAGGAATATTATAGCCAGGTTCTGGAGTTCCTAGAACAAAGAGAAAATATTAGAAGCAGTCAAGAAGAAACAATCTGAATATTGTGGAAACAATCAGGATAACACAGGATCTGGCAGCTTCTACATTGAGGGAGTGAATGGTCTGGAATATGATATTCCAGAGGTCAAAGGAGCTGGGATTAAAACCAAGAATCACCTACCCAGCAAAACTGAGTATCATGTTTCAGGGGAAAATATGGTCATTCAATGAAATAGAGGACTTTCAAGCATTTTTGATGAAAAAACCAGAGTTGAATAGAAAATTTGACATTCAGATACAAGAAGCAAGAGAAGTACGAGAAGGTAAACAGGGAAAAGAAATCATAAAGGAACTTATCAAAGTTAAACTATTTACATTCCTACATGGAAAAATAATTGTAACTTATGAAACTTTTCTCAATATAGGAATAGTTGAAGGGAATATAAATGTATATACATATGTATACATACATACATATGTCTATATAGGAGGGTATGTGGGCATATGAATACATATGTCAATGTGTGTATATGTGTGTACAGGTATAAATAGATAGAGGGCACAGGACCAGTTGAATAGGAAGGGATGATACTTAAAAGATGAAATTGAGAGGTGAGAGAGGAATATAATGAGAGATGGGGAGAGACAGAATGGGGTAAACTATCCCATATAGAAGAGGCAAGGGAAAATGGTTACAATGGAGGGGAAGAACAGGAAGGCAAAAGGGAATGAGTTAACCTTACTCTCATTGAATTTGGCTTAGGGAGGGAATGACATATACACTAAATAGGATATCTCACCCTACAGGAGAGTGGGGGGGAAGGGTATGAGAGGGGGGATGATGGAGGGAAGTGCAGGGTGGGGGGAGGGGAATTGGAAGCACCCACTTTTGAAAAGGGACAGGGTCAAAGTAGAGAATAGAACAAGTGGGAGGTGGGATAGGATGGAGGGAAATATAGACAATCTTTCCCAATATATCCACTGTGGAAATATTTTGCATAGCTACACATGTACAACCTGTATTGAATTGCTTATCTTCCCAGTCAGGATCGATGACAAGGGAGGAAGGGAAAGAATCTGGAATTCAAAGTTTTATAATCTAATGTTTAAAAGGATGTATATATGTAATTATTTTTTTTTTTTTACTTGCAACTGGGAAATAAGATATACAGGCACTGGGGTATGGAGATCCATCTTGCCCTACTGGAAAGTCAGAGGGGGAATGGGGAAGGATATAGGAGATATAGGAGTATATAGGAGAGAGGAGATTGGGGTAGAGGGTATAGAGTGGGATCGCTGTTTTTGGGTGGTGGGTAGGGGAAATATGGGGAGAAAATTTATAACCCAAAATCTTGTGGGAATGAATCCTATAAACTAAAAATAAACATAAAATTTAATTTAAAAAACGTAGAGTGATCCAAAACACTATTTTTGCCTTCTCTTATGTTTTAAATTTTAATTTAAAGGTCTGTTAGATCCTTTTTTTTTTGAGAAAATTTATTAAAACTACTTATGGTTTTAATTTGATGTTGACTGGAGAATCAACACAATACACTTGAGGGCTGCTGCTGATATATTTTATAGGTCAAATCACAAGGTATAATAAGCACTTTATTCAAAACTAAACCTTATTCAAGAAATTAAGTGTTCACAGTTCATAACAACATAATAAACTTGTTTACACAAAAGTATATAACATAACATAGCATACCCCCCCCCCCCCGTCTTATACTTGTTTATACAATCAGGGGTCCTGGGTCAGGGTCTTCCCTTAACATATCACATCCCCAGGGATAGCAGAGAACACAACCTCTGCACCCCTACATCACAGTAGGTTACAATCCCCTCAATCCAAACAGAGTGTTCAAGTAAAGTCCTCTTGCTGGTGTGTCCTTCTCCCCATGCTGCTGCTGAAGGCTCCTACCTGCCACTCTCTGGTATGCTCATACTTGAATGAGCCAACGAGTCCAAGTTCTAACACTGCTCCAGTCCGGGCTTCCAAACCCTGAGAGGTGGCTGGGCAACAAAGCCAACAGGGGGGGTCCCCAAGGGTAAAGCACTTCCCCCTTCCCGTCATAGCCAACTCCACTCCCTGGGTCTGAAACCATCCCAGAGCGACTTGGTGTGATAGTAATGGCAATTAAAGATTCCCCTGTATTGGCTTGGTTTTCAAATTGATTGTGTTAAAACCCAGAGTTTGTTAATCCCACCTGTGGGATGGGCTTGTTGATGTGAAAAGAAAGTCCTGAACTGGGAGGAGCTGGTGATGTAGATTTGGAGAGACAAGAGGGGGCGGAAGATCTTTTTTGGAAGCAGCACCTCGTGGAGAGAGAGAGACTAAGAGAATTGCTGGTGGCCGCTTTGAATTGCCCTGGACTTTTGAGACCTGCCCCCTGAGCTGTCAAGGACTGAGGAGACATGGCTGTTTTGCTGGTACTTTGTCTGTCTGTTTTGATGTTATTTTGCCAGATTTGTCCACTAGTGAAAGACTGTCCTTTTGTTGAAGAAGTCCTGGAACCTGACTGTTCGCTAAGAAGGCCTGCGACTGTCCTGCAGACAGAGAGTGAATGCTGTCCACTGGTGAGGGACAGTACTGTTGTTGCAGGGGTCTGGAGACTGTCCTGCAGACAGAATGAATACTGTCCACTGGTGAGGGACAGTACTGTTGTTGCAGGGGTCTGGGAGCCTTTCTGTTGGTTCAGAAGCCCTGAAGAAGGATTTTCTTGTGGTATGTTTACAGAAATCCTGGGAGAGGGCTTTGCTAATGTGTTCAGGGGTTCTAGGGCTGTTCTACAGACAGAGGATAAATTCATGAAGGGACTGGCAATGTATCTTATGGCCTTGCTAAGCCTTGTCTCTCCAGGAACTAAGATTGCTGAGAACTTGCCTCATGTCAAGATGAAGAAAAGACCTCCATTTGGGTATTAAGTGCTGTGTTTAAACTTGATGTAACTCTGGGGTAGATTCAATTGTGATCCAGGAGGTGGGGAACTTTTGACCTTATTGTGCTCTGTGATTGACAAATGAAGGTACTTTACCTATGTTTGGAAACTAATCTCCATTTGAGAAGAGGGGTTTTGTGGTGGACTTAATTAAGGTATAGCCTAGGGGTGGAGTAGTATTTAGAACAGGGACTTTGTAATTGATTGAATGATTGGAAGATCCTGGGGTGGGGTAGTACTTGGAGATTATTTAATCACACTTAGTAAATGCTGTATTTTGAATGATGTCATGTTTTGATCTTCTCTGTTCTTGGTTTGTCACTGAATAAAATAGAGAGCACCTATGCTGGTATTTTGAACCTGGGAAGTTGCCTTTCTTTTGGCATTACATTACACTTGGAAGGAAAGCACTCTCACTGCTCTTTCCCTGCTGCAAAGTCTCCATCTTGATTTGGGGCTGGATCCTGAGTTCTGGGCTCCTCCTTCTGCAGGTCCAGGTGCTGACTCCTCCCTGTTTTTGCCTGGGTTCACACACAGGCAGCTTGTGGCTCCTGCTCCAAGTCTCCCTACAGGGGGTAGGGATTGCTCCACTCCAAACTCTCCCTGCTCCTTCCTGAGTCCAGGAACAGCAGGCTCCAGGGGTCCCTGCACCCATCTTCTGTTTCTGGTCTGTACAACCCCAACTCCTGGGTGGCTAGTCCTCCCTCAGCCTCACATGGGGCAGGGCTAGTCTGGTCTGAGCTCTGGGCATGGCACACTGCCAGGGCCTCCACTCCTCTGACACAGTTTGGGGTGGGGCTACTCCTCTCTAACTCTGTCTCTGGCCATAGCCTTGGCTCTGAGAAGTTCAAAAGAAACTTCTTCCCTGGTTCCTTTGTTATCTCTATAGGAACTTTAGCCACACACACACACACACTAACAAAATAACTGTGAGAGAATAGACAACTATTCCATTTTCACCTAACCCCATACTTTCCTTTAGTGTGTTTAGATCCTGTTGAAGGAGGGCAACTAGCATAGGGTTACCCATAATCCATGAGAGGTCTCCTCTCCTATCAGAAGTCTCCTCTTCCCTAGGCGGCTCCCACTACTTAGCAAGTTCCTGCTTGCTGCTGCTGCTAGTTCTCTCAATGCCCAACACTCATTTCCTTCTTCAGTTCTTCAAACTCGTTTTCTCTTCCCCATGCTTGTTTTCTCTTCCCACTAATTTTTTTTCTCAGTGCTTTCAATACATACAGTTTTTCTCAACACCTGATTGACTCAGTGCAGAAAGGCTTGAGAGCCCATGTGCACAGCGCCACAATTCAGCACCAAATTTGCTTAATGCAAAAAGGCATGAGAACCCACATACCTCAGCACCTGATTGTTACAGTTGTGAATAACCAAGGCTCAAAGGAGATTAATCCTGCAGATGTTTACAATTTAACACGAGCCTGGGAAAATGAACAGGGAAAAAAACAACCAAGACAACAAAAATCCCACCTTACTTGCAATCATGTTTGACTACATGAAAAGCCATGATATCTGACTGATATTCTTCCCGTCTTCTAAAACTAAAGTTCCATCTCCTCTGTGAAGACTTCCTTGATCCCCCCAAGTCGATAGAGCCGTCTCTTCTCTAAACAGCCATGAAACTTTGTTTTTAACTCTTTTTGGCACATGTTACGCTATGTGTTGTAGCCATTTGTGTGTTTTTCTTATTTCCCCTCACTTGTCTACAAGTTTTTTGAGGGGAAAGAGAGTTAAGTATAGAACCTGTACTAGAAGGGAACACTCTTCTCTGTACTCCTCATCTTAAAGACGAAAGAAACCTCAGAGAAAAGAGAGGCAGTATTGTGTTCATGGCCGCACATGTAATAGGCAATCAAATTTTGAATACAGATACTTAGCGTTTTACTCAATGAATTATCTGCAGCTACATACTCAGGAATTCATAAATATTTGTTGAATTGAATTAAGTTGAAATAACTGCAAGTTTCCTCACCATTGATCCTTGTGATGTCATCACCCAGCAACCATTTCCTTAAAATGTCAACCTTCTGCTGGCATACCTGTGCAGCTATTTAATAAGACACAGTATCCTTCTAGGAGTCCCTAGATCTTCGAATTGCATTTTTCTGTTTTACTGGATAGAGTAAACATTTTTTTTTAGTCTTCTAGATAAAGTAGCATTACATCATATGCTTCTAAATACAAGTCATTATATTATTTGTAAAACTACTTTGGAAAAAGGTAAGAGACATATGAGCATCAAAATCATATCCAGGTGATCTGATCTCAAAGCAGCTTCCTGTTTTATAGTTCTTATAGTTAGTCATATTATATATATATGTGTGTGTGTGTATGTATATAGATATGTAAATTATAAGTATATGTATATATTTACATATACATGAATAGCTGGTGTGTGGATGTGTCATACATATATACATATCCACTCAGGCACACACATATGTGTATCTATGTATATATCTATGTGAATGTGTATGTGTAAATAGACACACACATACACACACAATACACATATACTTACATAAACATACATATACACATACGTGTATTTGTGTCTATGTCAATGTATATCTATATATGTCTGTCTGTCTATCTATCTATCTATCATCAGTTAATTGTAGCCTTCTTCAGTGGGAGATGAAGTAAAATGTCAATAGCAGAGAACAAAAGAAAACTTACAAGGAAGTAAAGAAAAGACTGATAGATCTTAACAAAATGAGTAATATTTACTATATATGCTTTCTTCAATTGGAAATTTATTTTTGTGTATTTTGAATCCTCTCTCACATTCTGATATGCACATGACAATCCTTTTTTTCTTCCCTTTTTATTTCATATTATTTTAGTTTTAAAGTTTGTTTCTTTTTTCATTTTATATTTGAGTTTCATTATTAAAAATAGTAAAATGCATATAAACGAATAGTCACATTCCTGTGTTGTAGACATTATCCTTCAAAGGCTCCAAAATTGTTCAGGTAATATTTGATGAATATTTTATTGAACTTGTTTTTGGAGATAGGATTAAAACCTGCCATATAGGACAATGGCCTTATACTGGGTCTTTTCTGATATATTCAATATATTTTACTGGACGCAATATGTCCACATCTTTGTTTTTGTCTCAGAAGGAAAATCAATGAAACTCTCATTAAGAAAAGTTTCCCTTTGGAAGACAAAAATTCATAAAATGAGAACATAGAAAACATCACTATCTATAGGGTCAGATCTAAGCAGAGTCAGAGTAGGAAAGTCCCTGTGTGATCAATAAACTTTGGAAAATGTTATAAGTTTTGAGCCTCAGTTTCCTCAGTCAAATAAATGGAAAGCAATAATAGCTTCCCTCTCTGTATCATATCAGTATGATGAGGATCAAATTAGACAAGATGATTATACTTTTAAAGAAATTCTATGAATAGCAAAAGATAAAACAATAGAAAGGTCTTGGTATTAAGCCATCGGTATTTGAGGGACAGGCACCAGAAGACCCCCAAATGTCAAAATCGATCACCCTGCTCTTTGACCTTCACTTACTATTTAGTACTAGAATTAGCACTGTTGGATTCCCCTTGCAAATTCCTTAGACTGAGAACAGTAACACATTAATACTCATTAGGATAATAGATAATAGAAGAAATTAGCCTAGCATTGCTCTAGGATACAACAGGGATTTGTTAGAACCTTTGGGCCTGAGGAAGGCTTCAAGTAAAGGTTGGAAGGGAGAGAGTAGAAAAAAGTGAGGTCTTACAATGAGGGTGAAGGGTATTCTGTGGTACGCAGTACCCCTGGGGAAAATGCTAAAAGGAAAATGAGAGGACACCAAAAACATACATTGCTTAATTACAGCACCAAATTTCCTAGGGATACCTGGCCTGTTTAATCCACTCTTTTTCCCTCTTCAAGGTCAGTCCCATTAAAGGAACACAAAATTAAATCCTTCACCATTTACCTTAATCAAAGATCCCCACATTAAGGAACACTTAGAGCAAAGAATCTTTCTTGGGACCATCCCAAAGAGGGCAGCAAAAAGTCCCCTCCAGAGTTGGAATGAAATGCACCATTTGTAACAATCCTATATTGAAATATACATGGGTAGTCACATTCATATACTTTTTAAACAGGGATGGTCCTATGCTAAGTTGTGAAGGAGGCAAAATTTGTCTTCATAAAACCTTTTTTTTTTTTTTTACCTTTTCCCTCCACCTACATTTCTTTGTCACTTTCTTTCTTTTTGAAAGTGATGCTCAGTTGCCCTCTACCAGTTCAGGAATTTTCATTAAGCTTCATACCCAAGTCTGCCCTCTTGGACCAAATTCCATGCTAGATTACATAATCCCCAGGTTATATTACACATTTCTCCCTTCTCATTTAGCATATTTTACATGACTGGCAAGGGTTCCTTCATAAGAACTGATTAACTAGGACAAAGATGTGAATGACTGATGTTATTCCTTTAAAATATTACTTGTTTCAGCTGCAAGGTCCTACCCTCATTTAATTGGTCCCTTCTGTACTGATCAGAAATTCTCAGATTCCTCTCTCAGATGGGTTCTTGTGTGAGGGCCATCTTTTGCCTCATTGCCTATCTAGCCTTAATCACTGAATGGGTTTTGCCTTAGACAAACTGAGACCTGGGAAAACCTTAACTTAAAAAGTTCAAGGTCTTCCACTGCATCTGGGGCCACCTCCAGTGGTCCTGACCTATGCCTTGCCCAGGATTCTGATTACTTTGGGGCAGAGAGTGGGGCTGATGACTTTGCACAGCTCTGTCTCACTTAAAGCCAATTCACTTGTAAGTCAAGACATCACCCTCCTGATGTTCCTCTTTGGTAAGGAAGGTTGAACAATAATAACTATAATCCAATTGCTTAGGGTAATATAATAATTTAATATATATGATTCACATATGTGTACATAAGCATAAGTTATTGCAATAGTTAAAATCTAAACACTGTGTTTTGATCATCTTTTTAGATACAAGCCCTCCTTCCTGGCTCCTAGCAGCCCATGTAACAAAGTTCACGTGGGGCAGGTCCTAGGAGAACAAAAATGAGGCATCTCTTCTCTTGCAGATCTCAGAAAAACTAGGATTGTACTAGATAAAAGAATATACAGTATTAATTTAAGTTGCCAGGGAGAGAGATAGCATATAGATTTTATTGCCTGCCCCTTGAAAAAGGATAGGATTAGGATTCAAGAAGATTGAAGCTTAAGTTCTGGTACTGTTACTTTCTTTTTGACTTTGAGTGTTTGCTTCTAGAAGAGATAATTTAGGAGTGATTTTTTAATTGTTTAAAATATTTCAATATTGTCATCATTAAGTGATGTTCTACTTAGTGTGAAAAGGAAGAATTAGGAAGCTACAAGGAGGCATATTTTGACCCAATATAAAGAGAAACTTTGTGACCATTAGAAATTTCAAAAGAAGAATGGATTCCCTCGGAGGTAGTGAGGTCTCTGTTACTGGATATCTTCAGGCAAAATATTGGTGACCCCTTGACAATATTATTGTTGAAGTAATTCATGCTTGAGATATGAATTAGACTAAGTACTCTCTGAGGTCTTAAAATTCAATGTTTTTGAATGGTTCTTCATTTAAAGGCAGCATAATATCGACAAAAGAATACTTCAGTCTTTGTCTTAGGAGACCTAGTTAGAATCCCAGTTCTGATACTGTGTGAATGTTTCTTTGTCCATAAAATAGCAATTTCTAAGATTCCCAAAAACTTTCCTTAAGTGACATTGGTTCAGGAACATAGATGAAACTTTTTTCTTTCTTTCCTTCTCTCTCTCTGTCTCTGTCTGTCTGTCTGTCTGTCTGTTTGTCTGTCTCTCTCTCTCCTCTTAAGATTTATATAAGAACCAGGTATAAACAAGCTAGATTCAGGATACATTGGTAATAATTAACAGAGGGAATGCATTAGAATTAAAGAAATTACAGGAAAGTCTTGCTGAATTGTGATTTTAGGTTAGAGTGCTGCAATAAATGCAAAGCATTTCAGATGGATTTGTAAAAATAAAACCGTTTAAGGTAAATCAACCATAACTGTAACATAATCTGATAATATAACCTGTACCTTGTTTTTGTGCTATTCTACCTTCCTGAGAGGGTTATTGATTATCTGATTTCTAGGACCAATATTGTTCACTACAATGTTAGGCCTAAAATCTTGAAAACTGGTAACTTTTTGGAAATATATTTTAGAGTTTGAAATTTTTATTTCACCTGGTTTCATGTCATCAATTTATGTTCTTCTGATGGTTAACTGATAGTAGAATATTTTCCTTGTTGAATTTTAGTTTCATTAACATTGACTAAACGGGTTAACAGAACTGAGTTTAGAAATTGTTCTTCCCCTTATTTGGCATTAGGGGGAGCTCTTGTAACAAAGGAAAAATATGTATCCCAGCATCTTAGCAGAGAAATACATAACTGGCTCATAACAATGATGGTGATGATGATAAAAATAGTAATAATCATGGGCTATAATATGTAAAAGTTTCCAATTTAATTAGGTGGAGAACGAACAAAATGAACTAGTCACTTCATGTTTCTGGGCTGCAATTTTCTCACAGATTCACTTCCCCCACCCCTCCCCGCCCAAGTCGTTTCCAATTTCAAATCCTATCATCCTCTGGATTTAAATGGGATCTGCCTAGTCACCAACATTTCTATTGGTGACCACTGTGGGTTAATGTCACTGCAAAATTTTCCTCAGATTTTTTACTAAAATTTAAATGATCCTTGTGCCCCATAGATCCATTTAGGTTGACAAATTAATTGTAGTTTAAGTTAAGTCAACCAGCATTCATTAAGTGCCAGCTATGTGTCAGTCACTATACTAAGCTTGGGGAGTTCAAAGACAGGCATATGACAGCCCCCTGCCCTCAAGGAGCTCTCATTTAAATGGGGGAGTAAACAAGCAAACACCCATGTACACACAAGATAAATGTTCAATCATGATTCTCAGAAACAAGGCAAAGACTGTTGGCTGATAGTCATGGTAGGACTGTTTTTTGGGGTCCATGAATAATATGTGCTAGGTTAGCAGGGAAGAATATTAATGTTACTTGTTTCCCCCTTGAGTTTATGTGCTAGGATGGTCCTTTCTGAGTTCTATCCATAAGACAGGTTTTGAAGGCTCAAATACTTTGGCTGTATTTTCTCTTTTCAGTCTCCTTTTGACTCACCCCTTGAAACAGTTTCCTCTTCAAACCAAATGGAGTATTTCAAAAACCGAGCTGACCCAGCCCATAGTGACCATGCAGGCCTCCTGAAGAAAGAAACCAAGACTTTTCAGATAGAGATGTGTGGATCATTTACAAATGGAGTTGTCAGGGGAAATTCTTTCTCAATAAACGTAAAAAAGAATGTGCTGCTTAGGGGCCATCCCGCAACCTAATAACCATTTTTTTTTTTGCTGTGCTGCTGGCAGTGATGGTGATGATGATGATTGTGATAACAATAATAATCACAAGATTAATAAGACTCAAATCTCTCTCCTTCAAAGAGAAGCTTTGAATTTCATGAATGGCAAGGTGGTCTTCAAGCAGAATGCCTCATACTGGAGAATGAGCAAGCTGTTTCTTTGCACGCATGAGCCTAATAATTTAACAGACAATTACATTTGGCTTTAATGTTTTAGGGTGTCCCCCAAACTATGAAAGTTTACAGAGGCACTAAGACTTTTGGGACACCCTGTATGGGATACTATGCAGCTCTGTTACCAGTGACCACTTCATCTGACAACAGAAGGGATAAAAGCATTGCTTCTGTTATAAGGTGAAGTAGTTGGAACATCACAGCATAAACTAAGCTACAGATTGGTTTCATGCTAATGATACCAACTCTTAGGTGCCTTTCACAAATGGAAGCAAAGATATCAACAAAAAGAAGTTATGGTTTAGATGGAAATATGACTTTTCTGCTTCAAAGTACTTCACTTATATTTTCCAGTCTGATCCTCATCATAACCCTATGGGGTAGTGAGTACAAGGATCTTCTTCCCATTTTAGAGATTAGGAAACTGAGGCCTAAGATGGTGAGGCAAATGGTGGACTCAAAACCCAGATCATCTAAGTGCTTATCTAGTACTCTTTTCTTTTGAAGTGAATGCAGATTGTACTTGTTAATGAATTCAACTTTGATTTAAAAGAATGACTTACTAACCAACTGGTTAGTGCTGGTATGGGTAAACCCAGAACCATTCAGTATTTTGAGACACTCTTAAGGACTGATTCCTTTTTTCAGATGTAGAGAGAAACTCAATGGAAAGAAAACAAAATGAAGACTTTGTTGGCAGAAGAGTTGGATGAGAAATGCATGCAACCGAGAAAGAAAACAGTCAACAGATTTTGCTGAGTATGGAGCAGAGCTTGCAGAGCCCTATAATGCTAAGACTGGAAGAAAGGGTGGAGAACTTTGAGAAAGAGCTGTTTAAAATGAGAGTGTCAAATGAAATCATGAAAACTCAGCTAAAGAGAATCATCCACTTCAAAGTAAGTTGAGATAAGTGAGGTTGTTTCAGAAACTCAACCAGGGTCTTTGTCACTTTTCCCCAAATCTCTTCTATTTCATTTAAACAAACAGGTCCCCTTTTGCCCTTCATTTAAGGTTAATTGTCATAACTATTAGTCATCTTATTTTCCTTTGGACCTTCTACACATTCTTCACTGAAGGTTTCAGATCAACTTCTACATTTCACCAGATATTACTGTTCTATTCAGAGACAGTTGGCACAATCCATAGTGGGCTAATCTGGGAGTCAGCAAACCTGTGTTTGAATTAGCAGCTCTTTGACTATGGGAAAGGCTCCAAAGCTCAGTTCCCTCACTTGTAAAATGGGAAAGCCGGAATTGTAGTACTTATTTCATTGTTTTTGTTGGGAGACTTCAAGTGGATAACAAATAAGAAGTTCAGTATGAATGGTGATTGTTATTATACACTGAATGGATTAGCCAGTGAAAATTTCAGTTTACTGGCTACAGCCTAGCCTGACTTTCCAAGTTGTTTTTCAATGTGTTGCCAGCACACACTGGCTTCTTGAAACCAGGACCTCATGTTATACTCTATATTGAATGTCTTGTCTGAGACACAATGTCCTGCCTACTTTGCTTCATTGTAAGTAGATTTTTAAGATATTTTTTTTAAATTTGTAAATAATGGTGATTTTTTTATTGTGTGTCTTTGCTCCTCAATTATAATCCACTAAGTGATAGAGCTTTGGCCCTGGAGTCAGGGAGATTTGAGGTCAAATCTAACCTTAGACAATTACTAGCTGTGTGACCCTGGCCATTAACCTCTGTTCCACTTCACTTTCTTCAACTGTCAAATGGAGATCATATTCAAACCTACTTTCCAGGATTCTGAGAATCAAATGACATGATCTTTTTAAAGTGCTTGGCTCAGTGCCTTGCTTTTAGTAACTACTTGGTAAGTACTCATACCATCTCCCCCTTTATATTTGTCCAGCATTTTGAAGGGAAAATCCAGATGAGACACTGGGCAGCTGTTGAGAACCCCCCGGCTTTGAAAAACCCAGATGTTGATGCTTCTCTCTCTGGTAACTGTGATTTGGTATGGATGTAATGGTTGGATAGTTTGGAGGCCTGTCTACTTGAAGTGATTTTCTGTTTTCTTGTAACTTCTGTCTGTATACTCTGAAGTTCAGGGTACTGACCTTTTCCCCCTGAATTAGGTAAATATATGCTTGATTGATTAAAGCAAGATCGTTTTTGAGTTTTGAGTTTCTTTCCTTTAGAAAAGCAGAGTCAAGAACCTGTGTAGGCAGCCACCCTGGGGATGCTGGCGTGCTTGCTGCTACAAATTGCTTCATGAACAGGATCTGCAGAGTAAAAGGAAAGTATGGGAGCTGGGATAATTGTTTGTTTCCTAGTTGTGGTAGCTGTGACACTGTGGAGCCATGGAACAGGAGAGAAGAATGGCCTGCCTGCTGACTTCCCTGAGCTGAGAGCAGGAATGGTGAGCTGCCTACATCCGGACTGGAGCAGAAGCCAGGAGAAGCTGCCGCCTGCTGGAGGAGAAGGGACCCAGGAGTTCAGAATTCAGCAACCAGACAAGATAAGGACTGGGCCGAATTACTAGATAGCATTTTCATACTACCTACTCTGTGCTAAGCAATGTGCATAGAGCTTTGTGTATATGAACCATAATACTACCTAGCATTTATAACCCTGACTATGTGCCAATCACTGTGCTAAGCACTTTTTTTTAATAATACAAGCTAGCATTTACATGCTGCCTACTCTTTGCTAGGCAATGTGCTAAGTGCTTTCTGTATATTAGCCATAATACTACCTAGCATTTATAACCCCTAATATGTGCCAGTCACTGCTAAGCAGTTTTATTAATAATATTAGCTAGCTCTTACATACTGCCTATTCTATGCTATGCAATGTGCATAGGGCTTTATGTACATTAACCATAATACTAGCTAGCATTTATAGCACCTACTACGTGCCAGTCATTCCTAAGCTCTTATATTAATAATACTAACTAGCATTTATATAATGCCAACTCTGTGCTAAGCAATGTGTTAATTTCTTTATGTATATTAAAAATAATACAAGCTAGCATTTATCACCCCTACTATGTGCCAATCATTGCTAAGCATTTTTATTAATAATACTAGCTAGCATTTACATACTGCCTTGTCAGTTCTGGGGAATGTACTCAGTGCTTAATGTATAGTAAACATAGTATTGGGGTGGCCAGGTAGCACAGAGAGTAAGAGCACCGGCTCCAGTGTCAGGATGACCTGGAGATTGAATCCTGGGCTCAGACACTTAGCACCCACCCAGAAACACCTGGCCATGTAACCTTGAGCAACTTACTTAACCTTAGGGACAGCCAGGTGGCTCAGCGAGTAAGAGCACCGGCTCCAGTGTTGGGATGACCTGGAGATCAAATCCCGGACTCAGACACTCAGCACCACACCCAGAAATAACTGGCTGTGTAACCTTGAGCAAGTTATTTAACCCTGATTGCTTAAAAAAAAAAAGCAAACATAGTATTAGCTAGGATTTATAGCCCATACTCTGTGCAAGTCATTGTGCTAAGCACTGTTATTAATAATATTACCTAGCATTTACATAATGCCTACTCTGTACCAGGCAATGTGCTTAGTGCTTTATGTATATTAACCATAATACTAGCTGGCATTTATAGCCCCTACTTTGTGTCAGTCACTGCTAAGCATTTTATTAATAATATAAGCTAGCATTTACATACTACCTATTCTGTGATAGACAATGTGTTAAGTGCTTTATGTATATCATCCATAATTCTAGCTAGCATATTAAACCCATACTATGTTCCAGTCACTGTGCTAAGCACTTTTATTAATAATACAAGCTGGCATTTACATACTGCCTACTCTCTGCTAGGCAATGCACATAGTGCTTTATGTATATTAACCATAAAACTGGCTAGTATTTATAACCCCTACTATGTGCCATTAACTGCTAACCACATTTATTAATAACACTAGCTAGCATTTTCATACTACCTACTCTGGGCTAAGCAATACGCATAGAGCTTTATGTGTATGAACCATACTACTAGCTATTATTTAAAACCCCTACTATGTGCCAATCATGGTGCTAAGCACTTTTAAAAATAATACAAGCTAACATTTACATGCTGTCTGCTCTATGCTAGGCAATGTGCTAAGTGCTTTATGTATATTAATCATAATACTACCTAGCATTTATAGCCCTTACTTCGTGCCAGTCAGTGCTAAGCACTTTTATTAATAATACAAGCAGGCATTTACATACTGCCTATGATGTGCTAGGCAATGTGCATAGTACTTTATGTATATTAACCATAATACTAGGTAGGATTTATAACCCCTACTATGTGCCACTCATTTTACCAAGCACTTTTATTAATAATATTAGCTAGCATTTACATACTGCCTACTCTGTCCTGGGCACTGTGCTAAGTGTTTTATGTATTTTAACCATAATACTAGACAGCATTTTTAGCCCCTACTATGTGCCAGTCATTATGCTAAGCACTTTTATTAATAACATTAGCTACCATTTAAATACTGCCTACGCTGTGCTAGGCAATATGTCAAGTCCTTGATGTATATTAACCATAATACTAGCTATTATTTTGTGTGTGTGTGTGTGTGTGTGTGTGTGTGTGTGTGTGTTATAGGCAGTGCACTCACAGTTTTTTTTGTTCATTTTTGAAATGCTTTTTTAACTTCTGATTTACATCATTCATTTCTGCCAGATTTTTGAGTTAAAAATTTTCTCCCCGTTTTTCCCCTACCCACTGCCCCAAAATAGCAGTCCTACAGGATATCCCCTTCTTCCAATCTGCTCTCTCCCCATATCTTCTCCTATACCCCTTTTTTATAGTAGGGCATGGTGGATCTCTATGCCCCAGTGCCTGTATATCTTATTCCCAATTACATGTAAAATAGTATTAATAATAGTATATATATACATATATATATATATATTTTTTAAACATTTGATTTTAAAACTTTGAATTCCAAATTCATTCCCTTCCTCCCTTGTCACCCATCCTTATTGGGAAGATAAGCAGTTCAGTATAGGTTGTACATGTGTAGCTAATGCAAAACATTACCATAGTAGATACATTGTAAAAGACTGACTATATTTCCCTCCCTCCTATCCCACCTCCCACTTGTTATTCTCTACTTTGATCCCGTCCTTTTTCAAAAGTGAGTTCTTCCAACTTCCCTCCCCCCAAGCCTGCCCTCCCTTCCATCATCCCTGCCTCTCATCCCCTTCCCCCCTACTCTGCTGTAGGGTGAGATACCCTATTTAGTGTGTATTTCATTCCCTCCCCGAGCCAAATTCAGTGAGAATAAGGTTGACCTATTCCCTTTTGCCTTCTTGTTCTTCCCCTCCATTGTAACCATTTTCCCTTGCCTCTTCTATATGAGATAGTTTAGCCCATTCTGTCTCTCCCCATCTCCTCTCATTATATTCTTCTCTCACCTCTTAATTTCACCTTTTAAGTATCATCCCTTCCTGTTAAATTGGTCCTGTGCCCTCTATCTATGTATACCTTCCATATATACATACATTCACATATTATTCATATGCCCATATACCCTCTGATACACACACACGTGTATATATATATATATATATATATATTCCCTTCAGCTATTTTCATACTGAGAAAACTTTCATCAGTTACAATTATCATTTTTCCTTGTAGTAATGTTAATAGTTCAACTTTGATAAGTTCCTTATGATTTCTTTTCCCTATTTACCTTCTCATGCTTCTCTTGCTTCTTGTGTCTTAATGTCAAATTTTCTTTTCAACTCTGTTTTTTTCATCAAGAATGCTTCAAAGTTGGGGCGGCCAGGTAGCACAGCGAGTAAGAGCCCTGGCTCCAGTGTCGGGATGACCTGGGGATCGAATCCCGGGCTCAGACACTTAGCACCCACCCAGAAATAACTGGCTGTGTAATCTTGAGCAAGTTACTTAACCCCGATTGCTTTAAAAAAAAAAAAAGAATGCTTGAAAGTCCTCTATTCCAGTGAATGAGCTTATTTTCCCTTGAAACATGATACTCAGTTTTGCTGGGTAGGTGATTCTTGGTTTTAATCCCAGCTCCTTTTCCCTCCAGAATATTATATTCCAAGCCCTTCAATCCCTCAGTGTAGAAGCTGCCAGATCCTGAGTTATCCTGATTGTGTTTCCACAATATTCAAATTGTTTCTTCCTGGCTGCTTGTAATATTCTCTCCTTGATCTGGGAATTTTGGAACCTGGCTATAATGTTCCTAGGAATTTTCTTTTTGGGATCTTTTTCAGGAGGTGATTGGTGGATTCTTTCAACCTCTATTTTGCCCTCTGGTTCTAAAACATCAGGGTAATTTTCCTTATGAATTTCTTGGAGGATGATTTCTAGGTTCTTTCTTTGATCCTTGACTTTCAGGTAGTCCAATAATTTTTAAATTAGTTCTCCTGGATCTATTTTCCAGGTCAGTGGTTTTTCCCATGAGATATTTCACATTGCTATCTATTCTTTCATTTGTTTGGATTTGTTTAACAGCATCTTGATTTCTCATAAAGTCATTAGCTTCCATTTGCTCCAATATAATTCTGAAGGAATGATTCTCTTCAGTGAGCTTTTGAGAGTCTTTTTCTGGCAAATTTGGCTTTTTAAGGCATTCTTCTCCTCAGTGCCTTTTTGAGCCTCTTTTGCTATTTGAGTTAGTCTATTTTTTAAGGTGTTATTTTCCTCAGTCAGGCTGTTGACTCTCATTTCATAATTTTCTTGCATCATTCTCAATCTCTTCCCAATTTTTCCTCCACTTCTCTTATCTGCTTCTTAAGCTCCTCTATGGCCTGTAACCAGCTTGTATTTTCCTTTGAAGCTTTTGGTGCAGGAGTTCTGACTTCACTGTCTTCCTCCTTTTCCATGCCTTGATCCTTTTTGCCCCCAAAATAGGAGTCTTAGGTTGGATTCTTCTGTTTGCTTTGCTTCCTTTGCCTGGTCACATTGCCACTCAGTTACTTGACTTTCGGGCTTTTTGCCACAGTAGGACTCTGCTACCAGGCCGGGGAGCTTCGTACCAAACACTGGGGTTTTCTCAGCTGCTGGAGGTACTAGTTGGTACTAGGTACCTCTCTGAAGCCTCCACATGGTCTGGCAAGCTGGTCACACACCCCAGGACCTCCATCCTAGACTGCAATCCAGGTCCAAGCAGGTTAAAGCAAGAGCGATTACCCCTCAGACTGGTCACTTGGTCCCCCTACACTCTGCAGGCCAGGAGCTGAAGCTGCTATGTGGCAACGGCAGCGCAGCCCTCAGCGGCTTCTCACCCTGGGGGCAAAAGCCAACAAACTCCCAACTACTGGGTCCCAAAATTCACACTGCACTGACCTCTCACTTTGTCCTTAGCATCTAGGTGTTGATAATTCTGGACTGCTACAGCTGCTGGAGATCTGGAGTCCCCCAGCAGGACGCTGGTCAGGCCTGCAATGGAGCTAAAACTTCGGCATGGAGCTGGGCTTGGCTTCCAGAGCACTGCACTGGTTGATTCCTACCGGCCTGCCAGGCTGTCCTCAGCAGGACGTTAGCTTCTATGTGTCATTTTGTGGGTTCTGTAGCTCTAAAGTTTGTTCAGAGTGCCCTTTTACATGGATTTGAGGGGGTGAGAGCTGGAGCCATGCAGAGGTCCTGTTTCTACTCCGCCATCTTGACTTCCACTAGCTATTATTTATAAGCCCTACTCTGTGCCTATCACTGTGCTAAGCACTTCTAATAATAATACAAGCTAGCATTTACATGCTGCTTACTCTCTGCTAGGCAATGTGTTAAGTGCTTTATGTATATTAACCATAATACTATTTAGCATTTATGACCCTTACTATGTGCCAGTCACCACTAAGCACAGTTATTACTAATATTAGATAGCATTAACCTACTGCCTACTCTGTGCTAGGCAATATGCATAAGTCTTTATGTATCTTAACCATAATACTAGCTGGCATGTATGGCCCCTACTATGTGTCAATCATGCTAAGCATTTTTATTAATAATACTAGCTAGCATTTATATACTGCCTACTCGTGTTAGATGGATGTGCATAGTGCTTTATGTATATTAACCATTATAGTAACTAGCATTTATATCATCTACTATGGGCTAGTCACTGCTCAGCACTTTTAGTAATAATACTAGCTAGCATTTACATTCATCCTTTCTCTGTGCTAGGCAATGTGTATAGTGCTTTATGTATATTAGCCATGATACTAGCAAGCATTTATAGCACCTACTATATGCCAGTCAGTGCTAAGCTCTTTTATTAAAAATAGAAGCAGGCATTTACATACTGCCTATGATGTGATAGGCAATGTGCATAGTGCTTTATGTATATTAAAACATAATACTAGGTTGGATTTATAACCCCTATTATGTGCCACTCAGTGTACTAAGCACTTTTATTAATAATACTAGCTAGCATTTGCACACTGCCTACTCTGTCCTGGGCAATGTGCTAAGTGCTTTATGCATTTTAACTATAATACTAGCTAGCATTTTTAGCCCCTACTATGTGCCAGTCATTGTGCTAAGCACTTTTATTAATAACATTAGCTACTATTTACATAATGCCTACTCTGTGCTAGGCAATGTGTTAAGTCCTTGATTTATATTAACTGTAATACTAGATATTATTTATAACCCCTACTCTGTGCCAATCACTGTGCTAAGCACTTTTATTAAAAATACAAGGTAGCATTTACATGCTTCATACACTGTGCTAGGCTAAGTGCTTTATGTATATTAACCATAATACTATCTAGCATTTATAACTCCTGCTATGTGCCAGGCACTGCTAAGCACTGTTATTAATAATATTAGATAGCATTTACCTACTGCCTTCTCTGTGCTCAGCAATGTGTAAAGTCCTTGATGTATATTAACCATGATACTATCTTTTATTTATAAGTCCTATTATATGCCAGTCATGGCTAAGTGCTATTATTAATAATAATAGCTAGCATTTATATACTGTCTACTCTGGGCTAGAGGGATGTGCATAGTGCTTTTTGTATATTAACCATAATATTAGCTAGCATTTATATCCCCTACTATCAGCCAATCACTGCTAAGCACTTTTATTAATAATACTACTTAGCATTTACATAGTGTCTACTTTGTGACAGGCAATGTGCATAGTACTTTATGTATATTAAACATAATACTAGCTAGGATTTGTAGCCTTTAGTATGTGCCAGTCACTGCTAAGCACTTTTATTAATATTACAAGCTAGCATTTACATACTCCTACTTCGTGTTAGGCAAAGGGCTAAGTGTTTTATGTATAATAACCATAGTAGCTAGCATTTGTAACCCCTACTATGTGTAAGCCATTGTACTAAGCACGTTTATTAATACTATCAGCTAGCATTTACATACTTCTTGCTTCTTTCTAGGCAATGTGAATAGTGCTTTATGTATATTAAGAATAATATTAGAGAGGATTTATAAGCCCTACTATGTGCTAGTCATTGTATCAAGCAATTTTTTTCATAATAAGAGGTAGCATTTACATACTGTCTACTCTGTGCTAGGCAATGTGCATAG
>NW_027185735.1:14128030-14139506 GCF_028583685.1 Petaurus breviceps papuanus | reverse complement strand
AGGTAGCATTTACATACTGTCTACTCTGTGCTAGGCAATGTGCATAGGACTTTATGTATATTAACCATAATTCTGGGTAGCATTCATAGCTCCTACTATGTGCCAGTCATTGTGCAAAACACTGTTATTAATAATATTAGCTAGCATTTACATACTTCTACTCTGTGCTAGGAAATGTGTTAATTTCTTTATATATATTAACCATAATACAAGCTACCATTTTTAATTGCTACTATGTTTCAGTGATTGTACTAAACACTTTTGTTAATAATACTCACAAGCCTTTACAAACTGCCTACCCTGTGCAGGGCAATGTGCTAAGTGCTTAATGAATATTGACAATAATACTACCTCGCATTTATAACCCCTATTATGTGCCAGTCTCTGCTAAGCACTTTTATTAATAATCTTAGCTAGCATTTACATACTGCCACTCTATGCTAGGCAATGTGCATAGTACTTTAGGTATATTATCCATAATATTAGTTAGCATTTATAACCCCTAGTATGTACGCATCATTGTATTAAGAATTTTTATTAATAATACTAGCTAACATTTACATACTGCCTACTCTATGCTAGGCAATGTATTAATGCTTAATGTATATTAAACATAATACTAGCTAGTATTTGTTACCCCTATTATGAGGCTGTCCCTTCCAAGCACTGTTATTAATAGTACTAACTAGCATTTACGTACTGCCTACTCTGTGCTGGGCAATGTTCTAAGTGCTTAATATATATTAACTGTAATACTAGCTAGCATTTATAGCCCCTACTATGTGCCAGTCATTGTGCTAAACTCTGTTGTTAATAATATTAGCTAGCATTTACATACTTCCTACCCTGTGCTAGGCAATGTGCATAGTGCTTTAGGTGTATTATCCATAATACTAGCTGCATTTATAGCAGCTACTATGTGCCAGTCACTGCTAAGCAATTTTTTAAAATAAAACAAGCTAGCATTTTTATACTGCATCCTCTATGCTAGGCAATGTGCATACTGCTTCATTGATATTAACCATAGTACTAGCTAGCATTAATGTCCCCTACTATCTGCCTATCTCTATGCATATCACTTTAATTAATAATACAATCTAGCATTTATATGCTGCCTACTCTGTGCTAGGCAATGTGCTAAGTGCTTTATAATTAACCATAATATTTGCTAACATTTATAACCCCTATTATGTGCCAGTCATTGTGCTAAGCTCTTTTATTAATAATATTAGCCAGCATTTACATACTGCCTACTCTGGGCTAGACGTCTGTGCATAGTGCTTTATTATTATTATATTAATGGTATATTAACCATAATACTAGCTAGCATTTATAGCACCTACTATGAGCCAGTCACTGCCATACCTTTTTATTCATAATACTAGCTAGCATTTACATACTACCTACTCTGTGACAGGCAATATTCATAGTGCTTTATGTATATTAAACATTATAATACTAGCTAGCATTTATATCCTTTAATATGAGCCAGACACTGGTAAGCACTTTTATTAATAATATAAGCTAGCATTTACATACTGCCTACTCTATACTAAAGGTAAAGTGCTAAGTGCTTTATGTATAATAACCATAATACTAGCTAGCATTTATAGCACCTACTATGTGCCAGTCATGGCAAAGCACTTTTATTAATTATGCTAGTGTGATAGTAATGGAATATAAAGATTCCCCTGTATTGGCTTGGTTTTCAAATTGATTGTGTTAAAACCCAGAACTTGTTAATCCCACCTGTGGGATGGACTTGTTGATGTGAAAAGAGTCCTGAACTGGCAGTAACTGGTGACATAGCTTTGGAGAGACACAAGAGAGAGGCACCCTCATGGAGGCAGAGAGAGAGACTGAGAGGACTGCTGAGGGCCACTTTGAATTGCCCTGGACTTTTGAGACCTGCCCCTGGAGCTGCCAAGGACTGAGGAGACGTGGCTGTTTTGCTGGTACTTTGTCTGTCTGTTTTGATGTTGTTTTGCCAGATTTGTCCACTGGTGAAAGACAGTCCTGTTGTTGAAGAAGTCCTGGAACCTGGCTGTTGGCTAAGAGCTCCTGGGACTGTCCTGCAGACAGAGAGTGAATACTGTCCACTGGTGAAGGACAGTGCTGTTGTTGCAGGGGTCTGGGAACCTTTCTGTTGGTTCAGAGCTCCTGAGACTGTCCTGCAGACAGAGAGTGAATACTGTCTACTGGTGAAGGGCAGTGCTGTTGTTGCAGGGGTCTGGGAAACTTTCTGTTGGTTCAGAAGCCCTGAAGAAGGATTTTCTTGTTTATGTTTACAGAAATCCTGGGAGAGGGTTTTGCTAATGTTTTCAGGGGTCCTAGGACTGTTCTGCAGACAGAGGATGAATTAATGAAGAGACTGGCAATGTATCTTGTGGCCTTGCTAAGCTTTGTCTCCCCAGGAACAAAGATTGCTGAGAACTTGCCTCATGTCAAGATGAAGAAAAGACCTCTCTTTGGGTATTAAATGCTGTGCTTAAGCTTGTTGTAACTCTGGGGTAGATTCAATTGTGATCCAGGGGTGGGGAACTTTTGACCTTTTTGTGTTCTATGGTTGAACAAATGAATGATTGGAAACTAATCTCCATTTGAGAAGAGGGACTTTGTGATGGACCAAATGAAGGTACAGCCTAGGGGTGGAGTAGTATTTAGAACAGGGACTTTGTAATTGATTGAATGAATGCAAGGTCCTGGGGTGGGGTAGTACTTGGAGATTATTTAATCCATTTAGTAAATGCTGTATTTTGAATGATGTCATATTTTGACCTTCTCTGTTCTTAATTTGTCACTGAATAAAATAGAGAGCTGGTATTCTGAACCTTGGGAAGTTGTCTTTCCTTGGCATTACATTACAGCTAGTTAGAATTTACATACTGCCAATGATGTGCTAGGCAATGTATAGTGCTTTATTTATATTAACCGTAATACTAGCTAGCATTTATAACCCCTACTATTTGCCAATCATTGTGCTGAACACTGTTATTAATAATATTTGCCAGCATCTACCTACTGCCTACTCTATGCACTAAGTACTAAATGCTTTATGTTTATTAAAGTACTAAATACTTTATATTAACAATAATATATAGCATTTATAACCTCTACTATGTGCCAGTCATTGTGCTAAACACTGTCATTAATAATATTGCTAGGATTTACATACTGCTTACTCTGTGCTAGGCCTTGTGCATAGTGCTTTATGTATATTAACCGTAATTCTAGCTAGCATTTATATCCTTTACTATGTACCAGTCACTGTACTAAGCACCTGTCTAATAATAGTAGCTAGCATTTACATACTGCTTTCTCTGTGCTAGAAAACGTACTAAATGCTTTTTGTATATTAACAATAATACTAGCTTTCATTTATAACCCCTACTATGTGCCAATCACTGCTAAACACTTTTATTAATAATACTATATATATATTATATACACTAAGTACTTTTATTAAAAAAAAAACTGGCTGGCATTAACATGCTGCCTCTTCTGTGCTAAGCAACGTGCCTAGTGCTGTTATGTATATTAACCATAATACTAGCTAGCATTTATATCCCTAACAATCTGCCAATCATTATGCATATCACTTTTATTAATAATATTATCTAGCATTTACATGCTGCCTACTTTGTGCTAAGCAATGTGCATAGTTCTTTATGTATATTAACTATGATACTAGCTAGCATTTATAGCACCTACTATGTGCCAGTCATGGCAAAGCACTTTTATTAATTATACTGGTTAGAATTTACACAATTCCTACAATGTGCTAGGCAATGTGCGTAGTACATTATGTATATTAACCATAATACTGGCTAGCATTTATAACCCCATTCTATGTGCCATTAATTGTACTAAACAATTTTATTAATAATACTAGCTGGCATTTTCATACTTCCTTCACTGTGCTAGGCAATGTGCATAGTGCTTTATTTATATTAACCATAATACTTGCTAGCATCTATGACCCTTATTATGTGCCGGTCTCTGCTAAGCACTTTTATTAATACTACTAACTAGCACTTACATACTGCTTACTCTGTGCTGGGCAATGTGCTAAGTGCTTAATATATATTAACCATAATACTAGCTAGCATTTATAGCACCTACTGTCACTGCTAAGCAATTTTTTTTTAATAATACAAGCTAGCATTTACATACTGCCTTCTCTGTTCTAGGTCATGCACATAGTGCTTTATGTATATTAACCATAACACTAGCTAGCATTTATAACCCCTACTATGTGCCAATCATTGTGCAAAGCACTTTGATTAATAATATGAGCAAACAATTACGTGCTGCCTACTCTGTGCAGGGCAATGTGCTAAGTGCTTAATGTATATTTATCATAATACTAGCTAGCATTTTTAGCCCCTACTATATGCAAGTCATTGTGCTAAGCACTGTTATTAATAATATTAGCTAACATTTTCCTATTGCCTACTCTGTGCTAGGCAATGTTCATAGTGCTTTGTGTATATTAACCATAATATTAGCTGGCATTTATAGCCTCTACTATGTGGCAGTCACTGCTAATCACTTTTATTAATAATACAAGGAAGCATTTACATACTGTCTGCTCTGTGCTAGGCAAAGGGCTAAGAGTTTTATGTATAATAACCATAATACTAGCTAGCATTTATAACCCCTACTATGTGTAAGTCATTGTACTAAGTACTTTTATTAATAATACTAGCTAGCATTTATATGCTGCCTACTCTGTGCTAGGCAATGTGCATAGTGCTTTATTTATATTAACTTAATACTAGCTAGCATTTATAACTCCTACTATATGCTTGTCATTGTACTAAGCATTTTATCAATAGTAGCTAGGATTTATATACTGCCTACTCTCTGCTGTGCAACATGCTAAGTGCTTTATGTATACTAACCACAATACTAGCTAGCATTTATAACCCCTACTATGTGCCAGTCTCTGCTAAGTTACTAATACTACTAGCTAGCCTTTATATACTGCCGACACTGTGCTAGATGGATGTGCATAGTGATTTATGTATGTTAACCATAATATTAGCTAGCATTTAGGTCCCCTACTATGATCCAGTCACTGCTCAGCACTTTTATTAATACTAGCTAACATTTATATACTGCCTACTCTGTGACAGGCAATATTCATAGTGCTTTATGAATATTAAACATAATACAAGCTAGCATTTATAGCCCTTACTTTGTGCCAGTCAGTGCTAACCACTTTTATTAATAATACAAGGTAGCATTTACATACTGCCTGCTCTGTGCTAGGCAAATGGCTAAGTGCTTTATATATAATTACCATAATACTAGCTAGCATTTATAACCCCTTCTATGTGTAAGTCATTGTGCTAAGCACTTTTATTAATAATACTGGTTAGCATTAACATACTGCCTACGATGTGCTAGGCAATGTGCATAGTGCTTTATGTATATTAACCATAATACTAGGTAGGATTTATAACCCCTATTATGTTCCAATCATTGTATTAAGAACTTTTATTAAAAATATTAGCTGGCATTTACATACTGCCAACTCTGTGCTAGGCAATGTGCGTAGTGCTTTATTTATATTAACTGTAATACTAACTAGCATTTATGGCCCCTACTACGTGCCAGTTATTGTGCTAAGCACTGTTATTAATAATATTACCTAGCATTTACATACTGCCTAGTCTGTGCTGGGCAATGTGTTAAGTGTTTTATGTATACTAAGTAATATACTAGCTAGAGAGAAAAAGGAGATTGGGTTCACAGTTTATGTCAGTTCCCATAAAGCACAATTCCACTTCCAAGTCCAGACCTGCCCTGAGGCTCAAGTTCCAAGTTTTCTGTGCCTGGCTGGCTTGCTGCACTACCCACCTTGCAAATAAATCCTGGCTCTAAGGCCTCTTTTTTTTTTTTTTAAGCAATCGGGGTTAAGTAACTTGCTCAAGGTTACACGGCCAGTTATTTCTGTGTGTGGTGCTGAGTGTCTGAGCCCGGGATTCGATCTCCAGGTCGTCCCAACACTGGAGCCGGTGCTCTTACTCGCTGAGCCACCTGGCCGCCCCTAAGCAATTGGGGTTAAGTAACTTGCTCAAGGTTACACGGCCAGGTGTTTCTGGGTGGGTGCTAAGTGTCTGAGCCCGGGATTCGATCTCCAGGTCTTCTCAACACTGGAGCCGGTGCTCTTACTCGCTGTGCTACCTGGCCGCCCCTCTAAGGCCTCTTTGGTTCAAATTCCCCAGTCTTGTGAGGATCACTGATAACACCTGAAACTGAGGAGTTCAAACAACACAAAGCAGAAACATACCACAAGACCCATTTCTTGGAGGTGAGGTAGGAAAGAGATAAGCAGAGAAAGGCAAGTTTCTCTTCTCTCACTAGTTCAGTGCATGGTATCCATGTTGAGTCCAGCCAAAAGAGCATTATTAAAGATCACAGCCAAAAAAGCTGGTGAGGAGAAGAGGACTAAGCACAAAGCATTGAGGGGCACCCATGCATAGAGAATATATGAAGGAAGGCATGAAAGAAGTCAAGAAAAAATGGTTATCCATGTGGTAGGGGACCCAGCAAGCTCTTTGGGCTCCATGCAAACTTGGGCATCCTTAAAAGCTAGGTTATACTTACAATATAAACTCCTGAGTAACATTCAAAGCCTCTCATAATTTGGCTCCAATCTATCTGTTTAGCCTCATTTTATACTGCTACCCTTCTCATACTCTAGGTTCCTACCAAATTGGGCTATGTGCTATTCCTGTACCTTCCATCAAACTGTTCTCCATGTTTTCTTTGCTTGAATGGATTAGTCCTTCTATTAGTCAGCTGAAATGTGGCCCATTCTTCCAGTTCAGCTAGGATGCTGCCTGCTCCAAATACCTTTCCTTATTCACCTTTCCCCCATGCTGCTTCAGATGAATGCCCCTCCACAGTCTCCAATTTCTCAGAGCACTTTGTTTCTATCCTAGCTTATCCTGTAACCAGCAGGCAACACTGCATGGCAGAGTTTGGAGGCTTAAAATCAAATTTGGGAGTAGACTTTCTTCCCAGACCCCTCCCTTGACTGGCTTACTTATGATTCTCTAATGGTTAGCACCATCACTTCATGGAGATGCATGCTTGGGGAGGAAACACTGACTTGTAGGCACTCTTCTCCTTCCCCAGATATCCCTGGATACCCGACTCTTAGTTGAATGGCAAGAAAACCTATATCCAGTTTAAAATTCTTTTATCAAAGTTTATCAAAAGTTATTAATAACTGAAATAATAAGTTACTTATCATAGCTCAAAGCCCCAAAGCTAGAATTAAAAACAAAACAAAACAAAAACACCTGAGCTATTTTAGAGGAATCAGAACTTTGTTTTCTTCTCAGTATCAGTCCTAGTCATTCATTAGCCTGTGCCATTTTGGCCTCCATTCTTGCAATTAACAGCTAATGTGAATCATAAAGAAGTTATGGTCAGTCATAATTTTATATCAAAGGGAAAATGGCTTTGAAAGCACTAAGAAGCTCCCCATCCTCCCACCCTTAATTATAAACAATTTAGAGAACAGAAAAGTCTTGTAGCAAAATTTCTTTTTTTGCTTTTTGGAGGGCAATTGGGGTTAAGTGACTTGCCCAAGGTCACACGACTAGGTTTTTTTTTTTGTGTGTGTTGTGTCTAAGGCCGCATTTGAACTCAGGTCCTCCTGACTCCAGGGCCAGTGTTTTATTCACTGTGCCACCTAGCTGCCCTGTAGCAAATTTCTTAACTCTGGAGATGGAGATAGGAGGGTAGGAGGTGGAGAGAGGTATTAAATCCTTTGGTCTTCCAACAATGCCCCTTGTTAGGGATTTGAAGAGACAAGAGAAAGGGGGAAAGAAACCACCTCAATACCAAAATCTTAGTCTTCATTCAAAATACTGGCTAGGACATCTCTGCCCCTATCTGCTAGAATGCGGCCCCTCATTGGGTTGCCAGTGTTCCTTCATCTTCTCTTCTTGAAAATGAGACCAAACTCTCATAGCTCTTTGATGAGGGTGAAAGAGGAGAATATAAAAGCTAACTTGAAGCTTAACATCAAAAAAAAATCTCAGATTTTGGCAATGGTTCCCATCACTTCCTGACAAATAGAGGGAGAAGAAATGGAAGCAGGTTTCACATTCTTGGCATCAAAGATTACTGCAGATGGTGACTGAAGCCATGAAATTAAAAAACACTTGCTCCTTATAAGGAAAGCAATGGCAAATCTGGACTCCATACTAAAAGAGACCTCACCTTGCCAACAAAGTCCAAAGCTATGGTTTTTCTAGGAGCAATATGTCTGTAAGAGTTGGGCTATAAGGAAAGGTGAGTACTATAGAATTGACATTTGAATTGTGGTGCTGGAGAAGACTTTTGAGAATACATTGGATAGCAAGGAGATCAAATCAGTCAATAGTTAAATTAATTCATACTATTCACTAGAAGGTCAAATACTTGAGGCTGAAGCTTAAATACTTTGGCCACATAATGAGAAGGCAGGACTCATTGGAAAAGAACCTAATGTTGAGAAAGATTGAAAACAAAAATAAAAGGGGACAGCAGAGGATGAGATGGATAGATAATATCATGGGAACAATGAAAATGAGCTTAAATTTTGAGAGATAGTAGAAGATAGAAGGACCTGGCCTTCTCTGGTCCATGGGGTCATGAAGAATCAGATGGAACTGAACAACAACAATATCCATTTGGGATGTATTGTGGAATATGTTGCAAGGTGTTGGTCTAAGGCTAATTTCGGTCAGATTGCTTTCCAATTTTCCTGTTTTTTTTTTTAAACCAAATAAGAAATTTTTCCCTAGATAATTTGTTTTTCATTTTGTCAAATACTGCTTTATTGGAGTCTACTATTTCTGAATCTTCTTGTTTATGTCTGTTCCATTATCCCTTTTGAATGAGATATTTTACATTGCCTTCTGTTTTTTTTCATTTGTTTGGATCTGTTTTATAGTATCTTAATTTCTCATAAAGTCATTAACTTCCATTTGCTCCAGTCTAATTTTGAAGGAATTAGTCTCTTCAGTGAATTTTTGAAATTCCTTTTCCATCTGGCCAATTCGACCTTTTAAGATATTCTTCTCTTCCTTGACTTTTTGGACCTCTTTTGCCATTTGAGTTAGTCTATTTTTAAGGTGTTATTTTCTTCAGTATTTTTTTTTGGTCTCCTTAAGCAAGCTGTTGACTCATTTTTCATGATTTTCTTGCATCATTCTCATTTATTTTCCCAATTTTTCCTCTATTTCTCTTACTTGATTTTCAAAATCCTTCTTGAGCTTCTCAATTTCCTGTAACCAATTCACATTTTTCTCGGAAGCTTTTGATGCAAGAGTTCTGGTTCCATGTTTTGATCCTTTTTGTCCCCCCCCACTCCCCCCGCCAAAGGATTCTTTGGTCTGATTTCTCTTCTTCTGCTTGCTCATCTTGCCAGCCAATTACTTGACTTTTGAGTTCTTTGCTATGGTAGAACTCTGCTTTCAGAGTGGAGAGAGCTGTGTCCCAAATTGCTGGGGTTTTTACAGTTGTCAGAGGTCTGAGGAGGGCGCCCTCTCTACAGCCACTATAAGCTCTGTCACACTGGCCCCACACCCCAGGACCACTACCCAAGACTGTGACCCAAGATACAAGCAGGTCAAAGCAAGAGTGATTACCCTCTGAATGGTTGCTTGGTCCCCATATGATCTGCAGGCCAGGAGCTCTGGAGGCAGCCACATGGCAGCAGCTACAGCCGCCATGCCTCCAGTGACCTCTCATCCCAGGGGCAGGGGTTGGACTATGCTTCTCTCCATCCAGTTCCAACAAAGTTCCCAACTGACCTTTTACTTTCTTTTTGGAATTTATGGGTGGAAAAGTTTGGAAACTGCCACAACTGCTGGTGATTCATTCTCCTGAAATCTGCTCTGGCCAGTCTGTACTGCTGGGGGGCCATACAGGTTTGGGCCCAGGTGGCTCTCATGGGACTGCACTTGGCTCCCAGTCTGGTGTAATAAACCCTTCCTGCTGGCCTGCCAGGCTGCCTTCAGCAGGAGATTTGCTTCTCTCTGTCACTTTGTGGGTTCTGTAGCTCTAAAATTTTTTTAGAGTCATATTTTACAGGTATTGGAGGTGGTTGGAGTGGAAGCTCAGCCAAGTTCCTGCTTTTACTCTGCCATCTTGGCTCTGTTCCCCCATTTTCCCTTTCTATTCTCTTTCTAACCAATACCAGATAGTTTTTATGACTGCTGCTTTATAATATAGTTCTGAAATCTTGTAGTCTGACCATAATATGCAGCTTATTCTGTTATACAGAAAATAAAAGGAGGCTACCCCCATAGATAAGGAGAAAAAAGCAGGATGCATGGTGCCTTCACGTTAGGCAATCTGAGTCTGTACAAGGGAAGACCCTATATGTAAGTATTTTATATATTCTGGAGTTATTTTAAAGGCATTTTATTTTCCTATCTCTTCTTGCTAAGTTTTATTAACAATTTTGAGAAATGCTGATGATTTCTATGGATTTATTTTACATCCTACAACTTTTCTGACATTGATTTTTTTCAATTAATTTTTTATCTAACTCTAGAGCTCTCTAAGCAGATTATTATTTAATAAGCCAAAGTGGTTACATTGCTTCTTTTTTTGCTTATGCTTATTTCTTTGATATCAAATACAGAGGTAAAAATGGAATTGGCTTGACTTTATCCCTGTTCTTATTGGAAAGGCTGCTAATTTATCCCCCACATATAATGCTGGATCTTGGTTTCAGATTTATTATATTTGCCATGTTAAGGAAATGTTCACTTATTCCTGTTTTCTAGGTTTGTTGTTGTTTTTTAAATAGAAATGGGTGTTGTATTATATCAAAAGCTTTTTTGCATCTAATGTTATAAATATATATGGTTTTTATTATTGTAATTGGATTTCCTACTCAAATATAAAGAGGCTAGAGATTAGATAGAGATAAACATATATGTAAATTGGGTCAGAGAACTAAACCTTTATTTGAATCTTTTTCTTTTCTTTTTGGAGGGCAATTGGGGTTAAGTGACTTGCCCAAGGTCACATGGCTAGTTTTTGTGTTAAGTGTCTGAGGCTGGATTTGAACTCAGCTCCTCCTGACTCCAGGGCCAGTGCTCTATTCACTGTGCTACCTAGCTGCCCCTCTATTTGAATCTTAAGAATTTTTTCCAATCAGTGACTCTGAACAATTGTGGTTGTACAAGTAACTTTTCACTAAGGATACTAGTTTATGCACATTACATATTACATACCCTCTTGGTTTTAAATATATTCTGTTTACTAAATTAATGAAAGGTCCATTAAGAGTTTTTCTCTGTCTTCAGTTTCTTTAATTACATTTGAGCAATTTCAACCTGCCCCTCCAGGTATTGATTCTATTTCAAGATATTTGTTACTTTTTCCATGTCATCTACATGTTCTTGCATTTTCTTTCTTTCTTTCTTTCTTTCTTTCTTTCTTTCTTTCTTTCTTT
>NW_027185735.1:14100315-14128020 GCF_028583685.1 Petaurus breviceps papuanus | reverse complement strand
CTTTCTTTCTTTCTTTCTTTCTTTCTTTCTTTCTTTCTTTCTTTCTTCCTTCCTTCCTTTCTTTCTTTCTTTCTTTTCGGAGGGGGAAGGCAGGGCAATTGGGGCTAAGTGACTTGCCCAAGATCACACAGCTAGTAAGTGTTAAGTGTCTGAGGCTGAATTTGAACTCAGGTCTTCCTGACTACAGGGCCAGTGCTCTATTCTCTGTGCCACATAGCCACCCCTTTGCATTTTCTTTTGATATAATTGTAGCTCCATTTAGCATGAAGGCCAATTGATATTCAATTGAGTCTTGATTTCATATTTCTCAGTTACTGTAAGCTTTGAAGTTTTGAGTTTCTGTACCACATCTTTCATTTTATCTTTATCATTCTTTATTTTCTCTGGAGAGTCCACAATTTTTGTTTTCAAACTCTCCTGTTCTTCTTTCAAGGAAAAAAGTTCAAACGTTTAGTGGTTTCAGCTAGCTGATGAGAAAGTCTAACTTCTTCTGGGAAATTCCTTCTATGTAATGTTACTGTTTTCTTTCCTGAAACCCATTCAGTATTTGTTGTAGCTCCTGAATGTCATCTGAGGGTTTTTTGAACTCTGCTTGCTGTTCAACTGGGACAAAATTAAGTTTCTTTAATGCTTCCTGTTGTGCTACATGTAGCTGCTATATATTGTCTATAGAGGATCTATATTATCATAAATGTTTCAAGTTTATTTCTTAATGTGATTACCTGAAGTGAATAAAATTAGTAATGACACTTAAAAATAGACATGTATGGTTTCCTTTTGGATACAGATATCAGCAATCTCAAAATCATTCACCACACATATGTGAAGTAAAGAATCCAAGTGAACAAGGTACACAATGGTAAGATGCTTTCCATTATCTGTGAGTGCCTGACTTCAAAGTTCACTGGTAATCATGAACAAATGATCCAGCAGAATCATAGAAGTTGTAGGGTTTGCATGAAAATCTTGTGAAAGACTGCAGGATTTGGATCTGGAAAATTATTTTTGGAAAGGTTTTCACCATCAACTCCTGTCAGGATTGAATTGTGGATGTGAGTTACAATTTCAGGGGGACTGAGTCTGGGAAAAGACAGGATTTCCATTTTGGGGCTCTCCTCCTAAAGTTTCAAGCTTTCAGTCATGACAATGTGAAGGGCTGGTAGAGGCAGCAAGGGAGTAGAGGCTATCATATCCACAGCTCAGCCCTTTGAAGACCAGCAAGCTTCTCCACTTTTCAAATCCTGGGCGATGTATTCTTAACCAAAGAATAGAAGCAGTTACAAAAGATAAAACAGATAATTCTGATTACATGAACTAAATTAATCCACCTAGGATAAGAATGGGAAAAATATTTATATCAAATTTCTCTGATAAGGATTTGCTATCCAAGTTTTCTAAACAATTGACATATGCACATATGTGTGTGTGAATACATAATTTATAAACACACACACACACATAGCTAAAAACCATTCCCTAATAGGCAAGAGATTAAAGAATATGAAAAAATAGTGCTCAAAAGACATATTTTGAACCAAGCACAAAGTCTCCTTTTTGATTTCTCATAGGTTTCTAGTTAATTAGCTTCCTGCATACTTTTTTTCCAAATTCTGAAGATTACATTTTAGAATATTGGTTGCAGATGTTTGGGCTTTCAGGTCACTGTCAATCTTATTTACTCCCTTCCCAATTATTTCAGAAATATTTTTCAAGAATGGTTTGTGGAGTGGCTAGGTAGTGCAGTGAACAGAGCACAGGCCTGGAGTCTAGAGGACCTGAGTTCAAATCCAGCCTCAGACATTGACACACTTTCTAACTGTGTGACTTTGGGCTAGTCACTTAACCCGAATTGCCCTCCAAAAAGCAAAAAACAAACAAAAAAAAAACACAAAAAAGGAGGAAGGCAAAAGGAAAAATATCCTTGATTAAAAGAGAGAAATTACACTTTTCTTAGAGGTACCAGAGAATATAAATAAGCATCTAAGTACATAAAGTAAAAGTTAAGTTACAAGGAGAAATTGTAAAATTATAATAGTTGTGGGACATTGATATACTGCTAATTCTAAGTTTTTTTAAAAGAGTAAACAAGAAGTTAAAGACATGAAGAGAATTTTAGAAAAGTTAGGTGTTCTAGACCTATGATTCTTGCTGAATGGGAACACAAAGGAGTATACATAATTCTCATCTGTGCATGATACCTTTACAAAAACTGCCATGTATTAAGGCATAAAAATCCCACAAGCAAATGAAGAAAAGGCTACATATTAAATACATCTTTAAGCCTCATTTCTCATATATAGAGAACTGGGTAAAATTTGTAAGAATGCAAGCCATTCCCCAGTTGATAAATACTCAAATGATATGAAGTCTTTCACATGAAGCTGTCAGATGAAGAAATGGAAGCTACAGGGCGGCTAGGTGGCACAGTGAGTAAGAGGGCTGGCCCTGGAGTCGGGAGGACCTAGGATTGGTTCTGGCCTCAGATACTTAACACCCACACAAAATAACTGGCCGTGTAACCTTGGGCAAGTTACTTAACCCCAATTGCATTGCAAAAAAAAAAAAAAAAGAAATGGAAGCTATCTATAGGCCTATGAAGATGTGCTCTAATTCACTATTGATTAGAGAAATGCAAATTAAAACAACTTTGAAGGGGGCAGAGCCAAGATGGCAGAGTAGAAGCAGGAAATTCTGTGCCCTCTGGCCACAACCACCTCCAATATCGATAAAATATGACTCTAAACAAATTTTAGAGCTACAGAACCCAGAAAATGACAGAGAGAAACAAATCTCCCCCTGAAGCCAGCCTGGCAGGCAGGAAGGTCTATCATGCCAGACTGGGAGCCGAGCAATTCCCATGTGAGCTGCACCAAGCATATAGCATGGGGGTGTCATTGTATGTGGCTTAAGGGGAGGCAGGATAGACATCTGTAGGCTCCTCTCCCCCAACTGTTCTCCAAGAGAAAATCTAATTCCTGCCAGGAGGGGAAGCAGGGAGGTTGGGACCAGAAGCTTGACCTCTTTGCTCTCCTCTGAGAGAATGGAGTACTGGGCTAGAATTATATCAACCTAGTCCCTTAAATATTATTTGTCTATGGGATGTGTTTTTTAGGTTTAAGCTAAACTTCTTATTACTATTTTTTTAATGGAGAAAGGAGGATACAAGCTTTATATACAAGACTTGACCCTTTAGGGGCAACTAGGTAGCACAGTAGATAGAATGCAGACCTGGAATCAGGAAGACTCATCTTTGTGAGATCAAATCTGGTATTAGCATGAACTAGCTGTGTGAACTTGGGCAAGTCATTTAACCCTGTTTGTCTCAGTTTCCCCATCTGTAAAATTATCTGGAGAAGGAAATAGCAAACAACTCCAGATCTTTGCCAAGAAAATGCCAAATGGGGGCATGAAGAATCAGACACGACTGAAAACAGTTGAACAACTTAACTTCTTTCTCACCAAATGCTAGTTCCACAATTAACACACATAGCAAGCAAAGACATCTACTTATTCCAGTCTAAGCAAAAGAAAATTCAGGGAAAATATACATAGAATAATATATGATACAATACAGAGTGAAGGAACTCTCTCATTGGGAGCAAGGTAATGAGAGACAGAGACATAAAGACAGAGACAGAGAGAGACAAAGAGAAAGACAGAGAGACACAGAGAGAGAGAGAGACAGAGACAGAGAGAGAAGGGGAGAGCCAGATCTCACTTAAGGGGAAGTTTCCTAAAGTCTCTAGCGTAGCAATCTGGGGACTGGGACATGATGGGGACTGCCAGTTCCTCTCATGTTGTTTTTTTCCTAGAGTCTTATTGTATCTTCAGCAACCAGAAATGGGGTTGGCATTGTCCACCTTTTTCCCAAAGCTGGAAACCAGAAGTGGAGAAGTTACTGCAAAGCCTACTGAGAAAAGACTGTAGCCAAAAGAGACTGAAAGGACTGGAGCTCTTATCTTACCTTTTCTCACCCACTCCACTCTCCCTTCATGTATGCCTGGGACATTGATCTCCACCAATGAGGAGAGAATCCCATATGAATGGGTTTGGGGACTCAGGTTGAACATATTATTTTCATTGGTGTTGTTATATATATCCTGAATTTTATTCCAAATATAAAGAGGTTGGGTGTTCACTAAAAATAAACATAAATTTAAATTAGAACAGGAAGCCAAACCCATATCTGAGTGTTAGGAATTTCCCCATCTTTTGGCTCTGAATAATTGTGATTGTACTATTAGCTATTCACTGGCTATAAACTCTATAAAACAGCATAAAAGGGAACTACATGGAACTGGGAACCATTTGTATCTAAAGGCCTCCCCTTTACATTTCAATATCTCTGTCTTTTGGCCTTTCCAGACCTCTCAATTTTTCCTGGTCTCTCCAAGGTACTGTTTCCTACATTTGTTAAAGTAGAAAATAGGATGGGGATAATTCTTTTTTAAAAAAAATGGGGAAAACCAAATTTATTTTGGACACCAAATGATGTAATAATTTTGAAAATAAAAAATAATTTTCAAGTTCTCCTTTAAGTTCTTCATCAAAATTGGAAGTTTCAAAAATTGATAGGGGTGGAGTCAAGATGGTGGAGTAGAAACAGAACCTCTGAGCAGCTCTGGCTTCCACCACCTCCAATGCATATAAAAGGGGACTCTGAACAAACTTTGGAGCTACAAAACCACACAAAAACACACAGAGAAGCTAACATCCCACTAAGGGCAGCCCGGCAGACCGGCAGGAATTGGCCAGGGCAGTGCTCTGGGAGCTGAGCCCAGGTGTGAGCCAGAGGTGTTAGCCCCAGGGCGGGCCTGACCAACCACCTGCTGGAGGGACTCCAGATCACCAGCAGCTGTAGCAGTTTCCAGAATTATCAACACATAGATGCTAAGGACAAAGTGAGAGGTCAGTGCAGTCTGGACTTTGGTACCAGTTGTTGGGAGAGCATTGGCCTCTTCCCCAGGAGGAGAAGCCTCTGAGACACTGCCTCACAGCCCCCGGCATATGGTAGCTTCAGCTCCTGGCCTGCAGAGTGTAGGGGGACCAAGCACCAGTCTGAGGAGTAATGGCTCTTCCTTTAACCTGCTTGGATCTGGATTACAGTCTAGGGTGGAGGTCCTGGGGTGCATGTCCAGCTTGCCAGAGTGTGTAGAGGCTTCAGAGAGGGCACCCAACTAATACCTCCAGCAGCTGAGAAAACCCCAGCATTTGAGACAAAAGCTCCCTGTGTGGCAGAGTGCTACTGTGGCAAAAAGTCCAGGGGTCAAGTGACTGAGTAGCAACATGACCAGGCAAAGGAAGTAAAACAGAAGAATCCAACATTAGACTCCTATTTTGGGGACAAAAAGGATCAAAACATGGAACAGGAGGAAGACAGTGAAGTTAGAACTCCTGCACCAAAAGCTTCCAAGGAAAATACGAGCTGGTTACAGGCCATAGAGGAGCTTAAGAAGCAGATAAGATCAGTGGAGGAAAAATTGGGAAGAGATTGAGAATGATACAAGAAAATTATGAAATGAGAGTCAACAGCCTGACTGAGGAAAATAACACCTTAAAAAATAGACTAACTCAAATGGCAAAAGAGGCTCAAAAAGGCAATGAGGAGAAGAATGCCTTAAAAAGCCAAATTTGCCAGATGGAAAAAGAATCTCAAAAGCTCACTGAAGAGAATCATTCCTTCAGAATTAGATTGGAGCAAATGGAAGCTAGTGACTTTATGAGAAATCAAGATGCTGTTAAACAAATCCAAACAAATGAAAGAATAGAAGGCAATGTGAAATATCTCATGGGAAAAACCACTGACCTGGAAAATAGATCCAGGAGAACTAATTTAAAAATTATTGGACTACCTGAAAGCCATGATCAAAGAAAGAACCTAGAAATCATCCTCCAAGAAATTCTCAAGGAAAACTGCCCTGATGTTTTAGAACCAGAGGGCAAAATAGAGGTTGAAAGAATCCACCAATCAACTCCTGAAAAAGATCCTCAAAAGAAAACTCCTAGGAACATTATAGCCAGGTTCCAAAATTCCCAGATCAAGGAGAGAATATTACAAGCAGCGAGGAAGAAACAATTTGAATATTGTGGAAACACAATCAGGATAACTCAGGATCTGGCAGCTTCTACACTGAGCCATCGAAGGGCTTGGAATATGATATTCTGGAGGGAAAAGGAGCTGGGATTAAAACCAAGAATCACCTACCCAGCAAAACTGAGTATCATGTTTCAGGGGAAAATAAGGTCATTCAGTGGAATAGAGGACTTTCAAGCACTCTTGATGAAAAAACCAGAGTTGAATAGAAAATTTGACATTCAGATACAAGAAGCAAGAGAAGCATGAGAAAGTAAACAGGGAAAAGAAATCCTAAATAACTTATCAAAGTTGAACTATTAAACATTCCTACATGGAGAAATGATAATTGTAACTGATGAAACTTTTCTCAGTATGAAAAGAGTTGAAGGGAACCTATATATGTCTATATCAGAGGGTATATGGGCATATGAATACATATATGAATGTATGTATATATGTTTACAGGTATACATAGATAGAAGGCACAGGACCAATTTAATAGGAAGGGATGATACTTAAAAGGTGAAATTAAGAAGTGAGAGAGGAATATAATGAGAGGAGAGGAGGAGAGACAGAATGGGGTAAACTATCTTATAGAAGAGGCAAGGGAAAATGGTTACGATGGAGGGGAAGAATAGGAAGGCAAAAGGGAATGGGTCAACCTTATTCTCATTGAATTTGGCTTGGGGAAGGAATGACATACACACTAAATAGGGTATCTCACCCTACAGCAGAGTAGGGGAGAAGAGGATGAGAGGGGGGATGATGGAAGTGAGGGCAGGCTGGGGGGGGGGGGGAAGTTGGAAGCACTTTTGAAAAGGGATGGGATCAAAGTAGAGAATGGAACAAGTGGGAGGTGGGATAGGAGGGAGGGAAATATAATCAGCCTTTTACAATATATCTACTATGGTAATGTTTTGTATTATCTACACATGTACAGCCTATACTGAATTGCTTATCTTTCCAATACGGGTGGGTGACAAGGGAGGAAGGGAATGAATCTGGAATTCAAAGTTTTAGAATCAAATGTTTAACTATATATATATATATATATATATATATATATATATATATAGTTTGTACTATTATTAATACTATTTTACATGTAATTGGGAAATAAGATATACAGGCACTGGGGCATAGAGATCCACCATGCTGTACTGGAAAAGTCAAAGGGGATATGGGAAAGAGCAGATTGGAGAAGGGGATATCCTGTGGGACTGCTATTTTGGGGCCGTGGGTAGGGGAAAAATGGGGAGAAAATTTGTAACTCAAAATATAGCAGATTCATTAGAGTTTGAAAGGACCCTTGTATGATTCCCTCCTCCATTAAAGTGTAAATAATTCATACTTATAAATTCCTTTATGATTGCTTACTTGTATTTACCTTTTTATGTATCTCTCAACTTCTGTGCTTGTATTTCAAAGTTTCTACTCATCTCTGGTCCTTTTGTCAGGAATGTTTGAATATTGATTGAATTGGAGATATATTTTTTTCCCTTGTAGAATTATTCTAAGTAATGCTGGGTAACTTATTCTTGGTTGTAGGTCTACATCTTTTTACTTTTGGCATATCATATTCCTTGTTTTCTGTTCTTTAAAGTGGTAGATGCTAAATTTTATGTGATTCTGAATATATAGTTTCTTGATACTTCAATTTTTTTCTTTCTGACTGCTTGTATTACTCTTTCTTTGTTCTGGAGCCCCAAGGCTAGATGGTGTAACCTAGATGAAGATCTATGAAAAAAGACTGAGTAGGAGTGGTCAAATAGACAGAGTTAAGAAGAGGATGAGGAGAAAGGAAGTGGAGGAACCTAATGTAAATCACCTTCCCAAAGAGTTTAGTCTGAAATGGGATTAGAGATATGAGATAACTATCAGGGATGAAAGTGATGGGGTGCTTGGGATCTATGTTTGTAAAATCTATTTGTAAACTCAATTTTTAATACCAATTTGTAACATCAGTAATGGTGGGGTGCTTGGGATATATATTTGTAAAATCAATTTGTAAAACTTTGTAACATTAATCTGTAAAGCCAGTTTGTAAAATCATCCCTCCCTCCCTCCCCCCCAGCTTCAGAGCATTAACTCTGCCCAGCAACAACTCATGAATTGTTTATCTCAGCTTGGAACAGTGACAAGCCAGTCCTATGAATCCTTCACAAAAGTATGTATAGACAGTCCAGCTTAAGCAACTATTATCTCCCCCTTTTTTATTGTCCCGCTGCCCCCATGAATCCTTTGGTACCCTATCTCTAGGTTGACTCCTGGGCTGCCTCAATGAATCCTTCAGGACCCTATCTCCAGGTTAACTCCTTAAGAGCCTTGGTTCCCAGACATCAATCTTGTCAAACATGACACTGATGGGTGGCAGACTGGGCACTACTCCATCAGCTCTTGACCACTAGCTGACTTAGTGATGTTTCAAGCCTAAAATCACACCTCCAGGTAGCCCCCCCCTTGGGCTTTTTCCCAGTGAATCATGGGCAATATGCTTTCGAAGTTGCATGTTCCTTTAAACACTGGCCCCACCTTAACTCCTCCCTAATCCCACCCTTAATCACCTAGTTAGCATAATTGGCAAGGGTTCTATTAAGGATTACCCTATATAAATCTTAATTCTACCCTTTTAAGGTTGAAGGTCCCCTAAGGATTCTTGACCGCTGTAAGGCATATAATAAACTTTTACAACTCTGACTCCAATTTGGCTTGAGCTGAATTCTTTCAAGACTGAATTGCAGGCTTTCTGGTCTTAGATCAGAGTTCCTGCTGAACATATTGGGAGCCATCCCTCATCAAAAAAACCACGAGAGGGCTTTTTGAATATTGGGGAGACATAGACTTATTTGTAGTCAGTAGGTAAGCATCCTCTAAAAATGGGGAGATTGAAGATAAGTGAAGGAGTGGAAATAATAGAAGGGGCAATTTGCTAGAGAAGGTGGGATGGACTGGATACCTTGTATAGTTAAAGGGTTTTGCCTTGGCAAGGAGAAGATCGAATTCATTATGTGAGACGGGGTTTGTGAAGGGGGAAATAGTAGCAGAAGGCCTTTGGGTAATGTGAGATGAGGAAGAGCAAGAGGCGGAAGCTTTTGGTTAATGGTTTCAATTTTTTTTTCAATGAAATATGAGGTGAAATCCTAAGCTGAGAGGGTAGAAGGAGGGGGTGCCATGGTGCGTTTGAGGAGGCATGAAGAGGTTTAGAGTAACTGTTATGGCAGGTGGGATAGTGAGTTAATTAGGGAGGAGTAAAAGGATTGCTCTGCTGTCAACTGAAGGCCTGGTTGAGGTCATGTGACATACATTTATAATGGACCCAGTCAGTATGGTTTTGTCGTTTTCTCTAGTTTCATTCAGAGACTGTGTAGGAACAAAGGCAAGGAGTGATCCAAGGCTGAGGCTTGGCAGGACAAGATGGATGATATAAAAAAGGGGCAGGGGACTCAAAGCAGTTTAGAGTTGTACTGGTTCATTAAGAGGTCAAGATAGGGAAGGAGGAAAGTGTAGCCAGTGCATGAGTAATGGCCTAGGAAAGAACTGAGGGGTTGAGGGGACTGGAGATCATGGTAGAGACAAAGAACAGGGTTTGTTATTGTGATGCAGAAGTGGAATGACAGTAGATTGTGATTAGATAAGGAAATTTCATTTGTGAATTCTGGTGGGATCAAGGATATGACCATTTTTGTATGTGGCTGAGGCAGGTCATGTGAAATGAGTAAACTGAGGTTAGGGTGTTTAAGGAAATATCAATATATATGTTCAAATTCCTTAGTATGAGATCAAGAGTTGAGGAGGAAAGACTGTAAAGAAGTAAGGGAAGTTGGTAGATAACAGCTACTTGAATATTGGTAGATATGGATTGAATAAACCTCAAGGGAGGAGAGAGACTTCTGATGCCAAGATGGTAGAATGAGTCATCCCCAAATTCCCTTAAAACAACTTGAAAACTGCTCATAACTGATTTAGGAGTGGGGAGGAAGCTTACCCCCATAGCAGGAAAGGTCTGTCTCACTAGGGTGGGAGGGGGAAATCTGAGAGCATCAGCAGCAGTGGCAGGTCTCACAGCAGGGGACCTGCAGTCAGGCTCTAAGCCCCAGGCAATCCACCAGTGAGGTCCCACCCCCATGAAAAGTCAATAGCCCTGGAGGCAAACAAGCAGTCTTCGAAGGACTGCCAGACCCCACAGCAGTGGCTCCACCTTTAGCACAGGTCACCAGTGAATCTTTGCCACCATTGCCCACCAGTAGCAAGTCCCCACCCTAGGGCTAGCCAGCAGTGAAACCCCACCCTTCCAGGCAGCCAGCAGCAAGATTCTGCCGCTAGGGTCAGCCAGTAGAAAGGCCCTACATCCATAGCAACCCAGCAGCAAGTCCCCACCCCTGGGGCAGGCAAGCAGCAAAATCCTCCACACAGGGGAGGCCAACAGTGAGGCTCTGACCCCAGTTCAAGTCAGTAGGGAGTCCCCCCTCCCCTCCAGTATAACCCAGTAGCGCTTGGAACAATGCATGACTGGAGCCCAACTCTTACATAAAAATACCTTCATAAAATAGGCAGAAAAATAAGCAAAAACCAAAAAGAACTTGACTATAGAAAGTTGCTTTTTCAAAATGTTTAGAATAAACAATTATGATTTATTTTATTAACATTAAAGCAGCATTGTGTGTCTCACGAGAAAGGGGATAGCAATGGGCAGTTTATAGTGAAATAAAGGAAATTGAACAAAGTAGTCATGTTCATTGGTTTAGTTATTTCTGAAATTGTTAGCTTAGTGTACCAAATAACTCAGGCCCATGGAAAGTATGGGCTATTTTTCTTGGCAAGGTTTTCTTCTCTCTTCCTGTGATTGAGAGTAGTTTAGAGCAGATTGCTTTTGTAGAGGAAGAAATCCACTACACCCTCACCATCCTTCCTCAAGGTTATCTGGACTCCTCCCCTTATTGCCGAATTCTGAAGGAGGCATTGATGTACACCAATTACATTGATGTCATAATGGATGGTGTTTCACGTGAAGGACAAAGAGTTTTCTTGAGTAAACCCCAAGAAAATCCAAGATTCAGCCCACTCTGCCATGTAGTGGAAGGGAAGAGCCCAGGTGATTTTTTTTTTTTAAAGCAATCGGGGTTAAGTAACTTGCTCAAGGTTACACGGCCAGTTATTTCTGGGTGTGGTGCTGAGTATCTGAGCCCGGATTTGATCCAGGTCATCCCGACACTGGAACCTGTGCTCTTACTCGCTGAGCGACCTGGCCACCCCTAAGCAATTGGGGTTAAGTAACTTGCTCAAGGTTACATGGCCAGGTGTTTCTGGGTGGGTGCTAAGTGTCTGAGCCCGGGATTCGATCTCCAGGTCTTCTCAACACTGGAGCCGGTGCTCTTACTTGCTGTGCTACCTGGCCGCCCCAAGACCAGGTGATTTTTAACAGTCTGGAATCAGCTACTGACACTTCTCTACCTTCTAAAAAAAAAGCCCTGAAGTTTGTTGGACTCCTTTAGCAGTCATTAATCTGGTAACAAGGGATGCCCTGGAGAATGGGGGTCCTGGCAAGTCCTCCTAGGAGGCTGGGCTCCATATCACCTGGTTAGCATGTGAGAGAGACTTGAGGGGAAGATCATATAGCATTTTCTTCACACTGATTCCTGGGCACAGCCATGGTCTGAGACCTAAAGGGAACAAGTAGGATGGGAAAATCAAAAGCTTTCTGCCCCTGAGGTTAGGACTAATGGAGGGATTTTGGCAGTGATTTTCACAATATATAGTTATTTGCGAGCATGTCAGCAACAGACATCATATATGCCCTATGCTGAACTAAACTTTTGGGTTGAAGCTGTTATGAGAATGAATAAGATTGGGGGGTGAGTCCATTATCAGTTCTGACATAGGAATTGTGATGCCACATTATACTGGGCATGGGACTATATGATGCTCCCAACTAAGTATAATAATAGCTAACATTTATATAGTACTTACTATATGCCAGGCTCTGTGTTAAATGTTTTATGATGATTATTTTATTTGATCCCTACCCAATTGTGTTCCTTATGCCTACCTAGACCTCATAGCACTCAATCTTTTTCCAATTAATAGGTTGGCATCTCAGGAAAAGAATTTTATCCCTGCTGATCTATAGCTATTAATCATCTGACTGCCTGGGTCAGGTATCCTACCTCTTAGAAGTCATGTCCTTAATGACTCAATACCACCCTATAAGGGGAAGGGCTCCTTGGTCCAACTTCTAGGAAGACTTACTTGGTTGAAGATTTATGGACATAATTCTGGTATTGGTGTTGTTTGGGAGTGGCCTTGCTTTTTAATATCATGGGCGAGGTTAAACTGTTGAGTAGCTATGGTTAATGTATATTTATTTGGAAAAAAGAGAATCCTTTAGCTGATAGGGTGATAAAAATGATGGAGAATCTTTATTGAGCTCCCTTCAAAAAAGTGTGCAACCCCTCAGCAAAGGCCTCTAAGGGGAAGACATTTGGTATTATACTCCCAGTGGGGCTGTTTTGATTTATCAGGCTTGGTAATACTGAGGGGTTGGTATCAACACTGGCACCAGGGCAGGTTGCATGCAAGAGGTGCAATGACTTGTTGGTTACTTTACTCCAGATGACCCTGCTCTGTGATGAACATTAAAGTCCTGATGTTTCTGATGCTACCCCTGCTCATTGCTATCATCTTACACCTTATACCATGTAGCCATCATGAATTGCAAAGATTTGGCATCTCCCACCATGTGAACCAGATCATTGAGATCTGGGATTTGGTCTTTCCAAAGTTAGAAGATGGAATCTAGGAGTCTTCTTCTTCCACATTTTATCACTCTTTAGGGGGCTATTCAATTTTTTTTTCTTTTCTATCATTTACATTTTTTTCCTATCTTCTTTTCTTTTAGTATTGCCTAAGCTAGGATACTTGAATCCCTGAGATTAGTATTGTCTAGAAATGTTCTCAAAGCCATTTAAATGGTGGAATATTATCTGGAAGAGTTTTAGTTTTGCCACCAAGAGGTGATGGTGTGATGGGATAAATATCTACCAGAGTACCCTTCTTTCTTGTTCCCTGCCTCACTAGCCCATGTTGGTTAGACTTGTTCTTTCCCTAAAAGGCAAGAAAGCTGTCACTAACACTTGATTGGCCCAGGGACCCAGCCCATCAAGCTGGGTCACCATTGACAGAGCTTCCTGGTGGCCTTGGGCCATGCTGATATGGTTTCTTCATCAACTGTCATATCAAACTCAACATGTCTGAAAGAGAGTTCTGAGGCTCATAACCTCAGAGTCATTCTCTACTCCTTTCTTATAGTTAGCTCATATATTCAGTCTACCACACCTATACAATCTGTTGAAAAGTCTTGTCATTTCAATTTTTACAACATCTTTTGTATGTCTTCTCTTCACCAACATGGTAACCACTCTGATGCAGGCCTGGTGTCTATCACAATATCTTTCTGGTTGATTTCCCTGCTTCAAGATTTTCCCCCCTGCCATCCATTCTCCAATTGGCTGCTAAAGAGATTCTCCTAAAGCACAGATCTGACCATGTCACTTGATAAACTTCAGTAGCTCTGTATTACTTCCAGGATCAAATACAAAATGCTCTGTGTCATACAAAGCCCTTTATAGTCTAGTTCTTTTGTACTTCTCCAGTTTTTCTTATACTTTAACTCTCCACTATAAACTCTACAATGCAGCTACTCTGGCCTACTTGTTCATCCTAAACAATACTCCATTTCCCAACTCTACCTTTTCAGTGGCTGTCTCTCATGCCTGAAAGGCTTTCTCTTCTCCTTTCTGCCTCTTGGTTTCCTTGACCCCATTTATAAGTCACTTCAAATCCTAACCTTCTGCAAGGGGAGCCTTTCCTGTTCTCCTTCTATTCACCTCTAAACTGTCCCTCCCAAGACACACAAATCCCTATTAATGCATTCCCTATGAAATTAACTCCCATTTATACTGTGTCTATCTCGTATGTATGGACATATGTCTATGTGCGTATACATGTATATATACATGTATATTTATGCATATGTGTGTGTGCATATCTATTGTCATTTCACAGTGCATTGTAGCAGAACTGTCTCAAAGAATTCAGTCAGACCACCCCTAATCCAAGTATAGGCATTTATTGAGAATTGAGGTCCCTCAAAAGTGAGCTAGGTTCCAAGAGAAACTAGCAACTTCAGAGAAAGCAAGATGGATTTTTATAGCATAAAGATGCAATCACAAAACAGAAATTATGAATATTAAAAAAGCAGGAGGGGTTTGTTAAGCGGTTAGGTAATAGGAAGGGGTTCCTTCTATGGTTTGGTGTTCAGACATCTTGGTCATGCTGCCCTCTGATTGGCTAGCTACTATGATCCTGTCTGGTCAAGATGGATTAGTTATTATGGTCCTGTCTTGGGCTAAATGAGTGAGATAATTGTGGTTGAATAAAAGAACACACATGTTCAAATATATGAATTGGATCTAGGGGCAGTGGCTGAATTGAGTCTGGGGGCCTGTGGTGTGGTTAAAGTTGTATGGTTCAATCAGGACATACCTGCTGTTTGGTGGGGCCCATAAGGAAGTTAGAATATTGGGGCTGGGAGCAGCTTTATTAGGATTCCATCATATCTATATGTCTATATCTATACACACAGAAGGCACTTAATAAATACTGGTTGACTGAATGACTAACCTAAGATCATAAAAATACCCCCCTAGATGGAGTTATGGCCCTTCAGACCAGCCAGAAATCTAAAGGCTATGGGAGTCACCACACCCTGTTCTGACAGCCAGATACATTTACACATTGAAAGGACAGACTATGAAGACATGAGCTGTATATGCTGTATCCTTTCTGTGTTATGACTGAGTAAATTTTTTGTTAACTGTGGAATGACCTACTGGTGTCTCCTTCACTCCAATATTGGACTTAAATTACCAGGGTACCAGTCTGAATCAGGCTTGACTAATGACACAAACCAAGTAACCTTTATAATCCTACTTATGTTAGTCCATGAGGACAGCTAGAGGAAAACTAGAGGAAAAGATCTGTGCAGTGATTTGAGAGAATACTGATTTGAGGGTACACAAGGTCAAATAAGTCAGTATTCCAAATAATAGCTTTTTACTCTGGCTAATCTTTTTTTTTTTTTTTAAGCAATCGGGGTTAAGTAACTTGCTCAAGGTTACATGGCTAGTTATTTCTGGGTGTGGTGCTGAGTATCTGAGCCCGGGATTCGATCCAGGTTATCCCGACACTGGGGCCCGGTGCTTTTATTTGCTGTGCTACCTGGCTGCCCCTATTACTTTTTTTTTGTTGTTCCTAAAGTCACCATATTAGTATTGGACCTGGTGGTCCCCCAGGTGGGTGTGATAACTGTTTGCCCTCCAAATTTCCAAGAGGATAATCACTCAATTTCAAAATTCCAGTGAGATATTTTGGTCAAATCAAATTTAGATCATGTTTAGCTAGGCAAAATATGATTATGGCAAGAGTTACTATCAATCCTGATTACATTATGAAGATAGATCCATTGCTGCATAACCAGTGCAGGGAAAGAAAAAAACTTCACATAGAAGTCTAGAGATTATTTGGGCCAATTGTCAGTATTGTTTAGCCCATTGTAGCAGCAAGCACCCCAAGCACGTCATCAGGGTTTGCTGCCCATACAGGTTCTTGGATCTGCTTTGTTAAAGGAAAGCAACTCAAAATGGGTTAACAAGCTTACTTTAATCAGTCAGACATATATCGTTTACCTTGTTCAGGAGAAAAGGTCAGCACCCTGAACCTCAAAGTATACAGGCATAATTATCAAGACAGAAACATCAAGTAGACAGATTTCCAAACTGTCCAACCATTACATCCATACCCAGTCAACATCTGGGTTTCTACATTCTGGGTTTTTCAAAGCCGGGGGACTCTCAACAATGGCTTCCCAGAATTCAGATCAAATTACAGAACACTTCTCAAAGTGAGTCCCAAAACAAAGCTACACATCAGGGCTTATATAGCCTTCTCCTGGCTCAGAGAATGTAACAACCTTATTGACTCACTGGCCAATCAAGAAGTATCTACAGAAAAACAAGCCTCCCACCCCAGGCTTCAGGTGCACATTAGCCTAGGGGCAGGGAAGATCTTTAAAATTTACATTCTTATTACACCCATGTGTAAAAGTTAAGGGATGGGATGAATGAAAGGCCCAGGCTTGGGAAATATAAGATTAGAGAGCATTCGAAGGAAAGATACTCATGGAAGGAACCAAGCAGCTGAGAGACCCAGAAATTCATAGGAGAAAAAGATTCAAGAAAGGAGCCAACAGCAAAACTCACAACCTCATGTGTGTAACCACAAATGTCCAAAGTTTAGGCAAAAAAAAAAAAAAGAAACTAGAGGTCAAAATATAGTGGGACAAATTTGACCTTGAAAGTATAATGAGACTTGATGGGATGGAACTCATGAGTAGACTATGGTCCTGGATAGGTAAACCTTATTCAAAAGAAACAGAATAGTTAAAATGGATTGGGGTAACACAGAATAGAAAATATTGACAGACAATATTTGGGTACAAGTCAAAGGCATGCATAGAAAGAGGAGAGATTCAAGGAACTAAGAAATAGATCATAAACAAGTCTGGCACAGAGATGTGATAGAGTAGTGAATTCAGTTATCCGGACTTCTGCTGGAGCCCTCTCTTTGCTAATCATGTAGCAACTAATAGCTTCTTTTTTTTTTTGAGGGGGGAAGGTAGGGCAATTGGGGTTAAGTAACTCACCCAAGGTCACATGGCTAGTTTTGTGTTAAGTGTCTGAGGCTGGATTTGAACTCAAGTCCTCCTGACTCCAGGGCCAGTGCTCTATTCACTGTGCCACCTAGACGCCCCTGCTAATAACTTCTTGCCTTGCCTAAATTCATCCTTCAAATAGTGGAGGAACCAACAAGAGGAAATTTTAGTTGTATTTGATTCTCACTAAAAAGAACTGGTTTCTGGAGTGGAAATGATGGGAATCTTGGTAAGGCAGTGACCACTGCATCCTATAGTTTATGATAGAGAAGGAGAAGAAATTTAGGCATAGCCTGACATGAACTTTAGATTTGGGGAAAGCAGATATCAAAGGACTCAGATGAAAGCTAGATCCCATGGAATAAAATGTTTCAAGGAAAGTCAGCCCAGGAGGGGTGGGAAATATTGAAGAATGAAGTTCTCAAGACATACACACACAAAAAAATTACACTTCAGTGAGGAGGGCAAAATGGGATTTGTCTGGAGAGCAGTGTGGATTCACAAGGAATGCTCAAACCAACTTAGATTTAAATATGTATGTGTGTGTGTACATGTATATGTATATATGTATATCTACACACATATCTATATATACCCACACATGTATACAGAATATGGAAACAAAGCCAGGTCACAGAAGATGAATATGAGTGTGGCATGGCCCTAAAATCAATCGATCCATAAACATTTGTTAAGTACCTTTTATGAGCCAGGCACTGTACTAAGTGGTGGGGGTACAAAAAAGAGGCAAAATGGGGGGGGGGAGGAGACATGCAAACAAATATATACGAAGCAAACTATATATAAGATAAATAGGAAATAACAGAGGATTGAAGAGGGCTTACTGTAGAAGATGGGGATTTTAGTTGGTCTTTAAAGAAAGCCAAGGAGGTCAGTAGTCTCAGTAGTCAGAGAAGAGGAGGGGGACAATTCCAGACCTGAGGGATAGCCATAGAAAATGCCTGGAAGGGAGAGATGTTCTTGTTCATGAAATAGCTGGGAAGGCCAGTGTCACTGGATTGAAGAGTACTATTAAGGAATATTAAGAGGTCTCCTAAACTTCTTTTTGAGTTGCCATATTTTCTAGAAACACTGGACCCAGAGTATACACGAGGCCCTAAATGTGTCAAGGACAAAGTCCTCCCCCAGCCCCCAGCTTACATGACGTGTTCTTTTTATCCCAAGCTGAACTCCCTGTGTGTTCTTGGGAGTCAAGACAGGTGCCAGTCAGTCTGCACTAGGCTGAGAAACTGCTTATGTATCTGGGACCCTGGTAGATAAGCAGACCATTAAATCTTCACGGTCTAGCAGTTTCCAAGGGAAAAGAATGTATCTTTTGCCATTACCTTGTTCCTCTTCTTTGGGAGGGTATCTGTCCTTTCCCCACCTTTACTACACCTTTCTTCCTCCCATGCCATGCCCCTTTAGGTCAAGATTTATGTTTTATCCTCCTTCCTTTGTTGTACTGTTATAAATATGCAAACTTCTGTATGGATAGTGAACTCTTTGGGTTCCAAGTGCATGTTCATTCCTCCTGTAATAAACCTAGTTTCATGAAGTTGTGATTGCCTATGGACAGTATCTAGTAGAGAGTAAGGTATAAGAAGACTGGGAAGAAGAGACTACATTATAAAGGGCTTTGAATGCCAAACAGAACATTACGTATTTGATCCTGGAAGCAATAGGGAACCACTGGAGTTTATTGAATATTGGGTGACATGATCAGACCTGTGCTTTAGGAAAATTACTTTATTAGTCAAATAGAGTGTGGATTGGCATGGGAAGATTAGGGGCAAGCAGATCTGCCAGCAGGCAATCACGGTAATCCAGGTGTGAGATAATGAGGGCTTGGTGGTGGCAGCATCAGAGAAAAGAAGGGGAGTGTTGGAGAGAAGCAGCAAAGGTGAAATGACAGGCTAATTTGACAACAGCTTGTATATGGGGATGGGGAGGTAAGAGATAATGAGGATTCCAGGATGACTCTAGATTGAAAACCTGAGGGCCTGGGAAAACAATGTTGCCCTCTACAGTAATAGAGAAGATGGGAGATGGGGAGGGTTTAGGGGGAAAGATAATGAATTTCATTTTGGACATGCTGAGTTTAAGATGTCTATTGGACATCCAATTTGAGATGTCTGAAAGGCAATTGGGATGTGAGATTGGAGGTAGCAGAGAATGGAGATTCATAGGTAGACCCATCAACATAGAGACATCGTAAAATCATTGATTGCTGAGAAGATCAAGTGAAGTAGTATAGAAAGAGAAGAGAAGAGATCCCAGGGCCAAACCCTGAGGGATACCTGTGGTTAGAGGAAATGATCTGGAAGAGGATCCACCAAAGGGGTGGTGCCAGATAGGCAGGAGAACCAGGGAAGTGTCTAGAAAACCTAGAGAGAAGAAAGTGTCAAGGAGGAGAGAGTGATCAACTGTGTCAAAGGCTGCAGAAAGGTCAAGGAGAAGGAGGAGGACTGAGAAAACGCCATTGGATTTGTCATTGGTAACTTTGGAGAGAGCAGTTTCAGGAAGGAAGACTAAAGTTCAGAATGGTCTAAGGCTTTCTCCAGAAGCAATAAAAGGACAATGAAAGATTCTTTCTTTTTCAGTTATATTGTAGTAAAAGGTTCAAAGGAGATGGACAGGATGTGGATAACTGACAACCCCAAGGCAGAGCTGCTTAGGGTTTCTTTGTTTCTGTTTTATCTGCAAGGCACAAGCTATTTTGAGAATAACAGGAATTGATATCCGAGGTAAAGAAAGAGACCACAAGACAGTACTTGCTTGCCCTTGACGAATTCAGGTCTCTGGCCTGGATGGCCTATGTCTTTGGCAGCTGTGGTTGTTGATCCACTGTATGTAAGATTTGAAAGATCATGGAAAATGGGAGAGATACCACAAGATTGGAGAAGGGTGAATTTCAAAAAAAGGGAAGAGAACATGTTTGAAAATTGTAAGCTAATGAGCTTGACTTCTATTCACATGAAAAATTTAAAACATAATTGATGATTCTGAGGTGGGAAAGATTTTCCCCTTATTCCCTTCTCTGCCCTTCCCTCTCCCCTTCTCTGGCCAAGCAGGGAAAGACATCATGGAGTTGATAGTATTACTTGTGGTTGCTATTTACTGGTTTCATAAAGTCCTTGCTTTGGACCTCTTGGGCACTTGGAGGGACCCCAGGGGTTCACTGAGCATATACCTTTCTCCATCAGGATAGATAATAGGGGCAATCATGGAGAAAGCCAATCTATGCCCAAATTCCTGATCTCTGAGGGAAAATCACCTACTCTATTTGTAGTAACACAAGTTTCTGTGATGAGGGATGGCTCACAATAGGTTCAGCAGGAACTCTGATCTTATCTTAAGACCAGAAAACCTGTGATTCAGTCTTGAAAGAATTAAGCCCAAGCCAACTTGGAGTCAGAGTTGTAAAAGTTTATTTTACACTTTACAGCGGGTAAGGGTCCTTTAGGGGGACCTGCAAGTTTATTGTTAGGCTGTACAGTGGGCAAGAGTCCTTTAGAGGACTTGCAACCTTAAAGGGGTAGAATTAAGGTTTTTATAGGGTAATCCATAGTAGAACCCCTGCCAATTATGCTAACTAGGTGATTAAGGGTGGGATTAGGGAGGAGTTAAGGTGGGGCCAGTGTTTAAAGGAACATGTATTTTTAATGTAACTGCACAGGCGTATTGCCCATAATTCACTGGGAAAAAGCCCAAGGTGGGGGCTACCTGGAGGTGTGGTTTTAGGCTTGAAACATCACTAAGTCGGCGAGCAGTCAAGGGCTGATGGAGAAGTGCCCAGTCTGCCACCCATCAGTGTCATGTTTGACAAGATTGATGTCTGGGAACCAAGGCTAAACAGAGACTCAGTGGATAATAAGCTAAGGAGTTAACCCAGAGATAGGGTCCTGAAGGATTCATTGAGGCAGCTAAGGAGCCAACCTAGAGATAGGGTACTCAAAGATTCATGGGGGTAGCAGGACACTATACAATGGGGAGATAATAGTTGCCTAAGTTGGAATGTTTATAGATACTTTAATGAAGGATTCATAGGAATAGTTTGTTTTTGTTCCAAGCTGAGATAAACAATTCATGAGTTGTTGCTGGGCAGAGTTAATGCTCTGAAGCTGGGGGGGGGGGAGAATGGAGTGTGATTTTACAAACTGGTTTTACAGACTGATGTTACAAAGTGGTATTACAAATTGATGTTACAAACATAGATCCCAAGCATCCCATCATTCTGATGTTACAAATTGGTATTATAAACTGATATTACAAATTGATTTTACAAACATAGATCCCAAGTACCCCATCATCTGCAAGGTGTGAGATAGGGAACAAATATGTGAGCTAAGGCTGGAAAGGTAGGTTCAATTCCCTTAAAAAAAACAAAAAACAATAAAGCCAGATCATTGAGGGCACTGAATGCCAGGCTAAGGAGTCTGGATTTTATCTGACAAGCAGTGGCTAGTCACTGAAGATTTCTGATCAAGGAAGTAATGTGACAAAAGCTGTGCATTTGGAAGGTGACTCTGAGAGTATGGGTGGAGGGAGAGAGAGAGAGAGAGAAAGAGAGAGAGAGAGAGGATCTTTCTATTAGTAGCTCAGTTAACTGTGATAACCCAAGTGAAATATGAAAGGGCCTGATCTAGGGTGCTGACAATAGGAATGGAAAACAGTGGATGGCTAGTGCTGGCGATATCTTCAAACACTGACAACATTCTTACATTTTTATACTTTCCTGCTCTGTGCATTTCTTTTTTTTTTCTTTTTGGAGGAAGGAAGGTAGGGCAATTGGGGTTAGGTGACTTGCCCAAGGTCACATGGCTAGTAAGTGTTAAGTGTCTGAGGACAGATTTGAACTCAGGTCCTCCTGACTCCAGACCTGTGCTCTATTCACTGCGCTATCTAGCCGCCCCTCTGTGCATTTCTTTATGCTTTTTCTTCCTTTCTTCTCTTCACCCACTGAATTCCTACTTAGACTTTGCAGCCCACTTCTTCCAGAAAACCTTCTCATCGCTGCTGGCCTTCTCTTACCATTAATAACCTATCTGCTTGGATACTATACACTACTTTGTCCTGCTACTGTCAGATGCGCTTATCGTGCTATGATGAGTATTATTATTAACTGTGTCTTATCGTCCAACTGGAATGTGAGAGACAGGAGGATAGGGATGATGTGTCTTTTCTAGCATTATCTTGTATGGGCTTCAAAAAGGCTTAATAACATTTATTGAATTAAAAGTACTTACAACAGATAAAATCATTATCAGTGAATGTTAACTGACCACCCACTCTGAAAATGTTTGTAGAGGTCAGTGAAGGTTTGACGTGTCACAATTTACAGCGCCTTAAAGGTGTCAGATGCTCCTTGCTCCCTCAGCATGTCATCTCTTCTTTTCCCCATTCTGGTTATTCTGACCTCACAGCTGAACCTGAAACCTTGCTATTGTTGCTGCCCTGGAGTGCTCCCTTTCTCTCTTCCATTGCCCCTTCATGGTAAAATCCCTAGGAAAGGAATCTTGTGCTGAGATGGAGGCAAAGCCTGATTTTCTGCCCCTGCCCACACATGAGTTCCTAGTTTAGCACTGTTTTGCTCAAGTTGTTCCATTTGGGTGAAGTGCTCTGCCTTCATAGCTTTTAAAGCCCAAATGGAAGGATTCCTACTATAAGAAGCTCACCCCTTACTGGTGTTAACCTTTCCCTTGTCGCCTCACAGAAGTGTATTGCAGTGACCCTGACTGTTTTGTGGACATTGGAGTCTGAAAACAATCCCTGCAAAAACCAGTTTTCCACAAAACATGGTTCTTGAGCTTCTGTGAAGAGAACATCTTAATCTGGCAGTTTTCCAGTTGTTAAACTCTCCCTATTTCTTAAAAACATAAACACTCACAGAAGTCTGGTTGGCTTACTACAGAAGGTGGGGTGTCAGAGAGCTGGTAAGTTTGCAGGTTCTAGTGTTTGCTCCTCCATATCCTTTGAATACTTTAGGTTGATACTGTCAGTCTTTGTGGACCATTGTTTCCATCCTTTGTGAAAACGACACAATTCATTTCTGCAGGTCTCACTGGCTAGCATGTAGATGATGGGGTCTGCTATGCTGTGGAAAGTGCATAGACATAGGAAAACCACCGAAGAGGTATACATCTTGGCTTCCAAAGCACACACTTTTTCTTTTTCTGCTTTATAATAGGAAAAGGCTGCAGCTTTAACAAGAAGTACAAAATGATAGGGAGCAAAACAAACCAGGAAAGTGGTGACTATAGAAATAGCCAAGTACTTCACCTTGGCCTTCTGGCGTGCATTCAAGCTTGTGCTAGTTTTGATGCTCCTGAAGATCTTGTAGTTTGTGAAAATGATGATGGAGAGAGGGATGGCAAACCCTACTACAAAGCGAGAGTAATAATAACTAGCTATCTTCCTATCTTCTGTAAAGGTCTCAAAACAAGTTTTATTTTCTTTCATTTCAAAAACTGGATAGTGAACTAGTCCCACAATAAAAAAGATTGCTATTGAAATGACCACAGCTATTTTTAGATGTCTGTACCCTCTGGATTCCAAGGCATATGTCACAGCAATGAAACGATCACAAGAAATGCAACACAAAAATAAAATGCTGACATAGATGTTACAGAAAAATACAAATGCAATTGTCTTACAAGTCTGAAAACCCATTGTCCATTCATGACCATCCCTGATGTAAACAATCCAGAAGGGTAAAGTTGCTACATAGAGTAATTCACAGATGGCCAAGAAGAAGAGGTATATGGCCAACACATTCCCCTCTAGCACCTGCAGGAAGGAGAACCAGGCAGTGAAACAATTCATGGGAAGGCCCAACATGCAGACACTGCTGTACATCACAGTAAGGAATATTCTGCTCTCTTCATAAGACACGTTGCAGAAGCTCTGGGAGGAGTTGGATGAGGCCATGGAGGGTGGCAGGAATCTCAGATCAGTGACCTTTCTGCTGAACAAAGCAAAAATGAAAATCCATGAAAATTTCTGGGAAACAATTTATATGGTTATGGTAAGGTCAGCTTTACAAACTCTTGAAAGTTCAAGGTGACTGATGAACCAGTAACTGAGGTTCAGGGAGGAGGAATGATTTGCTACACAGATAATCAATGGAAAATGGTATTTTAACCTCCCTTCTCTGACTCTAAATCCAGGATTCTTTTTACTCTATAAACTATATATACAAAATAAGTATTCATATAGTGTCGACTATATGCCAAGCATTGTACTAAGTGCTTTACAAATACTATCTTATCTGATTCTCACAACAACCGTATGAGGTAGGTGTTATTATTATCTCCATTTTACAGTTGAGGAAACTGAGACAGGCAGAGGTTAAATGACTTGCCCAGGGTCACACAGTTAGTATCTGAGGCTGGATTTGAACTCAGGTCTTCCTGACTAGACTCAGTGTTGTATGCATTTTAATTTACATAAATCTTGTATATGAAGGGAGAAAAGGAGGGATGGAGGAATGGAAAGGAGAGAAGGAGAGGGGAGGAGAGGGGAGAGAGAGAGAGAGAGAGAGAGAGAGAGAGAGAGAGAGAGAGAGAGAGAGAGGTGGTGAGAAGTCTAGTCATTTCCTCTTTCTCCTTCCCCTCTCCACTCCTTAAGTCACTATTTCCTCTGTCTTGCCCTTTGGGTGTGGTTTTCTTTCTAGTCATCCCACACCTCCAACGCAGTCCCAGTTTTCTCACAGCCTTCCCCCAACCAAAACTGTTGAGTAACTTGCATGAATCAAGAATTTTCTCTTATTGGGTCTACCCCCCAATACCAGAGAATACTCACCACACCAAATGAAAGAACCTATTTATCTCTAGTAAACTGATTTTATAGTTACCCCCCCCCAAAAAAAAACCACAACCCACCTACTCCTCTCTCTCCCTGAAGTGTTCCCCTTTCTATTGTCTTTCCCCATTGTACTGGAATAATGATACAAGGACCTATAGGTCCTTTCTCTGCTCTGCTGCTGACTCTATGACTTTTCACCATATGCCTAAACTGCCTTCTAACCCTGGAACATCCCTCTGCCCTTGTAGCCTCCTTCTTCCCCTTCTTGATGTCCCCTTCTTTCCTTCTGATTCTGCTTCTGACTCCGAAGAATTTATCACCATGCTCCTAAATGGGTAAGGAGCTATTATCAAACTCTTCTTCAACTCCTACTTTTTAGCTCCCTTTTATGTGTTATCTTCCTTCATTAGGATGTAAATGTCCTGTGATGAGGGTTTTCTTTTTCTTTCTTTTTGTTTTTGGCTTGTATTTGCATCCTTAGTCCTTAGTACTCTGCATGGCACTGGTAAGTGCTTAATAAATGCTTGGTGACTTATTCAGTAATGCAGTGGTCAATCACATTTTGTTTTAAAGAAAGTGACTTTTAAAATGACAGCAAAACAGAAGAGAAAGTAAAAAAGCAAACCTTTTCCAGGAGGAAAGAGGCAAGATAGGAAAGGGGGAAAGTGAAGCATTACCAACCTTTTTTCTGCCTCCCTATGTGAGCTTTGATAGGCAGATTTTGCTCAAACATGCCTCATGCTGCTGCTCAGCCTTACTGCTATTATTCTTCTCCTGCTTCTATGGCAATTGTTTTCTAAAACTTCTGCTCTTCCAAACTCTTACTGTAAAGTCCAGGCATCTCTGGCTATGTCTTATGAACCCATGGTTAATACCCTAAGTGTTGAGGGGATCACTAGGGATTTCCACCTTGATCAGCAGGTGTCCTTTTGCAGTATCTGTATTTCTTTGGCAATCTAAGAGGACACTATAGGTATGTAGCAGGTTGGAGGACAAGCCTCTATGTGTAGTAAATTTGTTGGAGTTGACTACACTTACTTGTAAGATTTTCCCTCTGCTTGTCACTAGACTTGTTGCTATGTATTTAATTTTATTATCTCAAACTCTATGGCAATCTGAGAGTACAAAAGCATATTTTCTTTCTAATTAATACATTTTGCTATATCCCCCATCTCCAGTTAATTAAGTAATGGTTATTTAATGAACTAGAGAAAATTTTATTCCCAATAATAAATTCTCTTTTATCCAATCTCTTTTTTTTCACTTAGCTTCTCTTTGCTTACTTTCATCACCTCTTCACAAGTTTATTGCAGCATCCTCTTATAATTTCATCATGTTTCTCACCACTCCAGTCCATCCTACATTCTACCAAGGTAATTTTTCTTTAGTGCAGATCTGACTATCTCCCCTACTAAATTGACTCTAGTTTAAAGTCCTATACAACAACCCCAACCTGTCTTTCCAACTTCATTTGACATCACTCCCCTCCTGTACTATATGATCTAGCTAGATTGGCCATTTTCAATATTTTCTCTGACAACCTCCTATGTCTACAAAAATCCCTTCTTACCACCACCTCATACATTTTATTTTTCCTTAATATGTAGTTCAAACACCATCTTCTGCATGAAGCCTTTCTTGATCCATGAAATTTCTAATGCTTCTGTCTCAAGTATTTAATAATTTTTATTTATTCATATTTTTATTCATATTTGTTTTCTCTTTCTCACTCTCTCCATATCTATATGCATACATACATACATACACTTGTCTCCTTAAGATGCAAGCTCACTGCAAGTATGAATTGTTTCATTCTTTGTACTCATTTTATTAGCACAGTGGCATGTAACAGGTGATTAATAAATACTGGCTAATTGATTTTTAGATATATATTTCTATACATGTTGAAATTTCCAAATGTGTCATTCTTTAACCAATGAAATCTAATAAACACAAAGGCATGTATAAATATAAATATATATTTGCAACATTTTGCCAAATGAAAATTCAGAGCCAGTTACCTCAAACCTTTAGTATAACAATAGATGACTCCTCTTCACTTGTCTGAAAACAACTCTGAGCTAATTAGCTTATTCTTGATACTGATTAAAATAGTTAAGAAACTTCCTTATGTTTATCCTCAAGAGTTAGATATATCTCAGTAAATAAGATATAATTAGTCTTTTTTCTTTGTTCTTGCTTTAGTAATCACAAGAAAAAAGTAATTCCAAAATACACTGTACTTGCTAGCTCCTCACAGACTCTATAGAATTCTCTCTATGGTGGTTTTTTTTTTTAAATAAAATAATCCTTAGCAGGCCTTATGTAAAAGTTTCTTCATTTATTTTTTCTCCACAGATTCCTTATAGATCACAGATAAGCACATATAATTTCCCTGACACCATAGGGATATGTACTTTATAGCAAGACATTTTTTAAATTGACATCCAATTGCTGGCACATACTCTTTTTCTCAATATATTCCATTTCACTCTTAAAGATACAGCAGCATTATTTATAGTCTTTGAGGGAGGGTCAAATAAAATAAATAAGACGTAAGAAATTAAAACATTAGTACCATATATTCCAGAGTTCAGCATATCATTAACAATGATACTGAGGAGAAATAAATGTTCAAAATATATTAGTGTAATCACTGGTTAGATGATATTGGGGAAATACTAACAGGTGAATGATAGGGAGATGGTAACATGACTAATATTGGGGTGGATATACTGGATGAAGGTTTGTGAATTATAATATTACAAAGATATTCCTAATCTCTTGGCGTTACCCTTAGAGCCCTGAGCAGACCAGTAGCCTTGCTCTGGGCACCTAACCAGTTGATCAGAGGGTGTCCTTGGGAGATCAAGTATAGAGTTTAAATAGATTACATATGTTACGATATGTTTACTATATCTTTTGTTGAGCTCATTGTTGCATTAATGAATTCATCTATGACCTGGTGATTCTTACTGATGCCCCTCCTATTTACATAATCTACATTCCAGCCAAATTGTATTATGTCAGTCCTCTGATCTTACTCTGTTCTCTC
>NW_027185735.1:14095679-14100305 GCF_028583685.1 Petaurus breviceps papuanus | reverse complement strand
GTATCAGCCTTAATTGTGTAAGATTGCAAACTCCTTAAGTTTCTGAGCCCATTAGTTTCTATTTCTGCATTCCCAGCATGGATCACAGGGCCTTGAACATAACTTCTTGTGCTGTTGACCATTCCTTCTCTTTATTTCATCTTCAGACTTTTCTTATCGGGGTGGCTAGGTGGCGCAGTGAGTAAAGCACAGGCCCCCCCACCCTGAGCCAGGAGGACCTGAGTTCCGTTCAGGCCTCAGACACTTAACACACACACACACACACACAGACACACAGACACACAGACACACACACACACACACACACACACACCCTCCGTAACCTTGGGCAAGTTACTTAACCCCAATTGCCCTCCAAAAGGCAAAAAAAACCCAACCAAACTTTTCTTATCTACTGGTTCCTTTCCTGGAGTCTATGAAAATGCTCTCCTCCTTTGTTCTTTAAAACAAAACAATACAAAAAAACTCATCATTTGTACCAATTAAACTTACCAATATTTGACTTATATCTCCTCTTCCTTTCACTACCAAACTCTCAGAAAGGTCCATCTACACTCAATGCATACCTCACCTACCTCATTTTCCCACTAACTCCTCCTTCCCTTGAAAGCTGGTTTGCAATTCCACCCCTAGATTGAAACTGGTCTCTCCAAAGTTATCACTGATCTCAATTGCTAAACTAAATGACCCTTTCTACATTCAATTGCTGACCAACTAGCTCTTGGAATGGCAACACCCTTTATGTACCAGTCCTACTTCCAGTCCAGCTCTCATAGCTACCATCCAGGAAAGCAACTTCTGTGGAGAAAGGAACAGTCACCCTACCAGCTGCCAGCCAAATGCCTCTTATGGGCAGGCTAGTCAGATTAAATGACACTTCAGACCTCTATGAGGGAGAATCTGGGGGCAGCATACACCAGACAAGTCAATCTACCGCCGCTACCTTGATCACTACCCGTGTTTCCCCGATAATAAGACCTATCCCGAAAATAAGCCCTCCCCTTCCTGTGTAAGATTCCTCTAAAATAAGCCCTCCCCTGAAAATAAGCCCTATTGAGATTGCTACTGTAGTGAAGGTGATCCCCTGCGCTACACGCTACATTACGGTACCCTCTGTATGCACCGTCCCTCCCCCCCCCCCTGTGAAATGCATGCAGCGCTCCGAGCTACATCCAATCAGAGCTGCAGCAGTGAGTGTGTCATCCTGTTCTTCCCCAGTGATTTGCTTATTGAATAAAGGTACATTTTTTTGGTTCACATTTACCTGTTTATTAAAATTGCTGTCAATGTTCATTAAAATAAGCCCTCCCCTGAAAATAAGCCCTCTGGTGTTTTTCTGTCCAAAAAAATAATAAGACAGTGTCTTATTATTGGGGAAACACGGTATTTCCACTCAGATTCTGATGGAGACTGCCACTGAAACCAAGAGCCTTTCGAATTGCAGAGCTTCTAGCTCAGAACCACAGCAATTATCCTAGAAAGTAGTCCCCTGTGGAGATGCAGCCTGGCAACTCCCCCCGGCAGATACTGCAGCCACAGCTACTGAAGACCCAGAAAAGAAAGTTCTTTTCGATTCGATATCAGAAACTGAGATGATTTTATTAGTGGAAATGTCATCAGAGAAGAGGCATGTGCTTTGCCATTGCCTCCTAAACGACAATGGACTTTTCCATCTGACTTGTAGCTGAAGCCTTCCACATGTGTTGTTTCCCCTGTTAGAATGTGAGTTCCTTGAGAGCAGGAATTGCCTTACTTTTCTATATGTTTTACCAGTACTTAAAGAAAAGGATAAAAAGAAGATAATCAAAAAAGGAAAGAGGATCATCAAAATATTTAAAAAATTCATAAGCAAAGTTCAGAAGGAAATAGACAAGTAGGATAGCTTTGAAAATAATGTGTTGAATATACAAAGAACCAAGCTAGCCATAATAGAGATTATTGACTTCATATACAGTCCTCTTTATTCTACTTTGTATGTGGAAATCCTTTATTTTTGGCGTTTGTTAAATGTAAAACTAAAAATTAACCTCTAGATAAGGTGACCAACAGGCTCTTCTGGAGGATCTAGAATTACTTCTTTCTAAGAGGAAGCATCTGTAAATGAAAAGCCTTCATTTTCCTTTCTTAAAAATGTCAATCAAACAGGATTATCTTCTGCTACCCTCCACTCCTCACAATAGCTCAGAAATATCTTCTCTCTCTTCTTTCTTTAGTCTTATTTCCTCACGCTCATGTTTTATCCCTAAGATCACAGAATTTGTCTTCTTATCTCTAAATCTAATGCTTTCTTGGCCCTCCCCAGTCTTTGCTTTTTTGTTTCCCAAAGCCAGATTCAGCTCCTACCTGTTACCTTTGCTCCTCTTCCTGTTAAAACATCCAACAGCAGTGCTCCCATGAGAGGTCTGTTGAAGGAGTTTGAAAAACAAGTCCAAGGGCCATCTGAGGGTGAGCAGGAACAGATGTATCAAGACCATCCACACAATGCCAGTTTCTTCAAAGATGCTCAAGCATATAGAACACCAAGCCAGTAATGTTAGGGCAGGATTCTTCTCCAGAAATGCCAAGAAAAGTGACTTGTCTGGGATTAAGGCCTGAAGGAGAACACATGCTCAATCTTTCTCAACTCAGCTCATTCTCCAGCACAAGAGAGGTTTTTAGGAAGTAATGTGGTTCTCAAGTGGGTGTGTTTAAACTCTTCACATTTTGTAAATGGTTTCCTGTAAAACCCTAGCTCTTTACCAGCCTAAACACATGTGAAAGCTCTACTGGCAATCCAAATAGTATTAATAGTTTATATTTCTGTACTTTAATATTGATAATGTTATGAAATACATAACAAATGAGTGTTAGTGCTCCCATTTTACAGATGAGGAAATTAAAGCTCCTAGATATGAAGTGACTTGGCCAGGGTTACTTGCCTTTACTTTTGAATGTCAGGGACCTAAACTGAATTATCTCATGAACATTTCAAGGGTGGTGATAGAAGAGAATCAGCTGCAAGGTGTATGAAGTGGTGGAAAGACTTAAAAGACTTGAATTTGAATTTTAACCACTTTCTAGTTGTGTGATTCTGTGCAAATCATTCCACGTTTTTAGCCCTCAGTTTCCCCATCTATAAAATCACAGGATTAGCAGAGATTCCCATATTTATCTGGCTTAATGCCCCCTTAAAAAATTAGTGCCCCCTTTGAAATCTACTTTTCTTTAACCCTTTAACAGTTTAAAAAAAATTGTGCCATTTAAAAATATATAAATTTTTTTAAAAGATGCATCTTAAATTCAACAACTTATTGTAAATTTGTAGGTTTATTTTCTTGCATTGAGATTTTGATGACACAATATTGTGTCATGTATACTATTGAATTGTAAACCAGTTGTTAAGTGCACATTCTCCTATTGATGCATTCAGGATGTGCCAACATACTCACCTGCCAACTTGCTTGTTAAGACTTGCCTGTGAACTTGAACTTGATCGCTGCTTTGGTTATAACTTGCATTTTGTATGTTTATTTGGAAAAAAATGTAATCACTATGATTTTGAAGCTGTTACACAACAGACGAAGCATGTGTGAATGGCTTTTCAAAATTTTCTTCTCTTCTTTCCTCATGTTTCCACCACCCCCTTATTTTTTATTCAACACTCCGTAATTGCACCTGAGGCTACTGTCATCCCCCTGGATCATTCCAGTGCCTCCTGGCGTACTATATCACCCACTTGGGATCTCTAAGGCCCTTTCCACCTTTTACAGATAAGGTTTTATGTTCTAAAATCCTTTCCAGTTTCTGTTCAGATCTGTTCTTTTTATCATTCCTGATGAATGCTTGAAAATGATACTTTAGAATTTTCTCTTCCTATGAACAGGGTTCATTCCCCCTATAAAATTAGATTCAAATTTGTAAGGAAAGTTATTCTTGGATTTAAGTCATTATTTTTTTTTTTTGCCCTTTAGAATATTGTATGGAAAGATCTCTTGTTTTTAGTAGCTGCTGCTCCTTACCTACCCTACTGTAGTTCTTTGGTACATGAACTCATTCTTTCTGGATGGTTGGAGAATTTTTTCTTTGATTTGGAAATTCTGGATTTTGGATGTGAATTCCTTATTGTTTTCAGTTTCAGTTCCCTTTCAGGAAGTGATTTCTAGATTCTTTCTATTTTCATTTGCTTTCTGCTTCTAATAGGTAGTTTTAATTTATGATTTATTGAAATACAGCATCCAGGATTGTTTTGGTCATGGTTCTCAGAGAATCTTATAATAATAATTCTTAAATTAAATAATAAAAATTCTTAAATTATCTCCCTTAAAACTATTTTCCAGATCAGTTGCTTTTGCAGTAGGTAGTAGACACTTTCCTCTATTTTGTCAATCTTTTGACTTTTGTTGTTGGTTTGTTTGTTTTTTTATATATTTGTTGTCATCTCCTGGAGTCATAGAGTTCTGTTTGCTACTTTCTGTTTTTTAGAAAGTTCACTATTTGGGTAAGATTTTCTACATTCTACCCTAAGCTATTTATATTCCTTTCAATTTTTTCTTCCAAAACTTTAGTTTTATTCTTTATTTCTTTTGGACATTCTTGTATTTCTCTCTCTCTCTCTCTCTCTCTCTCTCTCTCTCTCTCTCTCTCTCT
>NW_027185735.1:14011366-14095669 GCF_028583685.1 Petaurus breviceps papuanus | reverse complement strand
TCTCTCTCTCTCTCTCTCTCTCTCTCTCTCTCTCTCTCTCTCTCTCTCTCTCTCCCAGGATCTGTTTATAGTTATTGGGTTGTTATTCTCATCTTCTGTTTTTACCTCTTGTGCTTCTCTTAATTTTTTTTTGGTCTTTTTGGAGGGGGGAAGATAAGGCAATTGGGGTTAAGTGACTTGCTCAAGGTCACACTGCTAGTAAGTGTTAAGTATCTGAGGCCAGATTTGAATTCAGGTCCTCCTGACTCCAGGGCTGGTGCTCTATTCACTGCACCAACTAGATGCCTCTTGTGCTTCTCTTAAACAATACTATTTCTTGTATTCAATGTTTCCTCTGTTTATTCATTTCTTCAACTTCCTTTCTTGGATTGGGAATTTTTGCTTGGACCCTCTGGCAGTCTGGAATGGATTGAGTAGCCTTTGTTTGTTCCTGTCCCCTTTGCAATCTGGATGATGTTGCTGATCTGGATGGAGTGGCTGTTTTTAACATATACCTTCTTCAATTCCTGGCTCCTTTTCCCACCTCTTCCTCTCCCCAATAATTCCTGGTAGTCCATTGGTCTTGGCCAATTTCTGCCTTCTTCTCCTTCTACAATCCTCACTAAAGACTTGGTTCTATCGCCTGTGCTGTGATGGTACCTAGTGGGATATTGGAGATCATGCTTATCTTGGACTTCTTGTATAGCACCCCAGGCACTGGTACCCAGGTTTGAGTTGATCTATTCTACTGTTGAAGCTCTTAGTACCATGAGAGCAGGCTCTGTCTCCCTAGAAAGTAACCTTTGGAAACTGATTCTGTCACCCCCTGTTCTGTTCTGCCAGTCCTGGACCAGGGTCTGACTTTAGGTCCTTGATTTCTGGAACTATATCCCTGTTCAAAATGTTGGTTGTCTTCAGGTCTGTTTACAGGAGTTTGTACTGGATCCCTGGCCTAGTCCCTCCCTTTGCTTCTAATAGTTCCTGGCTATCTTTTTATATAGTTATGGACCAGATAGAGTACCCTACTTCTATTTCTCTTCAGTTTTCTTAATCACTGGTCTTTCTGGGGTCTTTTCCAGATATTTCCTAGTACTCATGTGAGAGAGATAGGCTTCTCTCTTACCTTTCACCTTTTGGAAGTCCCTACAATGAATCTATCTTTAGCCTAAACTCTGAAGGTTTTTTTTTAAAGAAAAATTATGTATTTTGTCATAAATTTCCCATAGTAGAAAATATATAACATTTTATTCATTTCCCATAATAACTACCAGGGAGAATTGCTCATTACATTTAAATGTCTACTCTCTAAAAATTAATACTTGATGGTCAATGTCATGTCCAATATTTATTGATAATGAAAAAGTGTTTGAATTTACTACTTTTTATGAGTAAAACCTGAGTTGACTTCATCTTTATGTAGTTAATCTCCTACCATATTTTCCCCATATAATAAATAAGTAGAGCTTTAAGACCAGTGTGATGGCTCTGAATATGTTTGAGAAGCTGCCATACTGAAGGTTTGAATTCTGTTTCCCAATAAAGTTTGTTATAACCTTTTAAGTTTCTGTCAAAATTATATTCCAATGTGTGATAGTAATGGCAATTAAAGATTCCCCTGTATTGGCTTGGTTTTCGAACTGATTGTGTTAAAACCCAGAGCTTGTTAATCCCACCTGTGGGATGGACTTGTTGATGTGAAAAGAAAGTCCTGAACTGGGAGAAGCTGGTGACATAGATTTGGAGAGACAAGAGAGAGGCAGAAGAACTTTTTGGAAGCAGCACCTCGTGGAGGCAGAGAGAGACTGAGAGAATTGTTGGGGGCCACTTTGAATTGCCCTGGACTTTTGAGACCTGTCCCCTGAGCTGCCAAGGACTGAGGAGACATGGCTGTTTTGCTGGTACTTTGTCTGTCTGTTTTGATGTTGTTTTGCCAGATTTGTCCACTGGTGAATTACAGTCCTGTTATTGAAGAAGTCCTGGAACCTGGCTGTTGGCTAAGAGCTCCTGAGACTGTCCTGCAGACAGAGAGTGAATACTGTCCACTGGTGAAGGACAGTGCTGTTGTTGCAGGGGTCTGGGAACCTTTCTGTTGGTTCAGAAACCCTGAAGAAGGATTTTTTTGTTGTATGTTTACAGAAATCCTGGGAGAGGGTTTTGCTAACGTTTTCAGGGGTTCTAGGACTGTTCTGCAGACAGAGGATGAATTAATGAAGAGACTGGCAATGTATCTTGTGGCCTTCCTAAGCCTTGTCTCCCCAGGAACTAAGATTGCTGAGAACTTGCCTCATGTCAAGATGAAGAAAAGACCTCCATTTGGGTATTAAGTGCTGTGCTTAAACTTGATGTAACTCTGGGGTAGATTCAATTGTGATCCAGGGGTGGGAAACTTTTGACCTTTTTGTGTTCTATGGTTGAACAAATGAATGTACTTTACTTATGGTTGGAAACTAATCTCCATTTGAGAAGAGGGGCTTTGTGATGGACTAAATGAAGGTACAGCCTAGGGGTGGAGTAGTATTTAGAACAGGGACTTTGTAATTGATTGAATGAATGGAAGGTCCTGGGGTGGGGTAGTACTTGGATATTATTTAATCACACTTAGTAAATGCTGTATTTTGAATGATATCATTTTGATCTTCTCTGTTCTTGGTTTGTCACTGAGTAAAATGGAGAGCACCTATGCTGGTATTCTGAACCTTGGGAAGTTTCCTTGGCATTACATTACACAATGCTAGTTCCTTATCTAAAAATTATGACAATAAGACCAAGTACACTTGTGTCCTCCTCATCAAAATATGATGAAGGATTTGTGACATTTTCATTATAATTCCATAATGTTTTATAAACTGAGAAGGATTGCTGGCAGTCAGTCTGTAGGTCCAAAATCTCTTAAACAGCCCACTAACTTCTGAATTCTTCACTTTATTTTAGCCAGTGAGTGTTCTAAATAGGAAGGTAGCAAGCCAGTAAAAACTTTGGTAATCAGGGACCTGAAGCCAGCTCCTAGCTCTAGTCTATCAGAATAGGAGTAGAGGAGCCCAAACTGTCTCCCATAGGTCCTACTTGTCTCTACCACTAGTGAGATTTAGAAGGACCTCATGAGCAGAGAAGCTTCTAATACCTCAAAAAAAATTATATCCTGTTTTCAGTTCTGTATTTACCCACAGCATGGTTCATGTAGAAAAGTACTGGGGAGGTGGACGAGTAGGCCACAAACCCAGGACTGGAGCAGGACTGGAACTCAAAAAGCTAATTAAAATATGTAGAAGAGGCTTCAGAGTGAGAGAGGTGATGCTTTTGTTCTCTCTTGTCTCTGTTACATCAGATCTATAGTGTTGTGTTCAGCTCTGAGTGACATATTCTAGTAATAATGCTGACAAACTGGTTGTGCAAAAGAGGTGAACCAGCATAGTGAGGTAACTGGAGGATGTGCTGTACAAGGATCCATGAAAAGAAGTGAGGATACTTAATATGAATAGAAATCTTAGGGAAGATATGGGTGCTATCTTCAATTATCTGAAAGGCTGTCCTTGAAGAAGAGGATACTGACTTATTCTATGTGCTTCCAGAGGGCCAGTTTCTTGGCCAGGAGAGAATGTTACAGAGGTGTCCAAAAACAGAAGGGGCTACCTTGGAGTTCTCCATTACTGGTCCAAACAGAAGCTAGATGGTGAACCAAGTAGGGACAATGGTTTATAGTGGGCAAGATGGAGGATTAGAGATGCCTTCCAAATACTAAATGCTTTGATTCTATGATACTATGTAGAAAAACACACTTTAAGGGTTTTTCACCATAAAGCTAACTATTTAAGATGTGTAGAAGACAGTAGAAGAGTAGTCAAGTCATAATTGACCCAGGTCTTATTATCTAATGTGTGGTCTTCTGTATTCTTTTCTTAAAGACTTGGAGTTGAAAGGGAACTTGGAAGGCACCTGATCTGACTCTTCCCTGAAGCATAAGAATCCATATCTACAATATTCCTGACAATTTGTTGTCCAGTTTTGACTTAAACATTGTAGCAGCAAGCACCCTAGCATACCCAGGATGGCTGCTAGCACAGGAAAGCAACTCAAAAAGGGGTTAACAATCTTACTTTAATCAAACATATGTCATTTACCTAGTTCAGAGGGAAAAGTCAGCACCCTGAACTTCAGAGAATACAAACAGAAGTTACCAGCAGACAAAAAATACAGACAGAGAAACAGACCAGCAGACAGGGCTTCCAACTGTCTGACCATAACATCTATACCTAGTCAGTTACCAGAAAGAGAAGCACCAGCATCTGGGTTTTCAAAGCCAGGGAACTCAACAGATGCCCAGAGTCTCATCTGGTCAAATCACATAATTCTTCCCATAAGCAAGCCCCAAAGCAAAACCTCACATCAGGGTACATAGAGCCTTCTCAGGGTTGGAGAACATCACAACCCTCTTGACCCACTGCCCAGTCACAAAGTAACAAGATGTGGATGTTCCTGAAAAACAAGCCTCTCACCACAGGTTCCATGTGACCACATTCAGCCTATTAGGGGGCAGAGTATATTTTCAAATTAGAGGTCCTCAAATTCACTTAAGCCTATCAAGGGGGAGGGAAGATCTTCAAATTCCCATGACCATTACAAACACCTCCAGGAGGAAGGAGTGTTCTACCACTGTAGACTTCTCTTTCCCTTCCTTTTCTCTTTCTTTTCCTATCTCTTCCCTTTTTTTCTTCCCTTTTCTCTTCCCCTTTTCTTCCTTTTCCCCTTCCCTCCTCTCTTTTCTCCCTCTATACTACTTCTTTTGGTGATCTCATTAGCTTTCATGGATTTAATTATCTATGCTGATGGTTCTCAAATCTACCTATCCTGCCCTAACCTCTCTGCTGACCTCCAGTATCTTATCTCCAATTGCCTTTCATATACTTCAAATTAGATGACCTGTAGACAACTTAAATCCAAGTCCAGACTTGAACCGTTATATTCATTTCTAAACTCTCTTCCCCTCCAATCTTCCTTACTATTGTAGAAGACAGTACTATCCTTCCAGCTCCCAGGCTTGAAACTGAAATGTCATTCTCAACTTCTTACTATCTCTCATTCCCTCACTCCCTATATCCAGTCTGTTGCCAAAGCCTGCCAGTTTTACTTTGCAGCATCCCTCAAATATATCCTGTTCTCTCCTCTGATGTTGCCACCATTTTGTTGTAGGCCCTCATCTCACACCTGGACTACTGAAGTATCCTGCTTGTGGATTTGCCTGCCTTAAGTCTCTTCCCACTCCAATCCATCCTTCATTCAGCCACTGAGGTGATTTTCCTAATGCATCAGTCACATTTTGTTCCACTCATCCACCCCCACCCCCAAATAGACTCCAGTGTCTCCCTATAAAATGTATTAAACCACACGTGTTTAAAGACCTTCATGACCTATTTCCCTTCCCTCTGCTCTTCACCACTTTCCAGTCTTCTTCCATCTTATTGCACTTTTTGTTCTCTGAACAAGACACTCTTAACTCTGGCCATTTTCTCTGGCTGTCCCCCATGCCTAGAATCTTCTCCCTCCTCATCTTTTCCTCCTGGCTTTCTTGGCTTCTTTTAAGACCCAACTAAATCCCATTTTTGATAGGCAAATTTTTCCAAACTCATCTTAATTCTAGTGCCTTTCCTCTTTTAATTATTTTCTATTTATCTTGTCCATAGCTTTTAAATACATATTTGTTTGCTTATTTTCTTCCCTATTAGATTTTGAACTTCTTGAGGGCAGAAACTTTTGCCTATTTTTGTAAGCCCAGTACTTAGCACAGTGCCTGGCACATAGTAGGCAATTAATAAATGCCTACTGATTGATTGACTAAATGGATTGGTATCAGAGTTTCCTACCACTTGCTAATTATATAATATTGAAAAATAGGGCAAAATAAGGAAAGCAGACCATCTTTACATCTTTGAGTATGGTGAGTTTGTGAGTTGTTATAAGACTTTGATGTTAGGTTTAAAGGATTTTATTCCTAACCCTAGAATACCTCAGGGACAGCTAAATGGTGTAGTGGACAGGGCTCTGGGCAGGGGGTCAGAAAGACCTGAGTTCAAATCCAGATTTAGATACTTACTTGCTGCATGACCCTGAGAAGTCACTTAACCCGTTTACCTCCATTTCCTCATCTCTAAAATGAGCTGGAGAAGGAAATAGCAAACCACTTTGGTAGCTTTGGGAGGAAAACCCCAAATAGGGTCATAAAGAGTCAAACACGAATGAAAGGACTGAATAATATCTCAACTTCAGGCTGTTAAGGAGAGAAATACTTTTGAAACTTGCTGAGGAAATAACTTCACCAAAGACCCCAGACAATGAAAACTGCTCAATCTTGGATCCACAGACCCAGGTTTAAAAGGCTTTTGTTAATAATCTATCTAGGTTAGCTATAACTGCCACCTTTCTGGTTTTGAGTTATCATGCATACAATTTCTGTGTAAAATCTCAGAATGTTATTTTAATAATTTATACTTGTTATTTTTTTGCGTCAGAATGTCTTAAAAAAATAAAAATATGTTAAAACTTTTAGAAAGATATGTGTAATGAACACAAAGGCACTCATGTTTTCAATGACTTTGGCATTATGACTAACTTGAGAATCAACTTTACGCTGCTCTGTTTTACAAATATTGAAATTTGCTGTTTGAAGGAGAACTATAAGGGACTGTAATTTTTATTTCCTCTGAGTTTAGGTTCAGGTAAAACTGTTTAAACATTTAAGTCAGTAGTCCACTGTTGAAAGGAAAATGCCAAGACCTTCTCACAAGAGAATGTTAACTGTGTACCTTCAAATGTTACAGTCAGCTAGGTGCTGTCTATCAGGTTTCTGATGTGGTTGAGGGGATCATTTTTTTTTTTTTTACAAAGGTGGGATCCTTCTGAATCAGTTTCCCATTGTGTTGTTTCCCCCTCTATGTAGGAAAGTTTCTCATTTATTAAGTCACGAATTATAGGAGACCTCTTAAAGATATGAAACCCTGATGAATAAATTGGCTGGTTTTTTTGTGTGCTTTTTTTTGGAGGGGGGAAGGCAGGGCAACTGGGGTTAAGTGACTTGTCCAAGGTCAAATGACTACTAAATGTTAAGGGTCTGAGACAGGATTTGAACTCAGGTCCTCCTGACTTCAGGGCCAGTGCTCTATTCACTTTATTACCTACCCTCCCCTATAAATTAGTTGTTTTAAAAAGTATTTATGACATTTACCTGAAATTTAACATAGCTGAGTTAGTTTTATCCTGTTATACCTATAATAGTTCTGATTGTTGCAACCATGTACCACATCCTTCCATTCACAGGAAATTTCTCTATGTTGGAAGAATTGGAAATGTTTTCTATAACTCTGTTACTATTATTAGACATTCTTGAGGTTACTATTGTGGGGATGCAGGCATAGAATACCCTGCTACTATGGTGAATTTGTAGGTGTTATTTTGAGGAACCCCTTCCTCACCCCAGAAAGTAAAAACTATTAGCAACCTCTGTTCAAGTGAGTGTACAGGAACCATGAAGTAGGACAGTGTGTCTGGATTATATGAGAAAATTGGAAAAGATAGGAAGGGCTTGTTGTTAAAGGCTTTGATTTGTTTTAATAATTGTTTGTACGTTCCCAGCATGGATTGAGACCTTCCAAGAAGAGCTACTGCTAGAGTACTTGCAAAGAAACTTTTAATTCATGTTTTTTCTAGTTTGAGGGTTCCCTCAGATAATAGCAATTGACAGAGATCAATTTATAGGTTAGATAATCCCGGCTGCAGCATTCCTCAGGTTCTAAACCTCCTTCCTACTATCTATCAGGTGACCCTTCCCATCCAGCTAGCTGACATTGCTTGTCCAATTTGGGAAATGAAAAAGAGGAACAAAATCAATGCCACCTTGCAACAGTGAAGAACTTTGACAGTTAAAGAGTGATGGCATTCACTCTCTCACAAAACCACAAGGTTATGAAGCAAACTATTTTACAAAATAAACAGAAACCACAGGATGTTACAATATCCTGGATATTTTTCCTTCATTTGCTTCACAAATTTCCCCTTTACAGATACCCACCCCTTCTTTTCATCCTCACTGCCAACCCCAAATGAATAAATGTATGTAGCTGTGCTATGTATGATGGGAATATTGTTAAAACAAATCAGATTCTGTTCCAACTTATTTAACAAGTAAAATCTTCATTTGGTTCATGTGACTATTCTCATTTTTTTTTAACAGAGTATACAAGAAGAGTATATAAGCATGAAAGAATAGGTGGATGGAACAAGCATCAGAACTAGATAAAAGAAGGTCAAACATAACAACAAATATTTATACACATAGAGATTGGTGTAGAAGTGCATGAAATGAACTTCTATCCAAGGTGGTTGCCTGAATGGTAGACAGACTTTCCAACTCCTTATATACCTACTTTAACAAAACCCTGAAGTTTTCATTAGAACAAAATATGACCCAGAAATTCAATGAGAAACTACAGTAAGTGAACACTTTCCATCTTAGAATTGCACAGGTCAGCCAGAAGCCTGACGGAAAAAAGAAAGTGAACCATCAGCAAAGGCAGAGCCAGTAAAGGGTAGCTATCCTGCTGGGCTAGAGATTGGTCAGAGGTAGTTATAGCCAGCAAGGCTCTGTGTTCCATGACAAAAGAATGGATGGTTATTTGAAGAAAGCCCACAGAGTGCTCAGAAAGTCCTACTGTAATGATAAAGCCCACTGGTAGGGACCTTGGAAGCCCTGAGAGCAGCAGCAGGCAGAGATATAGCGGTGCTCAGAGTAGAACACCCTAGATCCAGGGGCTCCGAAATCCCTAAAACTCTGTCCTAAAATGCTAGAACAGGACCTGAGGATCTCGAACCCTGAAACTGATCAGGAGAAACTTAACCCTGGATGGTTGTGGGGGCACTTAGTAAACACTTAATAAATTGTTGCTGACTGACTGGTCTCTAAAAAGAAGGAGAAAGTAATTCAGTGAAAGCTGCAAGGGAAAAAGCGAATTTTCTACAGATACTACATTGAATATGTAAGATTCTTCCAAGAGACAAATAAATGAAATAAAAGCTTTGGTGGAAAAAATTGGAAGGAGAATAAGTAACTTGGAATAGAAAGTGGTAAACTTTACCCAAGCAACAGATCCCCCTGAAAAATGGAAGAGTCCAAACAAAAATCGATGACTCCATAAGACAGGAAGAAATACTAGAACAAAATACAAAATCTGAAAAATCAGAAGAGAATATATTTCATATAAAAAACAACTGGCTCAGAACCTGCTATTTCTCATAATTGGAATGTGTGAAAACAAAAGTATGTAAACATGGATGAATGGAATTGGCATCAAATGAACTGCATATAAGATGGAAATGACACAGAATCAAGTAAGCAGAAGAGCAATTTATACAAGGACAACAACATGGTTAAAAAGAAAAGAGCTTTGAAAAACTCAAGAAAAATGCAATATCCTTTAGAGGACTTGGAAATGAAGCATGTTACTCACCTTCTGAATGAAGTATAATGGACTCAAACTTTTGAACACAGCCACAGTGTGGATTTATTTTGCTTCATTCTAATTATTTGTCATAGTATTTTTCCCTCTTTTTTTCCACCTCTGAAGTAGGTGGAGGGGGTGGGGTAAGCAGTTGTGATACCAAAAAAGAAAAAGGAAAAAAAAGGAGAGGGTCATGGAAACATTGTAACAATCACACAGAGAAATACACAATGGATGTTCAGAAGGGAGCACAAACAAGCAGTTCAATTTTGAAAATGGTATGACTATAGTATATTTAGAAAAAGGAAGTATGGGAGACTCATGGTTTCATATTCAGTCCCCCTTTTCTGTTCTATTTTGTGTATGGAACTGCTCAATTTTTGATGTTTATTAAGTTCAGAATAAAAAATGTGTAAAAAATAAATATGTAGTGTATGATAAGACTTATAGTTACCCCCACTTTCCTCCTCACTTCCTCCCCACTGCCCTGACAACAAAGGTGACAAAACTGAGGCCTTACAGTGAATGGTGGCCTATATAAGGGATACAAGGTGAGAAAGCAATCTCAAGAAAATCTTGACCCTAGTCTGCTCAATCCTGTTTTGAGGATTCAATGGATGGGAAAAACCCAGAGGGCCCTAAGCACAGTCCAGATGACTATGAGAGCTACTGATGACACCTACTGATGTTCATTTCTCTGTGTTCTAAGGAGACCAAGAAACTTATTGGACCCTTCAGGTTTCTTGCTATGTATCTTCTTAACTCTCAATTACCAAGTGACTCACAAATCAGCTTCTTTCAAGTGGGGCTCGAAACAGGCTACAACCCTGGTATATCTAAAGCAGGCTGTCTAGCAGTCCCTGTAGAGAAACCACTGTTTTTGAAGGTCTCTGTCTATAAAGACTACAAGATGCATAAAATATCTGGGGATCAACCTTCCAAAGCACACAAATGATATATAGATTCAACTATAAAATGCTTCTGAAAGAAGTAAAAACAACTTAAATAGCTGAAGGAGTATTTAATGCTCATAGTAAGGCCATGCCAATATAATGAAAATGACAATACTAACAAAATCAATTTATACTTTTAATGCTATACAATCAGATTATCATATGGAGATGAGGGGTGATGTTTCTACCTAAACTAAGTGCTCCTTATTGAATATTCTATTTTGTTAAGGCTAAGTAAACCTCATTTTGTTAACTGTTTAATCAAATTACCAATGGGAGACTTTATAGAACTTGATAAAATAATAACAAAATTTATTTGGAAAAACAAAATATCTAGAACAGGGATGGGGAACCTGTGACCTCGAGCCCCTTTGACTGAATCCAGACTTCATAGAACAAAAGGGACTGAGGGGGAATAGGTATCACTTTTAGATATATGTATGATACAGCAGCCATCATCAAGACTGGTACAAGTTAAATAATGAAGACATAAAGCAATGGAACAGAATAGGAAAGGGAGATTCAGGAGCAACAGAACTCAATTATCCAGTGTTTGATGAAGTGCAAAACATAAATTACTTGTGGAAAAACTCCCTATTTTATAAAAACTGCTGAGAAAACTGGAAAGCAGTTTGGCAGACATTAGACCAACACATTTCACAATACATTCTAAATGAATATGTGACATTTATACTAAAGGTCATTCTATTAAAAAAAATTAGAAGAGAACATCATATGTCTCTCATAACAATGGGTAGGAGAAGTATTCTTAACCAAACAAGAGATAGAGGCAATTATGAAAGTTAAAATAATTAACTTTGATTGCTTGAAACTGAAAAACTTCTTCCAGATAACATTAATGTATCTAGGGTAAGAAGGGAAGTAGTTGAATGGGAAAATATCTTTTTTATCAAATTTTTCTGATACAGGTTTGATTTCTAAGCTATATAAACAATAAATATGTAAAAAGGTTAAAGTATATATACAAAGAGTTCTCAAAAATTCACAAACCACATTAAACAAGGTTCCAAATCACTACTAATAAGAAAAATACACAAAATAACCCTGGGGTTTCTCCTGAAAATTGGCAAAAATGATGAAAGATACTAACAGTCAATGTCGGAAGGGCTGTGGAAGGACAGACTCATTAAAACATTGTTGGTGGAGCTGGGAAATGGTACAATTATTTTGTAATGCAGTTTGGAGTTATGCAAATAAAATGACTAAGACATACTTATTTTTTAAACCAGAGATTTATTAGGCTTATGCCCCAAAGTAGCTACTGATAAGAAAAAAATTCCCTTGTACTCCAAAATATTTATAGAAGTACTTTTTGTGTGATAGCTAAGAATTAGAACAAAACAAATACCCATCATTTGAAGAATGGCTAAAGAAATTGTGGAACATGATAATGGAATATTACTGTGTGAGAAATGATGCATGTGATAAATATAGAGAAGCATAGGGAGCTTTACATGAACTGATGCTAAGTGAATTAAGGAGAACCAAGAATATATAGTGACTACAACAATGTAAATGGAAAGAACAATTAGATGCCAAAAAATCAAAAGTAAATATAAAAAAATAAGAGGATCAAGAGAAATATACATCACTGTGAAGTTGAGAGGTCCACAGAGGTTACACATTGCATATGTTTTTGAATTTTTAAAAATGTATCAATCTGTTGTGCCAACTTTTTTTTCTCTCTAAAAAAATGTTATTTGTTGTGTAGGATGGTTCCCTGGGAGAGTGAAGGAAAAAATACTTGGGATAACTATGGTGAAGTAAGAAACAGGAAATATCAACAAAAACTTTTAAAAATGTAATTGGGAGATATTTAGCAAAATAAAGAAAAATACAATAAAGCATAAAAAAGAGACCAGGCGGAGTGGAATCTTTGTCAGGAACCCAGAAGCTGTCAGAATAAGTGACTAAGTTTCTGAAGCTACAAGTTCCCTGAAGTGGTCACTCACTGTATCATATCATATAGAGGGTCATACAATCAATCTGTCCAGAGCTACCTCTTATGAGTTGGGATATGCTAAATGACTCCTCTATGAAAGTGGGTAGGGAACAAATGGTTCTATTGCTAAATGGAAATGGCACATTCAGAATCATGCTTGTCTGGGTTCAGTGACCTTTACAAACAGCTGACAATTCTTCCAGAGACTAAGACCTTCAGTCCAAGTCCTTGTACCCTCTTCTGCTAATCCAATGGACCCCCACCTATAAGGACCTAACTCTTGAAGAATGCCATTTTGCCTGGTTTACTGGGTGGCTTCATTGGCCACTTATATGCTAATAAGGCATGTTCTAGTGAATGAGGGTCCTAGAATGTTCTCCTAGTGGGGTGAGTTCCACACTTCATTATAGTCATGTGAGAGAGCCTTTAAAGTAGGATCAATAAAGGAATTGTTCCTAAAATTTTCCTAATTTTTCCTAATTTCTCACTGAATACAGTTGTGGTAGGGTATGTTAGCACCCAATAGAGAAATCATATGCTTTCTACCCAAGGGTGGTATGTGATGAGTTTCCTTCTTTCCTTCCCTCCTCCTATCTCTCTTCACCCCACAAGTTAAGCTAGTTTTTCCCTAAATGGTGACAAAGCTGGGACTTAATTGACTGGGGTCTGGGGCAAAATTCAAACTGTGCCTTCTTCAGCAGTTTTTTAGTTACCTAAGGGCATTAAAAAGGTCTGCTCACATAGGGTTGTGGTCTTTCAGACTTGATGAATATCCCAGAACCACACGAATTGCCATGCCCTGTCCTGCTAACTAGACACATTTCCAGAGATGAGAGATGCTGTATCTAGTCAAAGTAAGTGCTACTATATCCTTTCTATATTAAGGCTAAGTAAACCTCACCTTCTTGACTTTTCAATGTTCTAAGAATGTTTCATTTTGTCCCAATATTAAATCTAAACTAACAAAATACTGACCTGAGTCAAGCCCATTCACCATACAATGAAAATTGGTAGTATTTTTCTTTACATACAATGAACAAAAGTCTCAAACTTCTTAGTGATATCTAGAGTCATGCTGGGGTAGTAAACTTTGTTAGTTTTAGGGTTCTTTTTGACCAATATGCTCGAAGTCATTTCATGGCCATAGAGAAATATGTACCAGGTAGCAGCAAACTATTTTCTAGTTCCAAGTGTAGGATCAGTATTCCAATTCCAATTGGATCCAATATCCAGTTCATTACTCCATCTCATAACTCCAATTTCTGCCATTGTCTTAAATGTCAAATTCCTTCAAGGGTTTAGCATTTGAGTCTGTCCTTAGTATCACTGCCTCCTTTCTTGGCATGTATCACATTTTATATTCCTTCATCATTCTTCTGCTCCTGCCTGCCATTGTGAGACATCCACAGACAACTGGGGCAAAGAAGATTGGTTCAGTAAAGCAAATTTGTCTATATATGGTAACCTTCTTCTAGTGCCATTTACTTGTACTGCAGGTTTTATGATCTTACACATAGTTTGTCATTCCTTCTTTTTATGACACTATGCCTTTGGTGTTATGTGGCCTTTGGGACAGGACATCTCCATTCCTCATGATCTTCCCTAGATTGTAGGGAATTCTATATTTACACTTCACTGGTGCTGCTCCCCATCTCTGGCATAAAACATCCAACTTGGCTTTGGTCAATGTCAACTGATTTTTGTCAGTTTATACCTATAACTTTACTCTATGTGCATAATCCTTGAATTTCTCAGTGACACCTTACTTCAAAGTCACAGCTCCAGCTTATGTGTAGAGTAATTAGTCTTGCTGTGGCTAAAGCCTCTGTTAGCAATGTAACTGGGTTTTGGTAACAATCATTTTTTTAACACAAAACTGCTCCCATGCCCTCCAAGTTTCATCTCTATGTAGGACAAAAGTTTTCTTTAGATCTTTTTCAGGTATAATGGGTTCAAATGTGAAAGGATTCATCAAGTATGTGTCAATAGAATTTAATAAAGGTAAACTAACATAGCATTCTATCAGTTTCTTAGCAGGATTTGTTAGGGTTTGGGATAGAATCAGAGGCATTTAGGGTTAGATTTAGAGTTTAGGGTTAGAATTCAGAGTCAAAGGCACATTTAGGGCTAAGATTAGAGGTATTTAGGGTTAGAGTTGGAAGAATTTAAGTTTAGGGTTAGACTCAGGGTTAGAATGATGTTCAGAGTTAGAGTTTAGCGTTAGGATTTAAGTTAGGGTTAGGTTTATGGTTAGTGTTGTAGGGTGCATTCAGTGTTAGGGTTAGGGTGTGACCTTGTTAACACAGTCAAATGTCTACCTCAGTCATTCAAATGACCTAGTGGAGGCAATACAGCTCCTTTTCTTTCTTTCTTTTTTTATATGCATAGTATAAAGAATAGAACTGTGCGGGTAAGGAAAATAATAGTGGTTATTGTGTTTGTAACTTCATTGGGATGAGGACAACATGATTGGTTATGTTAATAAGAGTGTGCTAATAACCCCTCTTTTTCTCTTAAAGGAATCTTTGATTAAATTTTGCATTTTACATGCATCTTATGGCTATGGATTGAGGAACATGGAGTAGCAGACTCCCTTCTGAGGAGGGAGATACGAGCTTCTTTAATTGTGGATGGACAGGTAAATATGTACTATGGAAATGTATCAGGTTGGCTTGTAGGCATTTATTAGGAAACAGATGCCATGGCATTTTTCAGGAGCTGAAAGTTATGAGGGATAACAAATTTTCTTTTATTTCTCATGTCTCCTGAGGAAAGACAGTAAAAGGCTGGGCCTGGTGTCTTTCATCTGCCTGGAAGGACTCCCTCCTGCCTTCCTGATTCTAGCTGTCTCCCGAGGAGGGTATAGGTAACCTCTGGCACAAAGAGGAGTAACCTACTCTTTGACTTCAGGCCTTTCATCTCTTGCTATTCCTGTCCTTTGAGGGAAGAAGAGAAAAATCTGTGGAACAGTACTTCCGTCACCTGCCGTCTTTCCTGTTTCCTGCTTTGCCTTTGTCCTACATCAATACGACCCTTTGGAACAAAGAGGAGTCTGACCATCTGATCATGTCCCTCCTGTCTCATGCTGCAGTTGGCTATAGCCCAATTGCCAAATTCTGTTGAGAAGAGTGGCACCTCAGTGGTGAACATCCTTATACCCTTCACATCCCAGTGATTCTGAACCTTTGTAGATCATCTTTCAAACCTTATTACCCACTCTCCATCTCTCAGTTCCTTATTCTATCCCCCTCAACACTCTCTTCAAAGTTTCAACCATACCACCTACCCCTTCCAACTGTGCCCTGTGGGATGCCTCTTCTATAGGCAACAAACTTCCCTTTATCCTTAATCTTCCTCTCCTACTCTTTCTGCCTACTAGCTTTACTGAAGTCTGGTTGCCTTGATGACACAGCTTTCCTGGTCACCCTTTGAATACTGGCTGCACCTTTGCTCATTCTCTTTGGATCAATAATTAAAGTTTGGAATTAGAATACTCCTTGCACCCCTTCCCACTTGCAGGCTCTTGCCCTGCATCTATCACTCAGTAATATCTCTTCTTTTGATATTTGTCTATAGACCCTCAGGTCACTACACTTTCTTCTTCAATGAATTCAATAATGGCTCACAAATTTTCTCTCCTCCTCAACTCAACATACATATTAATTCTCCTCTAAACTTTCTAACCACTCAGATACTCAACCTGTTCACTTTCCATGATCCACTTGATCATGCTGTCACCCACAAATTTACCACCTCCAGGACTTCTCTGTGGCCTTTGAAACTGTCAATCACCCTATTCTTCTATGTATCTGACCATTCCTTCTCAGTCTCCTTTGCTGAATCTTTATTGAGGTCATGTCCACTGACTGTGGGTGTCCCACAAGGCTCTGTCCTGCGTCCTTTTCTCTTCTCCCTCTATATTATTTCATGTGGTCATCTCATCAGCTCCCATGGAGTCAATGGTCATCTCTATGCTAATGTTTCTCACATCTATTTCTCCAGCCCCAATCTCTTTCCTGACCTCCCTTTTCCCATCTCTACTTGTCTTTCAGACATCTTGAACTGAACATGCCCAAGACCAAATTAATTATCTTTCCTTCTAAATCCTCCCTTCCAACTCCCTTATTATTGCAGAGGCAATCATCCTCCTAATCACCCAGGCTCACAACCTAGGTGTCATCCTCAGCTCCTTTTTTTTCCCACCTTGAATCCAATCTGTTGCCAAGACCTGCTGATTTTAAGTAGATAACATCTATTGTGTACATTCCCTTTCCTTTCCTTTGACCTGCCACCATCCTGGAGTAGGCCTTCATCATATCACACCTGGACTGATGCCTCAGTTCCCTTCCCCACTCCTGTCCATCTGCCATTCATTTGACAAAGTGATCTTCCTAAAAGGCAGGTCTGACCACATCACCCCCTATTCAACAAACACCAGTGGTTTCCTTTCACCTTCAGGATCAAATACAAAAACCTTAGGCATTCAAAGCCCTTCATAAGCTGAGCCCTTCCTAACTTTCCAGTCTCATACCTTACTCTCCTCCTAATCATTACTCCACTGCACAGCAGGACTTGTTCTTTTTGGACATCATATCTCTGGAAGATGTAGCAGCAGGCTTGACTGCTATTGGATCAATCAATAAATATTAAGTACCTACTACATGCTAGGTACTGTGCTAAGTGCTGAGAATACAAAAACGGCAAAAGATAATCCCTGCCCTTAAGGAATTTACAATGTAATGGTGGAGATAACATGCAAACAAATATATACAAAGCAATCTACGTATAGGATAAATAAAAAATAATTAATAGAATGAAAGTCAAAATTAAAGAAGGCTAAATTTCTTTGGGCTGAAGATAGATTTTTAGTGACTCACTTTCTAAGTAAAGGCGTAATTAATGATTAAAGTGTTTCTCAGTAACACTTCTTCTTTAATCAGCACATGATTCAGAAACTGCAATCAGCAAACACTTCTTTTTGAAGTCACCTTTAGTAGACTTCCCAGCAGCAGCAATTTCTTTAGAAATCTGAAAACTAACCTTAGTAGCGGCCTCATTTTCTGAGTTTACTTTCTTGAAAAACCATTGCTCCTCACTGACATTTTTTCAACAATTTGGATGCTTTAATTTGTTTTTTATTGGTGTCCAATTTGCTTAAGTCAGGATGTTTTGATTTGAAATGGTGATGAATATTGTATTCCTTTGGAATGTCTATTACTTCTCAGCAAACAAGGCATAATATTTTGTCTCTTTTGTAAGTAAAAAAATTATCTATTTGTCTACTCCAGATTAAACACTCTATGTTATGATTTGATCTTCTGTTTCTAATTACCTATTTTACAGTCACCCCCAAACTTTAATGTTAAAAACAAAAAAAATCTCCACAGCAACTGCTCACATTTAAAGAAAGTGTATGACCTTGGAGAGAGTGCCATGTAACATGGAGGGTGGCTGAGCAATGAGGGAAGGGAAGCCCTTTTGTTCTTGCCGCTCATTGCATAGTAGGCATCAGCTGGTGTTGGCACGTGGCTGCACTCACTTTGTTCCTGTTCAATGCCAGTAACAACTGAAAACATAGTAAAAAAAAAATACGACTCTTGTTCCTCTCAGACTAGAGAAAGGATGGTTGGTTGCCTCGGGTCACATGACACAACAAGAGAAAGTGTGCAGTGGCAACCCCCCACCAAGATCCATGATGGGCACAATAGTGACTAGAGGAAGGCAGGTTAAGTGAGGCACAGACAAGTTATTTTCTTTTATATCCTCTACATTTTTCAGGAGCTGTTTGTTATACAGGCCTGGTTTAAGGCATGGTCTTTAAGAAAGAAATCAAGTCAGTAGATCCTGAGATAATTAGGTAGGTTTCAGCCATCAAAATTTACCTTCTTTTGGGCAGAATCCTAGCTACCCCTAAAATGATCGTTGCTTTAGTAATCCATAGAAGAGATACTCATAGGATGTATATACTATGTCTCCCTTTTTTGTTGTTCAGTCATGTCCAACTCTTTGTGACCCTGTTTGGGGTTTTCTTGGCAAAGATACTAGATACTAGAGTGGTTTGCCATTTTCTTCTCCAGCTCATTTTATAGATGAGAACCAGAGGCAACCAGTGTTAAATGAGTTGCCCAGGATCACATGGCTGGTAAATACTTGTCTGAGGCTAGATTTGAGCTCAGGAAGATGTCTTCCTGACTCCAGGCCTGGAATTTTATCCAGTCTTAAGGTTGAATTGAGAAAAACCCTTATTTCTATATTGTTTACACAAAGACGATAAGGTTTCAAAAATTTTAGTTGGTCTGATTAAACCTCTCAGGGACAAGAGAATTTCCAAGTAAATGAACAAACAAAAAAAAAACCTCACTCTTCAATTACAAACAGTCTTTAACCAGTACCATCCATATTTAAAAAAAAATCTGTACACTTAAGGTATCATTATCTCAAAATTCACATTACTTATTATATGAGGCTTCATCAAAGTATAATGGAAGAAATCAAACACATTAATATATATCTGGTCATCTAGGTAGTACAGTAGATATAGAGCAATGGGTTTAGAGTCAGGAAGATCCAAGTTCAAATATGCTCTCAGACACTTATTAGCTATATAACTGTGGGCAAATCACTTAACTTCTTTTTCCCTCAGTTTCCTTATCTGAAAAATGGGGATAATAATAGCAGCTACCTCCCAGGGTTTTTGTGAGAGAATAATTGTAAAGTGTTCAGCACAGTGCTTGGCACATAGTATATACTATATGATTGCTATTGTTGTTGTTATTATTATTATTTCTGCCCCAAAGCCCACTGGTATGGGACTCTCTCCTTTTTGGTTGAGATGGAGGCCCTGTTCCGTGTGACAGGTGCAGTAGAGTCAGGGAGAGCTCTGTGAAAGAGCCTTTGCCAGTCCCCCTTGGAACTCTCTTTGAGATTCATCAAATTTCAAATCTTCCTCTAGACTCTTCAAGTGCAGAGTTGCTTCGAGCACTTCTGGCTTCCAGTTTTGAGAGAGATGGAAGAGGTCAGACCCTCTTTAGGTTGTAGAAGGAAAAATCTCTGGGAAGATATGAATGGAGCTGGCAGTCTCCATCATGTGTCTACTCCCAGAAATTTTCTCACAGACACAAAATCCATTCTAATTCCTATTAAATGATTTTGCTTTTAATTTACCTAGACAATTTAGTTGTCATTCACAGTGGTAAGGTAAAATTCTCCTCCTGGAATTAAATTTTGTATTCACATTGTGATTTAAACATGCTTCTTTCCAAGATGGAAGGAAGAAATAATCTTAAGAACCAGATAACACTGTTTTTTTCTTTTTTTTTCTTCCTGCAGACACCTCTAGGAAAAAAATCTCCAGGGAATAAAGAGTGTGACAAAGGATATTTTGTAAAATAAAAGGTGCTTTTACCCCTAAACCTAGAACTTTTATATTTCAGCATTTTCAAACTACATTTTCATAAATATTTAATAGATGGTTTACAGATTTCCTTTCAGTTAATTTCTACAAAGGAGAAATCTTCTTATCTCATTCCCCCCTCTCTCTTTATATTCCCAGCTTGGCCAGAATTAAGATAATAGAGATGAGGAAAAACTCCCCAGTTTTTCCCTGCTGGTTCCTGCCACATCTCTTCCTAAAGGGCACAAGGGAACTCCCTGTTGTGTGAGAAGGTGAAGTTACCATCAGAACCATAGACAATCAGTGATAATTTGAATATAAAGCTATAACAATTAATGTAAGTCTATACAAGATTTCATTTAAAAAAGATCTTCTTGGGGTCCAGGAAGTTGTATGTGGGGGTTTCTAGAGTTCGCACATTTTTCTTTTTCTCAGAATTTAACCATACCAGAGTTCTCAAATCAGGAGTAGATTGGAGCAGGAATAATTTAACTTCTAAATCTACAGACAATTGACTACAACTAGAATTATTAGATCACTGACAACTCAAAGCAGAGTTGAGATTTATGCCAGATTTTAACCATATTATGTTAAAGGGAAAATTCTTTGTTCGGATTTTCACCCTGATTAAGGAGGCACAATTCAGAACAAAGAGAATTAAAAGAGTTTATTGAAGTACATCAATGTAGTAAAACATTGATGGGCTGATCACTGGGGATCAGTAATGGCTTCAAGATGGATAACTTTTATATATATATGTAACAAGATAAAGACAATTCAGATAGGTTCACATCAGCAAAAGCGGATGGGCCATCGCATGTTGGTTTCTCCCCAAGGTAAAATGTATGGGACACTTTCTAGGTACAAACAGGAAGGGGGATGATTTACTTTGTGACAAACAGCAAGTAACACAAAGCTGTAGACTGAGTGATATCTTCCCCCAACAAGCAAGTCTGGGAACAATGGGTCACTGAGTCAACCTAACTTTCAATGATCAGATTGGGACTACTCAGTAGTCAATACAGTACAGTAATTAAAAATGAAAATAAGGCAGAAAAGTCAACCTGAAAGACCACCCAAAATAATTTATGATGTACTACTCCTTATGAGAAATTTAGGTTTATGTCAGACTTGTATTCTTTAACCAGACCAGACCAGACTGTTAGGGATCCCAAAATTGATTACTGATGATGACTTAATGCAGAGTTTCATGTCAGTCTTTAACCAAACCAGACCAAGACTTACTCTCTTTTCCTGATGAATGCAGACAAGAGAAGGTAGCCAAGACAGCATAGTAAGGACAAATGATACATAAATAAGTTTCTTGCTTATTTGCCTTTGGGAAAATGAGGTAAGAGGGAATAGGGTTTAGAAATGACCTAGTCCTGACCCAAGTAATTACCCAGAAAAACAAGGAGAGCAGGAGACTCTTCCTGTTAAAACCTCAATGTTTCTTGCTCAGTGTTTGCTTTCAGCTCCTGAATCACACTGCCATGATCATCAGAGGGATCTGTGAACACTCCAGAAGTCAAGAGTTTATGTCTAATTGATTATTCAAGTGCAAGAGATAGATAGTCCAAACAGACAATCCAGGCAAGTATTTAGAGTACTAACCTGTCTCTGTGATTTTTCTAGAAGAAACAGAAATATTACTGGTTGGTTGGGTTTTCTTGCTCAGAAATTTCCCTTGATAAATTTTACCTCATGCACTCTGGCTGGTTTCTGGGCTAGAAGGCTTGATTTTCCATCTTATTCCAATCCTTTTGTGGTTTGGCAATTTGCCATAAAAATTGTCCAAGAAGTTTTTGATAGGTACTGCTGCCAATCATACTTATCAAGCCCCCAAAACATTTTAATAACTGTTTTACTATATGCTTAGGGCATAAACTCAGTCTTATAGTACACAAAAACCAGTGAGTCCTGAATAACATTTTTAGCAACCTTATGTAATCTTTAGTTAAATTATCAGAATGCATATAACTAGAATTTTACAGAGGGCAAAGGGGAAGGTAAAGATTGACACATCAAACAGTAAATAGCAGAAGGGGAACATCTTTGCTAGGTTCATCTTTCCTTTTAGCAGAGGACTAATGACATCACAATTGATGTCCTGATTTGCTCATGAATTGGATTTAAGTAAAGCAGAGTCATGGAAATCCAGTGGCAAGACAAAAGTCAAGACAAATGACCCAGGATGCAGTGGGTGACCTTGGTGTCTTTGATGCCTGACCAAGCTCTAAGCATTCCACAGAGCCTGTTTCAGCCACCTTCATGGCCATTGGAACAAATGGTTCCCTGCCCATTCCACTGGGGAAAGTCTTCACATGCTTGGGGTTGACATTCCCCTAACTCACCACAGGTTTCAAGCCTGTTGGTTACTTTCAGCCTGGCTTAGCTTATCTTCTGAGACAGTTTAGTGGGGTGTGACCACTGCACATGTTGCAGCTTCTTAGAGCCACAGGTGAGACTTGGGTGAAGGTAGACACCAAAGGTAAACAGTGATGAAAAGAGGGATTTAACTGGGAATTTCAGACAGACAAAGCAGGAACATTCTAGAAAGCTCTAGGGATATAGCTGATCTCTCAGCTTGAGTAAATATAGATAATAAATCTGAACCAGAAATTCTTCTATCATTTACCCTTTAATTACTTGAGCTGCAAGCTCTAGATAGTGACGTCATCTTGTCTCAAGAAAATGGTGGCAATAATAAAATAATGATAGTAAAAGGGTAAAAATAGTTAAATTCTCTTATGATGCCAAGGTGTTTTGAGACTGAACATTAGAAGAAACTGAGATCATTTGCCTTCTGATCTTATTCATCAAACCGCACGTCTAACAGTTTCCTGTGGTTTTCAGGCAGTAGAAATATCATTTGCTATATCTAAGATGGAGAATGTCTATCAGCCTCATTCCCACATAGACTCTTCCCCAGACAGAGTTTTGGGCTGAACCCACAGGATAAGCCTGGGGTAGAATTGGAAACTCCTGGGAATGATACTTGGTATGTGATCTCCATAGTTTCCTGTGGCTTCCAGGCAAGCAGAAATGTTATGTGCTACCACTGAGATGAAGAATGTTTATAGGCCTCAATATGTTTATTAAGTACCTACTATGGGCTAAACAATATGCTGAAAAGAAAGGCAAAAGATGCTAATAGTCTATGGGGGAGACTAGATGCAAACAATTATGTACCAACAGGATAAATTGGGAATAATTGATAGAGGAAGGCACTAAAATTAAGGGGAGTTAAGAAAGGCTCCTTGTAGAAGGTGTAGAAGACTTTAATGGTCTTGAAAGAAGCCAGAGAAACCAAGAGGTGGAAATGAGGAAGAAGAGAATTCCAGGCATAGGACACTTGGTAAAATGTACAGAGTTGGGATGTGGGATACCTTGTTTGAGGAACAGCAAAGAGACCAGTGTCACTGAATCACAGAAAACATGGAAGGGTGGTGGTAGAAAGTGTGAGAAGACAGGAAAGGAAGTGGTGGCCAGGTTCTGAAGGACAAACAGAAAATTTTATATTTGATCCTGGAAATGACAGGGAGCCACTGAAGTTTTTGGAGTAGGGGGGTGACACAGTCAGATGTGGCAGCCAAAAAAGCAAATGCAATCTTGGGTGGTAAACTTCATTCAGCATCGTGTGAATAAGGAGCTAAGGCAGCAGAAAGTGGGAGGGATCGAAGGCTGAGGCTTAGCAGGGCAAGATAGACAGGGGCAGGAAGCAAGAGACTCAAGAAAAAAGAACAGTATAGAGATGAACTGGGTCACCAACTGGTGCTAAGATGAGGAAGGAGGAGGAGAGTGTAGGCAATGCAGAGGTGGTAACATGGGAGTGAATGGAGGGGGTCAGGAATTGGAGGCAATCTGATATGAGTACAAAGAACAGTATGGGGTTGCAAGGCAGAGGAAGAGGTAGAGTGACAGCAGATTGTGACTGATAAGGGAATATCATAGCTCATAAGCATGTTGGTGATGGCAAGATCAAGGGTAGAAGTTAAGGATTCCTAGCTTGAGGATACTGAGGTAGCTTAGTTATTTGTCCATATGATAACAGCCATAGAATGGTCTATTGCAGGGAAGGGGAACCTGCAGCCTCGTGGCTACATGTGACTCTCTAGGTCCTCCAGTGTGGCACTTTTGGATTCAGTAAAAGGGTCGTACTTGAGGACCTAGAGGATCACATGTGACCTTGAGGCTGCAGGCTCCCCACCCCTGGTCTATTGTATCATCAAGGCATGAATCTGAGTTACATCAGAGAACCTTGAGTACATATCTTATTTTATCATATCACATCACCTTGTATCAAGATTGGTTAAAGGAACTGTGCATATTTAACCTGCATGGTAAGTGTCTTAGTCCTGGTAAGTATTTTATGGGCTATCATGAAGAGGAGGGGATCTAGATTTGATCTGTTTTGCTCCAGAGGGAAGAATTGTGAGCAATGAGTAGAATTTATAAAGAGGTAGATTTAGGTCCCATGTCAGGAAAAACTTAGTAAGAAGCAGAGCTGTCCAAAAGTGGGATGCACTACCTAGAAAGGCTGTGCATTGTCCCATCTTGAAGGTCCCTTCTACTGGGAATTCCTTTTGTGACTAGGATGAACTAGATGGCCTCAAACTTTGAAATTCTATGATTCTATGAACCTCCCAAATCATATCAAAACAGATAACAATTGTCATCTTCTAGTGATTCAAATGGGAACAAATGGCACTTCCAGAAGGAACCTAAAAAGTAGGTTAAAAAGTCAAAAATTATCAAATCCTGGGCAAGAAAATGAAATTCTGAAAAAAGCAAATTTAAAAGTTCTAATGAGGCAGAAAAATGAGATTTGTTTGAAGAGACCAATATAGATACATAGAGAACTCACCAACCAAAAATCAAAACACAGAAAATATTGAAACAAGTTCAGGTTAAAGAGGATGAATAAAAGCATGTTGGCATGGTCCTCTAGAAGCAGTATCAAGAATGCTCAAGGTCAAAATAAGTTGAAACTAGTAAGGGGCAACAATTTTTTTTTTTTAATTTTGAGCTCTTTTGGGAGAAAAAGGGGACTCAAAGAAGGAATTTGCTTGGGTGAGGTTAGGTGATGATAATGTAAGAGAAAGAAGGCAAAACCCCTCAGTTCTTACTTTGGTTCTGTTTTCTATGAAAAGAAGAATGACTTTTACACTCATAATAATAGAATGAAAATGATACCTAAGTTACATGAGGAAATGGAAAGAGAGAATTTAGCTACTTTTGATAAATTCAAAACACCAGGAGCATAAGAAAGGCAGATGTGCTCAATAGTCTAGGTCAGTCAAAGGGCTGCACTTGAGGACCTAGGAGTCCACATGTGGCCTCAAGGCCTCAGGTTTCTCACCCTTACTCTAGGTGATATGTGGCTCAAGTTAAGGAAATTAGCATAAATTAAGATACTCTGAACCAGCAGCAGTTCAGTCCAGAAGAGGGAAATGGGAAAGTTCAGTGGGAAAGTGATAACAGGGATTGGATGTGTGATTTCATCGAAAAGAAAAACAAAACAAAGTGGAAAAAAATCTCAAGCTACAAAAGTTTTTCATCAGAAATAAAGCTCAAGGTAAATCTACAAAATTCCAGGAATATATGTAGTTTCACATAGGCAGCTTGGAAGAAAAAAAAAAAATCCGCACACACAGTGTCCTGTTTTAACCACCAGGTGACACTAAAAGCTACTCTGTAAATTAAGAGCCTGGGTTTATGCCAGCCTCAGCCTGGCTGTTTAAACAGTCTCTAATGGGGTGGAAGTGCTGAGTAAGAGCCAGATTTTCCCTAGAGTCAGCCTGGTTCAATCACTGAGTGCTGCTGATTCATTGTCCAGGGATTTTCGGATTTTTGTATCTACCCAATGAGAACTTAGCCCTGAATCACCACATATCCCCCCAAACCCCATTTCCTCTTTTTGAACATGCTTTCAGTGAGTACCAGTCATTTGATTTGGCAGAAGCTGTTTTAAAAAAATGCTTTTCTAGGATATGCAGCATTATTCTCAGCATAGAATCTATAGAACTAATACATAATAAGACAGCAAAACATCTACCAAGTGAATGGCAGTTCACCATACTCCCAACCTCTGAAGTCCACCCAGATGTAAGATTGATCTGGATCCAGGAATGCTGGAAAATCCAAAGTATGAGTTTCTTTAATTGGCAACTGTTGAACTCACTCAACTTGTTAGATGCCAAGTTAGAAACTTGGAAGGAAATCTGGATCTGGTACTCAAAGTACAGGAAATAGACTTGGGATGTAGGTAGACTTAGAAGAAGACTAAAACTCCAATGACAATGTTGGCAATCTTGTTATCTGCTCCATCATGGATTAAAGTGATTGCCTGTTTTTGAAAACACTAGATGCTGTGGCTGCTATTGCTTTCCATGTGCTTAATGTCCATGGAGCAATTTAGAAAGGAAAGGGACATCTGACAGCGTTTGGCCTTGCCAGTCATCTTTAATTCCTACCAGGGAGATTGTCCTTTATCTATTTTTTTTTTGGTGCCTGTTTGGTCTGTTTGCTTAACCTCTTTGCCAAGTTTGTCTCCTCCAGGGTTTAAGCCATCAACCTCTGGATGACCACTAAGGCTATGCAAATCTCTGACTGAATCCAAGTTCTTTGGCCCACTGGACCTCACATCATCCATGTTTCATAGTCTGATCCCTTGAATGTGAAGTCTCACCCCCTTGAACGGGACCCAGAGAGGCAGGGACAAAGCTCTATGCCCCTTGCCAGCAGGAAGCACTTTCAGAAGCTGAGACTTTGCTCTTTACCCCAAAGGAATTTGTTTGAGTGGGAAATGATGAGGTATGGGCTCTGGGAGCTCCCTAGAGCTCTCCTTGAGTCCTTGAGGTACAGGCTCTGGGAACCCCCCTTGAACTCTGATTAAATCATCTCATTTGATGAAGCATTTGCATAAGGCAATAAGCTTTACATTGTGGCTGAGCTCAAATCTGTTACTAGACTTCCCACCCTTGAGCCTATCAAAATATCAATCCACCCTTGAACTAGCCTAGACCACCATTGTCTACAGTCTCCAAGTAATCTCCAGCAACTTCTCACTCTTAATCACTCATTGATCTCATCTGACTTTTGAAGACCCTCCCTAAACTCCTTCTCTAGACCACCCTGTAATAGAAATGCAAATTTAAAGATCTTCCCTGCCCCTAGGCTAAAGTGCACCTGGAGCCTGGGGTGGGAGGCTTGTTTTTCAGTAGATACTTTTTGATTAGCCAGTGAATCAATAAGGTTGTTACATTCTCTGAGCCAGGAGAAGGCTATATAAGCCCTGATGTGTAGCTTTGTTTTGGGGGCTCACTTTGAGAAGTGGTCTGTGGTTTGATCATATGAGACTCTGGGAAGCCGTTGGTTGTTGAGAGCTGGATGTAATGGTTGGACAGTTTGGAAATGTCTACTTGATCCGTTTCTGTCTTGATAATTCTGTCTGTATATTCTGAAGTTCGTGGTGCTGACCTTTTCCCCCTGAGCTAGGTAAACTATACATATTTGACTGATTAAAGTAAGGTTGTTAACCCATTTTGAGTTGCTTTCCTTTAACAAAGCAGATCTAAGAACCTGTGTTGGCAGACACCCTGGGGATGCTGGGGTGCTTGCCGCTACACACCCCCAGATTCTTCCCACAACCTTCTGTATCTAATACAAGTGACTCTGTGTCTAATACAAGTGAGTTTTTTTTTTTTAATAAACTTTACTTTTCTTTGGCTGAGAGAAGACTTGAGTTGAATTCTTTCAGCAGGAGCTGGCGTATTGGTATTTTGGGGTCTCCAGAGCAACCCTAACCCTCTTTATGGGTAACCTCTTCATCCCCAATCAAAATCTTGACTGTTTTGCAAAAACAGGGGAAGAAGAGCTATAGTGGAGGGCATTGCACCTTCCCTAGGTAAGGAAGGATGGGGAAAATTGCTTGGAAAGGGAAAGAAACAGAATTTTGGGAGCAAAGAAGAGGTAGAAATAATGTACCTGAGAATTTCTATTCAGGTTTGGACTCTTTCAGGCCAAAATAGACAACAAACCATTACCAAATTAGAGATACAAGGAAGAAATTCACTTTATGACCAAATAAGGAATGAAGAGGATCATAGAAGATAAAAGAGATCATTTTGATTACAGGAAATTAGAATATTTTGTAAACAAAATCAATGTGACTAAAATTAATGGGGAAACCTGTAATAAGAAGGAAAATATTTTCACCATGTTTCTTTAATAAGTGTCTCATCTCTAGGATATATAAGGACCATTCTTCAATTGATAAATGGTTAAAGGATATAATTATGCAGTTCTGGATGGGAAAAAAAATTAAGCTATTGTAATATTGTAAAGCACAGAAGTAGTTCACACCTTGTTTCAGCTATTGAATTAACACCTTGTTTCAGTTCAAGTTTCTTTTGAGCCTTGTATCAAGTCTTGTTAAGAAACAGAACATGTGAACCCCATAGCTTGTGAACCCTAGAACTCATGAACTGCAACAGGAAGGGGAGGAGCTAATGACCATGTATGAGGAGAGGCCCAGGCTAGAGACAGCAGAACTGAGAAGAGGACTCTTGTGGTGAAGAAGACAACTTTTGGTATCCCAGCACTCTGTTTGTCTGCTCTGTCTGTGTTGATGTTTGTTTGTGATACTTTGTACAGAAGCCCTGGGACTTTACTGGAAATCCTGAAAGAGGATTTTCTGGTTTTATGTTTACAGAAGTCCTGGAGGAGGGTTTTGGAGGTCCTGGGACATTACTGATGATTTGTGCTGACCTCTTGGACCTTGTTCGTTGGTCTGTGTTGATTTCTCAGACTTTGTGATGATTTTTTTTGTTCTCAGACCTTGTTGATGGGTCTGAGTTAATTTCACAGGCAGATAGTGAATTGATGATGGTGCCAGCAATGTGCATGAACATTATTATGGCTCTGTCAAGCTTTATCTTCCCAGAAACAGGAACTGTGAAGGACTTGAGGTGGACTGGACACTGAACTTCAATGTGGAATGAGAACTGGATGAAGAACTGGACAAGGAACTGGGAGCTGCCTTTGAACCCAAGTGACATTTGGAGCTGGGACCAATGAAGAGGAACTATGGAAGCTGAGAGCCAGTCTTGAGTCAAACTGAAAGAAGACTTTAGTTGGATGCTGTGAACTGACCGAGAAGATTATGATTCACTGTGACCTCTAGAGGTGGAGAACTTTGATTTTTGTACTTGGTGATGGAATTAAGGATTTTGTGATTGACTAAATGAATGTACTTTGTTGAAAACTATGTGACCAATTCGGTGAAAATTTTGTGGCCATTTTAGTGATAAGCTGTTGAGTTGTGACATGCTGAATGCTGTGTATTTTGATTTTCTGTGATAAGTTGTAACATTGTGAATGTTATATTTTGATTTTCTATAAATGTTTTTCTCTGATTTGTTACTGAATAGAGAGCCCACTATACTATGTAATCAGAACCTTGAAAGCTGTTCACAGCAACAGTCCTCTGGAAAGCTGCTTGTGTGTGGCTTTAAAGCTATATATAGCCATAGTTTTTTTTTTAAACCTCCAAGTCACTAATAATTAGCGATTAATTATAGGCAGTTAAGTATCACAGTGGATAGCGAATTAAATCTGCAGTCAGGAAGACTGGAGTTCAAAACTTGGCCGCAGACACTTGCTAGCTCTGTGACCCTGGACAAGTCATTTGACCTCTCCCTGCCTCACCTCCCAGTATTGTTGTAAGGATAAAATGAGATAATATTTGTAAAATATTTTGCAAATATGAAAACAGTATATAAACCTAGCTTTTATAACTATTGCTGCTGTTTTTGAAATGCAAAGCAAAACAACTCTTGAGCTTTTACCTCACATCTGTCAAATTGGCAATGTTGGAGGGGCTTCAGGAAAGCAGGCACATTAATTCACCATTGTTGATGGAGCTGTGAACTGAATCAGTCATTCTGGAAAGCAATTTGGAACAATGCCTCAAAGTTCCCAATCTGTACATATCCTTCAACCCAGCAATACCACTATAAAAAGAACAAAGGAAGAGGAGGACTCCTGTGCAAAAGAAAAAATAATTCCAGTGGGAGGTAGGCAGGAGAGAAAAAGCAATTTTTGTTTGTTGAGAATCAAGTCAACAGACTTTTATTAAGCACCTACTTATGTGCCAAGTACTGTGCTAAGCCCTAGCAATACAAATATAATAACATCAACAATGACAACAAAAAGACAATTGCTGCCCTTAAGGAGATTATATTATAATGGGAGAGCTGAAAAGCAGGAGTGGAGGTGGGATGTGGAAGGTAATGATGTGGAGGGAATAGTGAAGTCTGGAGAGGAGAGAGGGAGAAAGTGTGACTGGATTGGGCACTTCCTCAAAATGGGGGTTCTGTGAGGAATTCACAAATGTGAGGAGGGGGCCATAGGGATAGAGAAATCTTCCAGGGTAAGAAGACAGCTGAGACATGGTAGAGAAATCCAGGAGTCAGGAAAGAAACTGGGAAAGAATTGAAGGAGTTAAGAGATCATAAAAATGGGAAAAGGACCCACATGTACAAAAATATTTATAGTGGCTCTTTTTGTGGTAGCTAATAATTGGAAATTGAGAGGATGCCCATTAGTTGGAGAATGTCTGAACAAGTTGTGGTATATGAATGCAATGGAATACTATTGTGCTATAAGAAACGATGAGCAGGCAGACTTCAGAAAAACCTGGAAAAACTTATATGAACTGATGCTGGATAAAGTGAGCAGAACCAGGAGAACATTATACACAGTAACAGTAATAAATATTACTAACTTTGGTATACTTAGCTCTTCTCGGCAATGTAAGGATCTAAGACAACTCCAGAAGACTCATGATGGAAAATGCTATCCCCATCCAAGGAAAGAACTATGGAGTCTGAATGCAAATTGAACCATACTATTTGCTCTTTTTTTTTTGTTTCTTCTTTTTCATGTTTCCTCCCATCAATTCTAATTCTTCTTTACAACATGACTAATGTGAAAATGTTTAATATGAATGTATATATAGAACCTATATCAGATTTCATGCCCTCCTGGGGAGAGGGGAGAAAATTTAAAACTCAAGGTCTTATGAAAGTGAACATTGAAAAGTAAAATGAAATAATTTTCTGAAAAAGAAGTGGGGTATAGCTGGCCTGAGCACTTCCTTAAAATGAGAGTTCTGAGAGAAAGTCACCAATATTGAAAAAAAAAATAATTTAAAAAATAGAAAGGGCCCTGGATATGATCTCTGATGGAGGAAGTAGTGCCTCTAGCCCCTACCAGTCTTACCTCAGGGGACACAGCAGGAGATAGAAGATGTATAGTCAGAGGAAGGTCAGGCTCTTGGAGTATTTGGCAATGTGCTTGAGGTCAGAGACTTTATATCTCTAGCACACTGTCTTTTATATAGTAGGTGTTAAATCAGTGATGATAAAATTAAATATTTTTTCCCAGCAGACCTGTGATTTCATTGATATAAGTGCTTCCACTAAGGAAACCAATACAAATCTTGACCTCCTTTGCAACTTTTAGAAACAGAGAATTGCCTGAGGGGAGTGAGGATTCAACAGACAGAGAAAGGAAAAAAGGATGTTCTAGAAATAGCATGAGCAGCTAGGTGGTGCAGAGCACCTGAGTTCAAATACTACCTCAGATACTTGACACTTCCCAGCTGTGTGACCCTGGGCAAGTCACTCAACCCCGATTTCCTTGCCAAAAAATAAAAGCAAGAAAGAAAAAAGAAAACGCATGAGCAAAGGAAAAGAGGTAGAAAGGTGCAAAGCATGTTCAGCAGATGGAAAATAATACAGTTTAACTAGAAGGAAGAATACTTAGAAAGGAATAATATGAGATAAATCTGGGAAGGTTGAATAAAAATGGATAATTAAAGTCCTTGAATGCCAGAGAAGAAACTTTGAACTTTATTTAGCAGGTAAGAGGAACCAAAGAAAAATTGGGGGCAGAGGAGTGGTAGAGAAGCCCAAGTTCTTAAGAGTTAGGAAGCACACTTTATTTGAAAACAATATAAGACTGCATGATATGACTTATAAATCCCCAAACATTACCAACACAATAGTTTAGATGAAAAGTCAATTTTAAACAAGAACATTTCACATTTTGGCCAAATTCAATTAAAATAGAAGAGATGACAGGTGTACAGTCAGCTGTATTTCAAGTATAGTTGGAATGGTAGAAAATTTCAAGGCTCCTCTAATTTGCTTATGATATCATCCTTTATATCCAAATCATGTACCCTTTTTGACCTTATCTTGCCTTATACAGTGTGAGATGTTGGTCTATACCTAATTTCTGCCAAATTGCTTTTCAGTTTTCCCAGCAATTTTTGTCAACTAGTGAGTTCTTGTCCTAAAAGCTTGGATCTTTGGGTTTATCAAACACTAGACTACACAGAATATTATGTACATAATCTATTCCATTAATCCACCACCCTATTTCTTAGTACCAGATTGTTTTGATGATTACCACTTTGTAATACAATTTGAGATCTGGTTCTACTAACTTCCTTTACATTTTTTTTTAATTAATACCCTTGATATTTTTTACCTTTTGTTCTTCCAGCCAAATTTTGTTATTATTTTTTCTAGCTCTACAAAGTAATTTTTTGGTAGTTTGGTATGGCGTTCAATAAGTAAATTAATTTGGGTAGAATTGTCATTTTTATTATATTGACTCAGTCTACCCATGAGCAATTAATATTTCTGCAGTTGTTTAGATCTGTCTTTATTTATGTGAAAAGTGTTTTATGTGCACATAGTTCCTGGGTTTTTCTTGGCAAGTAGATTCCCAAGTATTTTATATTGGTCTGCAATAATTTTAAGTGGAATTTCTCTTTCTATCTCTTCCTGGTTGTTAGATCATGATCTAATTGAATTTGACTTCCTTGAGAGCAGAAACTATCTCACCATATATTCCCTAGCACTTGCTTGGCACATAGTACTTAATCAATGATTTTCCATTCCATTTTATTATGTATAAAAAATATGGGAACCATTCCTGTGCCAGGGTTTAGAATGTTTTCTTTTATGCCTTATTCCTGTGGACAGAGCCTAACTTCTGCTTGTGTGTAGATAGATACCATTGTGTAACGACAGAGCACTCAATGTGGAATCAACTTTTGTGTCCTAGCTCTGTAGCTAACTCACTGTAGGACAAACCACATCCCGTCACTGAGCCTCATTAATGAAGGACTTGGATGAAATAATTTTTGACATTCCATTCCAACTTTCAAACTTGTGATCTATTGCTTTTGCTTTCAAGGTATCCCAGAGGGCTTCTAGAGGGAGGTTGATTTCAGCCTGTGTGAGGAAGGGTAAAATGGAGATAATAAGGGAGGGAAAAAAAAGAGAGTAGCCGAGAACCAGGTCTTTCCTCCAGGATTGCTTGGAAATATACAAGACCCAGGGGTAGAAAAAGCCCAGAGCCTGATGAACCACCCTTCGGATCTTGACTCACAAACTCTTAAAACTGGTAGGAAGTTCAGAGGTCTTCAGCCCAAACTCTTTATGACAGGAATCTTCTCTACTTTCCTGACAGGAGTTATCCAGTCTCAGCTTGTCTTCAGTTAGGGGAAACCTAATGAGGCAACCTGGTCTACTTTTGGATATTTCTGAGCAGTAAGCAGTTCTTTCGTATAATGTATCTGAAATACATTTCTCTCTAAGATTTCCACAGTGCTTTTTTTTTTTCCTTCTAGGGAGTAGGGAAGTCAGTATAGGGAATAGGGAGTGGTAGGCCAAGATGTAATTGTCCAAGCCTCTTCTTAGCCTTTTCTTCCTTTAGACTAGAACATCTCATTTCCAGTTCCCTCTTCTTACTAGGATTTCACCAGAGACAGCATGATATAGTAGAAAGAGCCTGGGTGGAGAGTTAGGAGGCCTAGATGCAAATTCTGCCTCTTCTACTGACAAGCTTTGTGACCCCAAGTACCTTCTCTGTAGGCCTCAGTATCCCCATCTTTAAAATGAGTGAGTTGGTTATGATGATTTCCAAGGTTCTCTCTAGCCTGGAAAGCTTTCATTCCTAGGTTCTCCTTTGAGGCTTAAATATTCTAAGTTCCTATCTGGCCTTTATAACCACAGTCCTGATATGGGCTTTGGCTGGTTTCTCATACACTAGCCTCACATTGGAAATTAAGACTAAATATACTATTTACTGGGTTACTTTGGGGAAGCTATGTTAATGTCCTCAGGATTCCTGGGGCTGCAGCACAAAGCAATCTGATCCTTGGTAAACAGGAAAGACCTGAGCCAGATTGCAAAGATCCTCTGCAGACTGCAAGCTCAGTTGTTGCTGTTTCTTTCCTCTTTCTATGCTTCTTATTCAAAACTTCAGTGACAGTCCACCCTTGGACCATGGAATATAAGCCAGCATCTTCCAATGGCTAATGAACCTGGCTGCTGCCAGTCACTGTGTATAGACCTTAGGTGCCAAATTTGGCAAAGTTCTGGTCTTTGGATCCTGGGTTCTTGGTTGGGCTTTGGGCTCAGGACTCTGAGTCAGGTTCTAGGTTCTAATCTTTGATCTCTGATCTGGGATCTGGTAGGTGGACTGGTCTTTTGACTCTAAGTTGTGCTCTAGGCTAGTTCAAGTTGGCATCAGGATTCAGGATTTGGTTTCTGGCATGTTCATCCCCTTTGATGAGAATTCACAGATGGCTGCTGTTTGGGATTATTTGATGATATATAGCCCAAGTTGCTAACATCTGTAATGCTAAGCAAAGGCAACTTCCCAAGGTTCAAAATACCAGCATAGGTGCTCTCCATTTTATTTACTGAAAAATTAAGAACAGAGAAAATCAAAATATAACATCATTCAAAATACAGCCTTTACCAAGTATAATTCAATAATCTCCAAGTACTACCCCCCCCCCCGACATCACATTCATTTAATCAATCACAAAGTCCCTCTTCTAAATACTACTCCATCCCTAGGCTGTACATTCATTTAGTCCATCACAAAGCCCCTCTTCTCAAATGGAGATTAGTTTCCAATCATAAGTGAAGTACATTCATTTGTTCAATCACAGAGCACAAAAAAGTCAAAAGTTCCCCACCCTTGGATTACAACTAAATAGGCCATCTACCCCAGAGTTACAACAAGCTTAAGCACAGCATTTAATATCCAAAGAGAGGTCTTTTCTTCATCTTGACCCGAGGCAAGTTCTCAGCAATCTTTGTTCCTGGGGAGACAAAGCTTAGCAAGGCCACAAGATACATTGCCAGTGTCTTCATTAATTCATTCTCTGTCTACAGAACAGTCTCAGGAGCTCTGAACCAACAGCAAGGTTCCTAAACTTCTGCAACAACAGGACTGTCCTTCACCAGTGGACAGAATTCACTCTCTGTCTGCAGAACAGTCTCAGGAGCTCTGAACCAACAGCAAGTTTCCAGGACCTCTGCAAAACAGGACTGTCTTTCACCAGTGGACAAATCTGGCAAAACAACATCAAAACAGACAGACAAAGTACCAGCATAACAGCCATGTCTCCTCAGTCCTTGGCAGCTCTCAAAATTCCTGGGCAATTCAAACTGGCCCTCATCAATCCTCTCAGTCTCTCTCTGCCTCCAAGATGCTGCTTCCAAAAAGTTCTTCTGCCTCTCTCTTTTCTTGTGTCTCTCTAAATTTACATCACCAGCTCCTCCCAGTTCAGCCCTCTCTTTTCACATCAACAAGTCCATCCCACAAGTGGGATTCACAAGCTCTGGGTTTTAACACAATCAAACGAAAAACCAAGCCAATACAGGGGGATCTTTAAATTGCATTACTATTACAACATCTCACTTTGTTTTGCCTGAAGCCACTAAGCAAGGATGCCTGGGGCAATGAGGGCATTAAAGGACAGGGAAAGAAAAGAGGCATCCTGACTAAGATGTCTAATTTTTATTCTTTCATATTCTTTAAACTTTAATACATTGAATGATACTTGATTTCATTACAATGAGGGCTCCCTCTGCTAACACTTAGAAGTCCAGTTTCTCCTAAACTCTTAAAAGTTGCTATGTCCAAAAAAATGAATGCCTTGGCAGCCAACGGTGGTGATGAGACATTCTACAATTAAGTAGGCTAATTCCTAGATGAGAGACACCTAATTCATTACTGAACTTCTCCTTAAAGTGTTTCTAGCTTAATAGGACCTATAAAAACTTATACTTGATTTTTCCCCCTGTATTCTTATTTGAAGTCACTTTGGAGAAATTAAATTTTTTTTAATGCAATGGGAATGATTCAAATCTGGCACTGAGAGGGACTACAATTCCTACTTTCTATCCATTGTTCCTGGTGCCACGTGGTCTTGCCTCCAATCAAAACTTTTCCTCTTACAGCATAGTCTTTGAGAGGCCAGGGTTACTCTGACTTTATTAGTTCTCAGATCTCAGAGCTAGAAGAAATTTCAAATGGCTACAACTCTATGAAAGAATTCCTGTTGTGACCTTTCTGGTAAAAGATTTTTCAGTCTCTGTCTGAATCTGTCTACTTATGGGGAACTTGTTCCCCAGTTGAATATAAACTGGTAAGTAAAGCAACAGATAATAACAACCAATAGACACTTTATCAAAGAAAATGATAACAAGGCAACATACCAAAACATTTAGATGCAAATAAGTCTTTATGGGGGAAAACATGTTTCTATATATTTTCATCAACACAAAAGAGAAAAAAACATTAAATATATTAATTGGACATGCAAGAGCAACAAGTTAAAAACCTGCATTAAGTAGCAAATTAGAAATGCTAAAAAAATCAAAGATCAATAAAACTGAAAGCAAAAAAACATTGAATTGATAAATCTAGGAGGTTTAAATAATAATAGCAATAAAAATGGGAAAGGGGAACAAAAATTGCCATTATCAAAAATGAAAAAGAAGAATTCACAACAAATAAAGATAAATAAGAGTAAAAATTATAACGAAAATGATAAATAAAATGGATAAATATCTACAAAAATCTAGATACTTAGATTAACAGAGCAAGAAATAGAGAATTTAATTAATGCCATTTTAGAAATAGAAATTGAATAAGGCAAAATACATGCAATTTCAGCTGAGTCCTCACTTTAGCAAGGCAATCTTTTTATTTTTCCCTGATTGGCTTCCTATCTCACTCCCTACAGAAGCTATTCCAAACTTTTAAATCTTATCCTCTCTCACTCCTTAGGTCTACTTTCAGTAAGACTGAAACCTCTCTGGCCACCTTTTCCAGTATTGGCTGCATCCTCATTCTTTCTCCTCCAATCACTGACCAATATTTTTTTTTATATTTTTTGTTCCTTATTGCCATTTATAACATCTCCCCTTTCCTCCATCACTCAGTAACCTCTCTTTCCTTGAGGTTCATGCAACTCATATCAATCAAAATCTTGGTAGCTGTTGTCTAAATGCCCTTCTCAATGAGATTAATATCTGGTTCACATCTTTTTTCTCCACCTCAAATCCTGCCCTCATACTAGGGCATACATATTGATTCTTCCTCAAATATCCTAACTACTCAATTTCTCAACTTATTTACTTCCACCCCACCCTAGCCACACACAAAGATGGTCATACCCTTGCCATCACCCACAAATGGACCCTCTTTATCAGGAATTCTGACTGTTCAAGAATTATCTTAATCTATTGGTTTTTTACCTCTTCCTCTGCTTTCCTTGACATTACTCTACTCTTTATCCATACCATGACCTCTAATCCCTTGACCCCTCAGTTCTCTCCCAGGTCATCTCCCCTGCACTATCCACTCTCTCTTCTCCTCTCCATCTTGGCTCATTGGTGAACCAATTCAACTCTACATTGTCCTTATCTGGATTCCCTATCCCCTTATCATAGCACCAGTCACTCCCAGCCGAGCCTCAACCTTGGACCACTTCCACCTTCACTCCCATACATGTGCTACTGAATGAAGGTAGAACAACCATTTTGACTGGATCTATGATGACTTTATGTCACATAAACTCATCTGGATCCTCACTGCTGCTTAAGCAATCCTACTTTATCTCTCTGATCAACTCACTATCCCATTCTCAATAGCAACTCTTCCAAACTTTATTATCCCTCTTCAAACTCCCCATATTTCCTCTCCTTATTCTCTCAGCTGAGAACTTTGCCTCATATTTTACAGAAAAAAATTGAAGCCATTTGTCATGAACTCCTCCTTCTTCCCTCTTCCTTATTTTCTATCACTCAGATGCCTTCTACTATTATTTTCTTCTTTAACTCTGTCTCACATGATGAAGTAGCCTTACTTCTCACCAAGGCTAACTCCTTTACTCGTTGAAATGACCCTATTCCACCTTGTCTCCTCTAATAGATTGCCCCCTTGGTCATCCCACTCTTTCACTTATTTTTGATCTCTCCCTCTCTATTGGCTCATTTCTCATGGCCTACAGACATGCTTATGTCTCCTCTTTCTTGAAAAACATCCTCACTTGATCCTTCAATCCCCACAATCATCCTATTTAAGTTGTATATATTTTTATATGTTCTTGTCTTTCCTACTGAATGTAAGCTCCTTACAAATGGGATCATTACATTCTTTGTACTTTTATCCACAGTATGTAGTATAGCAGCAGGCATAAAGCAGTTGTACAATACTTGTTTAATGATTGATAAATGAATTTCTAAAAGGGGGGGGGAACCTAGACCAGGTAGATTTACAAGTTAATTATACAAAATTATTAAAGGATAATTAATTCCTTTACTATATGTACCATTTGTGAAACTAAGAAAAGAAAGGATTCTATCAAGTTCCTCTTATCATATAAATGTAGCCTTGATACCTAAACAGAGAGAGAAATTGAGATCTCTAAGGAATATTGCCACAAAATTTATGTAAAATGTTTAGCAAACAGGTTACAGAAATGCATTAAAAAGATTGCCCACTATGATCTGGTTGAATTTATTGCAGGAATGGAGAGCTTGTTCAGTATTAGAAAAACCATAAATGTAATATCAATAACAAAAACAAAGAAATCACATTACTGTATTGAGAGATGCAGAACCCATTTCTTTAAAAACAGTAAAAATCATAGGAACAAAGGAAACATCATTAATATTCTAAATAATGCCTCTCTAAAACCAAGAGCCAACATTACATGTAATATAGACAAACTAGAGACCTGTGAGATTTGAGGTGAAGCAAGGATGCCCATTGTTACCACTACCATTTGATGTGGTACTCACAATGTAAGCAGTAAGACAAAAAAATATGAAATTGAGAGAATAAGTATAGGCAAATAGAAAATAAATTTATTTCTTTTTGTAGATTATATGGTCTCAGAGAACCCTAAAAAATTATCTAAAAATTAAGTGAAACAACTAAAAGTATAGAAGGATATAAAATAAAATCACACATCTCATCAACTGAGGAAACCCAGTAAGAAGAGCTAGAAATAGAAATTGCACTCAAAATAACTATAACATGCAAAAATTACTTGAGAGTTCATTGAACAAAGCATACCCAGAAACTATGTAAACATACCTACAAAACACTCTTTCCAGAAATACAGACCAAATAATAATGGGAGAAATATTAATTGCTTATGGTTAGGCCAAGCCAATATAATAAAAATGATAATATTAGTTAAATTAATTCACTTATTAAGTGACATCTATCTATCAAATTACTGCTTTATGGACCTAGAAAAAATAAAAAAATTTCATCTGGAGGAGCAAAAGGTCAAGAATCTTAAGGGAAATAATGAAAAAACATGGAATGGAAGGGTGTCTAGCAGTACCAGGTCTCAAACTATATTGCAAAAAAGTAATCATCAAAATGATTTGGCACTGGTTGGCTGATTAGTGGAGCAGATTATATGTGTGTTTGTGTGTGTGTATACACACACAAAATATAAAGAAGTAAGCCAATGTAATTGTAATATAAATGTATTATATATATATTATATTATATAATATAAATGTAAATATATAATGTAAATATATAATGTAATATAAAAGACCATAGCTACTGTGGTAAAAAAAATCACCATTTGACAAAACAAAACAAAACAACCCTAGAAAACAGTCTGGTAGAAGTAAAAGTATAGAACAATGTAGGATACATTCTGGGCTTAGTCTCTCAACCCCAGGTAGGCTGCATCCACAGAGGGTGACTGCTACTTCATCCCTCAAGCTTATAGGGTACCCTGAAGGTCGGGATTATCCTTCTATAGTTCAGGATCTCTCAAGATTATGATTCATCTCAGTATTTCTAAGTTGATGTCAAGCCAACCAAACTTAATTAGCTTTTAGAAACAGGTATTTACTAAAGTGGCGTAGTGAGGACAGGTGGTACAAATATCCTGTATTTGGGACACACACTCCCACTGGGAGAAAAAAAAATCAGCATGATGCTTGAGATTGTTATCAGGTCCTTCAACAAGGTGACAGAATTTTGCTTAAGAATCTTGATATTTCTGGGACACACAAGTTAGCAGAATAATGGAAAGCTACTCTATACCTAGTTACCAAAGAAAGATTGGGCAACTTGCCTGTTTACAAAATAGCCCCAGAGACTGGCAGGGGCCTGGGAATACAATTCACCACAATGACTTGGTGCCAGTTGGGCTACTAGATGAGCAAGTAGAAACCAGTGAGACTCACCTGGGCAGACTCTAAGCAGAAGAGCCTACCTGCCAGTGATTCTTAGATTCTTAGTGATCCAGGAGATACATTTCGAGTAAAGAAGACTATATAATGTACCCCATCAACTAGTCCTACTAATAAAGGACTGGACCCAAAATCAACACCTTTTCTTCCTGGTCTCAGAATTTGAGCATTGGAAAAGAACTCAAGAGTTCATTTAGCCCAACCCATTAATAAAGGAATGCCATGATAATATAATGACAAATGTTTATCTAGCTTCTGCTTAAAGGGCTTTGAGGAGGGGCTCCCCCCACCTCCACCTCTTGAAGTAGCCCATTTTACTTTTGGACATATTTAATTATTATGAAGATTTTCTTGGCATCAAGTCTAGATTGGTCTCTTTGCAGCCTGTACCCATTGCTCTTGATATTGGCACTGGGACCAAACAGAACAACTCTAATTCATTTTACATGTGACAACTCTTCAAATATTTCTCTAGGCTAAACATACCTAGTAAGTATCTTTAATCAATCCCCACATGTCAAGGATTCAAGGCCCTTCACTACCCTGCTTGTTTTTTGTTTTTTAATCTGGATACTCTCTTACCAATGTCCTTCCCATATTTGGGGCTCATAAACTGAACACAATACTCCTGATAAGGGCAGTGTACAATGGAGTATCACCTTCCTATTCCCGGAAGCTATGCCCCTCAACACAACCTAAGATCACTTTTTTTGCTCACCCCTTCTCATTCCTGACTAACAGTTGAGTAGCCAGTGCATTAAAACCCTGAGACTATTCTTTTTTAGAACCAGCGCTTGAGCTGCCAGAACCTTTAGAATCTTAATTCTTTCATTAACTGTCCTTCCCCATTTTGTGTCATCTGAAAATTTGATTTATATGCTATCTATACTTTTATGCAAGTCATTGACAAAAATAAGAATTATTTTATTGACAAATAGCACTCTGATTCAAGTACCAGATGCCTGGGGTACTCTACTGGACTACAGTGGATCCCTGGGGATTACCAATCACAGTGATATGGAAGCATTAACAACTACTTTTTGAATCTGGCGTCTAGCCTGTTCTGAATCCATGTGATTCTATTATATCTAATTCATAGCACTCCATCTTCTCCACAAGAATGATATGAAACTTTTTCAAGAGCTTTTCTAAAATTTAAATTAGCAATGTTTGTTGCATCTCCTTTTTCTTCTAATTTAGTAATCCAGTCAAAAAAAGAAAATGAGATTGGTCTGGCATGACCAGGTCTTGATAATACCATGCTGGTATTACCTATATACCTGCAATGACTGACCTCTTCTCCATCTAGATACTTGTCAATTATCTCATTAATCATCAGTTCTAGATATTTCCGAGGAATAAGAATTAATTAATTAGACTATAGTTTGTAGACTCTGTTCTTTTTTTTAATTGAATGTATCTATTTTTAGTTTTCAACATTCAGTTTTATAAGATTTTGAATTCTAAATTTCCCCCCTCCTTCCCTTTCCCCATCTCCAAGATGGCATGCAATGCATGTATAATAATATTAAACATATCTTCACATTAGTCATGTTGTGAAAGAAGAATCAGAACAAAAGGAAAAAATCATGAGAAAGCAAAAAACAAAACAACAAAAAAAGAAAAAATATTATATTTCTATCTGCATCCAGACTCTATAGTTTTTACTATGGATTTGGATAGCATTTTCCATCATGAATCTTTTGGAATTGTCTTAGAACATTGCATTGCTGAGAATAACTAAGTCTATCAAAGCTGGTCATCACACGATATTGCTGTTATTGTGTACAGTGTTCTCCTGGTTCTGCTCATTTCACTCAGTATCTATTCATGTAAGAGTTTCCAGGTTTTTCTGAAATATGCATACTCATTATTTCTTATGGAACAACAGTATTCCCATTACATTCATATACCACAACTTGTTCAGCCATTCCCCAATTGATGGGCATCCCCTCAATTTCCAATTCTTTGCCATCACAAAAAGAGCTGCTATATTTTTGTACATTTTTAATGTATCTTTACCCATTTTTATGATCTCTTTGGGATACAAACCTAATAGTGGTATTGCTGGGTCAAAGAGTATGCAGTTTTATAGCCCTTTGGGCATAGTTCCAAATTGCTCTTCAGAATGTTTGGATCAATTCACAATACTAATGCATTGTGCATTAGCCTTCCAATTTCCCCACATCTTCTCCAGCATTTATCATTTTCCTGTTTTGTCCTGTTAGCCAATCTAATTGGTACGATGTGGTGCAGCCTCTGTTCTTGCCCCATTTTTGAAAACCAGTACATTTGCCCTTCCCTAATCTTGTGGAACCACAATCTTTCAAATACCCCTAATGATGGTTCATCAATCACATCTGCTAGTCCTTTAAAAACATAAAGATTTTTAGTTCATCTGGTCTAGGCAACTTGAATTCATTAAGAAAGCTAATGAAGATCTCTTTCTCTCTCTCTATCATTATTTCCTTATTTGCCTTGTGTATCAACTCCCTGTTAGTCATTTCTGTTCTGATGTTTCTAGTGGAAAGACAATTTTTCTTTACAGAGAAAATAGAAATAACTTAAGTACCTTTGCCTTCTCTCTGTTGTCAGTTATTATCACCCCATCCTCACACAAGAAAATGTTCTTTGCCCTTTTTGAGCCTCCTTTTTCTACTAATATAGCTAAAAAGGATAGGGACTGGATTCAGTGAGGATCCTCCCTGTATCAATACAGGTCATCACCTTCCCTAAAGCTTAGTCTTTATAGTAGTCTATATAGTCTATATAGCCTAGAGTACAGACATTTCAAGTGACTTGTCCAGGTTCACAGAACCAGTATGTCAGAGATAGAATTTGAACCCAGGTCTTTCTAGCTTCAGGGTCAGATAGATCTCTCTCTATCATGTCACACTACTTCTCATAGCTTTACTAAAAACAAAAAGAAAAATTCTCTTGCAGCCCTAGCTCATTCTGAGTTTTAGTATTTCTGGTACTATTTTTGCAGGACCATGCTACATACATATTCATTTTTTATTACTGGTCCTTTCATCTATATCTGATGCACTTCTTTTAAAAATCTTAGCTGAAGAGCACCAGCCCTGGAGTCAGGAGGACCTGAATTCAAATCTGACCTCAGACACTTAACACAAAAAACTAGCTGTGTGACCTTGGGCAAGTCACTTAACCCCAATTGCCTTCCAAGAAAAAAAAATCTTAGTTGATTGGAGAGTTCCTTATGAATCCACACTGGTCTCTTCAAGCAAATTCATTTTCCCTCCTCATTGGAGTTGCTTCCCATGTGTCTTTGGAATTTCATTCCTGAGCATCTCCAATCTCTCGTGGCTGACTTCTCCTATAAGTGTTTCATTCAATCAAATCCTGCTTATCTTTTCTCTGAACCCTGTGAAATCAGTTGTCTTCAAATCTGTGGTGCTAATCACTCTATGCCTAGGTTTCCTTTCTTCTATCAGACTCTAGGATGGAATGATCATTTACCTGCCAGAGTACCTATCACTTGTACCCCAACAATGATTTGCTCCCTGTTAATGAGAATCCAATTTACAATAGAATTTCCTTTCTTGATTCCTCAGTCTTTTGAATGATAAAATTATCACTCAGGCACATAAAAAATTTCACCTCCTGGATCACAGGTGAAATGGATAATATTGATTTCATAAAACTTGAAAGTTTTTTTTTTCCGCAAACAGAACCAATGTAGTTAAAATTAGAAGAAAAACCCAGGAAACTGGGGAAAAATCTCTGCAACAAGTTTTCCTGATAAAGGTCTCATTTCTAAGATATATAGGGGAATGAATCTAATTTACAAGAATAAGAGCCAGTTGATACAGTCTCAGAGTAAGAAATCCAGGCTAACAATAGCCATATAAAATACGCTTTAAGTCATAATAATTATAGAAATGCAAATTAAAACAACTCTCAGATACTACCTCACACCCCACAGATTGGTAATGATGCCAAAAAAAGGAAAATGACAAGTGTTGGAGGGACTGTGGGAAAACAGGGGCAAGAATTCATTGTTGGTGGATCTGTAAATTAGTCCAACCATTTTGAGAAACTGTTTGGAATTATGTCCCCTAAAACTATTAAATTGTGCATACCATTTTGACATAGTGATACTTCTACTGGGTGCCAAAGAGATTAAAGAGAAAATGACCTATATGCACAAAAATATTTATAGCATCTCTTTTTGTAGTGGTAAAGAATTGGAAATTGAGGGCATGCCCAGCAGTTGGGGAATACTTGAACATGTTGTGGTTTATGATTGTGTTAGAATACCATTGTGCCAATAAGAAATGACAAGCAGGATGCTTTCTGAAAAACCTGGGAAGACTTACATGAACTGATGGAAAGTAAAATGAGCAGAACCAGGAGAACATTGTACATAGTAACAGGAATATTGTATGATAATCAACTGTGAATGACTTAGCTCTTCTCATCAATGCAATAATCCAAAACAATTCTGAAGGACTTATGATGAAAAACACTGTTCATTTTCAGAGGAAGAACTGAAGAAGTCTGAATGCTGACTGAAGCATAGTTATTTTACATTATTTATTATTTCTTGTTTTTTTTTGGTCTGTTTTCTTTTGTAACATGGGTAACATGGAAATGCATTACTGCATATGTATAATCTATGTGAAATTACTTTCCTTCTCAAGGAAAGGGGAAGGGAAGGAGAGAATTTGGACCTAAAATTTTTTTGAAAAATGAATGTTAAAATTTTTGTTTATGTATAATTGAGAAAGTAAAATAAAAATTAAATGTAAAAAATCCCCCACCATCTCTGCTCCCCTCAGCACCTTCTGAAAGAATACTGAGTGAAGTTTTCTATTGGACCAGGAACCATTTCAAACCTGAGCATCAAATTCTGTGACTCCAAAGAAATTTCCCTTCCAGGCTAGTGCAAATATGAACTAAAAAAAATGGATGGAAGTGATAAAGGCGTCAGCCTCAGTGGACAGGAGCCAGGAAAGAACTGGTCATATGAAAGTAGTAGGAAGATAAAAGAGACAGAAGCATGTTTCTTAAATGAGCTGGAAGGGAGGAGAGAGACAAATATATGGCCTCCAGGGATTTACTTAGGAGAACAAGCCCCCTGCCAGTAATACTATGGGAGGTGCTGTCTTTAGGAGGGAGGCTTCACATTCCTGCCAGTGTGGGAAAGCCTGGCTAACAAGTCCTAGCAGGGCCCTCAGACAAGCAGGCTTGTGTCCATGTGTGTGGGGGTGCGGTAGAAGTGTATGCCAAACATGTGCCTATCACTCAGAGGGCCTCCAGGAACATGGCCTCTCACCACTCTGGACTTGAGTTGAACTGCCCACTAGCTTCTAGGTGGGCCTCAGGCTACATGACACTAAGTGATCAAGAAGTGTATCCATTTATTACTTCACTGGGTCCCCTTAGGTAGTCAAATTGAATAAAGGAAGGGCTTATATATGTCTTCTACAGTCTCCCTCGCAGAGCCTAAAAGAGAACTGGGAACAAAGAGGCATGATAAGATCCTCAGATTTTAGAAACTGATAGATCACAGGACCTTAGAATTTTAAACTCCAAGGACCCTTATATTCTTTTGTCCAACCCATTCATTTTACAGATGAGGAAAGTGAGGTATGGAAAAGGTAAGTCACTTGACCCAGACTATGCTTTAAGTAAGTAGCAGGGGCTAGATTCAAACCCAAGTCTGTTGACTGGTTCAGTGCTCTAGCAATTATACTTCCAAATGCAGAGCCCCAAAGGAGGGCTTGAATTATCTCTTTCTGTTGGCTAAATGCACCCCATAAATGATATCATAGGAACTCTCTCCTTACTTTTTCTTTAAAGATAAAATTTTATTGATATTTTTGGTTTTTACATTGTGCTAAATTTCTTCCCCTTCTCCTTCTCAGAGAGCCATCCAATATGATAACAAATATTTCATATAATAACAAATCTTTTTCCTTTAAAAGAGGAAAAAAATGGGGAAAAAGGAGAAGAAAATCAGCAAAACCAATCAATACACTGAAAAAGTCTGAAAACACCCTCCATAATTTTTAAAGGGTAGTGTGTCACACTGTATAAAGACCCTCTACCAGGCATCAGCAGAGACCTGGGTTTGAATCTAACCTCTGACTTTTTATAACTTTGTTCCATGAGCAAATCAAAAGTTCTATGAACTTCCATTTCCTCATCTGTAAAATTGGAATAATAAAACTTTCAATATTTACCTCACAAGATTGTAATAAGAATCAAATAGTGAGTGTAAAGTCCTTTTTGAATATCTTAAGGCTATATGAATGACAATCATCTTTATTTTCTTTCTGCTCTTTGTACAATAGTTTGATCTTCAGTTGTTTGTTTTTTTTTTTTTTTGCCAAGTAGGGTGTGGTTCACAGATAGCAACAGTCAGTTTCTTTGGAAATCTACCTGAGAAAGCCCATCTGCTAGATTAGGCTTCCTCATCCTAGAAAGGAGACAAAAAAAATTGAGGCAAGGGTTGATGAATCAGACAGGTCCAATGGGGGTTTGAGAACTAACTGGCATTCTGGGATTGTAGTGCAGAGGAACAAGCATTCTCTCTTAACCCTGAGAATGAATTGCAGTATCTTGATCTGATTTCAGTCATACCTGAAAGTTTTGAAAATGACAGTTTTGAAGTGGATAGTATGCATCTTTAAAAGACAAAACCAAAAAACTCCCGGGCATGACAAACCCTCTCTCTAGCTCAAAAGTAGTTCAAATTTCTCTCAGGGCGGACACAGAACACTTGTTTCTTTGCCTTACAAAACACAGAATGCCATTCAGTTCTCAAGATCCTGGTAGAAAAAGGAAAAAGCCGAAGACACACTAGGTTGAAATAGAATCAAACAGAGAGATGAACACTGAAAAATTTAATACAAACAAATAAGACAGTACCTATCCTCCTGGTCCTATAATTTAATGGGGAGAGACATACATATGAGAAACCTAGAAAAGATTGGGGGGAGGGTAGAGAGAAGGGTAGGAGTAGTAGAGGAAGTAAGGAGAAGTTCAGAGAATGAGTCCAGGCACAAGGAAAGTACAACATGGCTGGAGTCCATCCTAAAATAGTGACTTGGGAGGAGTTCCAGGCAGGAGAATAGCATTCAGGGTAGAAGTTTGTCCAGAGGTGTCAGGCAAGGAGAAGTACTGAGAGAGTGTCCAGGTATGAATGAGGTGAAACCTAGATCATAAAATCACAGGCTCTCAGAGTTGGAAAGGCCCTCTTAACCCATTTGGATTGTCCAGTGACAGAATCCCCATTATAGCGTCCTTGTGAGAAGATGATTTAACTTTTCTTAATCATTTTTAGTGAAAGAAAGCTGTCAACTTACGTATAATTGCATTTGGGGACTGGTCTGGTTGTTAGAAAGCTTTTCTGTGTATTGAGCTGAAAATGTGCTTCCTTGTAATTTCCCCATAATGGTTCCATTTCTGTCTTCTGTAGACAGACAAAACAAAACAAATATATAAATAACTCACATTTCTGTAGCATTTTACAATGCTCTTTTCAATGGTAGCACAAATATTGTACACATATTTATAGATGAAGAAACTGAAATTTAGAGAGGTCATTTGACTTGCCCCAGGTCCGACAATCTGGCAAAACTAGCACTTTAAGCACAGGTTCTCAGAAGCCAATTACAACATTACCTTTTCTCATTTAAGCCTTTTCTACCTGATGGCCCTTCAAATACTTGAAAATGGTGACTAGTCATGTTGCTACTCTAGGCTAAGACATCCTTAGTTTCTTCAAGAGGCTTTTATACAGTTTGAGGACCTACCCCTTGACCACACCTTTAGCATCCTCCTTCTCCTCTCCAGCTCCCTGTTAGATGGTAAAAGAGACTTCAGTACTAGGTCAAATATGAAAGGTGGCTTCCAAATTCTATAGCCGGGAGCCACAAATTCCTCTCTCTGTAGGTGAAAAAGGAATAAACATTGTTCTCTTCCCTTCCAACAGGAAGGCAGGACTCCACCCTCCACATAGGGCCCAGCTCTGGTTCATTAGTCTACCTTTGGTCTGCCCTTTACAAAGCCCTTTCTAGAGATTACTCTCCCTGAAGTCCTGTGAGTTGTTCTTTCTTAACTTTTCCCCCTCCTTATAACAATATTTTACATTTCTGTAATGCTATTAAAAGTTAGAGAATACTTTCCTTGTAATGATCCTGTGAAGTAAGTAAAGCAAGTATTATTTCTCCATTTTTCAGATGGAGAAACAGGAGTTCAGAGATGTTAAACGACTTGTCTGTGATCATACAGTTGAGTGAATGGCCCAAACAGGACTTGAATTTAACTCTCTTGATTCCAGGTTCTGTGCTCTTGCCTCTATAGCACATTTTTCCTGTGCTCACAGATATGGCTCTGGTAGGGAAGAGTGGATAAAAGCAAGTAATATGGACTATGTTTAGCTCTAGTCTATATTTCTAGACTTATTATACCTGACTTTCCTTCACACATTCTACAATCCAGCCAAACTAATCTACTTGTCACCCCTCACAGTAAACAGTTCATCTCCCATATTTGTACTTTGCAGACCTAGAATGTACTTTTTAGAATTCTCAACCTCCTTCAAAATGAAGCATTGTGTGTGTGGCTTGCAGGGAAGCCAGAACAGACATTTTTAGTATCTCCTCCCTTACCCCCACACTCCCCACTCTTCTCCAAAGACGACTTTAATTCCTACCAGGAGGGAAACTAGGAGATGGTGGCCAGCTGCTACTCTGCTCTTCTCAGAGAGAGGGAGTAATAGGTTAAAATTATATCTCTCTCTTCCTGTAAGTATTATTAACCCAGGAGATGTAATTTTAAGGTTCAAGCTAAACTCCTGATTGATATTTATTAATGGGGAAGGTGGGCCCAAAGCATTTATACCCAAGGGTTGGTGGTTTTCCCACTAAATGCCAGGTTCACAATGAATGCACATAGTAAATAGCAAAGAAATGCATTTATCCAAGTAAATAACAAACAGAAATCAGAGAAAATATAAATATTAGCATATATATAAGACAACACACAGTGAAGGAGCTTTCCCATTAGGAATCCTGCATGTGCTGTTCACTGGCTCTTACCAGATCTTACCACATGGTAAGCTGCTCCATCCAGCTTCAGGATCTGTTGACATCCTTGACTTGAGTCCACAATGTAGGACCAGGAAGAGTCTTAGTTCTGAGGCCTTCTCTTTCCCAAGGAGAATTCCAGCTCCAGGATCAGAGCTCTTGACTTCTCTTGCTGACTCAAATCTGAAACTGGACTCTACTGTGTGTTTTGACTGCAAACTACCATTCCTTATGGCAAAGGAAAGAAAGATGCCTTTTCACTTGCTGTACTCTGCTATAAAAGCTCCTGAGATCTGACTCTGTTCTTTCTCCAAAACTCAAATGCCAGCAATGCCTTTGCTCTTAGTCCCTCTTTTTTTGCCTATATTAGTGAGTGGATGAAGATTAGGTCTTGGGGCAAGCCAAGTATTTTTGCTAATCTTTGGACAATTTAAGGAAGTCTTTCATATGCAAATGTTCACTGAAGGCTAGATCTCCTTTAAAAGGTACAAGCAAGCACATTTTACAATCTGCAAATTCCACCACTGAGTCTGAAATAAGAGTGCACTTAACCTTTCATTTTTTCTATCATCTGTTCTTTACATGTTTTAGTTTCATAAACTGAATTGGGTGTGAGGAACTCAGTTGACCCAAAGACTCCTTCTTAATTTCTTGTTATATTTAATAAATGCTTTTTCAATTGGAAAATGAAGGGAGATCCATCAACTGGGAAATGGCTGAATAAGTTGTGGTATATGATTGTGATGGAATACTATTATGCTTTAAGAAAAGTTGAAAAAAAAACCAAACAAACAAAAAAAGAAATGTTGAACAAGATGGTTTCAGAAAATCATAAATGAACTGATGCAAAATGAAGTGAGTAGAACCAGGAGAATATTGTACACAGTAACAGCAAATTATATGATGATCAGCTGTGGATGTCTTAGCTTTCAGAAACACAGTGATCCAAGGCAGTTCCAAAGGACTCATGATGAAAAATGCTATCCACCTCTGAAAGAACTAATGGAGTCTGAATGCAGATCAAAGCAGAGTATTTTTCACTTTTTTTTTGATGGTTTTTTTTTGGTCAATTTTTTTTTCTATAACATGACTAATATGGAAATATGTTTTGCATGATTGCACATGTATGACCTGTATCAGTTAGTTACTATCTCAGGAAAGGGGGAAAGGAGGGAGAGAATTTGGAACTTAAAATAAAAACACCACAAAAGTTAAAAATTGTTTTTACATATAATTGGGAAAAAATAAAATATTTTTCATAAAAATGTTCTTTCATTTATTTATTCACTCACTCATTCATTCAGCAACTTGTTAGGGTGGTCAGTGGGCATAGCCCTGGAATTATAGTCAGGAAATGTGGATTCAAATTCCACCTCTGACCCTTATTAACTCTCTGATCTTCAAATTTGAAAAATGAGGATAATCATAGGGCACAGTAATTATAAAGGAGGTACATCCACAGGAACAGCTGCATGAGGGGTATCATATGAGAAATGGATGATTGAAAAAAATAGACCTGTTCTATAGTTGATAATAAGACATAACCCATATTTATGTACAGTGGTCTCCATGTGTAAAGCACTTGCCCCTACTTATAGGGCAAAGTTTCATATTGCATTGAAGCAGGGATATCTTAACTTGTTTTTGTGTCAGCCAGGTGAAGCCTATGGTCGCCTTCACAAAATAACATTTTAAAGAGAAAAATACAATATTATTAAAATGGTAAACGAAAAAAAAGTTCACACTCCAGGTCAAGAAACTTTGCATTAAATAAAGTGACTGAATGTTACAAAGAGGGTTATATCTGTTCATGCCACCAGGTGGTGCTCTTAGCCTTGAACTTCAGCTCAAGTAGGACTCAGATTCTTTTCAATCTCTTGGTGTATATGTGAATGGGACCTGCTTAACCTGTCACCAGAAGCATGATCCCTGTTACTTCTCAATGCTTAATATTCATCACAATTAAAAAATATCTTGACTCATAGTTGCTTCTGCTGCATAGGATCCTTACCCTCTTTCATACCCTCACTTATATACAAAATACATTTAATGAAGTAAAATCAACACCAAAAGGTACAGGGATGGAATTTCAGAGCAGCAGAACAGTTCCTAGACAGGATATGAAATCTCAGGCCTCTCAACATATCTCTTCTCCTTGGTATCATTACAGATAACTGCATATCCAAAGGCTTTTTGCTGTGCATTCCTTAGTCTTATAATTTTACAGGGAGAGGAAGGGAAAAATCATCTCACCAAGCTTGAGCTTCCCCATCCCCTTGAATAATACACAAATGATTTCTACCTCCTTGATAGTAAAATAAACAAATGATCTCCTGATCACAGCAGATATAGTCAGATGTTTTCATAGCATCTGGTCCAGGGTATACCTACCCTATACTAAGTTTAGCATAAGAGCACAGTTCACTTCCCTTCCTTTTTCTCTGACTTTGTTGTCTTGGGCATCTCTGGCATCTGCTGCATTTCCCATCTTGCCCCAAACCACAGTAACTCTCTTTTTAAATGTCTCATCTCTAGCATGACATTTTGAATGACCTTAGGCAGTTTCGTTTACATTAAATGACCAGACAGCCCTGCAATTCCTTTTATTTCTAGCCTTAAAAAACACGGGAAATTGCTGAGGGGTGTGAGTAGGTGGTGAGGGTTGAGGAGAAATAAGATCTTTCAACTAAACATTATATAGGCAATATCAAAAGATCTAGAGGAAACCATGTTGAGCAAACTTCCTGTGGCAGATTTTTAGAAGGACATGGTCAATGATTGCCTAGCATGGACAAGCACAAATAGGCTAATATCTATACTTTTGGAAGGAGTATTAATGAATTCCCAAATCCACCAAAGTGTAGAAATTCTACCCTCAGAGAATGTTGTGGTGTTTAAATGAGAAAATTAATATAGAGTGCTAAACCAACTTTAAAGCAACCTGGAATTCTAGTTATACTCATTCTTCTTGGAAATGGGGAAATTGGTGGAATTTGTAAATATGTAGATTGAAGTTCACTGTATGAAATACTAACATTTGGAAAGATCCCAAACTGGATTTTCAGGAAGCAGTGTCCTGTCATTAGTGTTCTTCAAGAACACAATGCCATTTGGTGGCGATATTAGAAAGGGGATTCCTATTAAGATATACATTGACTAAATGTCCTTCAATTCAATAAACATTTATTAGGGAGCTAAAATGTGCAAAGCACAGTACTTAGACATTAGGGGTAGAAAGAGAAAGAGGGAATCCCTGCACTCAAGTAGTTACTTATCATGGGGGCAGGGGTGGGGAGATGTAACACAACAGAGATTAATAAATGGGAGTCATTTTGAGGAAGGAGAAAACTATGAGCCTGGGGATAGGTGAAGAGGTGAGACGATACTTGAGCTGAGCTTTGAAGGGCAATAAGGATTCTGAGAACAAGCTATGAATAAAGAATGCTTTCTAGTTTATATGAAAGCAGAGAAGTGATAAGTATATAATACATATGTACATACATACATACACATATTTTGACTTCTAGAGATCACTAGCAGTCCAATTTGTTGAGAATATACAGTGTGAAGTAGAATGGAAAACATTCATTGGAGTAAAATTGTGGAGGTTCTTAAGTGTCAGGATAAAGAATTTGTATTTTACCCTAGAGGCAGTAGGGAATCCCTAAATATTTTTGAGCTGGGAAGTGACAATAAGATCTGATGTAATAGGAAGATTGTTTTTTTTTTAAACTTTTTCTTCTTTTTTATATTTATTTTTAAATTTTTAGTACCAAATTCTGTCTCTTCAGTTCCTAACCTACTCAGTGAGAAAGCAAGCAATATGGTACACATTATACATGTGATGTCATACAAAATATTTCTATATTAACCATGTTGGGGAAAAAAGGAGGAAAAATAAAGAAAGTGAAAAAATATGCTTCAATCTGTACTCAAAGTTCATCAGTTTTCTCTCTGGAGGTGGGTAGCATTTTTAATCTTGGAGTCCTTTGGAATTGTCTTGGATCATTGTATTGATCAGAGTAGCTAAGTCTTTCATAGTTGATTTTCATTACAATATTATTGTTACTTTGAACAAAGTTCTTTTGGTTCTGCTCGAGTTCATCAGTTCATATAAATTTTCCCAGATTTTTCTGAAACCATTCCCTTCCTTGTTTCTTACAGCACAGTAGGATTCCATCATAATAATGTACCACAACTTGTTCAGTCATTCCCCAACTGATGGGTATCTCCTCAATTTCCAGGTTTGTCACTACAAAAAGAACTACCATAAATATTTTTGTACATATATGTCCTTTTCCTTTTCCTTTGATCTCTTTGAGATACAGACCTAGTAGCAGTGTTGTACAAAGTCAGTCATTAGGATAAAGTTGTTCCAAGGGACCTCCATGATTTGATCTATCTCAGCTATTGAGTACTGTGCTCACCAGCCCCTTAGGGGATAATCCCACCTTCTACAGAGAGATCCTATCTCCTGAGAACTGATCTCATCTTCTTAGTACAAAACAACATATTGCTAGATTCTGGTTTCTAATTCATTCTGCTATCTACTTCTGTTTTATGGATGAGTTCATCACATTCACATTCACAGTTATGATTACTATGTATTTCCCTCTATCCTGTTTACTTGTATTTATCCTTCTCTCTCTCTCTTTTTACCTTGTCCTAATAGAAACACACTTGAAACAGAAAGACACACACAGAGTTAAAATAAGGGGTTGGAGCAGAATCCATTATGTTTCATCTGAGGTAAAAAAAAAAAGGTAAGATCTCACATAAAACATATGTAAAAACAGACCTAATTAAAAGAGATAATCAGCTGCTCCCTCCTCTCCCTCTCCCCTTATCTCCTCCCACTGCTCACCCTTCCCCTTTTCCCCCTTCCTTGTCCCCTTTCCCTTCCCTCTCACCCTCCCCCTCCCATTCCCCCTCCCCATCCTTTCTCCTTTCTCCCTTCCCCAGCCTAGATGATGCCGTGGTGGAGATGGCTGAGGCCGAGGAGGCCATGGAGCCCCCCGAGGCAGACATCATGGGGCTGTGCCAGGACATGTTCTCCAAAAATGGCCACGTACCTGACAGGCGAGCTGACAGCCACCAGTGAAGATTACAAATTTCTAGAAAATATGAACAAACTGACTAGCTTGAAGTATCTAGAAATGAAAGATATTGCAGTAAACATAAGTAGAAACCTAAAGGACTTAAACCAGAAATATGCCGACCTTCAGCCTTATCTGGATCAGATCACTTTAATTGAGGAGCATGTAGCCACTCTTGAGCAGGCAGCTTACAAGCTGGATGTGTATTCAAAGAAACTGGAAGCAAAGTACAAGAAGCTAGAAAGGAGATGAAAGAATTCTTTAGCACAAAGACTGAAACTACAAGAATGTTTTATAAGAAATATGTGGGATGGAACTTTATCGATAGGCTTCAGTTCCCAAAAGGGAGCGGTGCTGCTGACCCAAGGAGAATCCCAGCCCTGTCTCTGGCTGGGTGTGTAGCTCTGGCCACCCCCGCTGTTTTCCTCAACCTGTACTCCTGGAACCTCATCTTAGCGTGTGCTTCCTTGTGTGCCCTGGACCAAGGCTCAGAAATCAGGATCAACCCCGTCTGGAGCAGACACAGATGAGAGGCTCTAGGCTCCCTGGCTCCTCCCTTGCCCCACCCCCCTCATAACCTGTTCTTCAGCTTAAATAATAAATGCCAACATAGGAAAAAAAAATAAAAGAGATAATCAGTGAAAAAAGGTACCATATACAATGAAGTAATGTCAATACTAAACACATATGCACCAAGTATCAGAGTTTGAGGGAGAGCTCAGGTGAGTCCCTGCCTTTCCCCCTCCATTCTCCAAATTCTTAAAGGCACAAATAAAATCAGTGCAGCCAAAACTAGAAGGAAAGCAGGAAATTGAAAAAAAAATTACATCAAGTTTCTTTGATAAAATCAGAGAAAAGTAAATTATAACAACTCTGAGGTATGACTTCACACCTATCAGGCTGACTAATATGACTGAAAAGGAAAATGATAACTATTATAGGGGATGTGGAAAAATAGGGGCACTGATGTATTGTTGGTGGAATTGTGAACTAGACCAACCATTCTGATGAACAATTTGGACCTATGCCCAAAGAATTATAAAAATATCCATACTCTTTGACTCAGCAGCATTGCTACTAGTTCTGCATCTCAAAGAGATAAAAGGGTAAGGAAAAGGATCTATACGCATGGAAATATTTATAGCAGCTCTTTTTGTAGAAAGCTGGGGAATGATTGAGCAAGTTGTGGTATCTAATTGTGATGGAATATTATAGTACTGTACAAAATAATGAGTAAGATGCTTTTAGAAAAACTGAGAAGACTTATAGTAATTGATGCAGAATGAAGTGAGCTGAACCAAGAGATCATTGTATACAGTAGCAACATTGTTGTAACAATGATCAACTGTGAAGACTTAGCTACTCTGAGCAACACAATTATCTAAGATGCTTCCAAAGGACTCATATAAAAAATGCTATACACCTCTAGTGAGAGAACCAATGTGCTCTGAGTGCATATTGAAGCTTTTTTTTCATTTTCTTTATTTTTTTTGCTTTTTTTTTTTTGGTAACATGGCTAATATGGAAATATGTTTTGCATGATTTCATATATATATATAAATATATAATTATAAATATTTTATATATATATATATATATATATTAAAGAAAGTCGATATTAAAAATGAATGATAGGGGTGGCCAGGTGGCTCAGAAAGTAAGAGCACCAGCCCCAGAGTTGGGATGACCTGGGATCGAATCTGGGCTCAGACACTTAGCACCTACCCAGAAACACCTGGCTATGTAACCTTGAGCAAGTTACTTAACCCCACTTGCTTAGAAAAAAAAGAAAAAAGAAAATCAAGTCAATAATCTGACTGAAGAAAATAACACCTTAAAAAATAGACTAATTCAAATGGCAAAAGAGGCCCAAAAAGCCAATGAGGAGAGGAATGCCTTAAAAAGCTCAATATGCCTGATCGAACAAGAATCTCAAAAACTCACTGAAGAGAATAATTCCATCAAAATTAGACTGGAGCAAATGGAAGCTAATGACTTTATGAGAAACCAAGATACTATAAAACAGATCCAAACAAATGAAAAAAAAAATAGAAGGCAATGTGAAATATCTCACTGGAAAAGCCACTGACCTGGAAAATAGATCCAGGAGAGATCATTTAAAAGTTATTGGACTACCTGAAAGCCATGATCAAAAGAAGAACCTAGAAATCATCCTCCAAGAAATTCTCAAGGAAAATTGCCTTGATATTCTAGAACCAGAGGGCAAAATAGAAATTGAAAGAATTCACTTGATTGCCTCTTGAAAAAGATCCCAAAAAGAAAACTCCTAGGAATATCATAGCCAAATTCCAGAGTTCCTAAGTCAAGGAGAAAATATTACAAGCTGTCAGGAAGAAATAATTTGAGTATTGTGCAAACACAATCAGGATAACACAAGATCTAACAGCTTCTATAGTAAGGGACTGAAGTGCTTGGGATATGATACTCTGGAGGTCAAAGGAGCTAGGATTAAAACCAAGAATCACCTCCCCAGCAAAACTGAGTATAGTTCTACAGGGGAAAATATGGTCATTTCATGAAATAGAGGACTTTCAAGTATTCTTGATGAAAAAATCAGAGCTGAACAGAAAATTTGACTTTCAAGTTCAAGAAGAAGAGGAGCATGAAAAGGTAAACAGGAAAAAGAAATCATAAGGAACTTACTAAAGTTGAACTATTCCTATATGGAAAAATGATAATTGTAACTTATGAGACTTTTCTCAGTATGAGGATAGCTGAAGGGAATATATATATGTATGTATGTATATGTATACATACATATAAATGTATGTATAGGAGGGTGTATATATGTATAAATATATATGTGAGTGTGTGTATATGTGTGTACATGTATACTTAGACAGAGGGCACAGGATCAGTTAAATAGGAAGGGATAGTATCTAAAAAATAAAATTAAGGGGCGGCCAGGTAGCACAGCGAGTAAGAGCACCGGCTCCAGTGTTGGGATGACCTGGAGATCGAATCCCAGGCTCAGATACTCAGCACCATACCCAGAAATAACTGGCCGTGTAACCTTGAGCAAGTTACTTAACCCTGATTGCTTTAAAAAAATAATAAAATTAAGAGGTGAGAGAGGAATGTAATGAGAGGAGAAAGGGAGAGATAGAATAGGGTAAATTATCTCATATGAAAGAGGCAAGAGAAAACTGTTACAATGTAGGGGAAGAGTAGGAAGGTGAAAGGGAGTGAGTCAACATTACCTCCCATTGAATTTGGCTTAAGGAGGGAATAACATACACACTCAATTGGGTATCTACAGGAAAATAGAGGGGAAGGGGATAAGAGGGGGGATGATAGAAGGGAGGGAAAATTGGGGGAGAGGGTAATTAGAAGCACACACTTTTGAAAAGGTACAAGGTCAAAGTAGAAAATAAAATAAGTGGGGAGGTGGGATAGGATGGAGGGAAATATAAATTTTTTTTATTTTCACAATATAACTACTATGGAAAAGTTTTGTGTATCTACACATGTACAACCTATATTGAATTGATCATCTTCCCAGGGGGTTTGGGTGAGGAGGGAAGAAGGGAAAGAATCTGAAAATCAAAGTTTTAAAAACAAATGTTAAAAAAAATAGTTTTTTATATACAACTGGGAAATAAGATATACAAGCACTGAGGTATAGAAACCCATCTTGCCCTACTAGAAAGCTAGGGGGGAGGGAGGGGAGAGGATATAAGAGAAAGCAGATTGGGAGAAGGGGTGTTCAGTAGGCTCGTTATCTTGGGGTGGAGGGTAGGGGAAAGACGGCGAGAAAATTTGTAACTCAAAATCTTGTGGAAATGGATGTTGAAAACTAAAAATAAATAAATAAAAGATTTATTAAGCAAAAAAATAGTTCAAAAAATAAAGAAAAGGAATGATTAAAAGGATACCGCCCCCCCCCCCCCCCTAAAGGTATGGTAGCCAATGAGATCAAAGGTAGTTTGGTAGGTAGTAGGGTAGTTCTTGTCAAAGGTAGTAGGGTAGTTCTTGTAAAGGAAAAAGATCACTTCTTTAGAGGCAGAAGTAAAGGAGGAGGTAATAGGAGATGATGTAGAGGGGTTTTAAGGTAGAGATTAAAGAAGAAGAGGGAGCTTGGTCTTCCTCCTTTTGAGAGAAAGGAGGAAAGAATATTCCAAGATTCCTGAAGAAAAAGGAGAGGTTTTGAACATTCATTACAGAGTATGTGCTAGATTCAACCCGAGAAGAATAAAAGTATTTCCATGTAGTAGTGAGGACCCAGTTGAGATTAGGTAACCATGAATTTGCAGTGGACCAAGGTAGCAAGGTTAAGTTGCTTCTTTAAGTAGTATTCAAAAGTTCAGGAGTAAGAAGGGATAAGGTCAATGGGGGGAGTGACCCAGCAATGGGATTTGGCAAGGTGGTGACTGGACAAAGCGGAGGAAAGGTAATTATTGAGTCAAGATTATGAAAGGAAGTAAGTCAGGTCAGTCAATAAACATTTATTAAACCTCTGCTATGTACCAGACATTATGCTAAATGTTGGGGATACGAAGAAAGGTAAGGGATGGTCCCTGTTTTAAGAGGGGGGACAATATACAAATAATTACAAATAAACAAAATATATGCAGGGTAAATTGGAAATAATCCACAGAAAAAAGGCACTGGAACTAAGAAAGATGAGAAAAAGCTTTCTTCTCTGGTAAAGGGGTACTTAAAGGAAATCAGAGAAGCAGGAGGCAGAGCATTTCAGGGATGGGGAGCACTCATTGTAAATGCCTGGTGTTAAGAGATGGAGCGCCTTGTAATAGGGACTGTAAGGAGGCCAGTGTTGCTAGATGCAAGAGGACAAGGGGTGGGGGAAGGGTACGAAGGATCTGGAATGCCAGAGACTTTTATATTTTATCTTAGAGTGGATAGGGATCCACCAGAGTTTATGGAATTGGGAGGTGAGGCGCTGTGTAGATCTGTACTTTAGGAAGTTTCTTTGACAGTTGAGTGGAGGATGAGTTTGAGTGGGGAGAGATGTGGGACCGAGAGATTAACCAGCAGGCCGTTGCCATAATCTGAGGTTATGAGGACCCGAAGCAAGGTGGAGGTAATAGTGTCAGAGGAGAAAAAGAGATGTACATAAAGGAAAACAGTGTGAGATGGAGAGACTGGACATTGTAGTGAAGGTGAAGGATAGACTTAGCAGGAGGAGAGTTGAAAAGATTTGAGGTTATGATTGAAGAGAAAAATTTCAGAGTTTGGAATCATGGAGATAATTATGAACGATAGTGAGATCTAGAGTAAAATCAGTGGAATGACTATATAGGTCATGGGAGATGAGGAGGTTGATGAACTCTCCCATAAGAGTGTTGTCAACCTAGTGATATCATGAATATTGAGTTCTCTTGCAGTCAGGGGTTAGGGTAGAGAGGAAGAATATGAATTAGATATTGAACTTCTTGATAAAGGAGGGAGACTGGGAAGAAGACTCTACCTAAAGGCTAATAGATTATAGCATTAAGTATCTACATTAGATAAAGACAGAGTAAACCTTAAGTTGTAGCAATGGACATTTATTACATACTCATAACAGACATACTTTACAATTAGTAAAGCACTTCACGTGCATTAACTATTAATTCTCATGACAAACTTTGTGAGATAAATGCTACATATAGTTGAATTTCCAGATAACAAATTAAGAAACTGAGGCTCAGACTTGCCTAGAGTCACAGAGCTAATATTTATCTGAAGCAGGATCTTCCTGCTGAGAAGTTCAGCACCTTATCCAAATATACCTGCTATCTCTGAATAAAAGAGGGTACTGAGTGAAGGTGGCACAGAGAAGGGCTGGAAGAGGCAGAGAGGAATAAGAAGGATGTCTACTCTTCCCCTTAGCCCAGTGTATCTAGGAATATGAGAAAACAAGCACCTATACAAGGCATCTTAACCAGGAATAAGGAAAGCCAAGTTCCCAGGAGCACAAGAAGATGGAAAGAACAAGAGAAGAGTGATATGACAAAGGAAAGTTTGTTACCTATGAAAGGGGGGGAATCTACTGGGTAGGAAGGCAAAGGAAAGGGTAGGTCTAAGCTAGATGGGGATTAAAGAGAGAAAAGTGGGAGCAGACTAATGGGTTTTCATCTCATGGCTACATCACAGGGCTCAAGATAGAAAAAGATGGAAATTTCTTTGATATAGAAGTACCAACTGACTGAGGCCCTCATACCTCTGGGTCCTGTGGTGATAAAATGTACCATCTGTACTAGAGTATAAGCATCAGCCTCCTCTCTGCAAAATCCAGGAAGCCAAGTTGGGTAGCAACAAGAAGATCAGATCATTCACACTGATAAATCCATGAAGACAGGGTGTGCAGAGCCCTGCAGAACTCATATGCAGCAATAGCTCTGATCACAAAAGGGCAGGGAAGGAAACATACCCTGAATGTTGCCCACATGTGGAATGTGCTCCTAGCTCCTAACTAAGCCTGGGTTTGAACTTCATTGGTTGTTTGATGGTTTTATCTTTTAAAACATTTCTATCTTTTTTTTTTATTATCTACCCTCCCCCTCTCCCAGAAAGCCATTCCTTATAACAAAGAAAAAACAAACACAAATTAAACAATTCAGCAAAACTTGCCAAACACTGAAAAAAAGTTGACATATACAAGTGGGTCACACCCATAGTTTCCCACTTCTACAAAGAAATGAGGTGTGAGACATTGTTTTCTAAGTGTTTTGGTGAAGTGAAGCAGAGGAGATATCTTTATCACGTGGGGCTATAGATTCTGGAGTGAGGTGGCCTCCAAACTCATTCCCTGAAAGGCCCTTGGACTAGGACTGCTATCTCTCTGAGTCCATGGACAGTGAAGGGTGGGTAGGAACTAGGTTAGCAGCAATGTTAGTTGCAGGCCCTTGGTGATAAAGAATACAAAGTATTGGGGAGGCCAGGTAGCACAGCGAGCAAGAGCACCGGCTCCAATGTCAGGATGACCTGGAGATCAAACCTGGGCTCAGATACTTAGCACCACACCCAGAAACACCTGGCCGTGTAACCTTGAGCAAGTTACTTAACCCCGATTGCTTAAAAAAAAAAAATACAAGGTATTGTTTTTTTAGGCAGTAATGGCAGGCAGTGTGATTTCTGTGACTTGTTCTCATAGTACATCCTCTCCAGCAGATATCTACTCTCTTGACACTAGAAGTTAGGGTTAGTTCATGTAAGGCCATGCAACCTACTCTGACTATTCCCACCCCTGGTTGAAAGTATTACCTCCTTTTCCAAATTTTTCGCCACACATTGCCTGGACCTCAACTTAGCACTTATCATATTTTCCTTTTATGTCATAGTTATTTGTGTATTTGCTTTTTCTCCCTTAATAGCCTGAAGGCAGGGCCGTGTCACCATTCATACTGTATCCACAGTGCTAAGCCACAAGGCATTGTGTGTTGTGGGCGCCTAATAGTGTTTGTTGAATACTCGGAATGGAACGGAATGGAGCTGAGTCTAACAGCTAGCTGGAGCTCCACTCCATTTCTAACCCAGATTTCCTTTGGAGCCCCACCTGGGATTTGGGCCTGGTCCTTGCAGCCACATGACATTCATCATGTTAAAATCAGGAGCAGCTGCAACCTCAAGCTCCCTCTAAGCCCTGAATAGCTCCTGCTTCAAGGGCACACCAATGGAGCCTAGGTTCTATCCAGTCTCTAGTTCCTGTGACTTAAGCCACTCTTCAGGTTACATTAAGTGCATTGGCCCTTAGCCAATAAGTAATGGCCATGGAAACTGGACTGGTTCCAGTACTTCACCTGCAACCCCATGTGATCAGTGCTGCCATAATTACATGACTCATTATAATATTAAAAAACTATGCAGCAGGGACTGTAAACCTCTCTCTTCTAGGTAATGGAAATGATAGAAGGAATATGTAACAGACTCTCTCTCCCTCTTCCCTCTCTCCTCCACATCTATTTCAGGAAACTATCCTGCAAAATTTGAATATCCCGGGAAATTTGAATATCCCAGGAAATGTGAGATAGATGCTGTTTCAGGAAATTTGATATGACTCCAGGGGAATAGGAAAGGACTGAGAGACAATTGGGTGGGGCAATATTGGGTTGCACTCCTGAGTCTCAGAAGGCACACACAAGTAGAAAGAATACTACCTAGGAACTGGGAAAGCAAAAACAACATAATGATAACTCATCCTGTACCAACTTGATTTAGAGGAGGGAAACCCCTTTTTTGTGTCCCAGAACTTTCTGACCTCTGGCACACTTCTTGCATGAGCTTAGAGCTTGTAGGAACATGAATTCCAAAGGAAGGCTGTAGAAAGAAAGGAAATCCAGAATGGAGCTGTGTTCTTGAGGTGAAATACCCTGCCAGGGATTCTGGAGAGAAATCAGGTCTTGTGGGAAAGGGAAAAATGGCCACCTGCAAGAGCTGAGGACTGACAGAGGCATGAATGTCAGATACAGCAATATGGGAGCCACAACACTTACTGAGAGCGTTTGGAGGTGGGAGCTTCAGGAAAAGTGACATTGTGACCATATCCACAGGAACAGAGAAGAGAAGCCCTAATATGGAGGAAGAACTTGACACTCTCCTTCTGTGGACTTACAGGGGCTAAGTGACTGAGACTGTGCAAGCCTTGGCAGGGATAGTTGGTCCCTGGTGGGGAACATTCTTTTCTCTGGGTTCTGATAAGAATTCTACCTATTTTCACCAACCTGTAAATAAAGCTATTCCTACTTTGAACCTTCTAAGTCCATGTACTTGTAAGGGGAGCTGGTAACTATACTCTGAGGCAGGGGTGGGGAACCTGTGGCCTTAAGGCCATATGTGGCCCTCTAGGTCCTCAAGTGCAGCCCTTTGACTGAATTCAAACTTCACAGGCCACAGGCTCCCCAACCTTGCTCTAAGGAATGTATGTCAGACATTAAAGCCAAAGGGACAAATGAAGTCCTCCAAAATGTACCTGAAGCATGTGTGTAAGGAGAAAAACTGACCCAAGGGTTATATCCCCTGTTAAAGGAAATCTTGGTTTGGACCTCACCCTGATCAATGAGGAAAACTCAGGAAAAGAAAGGTAAAAGGATGTCATTAGGACACCAAGGCAGCAAACATTGGGTACTGTGCTGCTTTTTATAGAAAGGAGTAAACAATTTTTATATGAGGGCAAAAGTATGTTGATTGTTGCATGTAATCACGAGGAGATGGGATTGTGTGCATGCACAAGCAAGTGTGTCTCTGGACCCCCCGTCTCCTGTAGGCTGGTTTATGCACATGCACAAAGTCTAAACAAGGTTTAAAATGGAGTCACTTAGACCTCCTCTGCACTAGCAGCTGACTTTGTACACCAGGATATTTCAAACAAAAGACACTACCAAATTCTTTCCTAAGGATCACCAAGAAATCTCATTTCTTGACAGGCTCTGCTCCAGTTCTGTTGTTCCTTGCTTCAGATGTATGCATCTTTAATTTCTCTCTAGATTGAGTCTCCTGAACAAGGACAGGAACATAGCATAGGGAGAGGTAGGGCTGATGCTCCTCTCACAAAAGAGGGCTGAAGGATAATAACTCCCATTTCCATAGTATTTTAAAATTTACAAAGCATTTCTTCATAATAGCCATGTAAAGAAATAGTCAAGGAATGTAAGTATTATTACTCCCACTTTAAGATAAAAAACAAACAAACCTGAGAGTCAGAAGGGTGAGATAACATGTCCATGCACAGAGGTAGTAAGGTGAGAGGCAGTATTCTTCTACAGTAATAATAACAGAGAGAATTTCTATGATCTCATCTGATCATCAAAACAACCCTGGGAGGTTGGTGCTATTATTATTCCCACTTTATAGATGAGGAAATTGAGGCAAAGGAGAGTTAAGTAACTTGCCCAGGGTCACACAAGTAAGCGTCTGAGGCAGGATTTGAATTTATGTCTTCCTCTCTTCAAGTACAGGGCTTTCTTCCCTGTGCCACCTCACTGCCTTTTCTAGTTGTAAGCCTAGCAATCTTTCCATGTACGATATTACATATACTAGAAAAGACATAATGAATTATACAAGATAGACTTGATTCAAGCAAGCAAGCAAGATGAGACAGGAGATAATAAAACAAGGAAGTAAGCTTGACTTCCCATGTATCCCTGAGACTCAGATCCATGACTGGTATCTGTGTAAGAGTGAGGTTCCATTGATTATCCCATTCCACTTAAAAGCAATTATCTTTATTAGATACAAACATACTTCCTTCAATCAATTAAAATCATTGCTGAGAAACTGAATTACTTCTACAAAAAAAGGAGGAGCTACCTCGGGACCAGGTAGAGATTCCAGGGATCTGGAAACAGAGGAAGGAATGGGGTCATGTAGAGCTGACCTGAGCTGGAAAAAAACCAGATGCACAGGGGCTACTAGCAAAAGGAGAAAGAGAAGGTGGGACTTAACTGTGGCAGAGAGAAGAGTTCAATATCTGAACCCGCCTACTCAAGGACTGATGGAAATGCCAAGAAAAGTTCCACTCCTTACCCAACATCTTCTCCTCATGCCTGTGTTATAGGTGTTATAATGTGTATCACAGAGGAGCTTTTACAAAGGGATATTTATTTTAAAATATTTATTCAAAAATGATATTCATATGATATGATATAAAATAAAATATACATATGTGTGTATACACATACACACACACAGCTACTCCCTCAACATGTAGGAAGCATAATCTCCTTCCTTGCTGTACTACATTAGTGTCTGGGGAGGGGAAAGGGATTAGGTTCATAGTTTAGCTTGGTTCCCATAGTAAACAGAAACACTTCCAAGTCCAAAACCTTCCTCTGGCTCTAGGCACTCTGGTTTCTCAAGGTTTCCCTGCCAGGCTGGCTTCACCATTCTGGCTACAATTCTGGCTCCAAGGTCAATATGGTTCAAACTCAGGAGTCTCAGTGGGATCATCTCTAGCACCTGAAACTGAAGATAAATAACACAGGACAGAAATATATTCCCCCAAGCTCTTTTTCTTTCTTTTGTTTTTTGGAGGGGGAAAGGTAGGACAATTGGGGTTAAGTGACTTGCTCAAGGTCATTATGTTAAATGTCTGAGGCCAAATTTGAACTCAGGTCCTTCTGACTCCAGGGCCAGTGCTCTATTCACTACACCACCTAGCCGCCCCCCCCGCCCCCTCAGGTTCTTTTTTTAAGAACCAGGGTAAAAGGGAGGAAGTGGCATCCATGCTGGGCACAGCAGATAGGAGTCATCAAAAGGAGTCCAGCCAAAAGATGGAGGAAAAGAGTGACAAGCTCAGTCTTGTCAGGTTTAAAGATGCTGGCAGCCAATCAAAGGTGTCCCTCCCACGAGACAGGGTTAAGTAATTTGCCCAGGGTCACACAACAGGACTCTGTTAGAATGGGACATGCCCAGAAGCAACATTATCAGCAAACTGAATTTTGCCCCAAATACAGAGGTTGAGGCCAGGAGTTAGCTAGAGATATGTATAAACTTAAATAAAGGTAGAGGGCCAAACTTCTTCAGAAACGTTAGGAATTTTCCTAATTGGGGTCTCAGAGTGATTGTGATTATACTCCTAATTTTTGTCTAAAATAAACTTCCTAAGATCAAAGAGATTATCACATGGACCTTAGGGGTCATTATACTGTCCTTAGGCTTAAAATAAGCTAATTATTGTAATAATGTGCTATAATTATTATACTAGAACTCTGGAAGGATATCTTAATTGAAATCAAACAAGATGAGTAAAGATGGGAGTAATTTTGTTCCTCACTTAGATGAGGAAATACAGAAAACTGGGGAAGGAAGCATAGCGGAGAATGAGGATCAACAAAGGCAAAAGCAGAAGTATTATAATCTGAATATAATAGACTACCTGTACAAAAGAGAAAACAAGTAAGGGGGCTATATAGCAGATTGCACATACTGTTCAGAGCCATGTTATTTAGTAGTGATGGAGGACAGTGATTATTTTTTTATTTTTAAAATTTTATTTTTATTTTCACTTTCAGAGATGCTGATTATCTAGATATTTTCTAGAGCTCTCTTTCTGCCTAAAACAGAGAGGAAAACAATTTATTAACTAACCCTTTTGATAATTTTATCTTCCAAAAGGCAGAGGAACCAACGGAGGGAAATTCTATTTTGGATCTGATTCTCTCTAACAGTGAGGGACTGATTGATTGGGTGCAAGTGATGGAAACCTTTGAGAGAAGTAATGACTTCGGACATGGTTGAACATACACCTTATATTTGGGAGAACTGATTTTGAAGATTCAGGTTAAGGTTAGGTAGGATACCATGAATTAAAATTCTACTGGGGAGTCAGTCAAGGACATATGTAATGCTTTCAAGAATGAAATTCTGAAGACTCAAAGAGAAATAATTCTAATGGAAAAGAAAAAAAAGATAGTTTAATAAGACCAATATGGATACACAGGGAACTTACCAACCAGTTTAAACTTTAAAAAGATGTACATGAAATATGGAACCAAGGTCATGCAATAGGATGAATACAAAAGTATGGCTTGATCCTGCAAGAACAGTGTTAGGAATGTTAAATGGCCATTAAAGGTTAGAATGAGCAGAATATAAAATGAGGCTAGCTAAGGTAAGGGGTTGTAAGGCATGATAAAAAATCATCCAATAATGGTCCAAGGAAGAAAAGATGAGTATTGGTTATTGACTTTCCACTGAAGCATCCCAAGAACACTGTTAGTCAGTCACTCACCAGGGTGATGTAAAGGGGATATCTGTTTAGGAATCCATTGAAATATAAGACCTCTGAGGTCTCATCTAGCTTCGTGAGTCTGTGACTCTATAACTTGATGTAAGCTATAGAGGTCTGTTATTTTCTGGGGGCATATAGCTGATATGAGCCCCCTGCAACTTGTTAAAGATGGCAGCCATTACCTTCTTCTAATCACACAAGTGGGGACAAATTATACTCCCAGAAACAATCTAGAAATTATTGCTAGAAATCATGAAGTCCTGGTCAAAAAATCTGAAGATGTCAGGGGCACAGATTCATTCCTATTGTCAACTGAAGGCAAAGGCTTCACAAGAAAAAGTTAGACTTACCGTTTTTCCCCGATAATAAGACCTATCCCGAAAATAAGCCCTCCCCTTACTGTGTAAGATTCCTCTAAAATAAGCCCTCCCCCGAAAATAAGCCCTATTGAGATTGTTACTGTAGTGAAGGTGATCCCTGCGCTACACGCTACATTATGGTACCCTCTGTATGCACCGCCCCCCCCCCCCCCGGTGAAACGCACACCGCGCTCTGGGCTGCATCCAATCAGAGCTGCAGCAGTGAGCACGTCATCCTGTTCTTCCCCAGTGATTTGCTTGCTGGCGCCATTGAGAGCAGTGCCGTGGAGGAGAGCTGAGGCAGGACAACATAAAAACCCGGTATGTAAGCGGGAGTGAGGGGGCATGATGGAGGATAAAAAGGGCATGATGGAGGAAAAAAGAAGAATTCAGGGGGCATGATGGAGTGAAAAGAAGGACTGATGGTCAAAATTTTATTATTCTGTCTGTTTTGACCCCCAGACATGAGTACAAAAAGGAAGAGCTATACTGTTGAGTATAAGAAAGCAATTGTAGAGGAGTCACATGGCAAGAATCTTGCAGTTTTCTGTAAAGAAAAACTTTTGGATTTTCGAATGGTCAGAAAATGGAGAGCAGATTATAATAACCTCAATCAACAGGTGGATGAGGGAAAAGGGAAAAAGCACAGGTCTGGATCAGGTCGGCAGCCCTTATATCCTGACTTGGAGATCCTCATTGGTGAATGGATTGCTGACAGGAGAGCAAAGGCCTTGGTTGTGCGCAGGGCTGATATTCAAGCATTTGCCCTTTCAATGGCACCAGAGTTTGAAATGGTCTCAGAAGGATTCAAAGCATCACAACACTGGTTGGATGGTTTCCTTCAACGGTATGAACTGTCCCTAAGAAGATCAACAACACTGTTTAAGCTGGAAGATGCTGAAGTTATTAAACGTGCACTTGCATTCAAGTCCTTTATTGATAAGATTGACATTTCCAAGTACCAAACCTGCAATATGATTGCTATGGATGAAACTGCAGTGTTTATGGGACAAGGATCTCAAACAACAATTCGTCACAGGGGTGCAACATCAACCTACATTCCCACCACTGGCTATGAAAGTGCACGGGTCACCTGTGTTTTGGCAATTCATTTGGATGGAAAGAAAGCCACACCTCTAATCATCAGTAAGGGCAAGAAAGATAAGATTGAACGTGTATCTGGCATTTACATTCTTGAAACTGAAAAAGCCTGCTGTACACAAGCCGTTATAAGAAAGTGGGTTGATTTAATGCTGCCACTTGTTATGCGAGGTAACCAAAGAAGTCTGATAGTCTGGGATTCAGCCAGCACTCACCGCGCTAAAGAAATGAAGAACTTCCTTGCAGAGAGAAGAATAGATCAAGTAATGATTCCTGCAGGAATGACTGCCCATCTCCAGACCCTTGATATTGCAATAAACAAGCCATTCAAGGACCATTTGCACATGGAAGTCAATGACTACATTGAAAATAGAATGGAAAGAAATCAGCGTGGAAACTTTGTGAAGCCCTGTCTGCAAGAAGTCGTGACTTGGGTGAAGAAGTCATGGGATAAAATTACTGACAGCTGTGTCGCCAAGGCACTACGAGCAGGTTACCTGGACAAGACATATTCATTTAAAGAGAGCTATATTGCTGGACATGACAGATTGGGTCCACTTCTTCTGAAGGAAATGGAGGCGCAAGACATCCAGGACGGAATTCAGGGTATGGACACTTATGACGATGTTGTTGAAGAAGATGACATGATCATTATTGAATAAAGGTACATGTTTTTGTTCACATTTACCTGTTTATTAAAATTGCTGTCAATGTTCATTAAAATAAGCCCTCCCCTGAAAATAAGCCCTCTGGTGTTTTTCTGTCCAAAAAATAATAAGACGGTGTCTTATTATCGGGGAAACACGGTAGTAAATGGATGGTTAATTAAGACTGAGAATGATTTACATTTCTGAGTCATAACTTAAAATACAGGAATTTATTTCTTGGTCTGAGGTGGAGCATACTTAGTGAAGCCTGGTAAAAATATACTTACCTATAGTCTTGTCTTCTCAAAAGTGCTTTAAAATTGTAAAAGGTATAGATGGAGGGAAAAATCAACTTATATCTTCCAAGCCATTTCCCATAGTTATAAGTATAACACTATAAGATTAGAAGTGAAGAAGGCTACTAATTCACTGAAGACAATATCCCAAAGAAGGCAGTAATAAAATTCAGGTGGAAGTGAGCAGAACATTCCGGGCATGGGGAAGAAACAACCCAGAATGTCACATACAAGGAAAAGTAAACTTGTCAGATTAACTGAACCAAAGGATTTGCAGAGTAGTGTGTGATCTCTGGTAAGGTAGGTTGGAGTCAGGTTGTGAAGGACTAAATAACATAGGGAGTATTTTATTTTGCTTCTAGAGCTAATAGGGAGCTTAACTGGAAAACAAAATTACTGGTAGTCAGAGGAATTGGGTTCAAACCTTAACTCTCTTAGTTCTGCCTGTGTGTATGACCTTGGGCTAATCACTTACTTCTTTGGACCTCAATGAATTCATTTGCAAAAGGAGGAATTTGAAATAAATTGTTGCTAATTTTGTTTCAGTTTTGAATGTTTACTCCTTTAATGCTTCTTGGGTATCACTGAGATTTGGTTAGGGTGAGGTTAATGAATAGAATAGGGCTACAATTGGGTATATGTTATTTAAAAGTAACAGAATAGCTGAAGGAAATAGTGAAATAGCATTATATATTTTTTTTAAAAAAGGGTGGCTAGGTGGCACTGGATGGAGCACTGGCCCTGGAGTCAGGAGGATCTGAGTTCAAATCAGACCTCAGACACTTAACACAAAAACTAGCCATGTGACCTTGGGCAAGTCACTTAACCCCAAATGCCCTACCCTCCCCCCTCCAAAAGAAAAAGCAAAAAAAAAATGCTCGGGTATAGAGGCAGCTAGGTGGCAGAGTGAATAGAGCACCAACCCTGGAGTTTGGAGGACCTCAGTTCAAATCCAGCCTCAGATACTTGACACACCTATGTGACCCTGGGCAAATCACTTAATCTCTGTACAAAAAACAAACACCACCAGCCTCAAACACTCAGGTATGGGAGTTCAGGAATTGTAGGGAAGAGTCATGGAGAGGCTTTGGATAAGGATCAGTGGAGGAAGAACTAGAAGTGATTGTTTTGTGGGAGTGAACGCCAACTAACTTGGACAAAAGGAAGAAATTGATAAAGAGTTTAGGTAAGAAACCACAGAAGTCACCGGTGCTGAGACCCCTTTGTTAATAGCAGAATAGCTGACATATTTTAAAATGTAACTGAAAGGTAATTCATTCTTCAAAAAAGGTGAAGCAACAAAGGAACTGCTGTTCTATGCTGTTTCTGACCAGAAAAGAGGAATTATAGAGTCAAAGAATTTCAGAAAGGGGTCTCAGAGACCATCTAGCTCAACCAATACCTGAAAGAGGATCCCTACTTCAACATACCCATGCAGGCATCATCCAGATTCTGTTTGGAGACTTCCAAAGATGAGGAGATGAAACACCTTTCCAAGGCAACCCAGTCTACTTTAGCGTAATCTTAATTGTTTTTACTAACTTTTTTTGATTTGTTTTGTTTTTGTGTCACATTTCTCATATCTCATCCTCCATTCACACATCCCTAGAGAGTTATTCCTTACAATAAAGGATAAAAAAAGAAGAAATAGTACAGCAAAACTAGCTGTAACTCTTATAGACGCTGCTAGGCATCCTTACCTCAACTGCCACTTGAAGAACAAATGATAAGGTAGAGGAAAGCTACATCTCTGCTTCAGGTTTCTAGAGAGACTGCCAATGGTTTGGAGTATTTTCCAACTGTCAACTTGAGCAAAAATCCTGTTTATTCACCCCAATATCAATATTAATTCTCATCAATTAACTTTTAAAATAGAATATTTACTGAAGATATAGCAATAACAGAAGTACAACATCTCTCTAACCGTCTTGGCACTTTAGGCCCAAACTTAATATGGTGACTATTAAACATTCACCTTACTGAGTTCACTTTTGGGTGTGTAATAGCCTCTCAATAATATTCTCTCTTGCATATAAGACATGGCACCTCTTTGCTGGGCCCATCTACTGCTGGGCTATATCAAGGAGGTCACTCTTCAGAATGGTACTCCCCAGTGGGCTTGGTTGCCAGAAAATTCTAAAATGGGCATTAGTTCCTGGACTTGCTATTCTGATATTTTGAACCTCACAAGGTCATAGCCTAGGTTATTCCATCTCCAAAAGTCATTCACCTAAAAGCAGGAAAAAATGAACAAAACAGAGACAGAAAAACTGCTATGCCACATGCTCATGGTTTGAGGAAAACCTGTGAGGCCTCAGACCTACATATCTTTTGTGGGATTTCTTTAGATAGAGCTGCTGTCTTGCCTCTCTCCCCTCCCCTCCCCTCCCCTCTCTTCCCCTCTGCTCTTCTTTTTTCTCCTCTCCTTTCCTGTTGGTAAGGCCAAGTAATGTTCATATTACCAAATAATTGCATTCATTTCACATTCCAGCAAGGTTATGCTTGAGATTCTACAAGTTAGGCTTCAGCAATATATAAACTAAGAATTACCAAAAGAGCAGACCAAATTGCTAATATTCTCTGGATTATGGAGAAAGCAAGGGAGTTTCAGAAAAAAACATCTACTTCATTAATTTTGATAAAGTCTTTGCATGTGTGGATCATAAAAAAATGTGGGAAGTCCTCAAAGAGATGGGAGTACTGTATCATCTTACTTGTCTTCTGAGAAATTTGTATAATGGGCTAAGAAACCAGAGTCAGAACTGAACATAGAACAACTGATTGGTTTAAGAATGGAAAAGGGAGAACGACAAGACTTTATGTAAATATTCACCATATTTATTTAACTTATGTACAGAATATATCATGCAAAATGCTGGGCTGGATGAATCAAAATCTGGAATTGAGGCTGCTAGGGAAAATATCATCAATCTCATATATACAGACAACAACACTCTGATGACAGAAAATGAAGAATAAAATTAAGAAGCCTCTTGATGAGGGTGAAAGAGGACAGTAAAAAAACTTAAGTTGAAACTTAACATAAAAAATACTGAGATCTTGGCAACTGGTCCCATCACTTCCTGACAAAGAGAGGTAAAAGAAATGGAAGCAGTGTCAGATTTTATATTCCTGGGCTCAAAGATCACTGCAGATGGTGACTACAGCCATGAAATTATGAGATAGTTGCTCCTTGGAAGGAAAGCTATGACAAATCTGGACAGCATATTGAAAAGCAGAGACCTCACTCTGCTGACAAAGGACAGTATAATCCAAGCTATGGGTTTTACAACAGCAATGTATGTTTTTGAGAGTTATATCATAAAATTGCTTTTGAATTGTGATTCTGGAGAAGACTTTTGAGAGTCCTTTGGACAGCAAGGAGATCAAATCAGTTAATACTTAAAGAAATTAATTCAGGTTATTCACTAGAAGGTCGAATACCGAAGCTGAAATACTTTAGTTACATAAAGAAAAGATGGGACTCATTGGAAAAGATCCTGATGTTGGGAAAGACTGAAGGCAAAAGGGGCAGCTAGGTGGCACAGTGAATAGAGCACCAGCCCTGGAGTCAGGAGGAACTGAGTTCAAATCCAGCCTCAGACACTTAATACTTATCAGCCATGTGACCTTAAGCAAGTCACTTAACCCCAATTGCCCTGCCTTTCCCCCTCCAAAAAACAAAAACAAAATATTGAAGGCAAAAGGAAAATGACATGGCAGAGGATGAGATGGACAGAAAATGTCATGGAAACAACATGAACTTGGACAAACTTTGAGAGTGGAGGATAGAAGGGCCTGGTGTGCTATGATCCATGGGATTGTAAAAAGTCAAACATGTTTGAATGACTGAACAACAACCTTTCCCACAGTTACCAATGATTTCTTTATTGCCAAATCCTATAGTATTTTTTTTCCCTTAGTCTTTATTCTGTTTGGTTTTTCTGCAATATTTGACATTGTTAACCACTTTCTTCTTCTGGATAATATTTTCTCTCTTCATTATTATGATGTTGCTTCTGTCTTGATTTTTTTTCCCTACCTGTATTATCTATCCTTTTTAATCTTCTTTGAAAATTTCTCCTAGGTGTTCTTTAAATACATGGACATGCCTAGGACTCTCTCTTGGCCACTGTCTCTTCTCTAACTACACATGCTTTCAGTAATCTCATAAATTCCCACAAATCTATCATTTTTATGCAGATGCCTCCTAAATCTTCATATTCATCACCCTTCTCACTCTTGAGATTTGTCAGATCCCTGGCTCATAATTTTTCTCCCTTCCTCAGTATCTGCTCTCATACTAGGGGACTTCAACATGTATATTGATTCTCTCTTAAATACCCTAACCACTAAGTTCCTCAACCTACTTCCTTCTCATGACCTATTCCTCCATCCCACCTCAGCTACACAAAAAGATGGTCAAATCCTTGATCTTACCATGAACCTCAAATGTGCCATCTTTATGTTCAAGAATTCTGAAATCCCATTGGCATTTCATCTCATCTTCTGTCTTCCCTTACAAAACCCTGTGACCTTTAATCTCTTGCCACTTCAATTCTCTCCCAGGCCATCTCCCTACATTAACCACTCTCTCCTTGAACCAATTCAACTCTTCACTATCCTCTCTTGAAACTCTAGCCCTCTTATCATGTCACCAGAAGTATAAATACAACTACTCCTTCCCCCTCTCCAAAAAAAAAAAAATGTCCAGGGGTATACTCTCTGCTAAACTACCCAAATCCCTGGGGAGAGATGGTTCAAACTTAAGGTTGCTGTGGCTTTCACCCCTTGATGAAGTTACTCCCTTGATTGCATAAACCAGTTTCTTAATGTTGATCCATTATTATTTTGAATCAAGAAGGTTTATGTTAATGTTGATCCATTATTATTTTGAGTCAAGCAGTTTTAACTTCTCACTGGGCTTAGCTGCCTGAAAACTCTGGTATGGTTTCCTATATCTGGATCCCAGGTGCTCTCCTTACCTTTTGAAGCTCACAAGATCACAGCTTAGTTCATTCTACCTTAGGTATTCTGTTACCTAAGGCAGGAGAGAACAGATAAAATAGGGACAGAAACTTCATGGCTTCATGTTGGCCCAATTGGGAAGAATTATCCTTTGGAACTCTCTACATTCATGCTTAAAGCAGTTGTTGCTTCTTTAATCAAATATTTCCAGGCAAGAAAAGAGATCAAAGTTGATTCATTAGGGTCTTTTGTTTGCATATTTAGTTCTGGTTCTGAAGCCAATCAAAGCTTTTCACCACCAAAGCAAACTGGAAACAGTCATAGAATACTTGTGCATGCTCTGAAATCTACATGGTGGACCAAATAAATCCAACGAGGATTTTCATGCCCATAAGGGTTGGGATTCCATTTGCTAGTCTCCTCTTATAAACATGACAACTTATAACAAAATATTGAAAGGGTTAATTTACCTTTCTCCCTCTCCCCACAAAAAAGACAATGTTCTTTTCCTATTCCCCATTTGTCAGAGCAGGGATGATGACTTGCAGGACATTGGAAACTCTGCCAAAACTCAGAAACACAATATCCCCATTGACTAGGCTTTTTGTCCTCTAGACCAACCAAATCCCCCAAATCCTTACCTCCTTAAAGAGAAACTGGCCCAGTCTTCATAAAATAAATGTGGTTCCTATGATATCCACTCCCATATTTTTATGGTTCCTCAAATCCTCGAGGGGAACTTCCATAACTTAAAATAATTTAAAATACCTCTAACTTTGGGAAGAAGGCTAGGATAAAGTAACAAGGGGAGGGAGAGGAGCCTAATAAAAGTAATAAGAGATAAAGACTAGGTCTGTGATTTCATTTGTATAGGGAATTCCTAGGTTTTCCTAGAAGAAACTCCAGATCAGATCAATACTTTCTCTGCAAAATTTGTCTTAGAGAGTTGCCTAGTACCCTGAGAGATTGACATGGCCAGAGTCACACAGTCAGGAGGTGTCAAAGGTATGGGCTGAAGCTGAGTCTTCCTTGTCTGATTTGTTGCAGGTAGTTTCTGGGAGGTAGAGGAACTAAACTTATAATCAGGAATATCATGACAGAGCTGCTATTTCAAAAGTTCATTCCAATATTCAAAGATGTCAACTGCCTGAGGATAAATGTGGGAGATGGAAAGTCCAGTGAATGTGATGGTGATAGGTCCATTTGTTGCTCAATTTAGGTTTTGTTTCAGGGCCAAGTTTTGGTCCCTAAAGAACTTTTGGGTTCTTTAGGTCAGTCGTGTTTGGTCTAACCCTTAATTCTCTCAGTTCTTGTGCTGAGCTGCTTCTCTTGAAGATAGGTCTCCCTGGATCATTGAAGCACAGAGCATTGTGTGTGAAGCACAGATCTTTTTTAAAAAAAATTTATTTACTTTTAGTTTACAACATTCAGTTCCATACATTTTTGGGTTCCAGATTTTCTCCCCATCTCTCTCCTCCCCCTCCACTGTCATGGTGGCATACAGTTCAATATAAGTTCTACAAATACCTTCACATTAAACATTAGTCAAGTTGTAAAGAAGAGTTATAACCAATGGAATGAATGAGAAAGAAACAGAACAAAAAAGAGAGAGCAAGTAGTTTGCTCCAATCTGCATTTAGACTCCTTAATTCTTTCTCTGGATGTGGATATTCTTTTCCATCTTGAGTCTTTTGGAGTCATCTTATAACCTTGCATTGCTAAGAGGAGCTGTAATGCCAAGCAAAGGCAACTTCCCAAGGTTCAAAATGCCAGCATAGGTGCTCTCCATTTTATTCAGTGACAAAGTAAGAACAGATAAAATCAAAATATAGCATAATTCAAAATACAGCATTCACCAAGTGTAATTCAATCAAGTACTACTCTACCCCTGGATATTACATTCATTTAATCAATCTCAAAGTCCCTCTTCTAAATACTACTCCACCCCTAGGAAGTACATTCATTTAGTCCATCACAAAGCCCCTCTTCTCAAATGGAGATTAGTTTCCAATCATAAGTAAAGTACATTCATTTGTTCAATCACAGAGCACAAATAAGTCAAAAGTTTCCCACCCTTGGATCACAATTGAATCTACCCCAGAGTTATAACAAGCTTAAGCACAGCATTTAATACCCAAAGAAAGGTCTTTTTTTCATCTTGACCGAGGCAAGTTCTTAGCAATCTTTGTTCCTGGGGAGACAAAGCTTAGCAAGGCCACAAGATACATTGTCAGTGTCTTCATTAATTCATTCTCTGTCTGCAGAACAGTCCTAGCACCCCTGAAAACATTAGCAACACTCTCTTCCAGGATTTCTGTAAACATACAACAAGAAAATCCTTCTTCAGGGCTTCTGAACCAACAGCAAGGTTCCAGAACCTCTCCAACAACAGCATTGGCCTTCACCAGTGGACAGAATTCACTCTCTGTCTGCAGAACAGTCTCAGGAGCTATGAACCAACAGCAAGTTTCCAAGACCTCTGCAACAACAGGACTGTCTTTCACCAGTGAATGAATCTGGCAAAACAACATCAAAACAGACAGACAAAGTACCAGCATAACAGCCATGTCTCCTCAGTCCTTGGCAGCTCTGGGTGGCAGCTCTCAAAAGTCCTGTGCAATTCAAACTGTCCCTCAGCAATCCTCTCCATCTCTCTGTCTCCACGATGCTGCTTCCAAAAAATTCTTCTGCCTCTCTCCCTGCTTGTGTCTCTCTGAATTCACATCACCAGCTCCTCCCAGTTCAGCCATCTCTTTTCACATCAACAAGTCCATCCCACAAGTGGGATTCACAAGCTCTGGGTTTTAACACAGTCAATCCAAAAACCAAGCCAATACAGGGGATATTTAAATTCCATTACTATTACAGGAGCCCAGTCTATCAAAGTTAGTCATCACAGATACAATGTGTCTGTATTTGTACACAATGTTCTCCTGGTTCTGCTCTACTCACTCAGCATCAGTTTATATAAGTCTTTCCAAATTATTATAAAGTCCATCTGCTCCTCATTTCTTATAACACAATAGTATTCTATTACATTCACATACCACAACTTATTCACTCATTCCCAATTAAAGGGCATCCCCTTGATTTCTAATTATTTGCCACCACAAAAAGAGCTGCTGAAGGACTTGAGGTGGAGTGGACACTGTGAGCTTCAGTATGGAATGGGAACTGGATGAAGAACTGGACAAGGAGCTGGACAAGGAACTGGGAGCTGCCTGACTTTGAATAGGACCAGTTGACAGCTGGAGCTGGGACCATGGAAGAGGAACTATGGAAGCTGAGAGCCAGCCTTGAGTCAAACTGAAAGTAGACTTTAGTTAGATGCTGTATACTGACTGAGAAGATGATGATTTACTGTGACCTAGGGTGTAGAACTTTGACTTTTATACTTTGTGATTGAATGAAAGATTTTGTTATTGACTAAATTAATGTACTTTGTTGAAAACTATGTGACCACTTTGGTGAAAACTATTTGGCCATTTTAGTGATAAGTTGTTGAGTTGTGACATGGTGAATGCTGTATTTTGATTTTCTGTGATAAGTTGTAACATTGTGAATGCTGTTTTTTTTATTTTCTATGAATGTTTTGCTCTGATTTGTTATTGAATAAATAGAGAGTTCACTATACTGTGTGATCAGAACCTTGAAGCTGTTCACATCAACAATGCTCTGGAAAACTGCTCATGCATGGCTCTTCATAGTCCTTCACAATTCCTGTTTCTGGGAAGACAAAGCTTAACAGAGCCACAATAATATTCATCCACATTGCCAGGCACCATCATCACACTATCTGACTATGAAATTAACTCAGACCCACCAACAAGGTCTGAGAACTCAACACAAATCATCAACACAGAAATCAACACAGACCCACAAACAAGGTCCAAGAGGCCAGCACAAATCATCAGTAAAGTCCTAGGACCTCCAAAACCCTCCTCCAGGACTTCTATAAACATACAACAAGAAAATCCTCTTTCAGGGCTTCCAGTAAGGTCCCAGGGCTTCTGTACAAAGTATCACAAAGAAACATCAACACAGACAGAGCAGACAAACAGAGTGCTGGGATACCACAAGTTTTCTCCTTCTTGACTCTGCCACCACAAGAGTCCTCTTCTCAGTTCTTCTCAATTCTCAGTTCAGTCTTCAATCCAGCAGCATCTGCCCTGCCTTCACAATGCTTACCCCCAAAAATTTTGTCTGTCCCGCTTGTATTCTTCCTTATATATGGTATAGCTCATCCTCTTCCTGTTGCAGGGTTCATGAGTTCTAGGGTTCATAAGATGTGGGGTTCACACTGTTCTGTTTCTTAACAGACTTGATACAAGGCTCAAGAGAAACTTGAACTGAAACAAGTTGTTAACTCAATAGCTGAAACAAGGTGTGAACTACTTCTGTGCTGTCATTACACTATTCTGTGTTCCAAAAGTGTTGTACTCTTCAGGCAACATAAGTATACATGAGTGTATCCATAAGTATAACTTTGTAAATGAATAGATTCCTCTGCTTAGGGAGAAAAATCAACTAAAGGGTTTCCCCCTCTCCTCTAGCCTGAAATTCATTAAATTCCCTTCCTTCATTCAAAAAGTTAAAGTATAAGTCTACAGACTCTAAGCTAAAAGAGAAATGGTAGAACCCATACCTCCTCTTATGAGAGTATGAAGACTCTTATGAGTCCTCAACTGAGAACTCTGATTGATGCCAGAAGCTGGTAGCAGAGGAAGATCAGCAACTATGTACCTAGTGAACAATACTGAGCAGAAATCATGTGCCCAGTGAAGCAATGCCTAGCATTGGCTCTGAGATTGCTGGGGAGTAGAGCCAGCAGGAGTGGTGCAATGACATCACCAGAAGACATCAGACACCTTGCATTATAGAAAGCTTGTTCTTCCAAATGTGTGATTTAATCACATTAGTTCCTCATATATGCACTGTTTCATGTTTGTGTCCTAGATTTATCTATACCATCTCACAAATGCACAAGGCAGATCTTTCACAGAAGACTCCTGAGTTCAGTGGACTTGGTTAAAATTGTTATGAGCTGTGAAGTGGGACAGCAAGGGTTTCCAAAACCCTGGCCCAGTCCCATCTTCCCTCTCCTAGTAGACTCCTTAACAAAGCTGTACCAGGGTCTCTACTTGTTCAGTCCATTCTGAGGCATCTGTATCCTACATGGGCCAGTGTCTGTCCAAGGCTTCTCCTCAAGCCTATTCTCCACAACTGAATTTCCCCAGACACAAGAATTCCTATTTATCTTTCCGAAATAAGGGTAGATACTGAGTACTTAAAGCATTATTAATTTTATTGCTTAACCATTCTCTGAGATCTTACAAAAATATGGGAGAATATCTGAGGTATCATAGAAACAGAAAAGATTAATTGTTGATATGATTTTCAAAAAAAGGAAAAAAGGACGAAGTATGAAAACTATACCTGATGTTGCAAGAATATCTAATTTTATTTACTGGGAAGATTCCAGAGCATAATAGTAAAGTTGGTTTTTGAGTCCTTGGAAAGGGAGGTGAGATTCATCATTAAGAGGTTTCATGGTTTCATGACAGAATTACTCAATTTCACTTTTTGAGAGGATTATTATTAGCCTGGCAGATCACATACATATAGTTCTGGTCCTGATTAAATAATCAGATCCAAAAAGTAGTTACAAATGGGTCATTATCAACTTGGAGCAAGTTTCTAGTAGGCTGCTCCAGGGACCTGTCCTTGGCCTTGTGCTGCAAATATTTTCATCAATGAAAGATAAAAACATAAATGGTATATTTATTAAAATTGTAGATGACCAAAAACTCACTGGGAGGGGAATGGATAACACATATATTACAGTGTCAGCGTCCCAAAAATTATCGACAAGGTAGAATAGGGATAAATAAAATGTTCTACTTCTGCATTAAAAGCAAAAAATAAAATAAAAACTGCACAAGTATAGGATGAAGAGACAGCTGGACAACAGATCCAGAGGTCTGAATGGACTATGAACTAAATCTGCCAAGCACGTTAAATTGTAGCCAAATAGAATCTTAAACTGCATTGAAAGAGGTCTAATATCCAAAACGAGGAAGAGAATCAATGGTCTTGTTGTTCTCTTCCCTGATGAGACCACATCAGGAGTGTTGTTTGTGTTCAGTTCTGAGTGACTGATTGGAGGCTCATGGAAGATAAGGAGGGTACCATTCTCATCTCTGTATCAGCAACACTAAGTACAAAACTCAGCTTAGAGAAGGCATTTAATAAATATTTAACTATACTGAATTGAGTTGCTATAAAATTATTTGCCCCAGTTTTCATTGTTTAAAATAGAAGAGTGTTAGCTGCTCCCCTTTCAAAGAAACTATAAGCTCCCTTCAGGAAAGGCCTGTGATTTCTATTCTGTGATCTCTTTGTTTACAATAAGAATCACAATTAATATTGACATTTTCACACCTCAAAGTTTGCTGAGCCTCAAAACAACGAGATGTAGTTGGTATTTTATTTTTAAACAGATGTGGAAATTGAGGTTTAAAGAGATGAGGTGACTTGCCATTGATCTCATAGTGTCACAGAGAAGATTTGAACCCAGGTCTGACTTTTTGTCCCTTTGCATATGTGTGGACAATTTCTATTGTTTTCCTTCTCAGTTCCCCAGCAGAGTTTTGTTGTCTGAGAGTATGAGTCCATTCTCAATAATTATTTATAACTTATTTAGCACATGTTCACTTTTAACTCATTGAGATTCTAATATCCTTTCCAATTTTGCATTCCTTTAGAGGATTACCTACAAATGATGTAAATTGGAGTATAGTTTACTAAAGCAATCAATCAACAAGCATTTATTAAGCATCTAGTATGTTTCAGGCACTGTGCTAGATGTTGAGGAACAGAAATGAACAAAATATAGGGTTAGAATTCCAGAGCTAGGCTACTTGGACAGAATATGAAATCTGAACTCCCTTTTATTCTTTACTACAGAAAAATTGAGGTGAACGATGTCAATCTTTTTTCTTTTTGGAGGGGGGAAAGCAGGGTAATTAGGGTTAATTGACCTGCCCAAGGTTGAAGAGGTTACCCATAAAGAGGGTTAGGGTTTCTCTGGAGACCCCAAAATACCATCATGCCAGGTCCTGCTGAATGAATTTGACTCAAGTCTTCTCTCAGCCAAAGAAAAGTAAAGTTTATTAAAAGTTCTCTTGCATTAGACACAGAGTTAAGTCTGTGCTAGGTTATTCTATGGTACTCTCACAGACATGAAGACAAGATAGAGTCTTATATACAGAAGGTTGTGGGAGGAATCTAGGGGTGATCTAGAGGAGTAGTTTGGGGAAGGTCTTCAGGAGGAGTTAATGACATCAATGAGTGATTAAGGGTGGGAAGTTGCTGGAGGCTACTTGGAGACTACAGACAATTGTGGACTAGGTTAGTTCAAGGGTGGATTGATATTTTGATAGGCTCAAGGGTGGGAAGTGTAATAACAGAGGAATGCCAAACAGAGGTTTGGGCCCATAATGTAAAGCTTATTGCCTTATGCAAATGCTTCATCAAATGAGATGATTTAATCAGAGTTCAAGGGGGGTTCCCAGAGCCTGCACCTCAAGGACTCAAGGAGAGCTAGAGGGGGCTCCCAGAGCCCATACCTCCATCAAAGATCACACAGCTAGTATGTGTTAAGTGTCTGAGGTATTTGAACTCAGGTCCTCCTGACACCAGTGCCAGTGTCACTGTACCACCTAGCCGCCCCAACAGTGTCAATTTTAAAACTTCTAATTAGCAGCACCATACTCCTATTCCTACTACTGATGAGGAATGGGTTCTGGGAACCCTCTCAGCTCTCCTTGAGTCCTTGAGGTACAGGCTCTGGGAACCTCCCTTGGACTCTTGATTAAATCATCCCATTTGATAAGGCATTTGTATGAGGCAATAAGCCCTACATTGTGGCTGGACCCTGACCTCTAGCCTAGTTACTAACTACTAACTACTAACTCTAGCCTAGCCCTTCATTGTCTATCTACTTCCCACCCTTGAGCCTATCAAAATATTGATCCACCCTTGAACTGGCCTAGCCCACCATTGTCTGTAGCCTCCAGCTAACTTCTCACCTTTAATCACTCTTTGACCTGTTAACTGAAGACCCTTCCTAAACTCATCCTCTAGACCACCCCTAGATTCCTCCCACAAGGAATTATATATTCTGCATATAAGACCCCATCCTGTCGTCATGTTTGTGAGAGCGCCATAGAATGACCTAGCACAGACTTACTCTGTGTCTAACCCAAGCAAACTTTTAATAAACTTTACTTTTCTTTGGCTGAGAAGACTTGAGTCGAATTCATTTGGCAGGACCCTGCATGTTGGTATTTTGGGGTCTTGAGAGCATCCCAAATTCTCTTTATGGGTAACCTCTTCAACTACCACTATTACCACCACCACCACTATTACTACTACTACTAATGATGGGGTACGGGCTCTGGGAAATCCCTTGAACTCTGATTGAATCTTCCCACTTGAGGAGACATTTGCCTGAGGCAATAATCCTTTCATCATTACTAGGCCCAGATTTGTGTTACTCTTACCCTAGCCTAGCCTTCCATTGTCCATCTATTTCCTACCCTCAATCCTATCAAAATATCTATACCCAAATCTGTTACTCTTAAACTAGCCTAGTCCTCCATTTTCTGTCATCTTCAGGTAGTCTTCAGCTATTTCCTACCCTTAATCTCATTACTAGAGTCTGACCTCATTTGACTCCTCAAGCCCATCCCCAAACTCCTCCTCCAGACCATCCCTAGATCCCTCCTACAATCTTTCTGTATGTAAACTCCATCTTGCCTGAGGAATTATCTAGCACAGACTCAGTGTCAGATTATTCTGGCCTGTTTGTCAATAGCTTCACATATGCAAGGTTCACAATGCAAGCTTCACATATACTTAGGCTCCTTAAGAGTGTACCCATTAAGGCAAATCTTTAATAAACTTTGCTTTAATTTGGCTGACAGAAGACTTGAGTTGAATTCATTTGGCAGGACCCAGTGTGTTGAAATTTTGGGGTCTCAAGCACCCTAAACCTTAAACCTCAACACTACTACTACTACTACTACTTTCTAAGATCTCAGCTCCCCCACCCCCACATTCTTCTGTTTCCCAAGTTTATCCAAATGACTTTATATGGGAAGTATTTTCCAGAGTACCACTTTTAAAGTCCTTGGAGGGAAAGGAGAAAATTTCTCATGACTTCCTGGCTCCAAAGTCAGGTGAAAGCCAATGCTTCAACAGGTTAATCACTATGTGTGGGGTACTGGGACCCCCAAAATCCTCTACCCACAAAATTTAAAATCAGAGGTATCTTGAGGAAAGAACAGGAAATGTATTCAGTTCTTGGGAGAAGAGGGTGTCCCTTCCACAAGTATGAACCAACAGAATGAGGCATGTTACAAAAGACAGAACAAGAATTTATACGCTGATGCAGTCAAGTCCCCTCCCCCCCTGCTGTCCCTTCTCCCATTGTCTGGGAGGAGGGCTTACAGTCTGAGCATGAAATCTTGCCCAATGGTGGATAAGAGAGAAGCCTGCCACTACCCCTATTGGCTGGGAGTTGGGACAGGGACAGCGGGGGGGGGGGGCCTTGATTGGAGGGGAGAGTAAATCTTTGTTCTGACTTTTGTGACATGCCTCATTCTGTTGGTGCCCACCTGTGGAAGGGACACCGC
>NW_027185735.1:13988261-14010966 GCF_028583685.1 Petaurus breviceps papuanus | reverse complement strand
GAAGGAGGTTAATGTTCATGTCCTTATTTGGCAAAAGCTAAAGCAGGGGAGGGGAAAAGGGTTGCAAGCAAGGGTGGAGGTCCAAAGACCCCAGAAGGGGCCTAATGCTGATGTGGCAGTAGTAAAGAAGGGGGAAACAGAAACTCTGGCTTGCTCCCACAAGAAAACTTATGGGCTGAGAAGTTTCACTTTTCCTATTCAACCACAAGATAGGTGCCAACTCTGTTATCTTCTCTCAAGGGGATGAGGTATGGGGTGGGGTGGGAGGTTCTATAATAAAAATAAAAATATAGACCACCTTAATTCCTCTCCACTTCCCTTCCCCTCTTTCCTCTCTTTTCCCACCATCTTCTTTTTGATGCTTTTTAAATGTTCTCATAGCTGGACATAAAAATGATCTTAACTAGCTGCTTCAGTCTTTTTAAAAAATAAATTCTTTTGATATCTTTTTTTTTACATTGCCTAAATTTTTCTTTGTATCTCTTCCTCATCTCTCTCCCAGAGATCCTGCTTTAATGTTAATGTGAGGGTAATTCACAAATTTAATCATAGAAAAGGGTCTGGATAACCCAGATGTAAAAATGTCACCATGTCAGGTAATCCCTTTTCAAGGTGTAAATAGGTGATACAACCAATAAAGGATGAAAAATCACAAGGCGTGTCTACTTTAAAGTCAGTTTAATGAGTACAGCTGTGACACTGGAAGAGAAACTCAGCTCCTGATGAGAACCATGAAAGATAGATGAAGCTAGAGATAAGGGAATCAGTCACATGGAAATGGGAGAAGTAAAAACTAGTCACTACAGATACACCTAGGAAGCAAGCTTGAAGGCAGGTCTCTATGCCTCAGAGACTAGCTCCTTACCCACTACACCTCATTGTCTCTCAGGAAAGAAACAGGTGGAGAGATGTTTTTAAATACTCAAAGGATACATCCTCTCATCTGCCAGGTCAATTAGGTCAAGAAGATTGTGCTCCAGAGAATAGCTCCAAGATGGCAGAGAAGAGGCAGGACCTCCGACCATTGACCAGCTCCGGCTTCCACCTTCCCCAATCCATGTAAAAAGGAGACTCTGAACAAACTTTGGAACTGCAGAACCCACAGAATGACACAGAGAAGCTAACCTCCCACTGAGGACACCCTGGTAGGCCAGCAGGAATCAGTGCTCTGGGAGCCAAACCCAGGCCTGCTTGAGCAGAGGTTTTAGCCCCAGACCAGAGGTAGGTCTGACCAACCCCCAGCCTGAGGGACTCTAGATCAGCAGCAGCTGTGGCCATTTCTAGATTTATCAACACAAAGATGCTAAGGACAAAGTGAGAGGTCAGTGCAGTGTGGACTTTGGGACCCAGTAGTTGGTACTGCATTGGCTTCTGCCCCCAGGGTGAGAAGCCACTGAGACAGCCAGCACCATGTGGTGGCTTCAGTTCCTGGCCTGCAGACTGTAGGGGGACCAAGTGATCACTCTGAGGGGTAATTGCTCTTGCATTAACCTGCTTCGATATGGATTGTAGTCTAGGGTGGAGATCCTGACGTTCATGACCAGCTTGCCAGAGCATGTGGAGCCCTCAGAGAGGGCACCCAACTAATACTTCTGGCAGCTGAGAAAACCCCAGCATTTGGGACGGAAGCTCCCCTGTCTGGTGGCTGATTCTTACTGTGGCAAAAAGCCCAGGGGTAAAGTGACTGAAGGGCTACATGACCAGACAAAGGAAGCAAAACAAACAGAAGACTCCAACATTAGACTCCTATTCTGGGGACAAAAAGGAGCAAAGCATGGAACAGGAGGAAGACAGTAAAGTCAGAACTCCTGCACCAAAAGCTTCAAAGGAAAATATGAGCTGGTTACAGGCCATAGAGGACCTTACGAAGCAGATAAGAGAAGTGGAGGAAAAATTGGGAAGAGAAATGAGAACAATGCAAGAAAATTACGAAATGAGAGTCAACATGACTGAGGAAAATCACACCTTAAAAAACAGACTGACTCAATTGGCAAAAGAGGCTCAAAAAGGCAATGAGGAGAGGAATGCCTTGAAAAGCTGAATTTGCCAGATGGAAAAAGAATCTCAAAAGCTCAATGACTTGAATCTTTCCCTCTGGTTTAGATTGGAGCAAAGGAAAGCTAGTGACTTTAAGAGAAATCAAGATGCTATTAAACAGATCCAAATGAAAGAATAGAAGGCAATGTGAAATATCTCATGGGAAAAACCACTGACCTGGAAAATAGATCCAGGAGTGATAATTTAAAAATTATTGGTCTACCTGAAAGCCATGATCAGGGAAAGAACCTAGAAATCATCCTCCAAGAAATTTTCAAGGAAAATTGCCCTGATGTTTTAGAACCAGAGGGCAAAATAGAGGTTGAAAGAATCCACCGATCACTTCCTGAAAAAAGATCCCAAAAAGAAAACTCCTAGGAATATTATAGCCAGGTTCCAGAATTCCCAGATCAAGGAGAGAATATTATGAGCAGCCAGGAAGAAACAATTTGAATATTGTGGAAACACAATCAGGATAACCCAGGATCTGGCAGCTTCTACACTGAGGGATCGAAGGGCCTGGAACAGGATATTCCAGATGTCAGAGGGGCTGGGATTAAGACCAAGAATCACCTACCCAGCAAAACTGAGTATCATGTTTCAGGGGAAAATAAGGTCATTCAGTGGAATAGAGGACTTTCAAGCATTCTTAATGAAGAAACCAGAATTGAATAAAAAATTTGACATCCAGATGCAAGAAGCAAGAGAAGCTAAACAGGGAAAAGAAATCAAAAGGAACTTATCAGAGTTGAACTATTAACATTTCTACGTGGAAAAATGATAATTGTAACTGATGAAACTTTTCTCCGTATGAAAATAGTTGAAGGGAATAGAAATGTATATGTCTACATCGGAGGGTATACGGGCGTATGAATACATATGTGAATACGTGTATATATGCTTACAGGTATACATAGATAGAAGGCACAGGACCAATTTAATAGGAAGGGATGATATTTAAAAGGGGAAATTAAGAGATGAGATGGAGAGAGAGAATGTGGTAAACTATCTCATAAAGAAGAGGCAAAGGAAAAGGGTTACAATGGAGGGGAAGAATAGGAAAAAAAATAAAGAAAATAACTAGTCACTACAATGAAAGAGTCCAGGATTACATGGTCAAGAATAGGGCACAGACTGGTGTTGCTTTATAAAACCCTTTATAGATTCTAAGGCAGAATCCTACATCTCTTCTGTCCCCTTGGGCTCTCTTATGAAAACCTGAAAGTCTCTTTGTTTACCTTTCTTTGTTTTAGACACTTTGTCTTTCTAAACAGCATCAACTATTTAGCCTTTGCTTATTTAGTTTGTGGATATTGGAAATATAATTGAGAAGATGCAACTGACAAGGAAGGAACAGAAATTTTATTCACATAAGTGAAAGAGATAGATGTAGCCATGAAGTGCTTTGCCTGAGTATTGTCTCTGACCAGAGTCTTTGAGCTATTAAAGAGAATTATAGCTTCCTTGGTAAAACTCCCCAGAGCTGAGGAATGCTTATACCAGGAAGCCTGTGTAGGTAATGAGAAAGTTTTAGAGTGAGTCTGGGCAACCCTGCCAGTCAATCAATAAATATTTATTAGTGGCTTACTGTGTACCTACTATGCTAAACACCAGGGTTGCAAAAAAAAAGCAAAAGACAGTCCCTTCCTTCAAGGAACTCACAATCTAATGGGGGAGTTAACAAGCAAAAAAACTATGTACAAAAACACTAAAAACAGAATTAAGAGAGAGAATGCACTACAGTCTAGAGAAGTGGGGAAAAAGCTTTCTTTAGAACAGACCTGAACAACTTGTAAACTTCTTTGGTGCAAATAAGTTAGACTGATGGAATATAGGCTCTGGGAACCCCCTTGAAATCTCCTTGTATCTTTCCACTAGATCAAGCCTTGCATTATCTACATACCCAGATCTTTGTTACCCTTAACCTAGCCTAGTTGTCCATTGTCTGTTACCTCTGGAGTGTCTCCACCTAATTTCCACCCTTAATCCTATCAAAATATCCATGCCCAAATATGTTACCCTTAAACAGCCTAGCCCTCCATTGTCTGTTATCTCCAGGTAGCCTTCAGCTATTTCCCACCCTTAATTCCCATTCTCTTGGTTCCTGAATTTCCAACCTCTGGTCACCCCAAACTACTTGGCTACCCCTAGATCCCTCCCAGAGTCCTGTATATAAAATCCATCTTGCCTCCATGAAGGTACTCAGATTCAATCTAGTTGAGATTCATTCTACCTGAGATTCAGTCTGACCCACTTGTCAATACAATTATAACAAATGCTTAGGCTCCTTAAGAGTCTACCTAATATGGTGAAGCTTTAATAGACTTTGTTTTTATTTTGTTGAAAGAAGGCTTGGCCAAATTCATTTGGGTAGGACCCAGAGCGTTGGTATTTTGGGCTCCCAAGAACCCCTAAACATCATTCTAAATTCCAACATTTTGATTCCCTGACACTGGAAAACTGCTAATCTCAAGTTCTTCTCCAGGCAAGATTGAAAGGTATGTAAGCCTCTCCCTCTCTCTATTCCCTTCTCACACTCCAAGGACCTTGGAGGTGCTTTCTAGGCCTGACCTCTCAGGTCCTATTAGGTCAGACAGCTACTAGGAGGCTATCTCAAACTCAGCCTGTCATTCTTAGGTTCTCAGTCCAGTGGTTATTTTAGAGGCCAAGGAACTGGGTACACCTTCTGAAGCATGGAGAACAAGGACAGATGTCCCATCCAGAAGTGTATGCCTACTTCTTTCAATTCTCTCTGAGCTAGGGAATTAGGAAAACTTCAGGTACCTTTTTGTATTTTATTTTGTTTTGTTTTGTTTGTTTCTCAAGGCTTACTCCTAAATCCTCCTTTATGGATGAAGGGACTTCTAGCCCCCATTCTTATAATGGATCAATCCTTTGCAATTCCCAAAAGTTTGCCTTTGGGTTGTCTTTTACAAAATTGGAAAAAATTCAGTTTCTCTAAAGAACTTAAAAAGAAAAGCTAGTGTTCTTTTGCAGCAGTTTGGCCTCAGCATCACCTAGAGGACCATGAAGGGTGGCCTATTTTTGGCTTTTTACCACATAATACAAAATATCCCCTGGAACAGCTGCTGTTCCCCCTAGTGACATGGGGGGGAACTATCAAAAGAGTGAGGATAGGGGAAAGAAAGATATTTTGCCTGTTAAAAGGCCTTAGAACTGCATTTCAAAAGCAAATAAATTTTCAGAAAATTAAGGAAATTACTCAGGGAGAAAAGGAAAGCCCTGCCCTTTTCCAAGACAGCTGGTAGAAGCCACTAAGAAATATATTAATTTAGATCCTGACTCTATAGAATGGGCAGAGATCCTTATCATGTATTTCATTAACCAATCTTCTCCAGATATTAGGAGGAAATTGCAGAAATCAGCAATGGGACCCCAAATACCTGAGGTCCAATTACTGGAGACAACCTTTGGAGTCTTTAACAACAGAGAAGTAGTTGTAGCAGAGGAGAGAGAATGCAGGGAAAGGGCTAGACACATGAAATATGCTCAATTCATGGCTGCTGCCATAACCAGAAAAAGACCCAAGCAGTGGCCTCTAGCCCTCCCTCCCCCCCTTGGAGGAAGCCCAACAACTTAGGCAGTGAGGAAGCCTACTTTCAATGCCACAAGGAAGGTAACTGGTCCAAAGAGTGCCCCCCAGAGGGAGCCCTAGGAACTAACATCTCTGGTACTATGTCCATGTGACCAGGGGGGACATTGGAGGAAGGATTGTCCCCAAGGTTGGAAAAGTGGTGGAGCCACCCCCCAGTACCATGTCCTCAGTCTTTTCAAGACTGGGAATAACAGGGGAGCCTAAGGTTTTTCAGCACTCCCACTTTCTCCATCTCTCTTGCCAAGTTCTGGGCAAAAAATCGAGGCTGAAGGTAAGGTTTTATCTTATCACTTTATCATGGCTATATTCTCAGTTTTAACCAATTACTCTGGCCCTACTTGCCCCTTCACTCATCAGGTTATGGGCATTGGAGTGAAAATTAAGGGATGTCTTGAGACGTACCCCATCCCCTGCCTATTTGAGGATCTGTTGTTTGAACACTCCTTTCCTGTGCTCTCCTCTTGCCCTGCCTCCTTGTCAGGAAGGGACCTGATGGTGAAATTGGGGAGCCAATTTTCTCTAGTTAAACCTCCCATATCCCTTTTCTCTCTGTTCACCAGACCTCCCCATGTTCCCTCAGAAGTGTGGGAGACAGTTGAATCAATTGTTTAGGATCAGGGAATTCCTGGGCAAGCTACTTCTGCCACCCCAGTCATAGTTAGTCTCCAAGAACCTATCATATGAGTTCCCCCATCACTGTCAATGTCTAATTAAGCCCAAAGCCTGGGAGGGACTTCAACCATTAATTACTACTCAAGACCCTGACTCACGCCCTCTAGAGTAGGGCCCTGACCAGGCTAAAGCTTTTGAGACTTTGAAAACTAAATTGACCACCACTCCAGCATTAGTTCTACCTAATCTAGGAAAACCATTAACTCTGTATGTTGATGAAAAGAGAAGACAGGCTTTGGGAGTTCTAACACAGTCCTTAGGATCTGACCTGAGGTTGGCTGTCTATTTTCAAAACAATTCCCCTACTACAATGATACAGACATTCTAATTGAGGTTGCCTCTAAACTTAGACTTGGTCAGCCCCTGGAAGTTCTGACTCCTCATCGAGTTCAGAGCATTAGATTTAGTGCTCTCATGGCTGTGGTCTGAGTTTGATTCCTGGTCAGGGAACCAAAATGTTGAGGTTTAGAATATTGAGGTTTAGGGCTTCTTGGGACCCCAAAATACTGACACGTGGGGTCCTGCCCAAATGAATTTGATCAAGCCTTCTTTAAGCCAAAGAAAAACAAAATTTATTAAAGATTAGCCATATTGGGTAGACTCTTAAGGAGCCCGAGATTCAATCTGAGCTAGATTGAAGCAGAACTAGATTGAATCTGAGCACCTTCATGGAGACAAGATGGATCTTATATACAGAAGGACTGTGGGAGGGATCTAGGAGGTGACAAAGTAGTCTTGGGTGACTAGAGGGGGGTGGTTTAAGGAGGGTCTTGATGGGAGTGGCCAATAGCTGGGGTGACTAGAGGTCAAGACCCTAGCAACCAAGAGGATGGATTTAAGGGTGGGAAATAGCTGAAGGCAACCTAGAGATAATAGACAATGGAGGGCTAGGCTAGGTTAAGGGTAACAGATTTGGGAATAGTGATAATGAAAGGTTTATGGCCTCAGGCATAAGATCAAGTGAGAAAATTCAAGGAGATTTCAAGGGGGTTCCTAGAGCCTATGCTCCTTTAAGACTAGAGACAGACTGATGATGGTTAGTTGCCACAGGTCACGTGACAAGCAGGAGAGAAAACACAGTGGCAACCCTGCATTTTTTGTGGGCTGCAGGAAATCCTTTGACTGGTCACAGGAGGCCCATAGGCCATATGTTGTGCAGGTTTAGTCAAGGAGAATGAGGATTGAGAAAAGGTCATTAGATCTGGCAGCTAAAATCATTGGTAATTTTTGAGGGAGTATTAAGAAGAGAGTGGGAGAAAAGAAACTGGAAGTGCCCATTATAGATAGCCTTTTTCAAGGAGTTGTGCAAAGGGCAGAAGAGATATAGAATGATAGTAGGGATAGAAGGATCAAGTGAGGCTCTTATTTAGGGTACAGGAGACATGGGCATGTTTGAAGGCAATAGGAAATGAGCCAGTAGATAAGGAGAGAGTCAAAAGAAATATAGTGGGGATAGTAGCAATCTCTTGGAGGAGACAGGATGGCCTAGGATAACCTGAACAGGTAAAAAGTTAGACTGGGTAAAGAGTGAGGCCACTTCATCATGTGAGGTGGAGATGAAGGAGGAGGTAGTGGCAGAAGATATCTGAGTGATAGGAGATGAGGAAGAGAGAAAAAGAGGCACTTCATTATAAAAGGCCTCCATTTTTTCTATAAAATATGAGGCAAAGTTCTCAGCTGAAAGAGTGGGAGCCATGAGAGGTTTGAAGAAGGATGAAAAGGTCTCAAATAACTTACTATGCCACCCCATCCTACCTACATTAACTGCTCCTGGCAATTCAACTTTTTCCTTCTTGTTCTTTTCTCTGGCTCCTAGAAATGGTAAGAAAATGAAGAGGGAAAGAAAAATCAATTTAAGCAAAAGCTTTACAGTCAACATTTAATAGACATTTATTAAGCACCTATTGCATGCAGCATACAGTACTTGAATTCTGGATAAACTACAAGACTTCCAAAAGATAAAGCCCCACTATCGGGAGCTTTAAGCTCTAGTGGAGATAGAAGTGGGGACTTTATAAACACATAAAGTTTTAATAAGTAAAACAAAAGAGAGTTGATAACAAAGTATTCTGTGAGGTTCAAGGGAAAGGGGTATATGCTTTTGTGTGTGTGTGTGTGTGTGTGTGTGTGTGTATGTGTTGGATGAAGGAGTAAGGGGATTCATGAATGACTTCCAGGAAGAGATGGTTTTTCAATTGGACAACAGAGGTTGGAACACACAGACTAATTTTTTTTTTTTGCTTTTTGTAGGGCAATTAGGGTTAAGTGACTTGCCCAAGGTCACACAGCTAGCTTTTGTATTAAGTGTTTGAGGCCGGATTTGAACTAAGGTCCTCCTGATTCCAGGGCCAGTGCTCTATTCACTTCGCCACCTAGCTGTCCTCTAAGCAGACTATTTTTAGCATGTTGAAGTCAGGGCAATTTTTCCAAATACATGAAAAGGATTAATATCAGATAAAACTAATGCTAGAAATGTAGGATTATGCTCAATTGTAGAGTACCTTGAATAATGGACTGAGGAAATCAAACCTTATTCATGAAGTGATAAGAAAATATTGAATGTTGCCCCAATATCTAGAACTTCATACATTTTGTTGAATTTAATTGAACTTCATTGAATAGAAGTTGAAGAAACTATATTTCCTTTCTACTGGTAGAGGAGACAAAACAAAAGAGAAAAGGAATTATGTGCAGGCTAACTGAGGACAAATTCTGCCCGGAAAAGCTGGAGCTTTGTAAGAAAAAGAGTCATCATTAGAGGTGGGGATTGTGAGGCAAAAACCTCCTGGAAGAGGCGAGATATGCATACTTTGGAGGCTGTCTACTGTCTGCTGGCAGTTCCTTTTTCTGTAGGCCGTGGTACCACCCATGGTACCACCTTCCCTCAGTCCAGTTGCATTGGTATGTTCCCAGTCAGAACCTGCTGTCACCTCCTGGAAGATTTCTGTCTAGAGCAGAAAATGGTAGGAGAGGACTGGTGGGTGCAAAGCAGCCACCAGGGGGCCCTGAGCTCTTAGACCATGGCTTCTTTCTTGATGGGTTAGATAGCAGCTTTTGCCAGGAAAAGACTCAACTTGTAGCACATTCCAGTCTCCTACCTTCCACCCCCTCCACCTCCTTTCACCACATTCCAGGGCCTCCTTGGGGAAACTAACGGCTCATTGGCCCAGCTTCCTGCCAAACGTGGAGGCTGGGTATCTGCCCCTTGCCCCAGGTCTTGGGGGTGAAGGCAGGTGATAACTCCTTGGTAAGGGATGCACCGCAGGCCCAGAAGGGAAGACCCCTGGCTTTTTTCTTCATTGCCTCTCCCTCCCCACTAACCCTGCTGCCTGAGGCCAGAGGGAAAACATAAAGTCTGTCAGCCAGCCAAGAGCATACCAAAGACATGAATGTGCAGAGAGCATCTTCAGGTTTTCAGAGCTAATTAAAATGTATCTCTCTCCCCCTATCCCCAATAAATGCATAAAATAGTTAAGTGAAACATCATTGTGTAGGGTCTGTCAAGGTGAGAGAAGGCTAACTGTCCATTTCATTCATACTGTTCCCTCTCTGGGAAGAGATATCTGTTCTCAACTCTGCCTGACTCCTAAGTAAACTGTCTTAGCTGAAAGGGCCATCTAATACTTTCATATTATGGATGAGAGGAAAAGAGGTTCAAAAGGGGAAAAGGAGTAAAAATCTTACCAGTTCCCAGAACTTTGGGAGCATCTCAGGATACTATAGCCTATACAATATTTCCTTTCCCTCCTTGAGTTCCGATGAGATGTTACCCCAGGTTCCCTCCCAGGCCAGAAAGGTCCTCATCTTCTATTGCTTACCCAGTAAGTAACCATCTTTCTCCTTTACCTCACATAGCATTTTATTTGTAGCTCTAATATGATTATTATAATGTATTATAATTATCTGTGTTTAAATTTTGTCACTCTACCAGGCTGTGAGTTTTAGAAGGGCAGAATCTGTGCTTTAGCTAAATTTTGTGTCTCTCCCCCTGAACCTAGCACAATGTTCTGTAATAGTAGGTGCCTGATCAATGTTTGTTGAATGGAAAGACCCTCTGTTTTCACAAGGCTCATCTGCAATCCATATCTGGTCTGGGATGAATCCAAAGCACACCCATTATCATTTCATCATCATTTGTTCTTCACATCAGCCCAATTAGTGAGGCAAGGCAAGCATTGGGTTGGATTATTGTCCTCAGATTAGTTTGCCCCAGGTCCCATAATCCTGAGCCTCAAACTGGAGTCCAGGACCTTTCTTTACTCCTGATTCCAAGTTACCTTCTGGAACCAGTACTGAAGCTCTGGTGATTTGAGAGCCAGGAAAGTAGCCCTTTGAGAAGCCTGAAAGAGAGCAGTGAGGAGGTCCCAGGGCATCAAAGTCACCAAAGATTGTGTGGTATACTGGAAAGAAGACTAGATTTTGAGGGAAAATTATGCTGCATTTGAATCCTAGCTCTGATTTTAGCTGAGAAACTATAGGCAAGATACTTACTTCCCTTCTCTGAAATTCAACAACACAATTCGACAAGGACAACCGCCTGCCCCACAGGGTAGTTGTGTAGGAAAGCGCTCTGCAAATCTTAAAGGGTTACATAAATGACAGCTTTTATTAGAGTAACTAAGAGAGCCCGAAGCCAGCCTACCTTCCTGGAGCAGAGAATTGCTATATTGAGATAGTTAAAGGAAAAGAGGTCTGTGGAGGCAGAAGAGCCTTTGGGGATTTCAGCTCATAAAAGCCTGTGAATGGGTTGTAAGACAGATGTTTCCGATGTTGAAACATGGTCTAGAATTTGAGACCTTAACAACTCTAGAACCAGTACTGGGGCTCAGGTAATCTGGGAGTCAGAGAGCCCTAGGTGAGGGTTGTGGGAATAGTAGTAGAGAGGCTCCAGGGCATTAAATGATCTGGGTAGGGGGTCTGGCTCCTCCTCACCCCAGCATACCCTGCTTCTCCCAGTAATGATTCTGATACCCAGCTTGTTCAGGGCTACACATAGGAGTGGGAATCCCAGGGTAACTCTTGTCAAGGCTCTGGACCCTGACCAGGCCAGGTTTTGTTTAGCCCCATCAGAGGTCAGGTTGCTAACCAGTAATACAGTATATCCTGAGATCTTTCTTCCCTGTGATGAGAAAACCCATAGAGGGGAAGGTGATTGCCCTATGTAGTCACATAGCACATTCTGGCAGAGTTGGAACTTTCCTGACTCCCAAACTTCCCAAAAGAAAGGGTTTTTTCCTTTTATTCATTCATGTTTTGCTGCTCTATTCTCTGGAGGAAGTAAGCTTGGATTTGGGCCTTGTAGGATTGGTATGATTTGGGGGTGGGGAGAGCGAACAAAGGTAAATTCCACTTGAACAGTTCCTTTGTGCCTGAGGGTTGGGGATGGGCCCTCTTGGCTGAAGGCCTAGTTATTTCACAAAGGCTCAAATTTTATACTTTTGGGTCCCAGGCCAGGAGGCCTAGGGTTGCCTAATAGCTCCTGTCCCTGTGGGTCATAATGATAGCCCCTGTACTAAGTGAACCACAAGCCAGCAGTCCTAGAGTTGAAGCAAAGAACTGGGAGTAGCTGATAAGGACCAGGATTTTGTGTGTATGAGGGAGGTAGTAGAAGAGGAAAAAGCTGGAGAGTCGGGTTGGGGATCCTAAAATATTTGTAACAAGTTGTTTCCAGCCAAGAAGCATTTCTGAGGGGCTGGATGAGTGACTGACTGTCAGCACAGATGCCCAGCTAAATATAGGTGGTAGGGGGAAGGGTAGGAGTCATGGTTCTAATCTGGTCCCTTCTCTGCCAGCCCTTTTCCTGCCTATGACCTTTGTCCCTTTCTGAGACTCAAGAAGAGTTTAAAAATCCCTTTAACCTGAAAATGTAAGGAAAGAGAAAGGTCTTTGCATGTTATCCTGTGTGCCCAATTCTACTGGCAGGACACTTTTGTAAAAGTGAAAACTTGGGACCTGGGAGCAAGTATAGTTGTTGGTACCATTAAGACCATCATTGCTAGACTGACTAAATTCACAGCTTTGTCATCACATACACATCCCGATGGTGCATGTATCGATGCAAATGGGGTATGAGGCAAACTAATACCACCACTGCATGCATGCTGCCACATGTACACACACATATACCACTGATGTTGATACAGAAAAGCACAAAGCCAAGATAATATGAACCACAGCCCTTGCATCTCATTCTCTTCTCCCACATTGATCCCTCCTCTAATCCACCAGGTGCTCTTTGAACGGCAAGAAGTAGTTCTCTTTTTCTTGAAGCATCAACATAGTTAGTTCATTCTAGAGGTGGAAGGACCTCAGAAGCTGATCTGCATGGCTTTAATTAAGGCAGTTAAGACCTTTAGTTAAGGCAGTTCTGTTTTGTTTTCTTTATATCTGAAGCCCAAATTTGTCACTTTGTAGCATCTACCCAATAGTGCTTCGAAAAAATGTTTTGACCTTTGGGACCAAGCAAAATTCATGTTTTAGATGTTAGTTCTTAACACACTTGAAGATAGCTTTCATATCCATAGGGTTTCTCTTCTCCAGACTCAACATTTCCAATTTCTTCAGCTGATTTTCTGTTTAGAATGCTCTGCAGTTATCCCACCATTCTGGACACCCTCCTAAAATATGGTGCTAATTTCTGAACAGAATATTACAGATATGCTTTGACCATGACCAAATTAAGGTAGTCTGATGCCAACTGTTTGGGTTGCCATGTCACATCATTGACTTATACTGAGCTTATAGCCCAGTAAAAGCCCAAATTATGGCCAACAAATCAATAACAAGCATTTATTAAGTATTTACTATGTGTCGGGATCTGTTGTTCTGAAGAAGTTTATATTCTAATGGGGTGAAGACAAGAAATAAAAAGAAGATGAAAATGGGGTAGGCAACAGGGTAACGGAGGAGAAAGCCTAGAGAGTCAGGATTTGAACTGGGAGAAGAATGAAGTCATTGACTGGCTTGGACACTTTCCCTAAGATGGAGGTGATGAGTATAGGCTCTGGGAACCCCCTTGAACTCTCCTGGAATCTTCCCACTTGATCTGGCTTTTGCCTGAGGTCATAAGCCTTTCATTATCTCTATACCCTTGATCCTATCAAAATCTTATTCTCTTGGTTCCTGGAATCTGATCTCTAGTCACCCCAGTCTACTGGACACTCCCATCAAGATCCTCCCTGGACCCCTGCTCCAGTTACCCCAGACTACTTGGCCACCCCTAGATTCCTCTCTCAGTCTTTCTGTGTATAAGATCCATCTTGCCTCCATGAAGGTGCTCAGATTCAATCTGGTCCCCTGGCATTAGCATTATAAATATTCTGATTCTTTAAGAGTCTGCCCACTATGGCAGATCTTTAATAAACTTTGCTTTCCTTTGATTGAAAGAAGACGGGTCAGAATTCATTCAGGCAGGACCTGGCATGTCGCTATTTTGGGTTTATGAGCACCTCTCAATCTCAACAGAGGAACCAAGCAATGAGAGGAAGGGGCCAGAGGGGCAGAATAAACTTCCAGGGTGAGAAAGCTGTTGTAGCAGAGTGGGGAAGGTCTGGAGAGTAAGGAATGAGGCCTGGAGAGAAATGAAGACATGTTTGGCCTAAGCATCTTACTTAAAATGAAGGTTCTGAGAGGAAATAACCAAGTAGAAGAAGGGTTCCTGGGAGGGGGGATGGTAGTAAACTTCCAGGGTGAGAAGGTTGCTGTGGTATGGAGAAAATCTGAAGTTAGGAGTAGAGCCCAGAGAAGAATGAAGAATCAAGGAAGCAAAGCCTTTCTGAATTAGAAGGGAACTCAATGACCTTCTAATGCAATATATAACTGAAAAAAGGAATTGCCTCACAATATATCCAAAAAGTGGTCATCTAGTTTTTTGGGAAGACTTCTGAGATATAACCCAGTACTTTCAATACTTTGGATATCTCTAATTATTAGGCACTTTTTCTTTTCAACAATTCACATTCTTGTTTTTCATCATCAAGCATTTATTTGGCAAGTGCTACCAAACCAAACCAACAACAACAAAACCCAAACCCAAATGGCTTTATCTCTGAAAGACTACATAGGCCAAGATTTGCTCCACTCAGAGATTTGCTAGTTATATCATGGAAAAGTGCTTTAAAGAGTTGTAAAACTTGAAGATACTATGTATTTTTCTTTTATAAAAATATGTGCCCCACATTTGCTGAATTTTTCTGTGATGACAAGTAGGTACCAGAAGCTACCTAGCAGACTTTTTCTTTCTTTTTCTCTTTCTTTTCTTTTTAAAATTTTTTTTGGGGGGGGAAGGAGGCAATTGGGGTTAAGTGACTTGCCCAGGGTCACACAGCTAGCAAGTGTTTCAGGTCAGATTTGAACTCAGGTTCTCCTGACTCCAGCCACCTAGCTGCTCCTATTTTCTTTTCTTTAAAAAAAAAAAAAGATTTTATTCTTAATATTTATTTTCAGTTCTAAATTCTCTCCACTCCCTCTCTTACCCACTGACAAGGCAAGCAATACCTATTACAGGTATGCCTCATTTTATTGTGCTTTACTTTATTGCATTTTGCAGATACTGTGTTTTCTACAAATTGAAACTTTGTGGCAACCCTGCTTTGAACAAATCTATAGCTATCATTTTTTCCAACAGCATGTGCTTGTACCATGTCTCTGCATTACATTTTGGTAATTCTCACAATATTTAAATTTTTTTTCAGATATTATTATATCTGTTACGGTGATTTGTGATCAGTGATCTTTGATGTTGGTCTTCTAATTGTTTTGGGGCATTGTGAACTGTGCCCATATTAGATGGCAGACTTAGTTGTATATGTTCTTACTGCTCCACTGACAAGCTGTTACCCATCTCTGTCCCTCTCCTCAGGCCTCCCTATTTCATGAGACACAACATATTGAAATTAGGTCAATTAGGGGCAGCCAGGTAACACAGCGAGTAAGAGCATCGGCTTCAGTGTCAGAACGACCTGGAGATCGAATCCCGGGCTCAGACACTTAGCACCCACCCAGAAACACCTGGCCATGTAACCTTGAGCAAGTTACTTAACCCCAATTGCTTAGGGGTGGCCAGGTGGCTCAGCGAGTAAGAGCACTGGCTCCAGTGTTGGGACGACCTGGAGATCGAATCCCGGGTTCAGAGACTCAGCACCACACCCAGAAATAACTGGCCCTGTAACCTTGAGCAAGTTACTTAACCCTGATTGCTTAATAAAAAAAAAAAAAGAAAAAAAAAAGAAATTAGGTCAATTAATAAACCTACAATCTACACCAGGAGTCAAGGATGCACTGGATGAGATGATGAAAATAAATTAAGGACTCTACACAGATCTCAGGAAAAAAAAAAAAGCAATGAACTGAAAGGTCACATCTTGAGGATCCCAACAAAATGACTTCCAAGGAGCTATAAGTCACCTCTTTGCTCCACATTCTCTTTAAGCTTGAGCCTACTTGCCCCTAGAACCTATATGTGCCTGCAGGAGAGTGTTATAGCCTTTTCTGGGAAATGCTTTGTACCAACTGTTCTTACTATGCCACTTTAGGAAATAGTTCTTTCTAAAAGCTAATTAAATCTGGCTAATTGATATCAGTTGATAATCATAAAGTTGGGGGAATTATAAGCTTTATTACTTGAAAAACCATTCTCTCACCCCTTATGGTTACACTTCTACTCTGAGAAGTCTAACTGGGGAACTAGCCCTGCCAATACGAGAGGGGTTTGGGAAAGTATCTACAGAATCTGCACAGACTAAGGCTGGAGGAGATAGTCATGTCTGAAGGTAGGACAGAACCAACCATTTGGTAGGAGAGTTTGAATATTTGAGAGAAATGGGAAGAGGGAGATTGTAATCTGCTAGAGAAGATGGGAGATGAGATTAAACTCTTATACAAAAAGTTGTATTAAACTCTTATACAAATATACTCTTATACAAATATATTTAGAAAATAGAAGTGTTATTTTTTTGAGTGGGTGATGTCAAAGGGTTTGTGATGAAGAGAAAGGGAGAGTTCACACTGAATAGCATCAAGTAAGAGGTAAGGTCCTCAGCTAAGAGAGGGAGTAGGAGGTCGTTTATGGAATGCTTGAGGAGAAAGATTTGGAATAGCTTCTGTGGGGAGTGAGACAGGAAATCAATTAGGAAGGAATAAAAGGACTACCTAGTTGCAGTGAGGATCAAGTTGAAGATGTATAACATGAATTTTTAAAGTCAGCCCAGTTGTGGAGACTTCCTCCACCAGTACATGAGTAGGAGTGGAAGGAAAAGGAATAAGCATTTATAAAATACCTACTATGTACTAAATGTACATTGTGCTAAGTGCTTTTTACAAATATTTCATTCCAAGTAAGTGCTATTATTATTCTTATTTTATAGTTGAAAAAACTAAGGCAAATAGAGGTTTTGTGACTTGCTCAGAGTCACATGGCTAATAAGGGTCTGCGGTTGTATCTGAACTCAGGTCTAGCTGTGTCCAGGCACAGCACTGTGCCATCTGCCTCTAGTGAACGGAGGAGGTGGATGGTGGGAGTAACTTAGGGCTGAGGTTTGGCAAAAGATGAATGGAGATAAGACAAAGGGGTAAAGGATCTGAGAACAGGAAACAGTTTAGAGTTGAAATGGCTAACAATAGGGTAGAGATTAGAAAGAGAGGAAATTAAAGTCAAAGCAGGGCTTAGGCCTGGGAAAGTGCTGAGATCTGGAGGGATTGGAGGTCTTGATAAAGTAAAAAAATAGGTTTAGGAGGGTTAAGGCATAGGGGGAAACGGAATGATTGTAGGTTATAGTCAAACAGAAGAATGTCAGTTTCTGGAATGTCAGTTTCTGAGGAAGTGGAACACTTGTGGGTAGGGAATCTAGTGTGTGACCATCCCAATGTGTAGCTGAAATGGAGTGAAAGATAAGGTTATGAGATTTAAGGAGGCTAAGGAAAAGGAATTAACCTTTTTATATGCATTAGAGGTGGCATCAATGTGAATATGGAAGTCTCTAGGAAAAGGACAGGAATTGGGGAAGAGATAAGGTAGTGAACAAGGTACAAAACTCCTTAAGAAAGGAACAGTAATAATACTTATGGTCTGGGATGTCGTTTCAGAAAAGCCAAAGGTCATTTTCTTCCTTAGTGGTGGAGATTTATTACTCAATGCTCCATGCCTATGTGAAGAAAGAAGTTGGTGAAATCTTGGGAGAGGAGATGTCCTTATCTTTAGATTTTCAGCTTCAAGAAAGAAGACATGAATTCCAGATTTTATTTTTTTTTACTTCTAAATTTTTAAAAATTTATTTAATTTTAGTTTTCAACATTCATTTCCACAAGATTTTGAGTTACAAATTTTGTCCCCATCTTTCCCCTCCCTACCCCTCACCCCAAGATAGCGAGCTTACTTACTTACTTACTCCTTCCCCCAATCTGTTCTCTCTTATATCCTCTCCCATCTCCCCTTGACTTTCTAGTAGGGCAAGATGGATTTCTATACCCCAGTGCCTGTATATCTTAATTCTGAATTGCATGAAAAAACAATTTTTTAACATTTGTTTTAAAAAGATTTCCAGATTCTTTCCCTTCTTTGCTCCTCACTGCCCACCCTCCCCCCTGGAGGGCATGCAATTTAACATAGGTTGTACATGTCCAGATTTTCTTTAAGTCTATGATAGGAGAGAAAGAATCTTAGGAAGAAGCCAACATGTAAAGAAGCTGGCTCTTTAATCATGTCCATATCCTTAACCTTCCAAAAAAAGGAATTTCCCCTTGGGTGAGATTTCATATTCTCTGAATGTCTGTCTCTTTCTCTGTTATCTCTGCATCTGTCTCTTGTCTCTGTCTGCCTGTCTGTCTCTCTTGGTTGAGCTGAGTTATCTCAAGAGCTCACTCACTTCATATTGTCTGGTTTATTCTCTATGTATACGGATTTCTGTTTTATTTTTAACTTGGATAAACTGGATTTAATCAGTATTTGTTATGTGTGCTCATTGCGGAATTGACATTTGGTGGATATATAATTTTGGATATATAGCTTGGGAAACTCTTTTCCTGTTAAGGGATAATGATCAGGAGTACAGTTTGAATCTAAAAAATTATCTCCATTAGACTAACAATAATTAAGGGAGAAGATAGATATAATTCAAATCTAATAGGCCCTCTGAGGAGAACAGAATGGCTAGCTTCTTGCCTCAGCCTCCTGCTTCCTCTCCTAGCAGGAATCAGTTTCCCTCTGAGAAAGGTGGGAGGAGGAGACTTTGGAGATAGCTGCCCTTGCCTAGCTGAAAGTCATGTTAAGGCAGACCCATGTAGACACATATGACCTATCTGTACAGCACACAGCATGACACTGAACAACTTTAATGTGGGATGCCAGCTGCAGAAATAAAGCTGTAATGTCTGGTCGCTTATTTTTCTAAGCAATTGCCTTACACCCTTTAGGCGTCCCCCCCACCAAAAAAAAAAAACCCTTGGGCATTTTTGTACACTTATAAATTTGTCCTTATAAATTTCTGAAGCATTTTTCTCAAGGGCAGTCCATTGTTTTCTGAATCTGGATACTTACGTAGAATTTTTAACCCAAATCATCCCATGATTTTACTGGGCGACCACTGAAAGTTCTGGCCTTAAATTCTAAGAGAGACCCATTGTTTTAGGTTTATTTATACCAAAGGGTCAGCAATTTTTTTTCTTTAAAGGATCAGAGAGTAAATATCTTCAGCTTTGTGAACCAAGAGGAAAAATTGAAGATATTGTGTAGGTACAGTCTTACATAATAACAGTAAAAATAAGTTTCCACAGTTGTTTTATTGAGGAAATTAAAAATATAATAATAATAATTGAGAAATGGAATTTAAAAAATTTGGTGTAACATTTCATCTAATTGGGGTTTAAAGTTAGTATTTCCTAGCATCAAATTCAATTGCAAATGTTCCTTTGTTAATGCTGATCTATAATGAAGTTTTCTGTATTTCATCTTTGAAAATGTCTTTTCACACATATAGGTACTGCCAAATACTCATATCGGTCTATGAGCATATGGTTTTATTGAGCATATTTATTGTGCAATAGAAATTTATAGAATTCTATTGAATTTTTCCCTTTATATTTACCTTTTAGGATGTCATTATATTGCAGATTATTCACTTCCCTTTAAAAGTTTGTTGGAAGTGCCTCAATTATACAGTTAGGTGGATTTTGAATTATGGAAATTTCTTTTGCACTTGAATCAAGGCTAAAAAAAAACTGCTGGAATTGTAGTTTGAGCTTGTCAAACATATCTACTGCAAATCTGTGTGAGAATGGAAATCTAGCTTCTTGTTTTAACTTTTGACAATACAGGAACTGTATAGAGCAGATTGACATTATTTGTGATTCAAATGACAATAATTATCATAAAATTGACTTTCCTGCAGTATAAATTTCACATGTAAGTGCTGTTTTGCAATCACTCTGTGTGCTGCTTAGGGCATACTGAAAGTTTACAGTTATCTGGACTGATCCCTGAGATCCTAGGGGGAAAAAGCAGTCAATATCTGGATAAAACAGTGGAAGAATGCCAAGAAAAATCAGTACTACACAAGGTCCCAATATTCCTTCCAGAGCTGCACTGAACTTGGGCTGAACACAAAGTTGCAATTCAGGAGATACAGGTGGAAGAATGAGTGAGCAAAAAAGACCATGTTAGTCTTTTTTGGAATGAGGAACTCTCAAAATTCAAAACAAGAAGAGAATAATGATGCAACATGTATAAGCAAAGCCTTAAAGAAAAAACACAGTCAAAAAGTCCACTAGAATTCCTAGAAAAATGAAGTGAGTATTTTTAATGATGACATTAAAAGTGAAATAAGAACTTTAAAGGAAAGAATGGGGGGGGGGGGAATGAAGATTTTTTTTTTTTTTAAAGCAATAGGGGTTAAGTAACTTGCTCAAGGTTACAGGGCCAGGTGTTTCTGGGTGGGTTTTTGCTAAGTGTCTGAGCCCTCACTGGAGCCAGTGCTCTTACTCGCTGTGCTACCTGGCTGCCCCAAGGGGATGAAGATTTTAAGAAAAAAACTTGGAAGGAGAATAATAGCTGAGTACAAAAGGTACAAAAGCTTTCTCAAATAACAAACTTTTAAAAAATTAGAACGGACTAAACATAAATTAATGACTTCATGACATTATGATAAATATTAAAATAAAATTGAAAAAATTGAAAAAAAAAGAAAATATAATGTATCATGTGTGTGTGTGTGTGTGTGTGTGTGTGTGTCTGTGTTTGTGTGTACACATATAAAACTGACCTGGAAAACATATCATGGAGAAATAGATGCAAAAAAAAAAGGGTCTGTGGGGTAGCTAGGTGGCACAGTGAATAGAGCACCGGCCCTGGTGTCAGGAGGACCTGAGTTCAAATTCGGCCTCAGACACTTGACTAGCCATGTGACTCTGGGCAAGTCACTTAACCCCATGCCCTCCAAAAAAAAAAAAAAGCAAAAAAAGGGTTTGTTTTTTTTTTTTTTTTTTTTTTTTTTTTTACAAAATACAATACTTGTTGTTAATACAGCAAATTTAGGAATAAATATGCCTTTCCTTAATGTGGTAGATAATATTTATCTAATATTGTAAAAGCCACCATTATATATAATGGGGATAAACTAGAGACCTCTCCAGTAACATCAGGTGTAAGGCAATGATGTGCCCATTATCACCACTGTGATATAGCCAAAGAATCCTAGTGACAATATTTGAACCCCTAATAAGGGCCAAAACCTGAACTAATCAATCAGATTGCTTTGTTTTGCTCTAAAAATGCTCTTTCCTGTGTCAGCAACTTCAAATACCAGATAAGGCTGAATAGTGGGATTTCTCTTATCTTTCTTAGGGTCATGTGCTATGTGGGGGAGGCTCAGGTATCCTGGGACTGTAATTTCCAACTGACACTACTTTGTCAATTATCTTGTCTATTTGTATTTACAACTTATTCAACTAAGAAACTTCCTTTCTAAAACATATGAAGACCATAAATCTGAGGTTCACAGAATCCTGCGATTGTCCTAAAAAATATAAAAATTTTTTCATTCTTGTATCATACAGTCAGAACTTATGTTTTGGCCCTATGCAGCATGTATCTGCTAGCTTTAAGGGAATAAATAATATGAATTTATATATCACCTAGCCTGTTTTCCCCCTTTAACCAAACTTTCAGGTGAACACTAGTTATGACAATAGAACAAGAAAATAGGTAGAAGCACGACCTTCCCGTGGCTCTGGCTTCCACCCTCCCCAATCCATGTAAAAAGGGGACTCTAAACAAACTTTGGAGCTGCAGAACCCACAAAATGACACAGAGAAGCTAACCTCCCGCTGAGGACAGCACGGCAGGCCAGCAGCGCTCTGGGAGCGGAGCCCAGCCCCACCCCAGGCTTTAGCCCCAGGGCAGGCCTGACCAGCCGCCAGCCAGAGGGACTCCAGATCAGCAGCAGCTGTGGCCGTTCCCAGATTTATCAATACATAGATTCGAAGGACAAGGTGAGAGGCCATTGCAGTCTGGACTTTGGGACCCAGGAAGTGGGAGTGCATGGCTTTTACCCCTGGAGCCAGAAACTGCTGAGACGCCAGCACAGCCTGCCAGCACCACGTGGTGGCTTCAGCTCCTGGCCTGCAGAGTGTAGGGGGACCAAGCACCAGTCTGAGGGGTAATCGCTCTTGCTTTAACCTGCTTGGATCTGGATTGCAGTCTAGGGTGGAGGTCCTGGGGTGTGTGTCCAGCTTGCCAGAGCGTGTGGAGACCTCAGAGAGGGCACCCATCTAATACCTCCGGCAGCTGAGAAAACCCCAGCGTTTGGGACGAAAACTCCCCTGTCTGGTGGCAGAGTCCTACTGTGGCAAAAAGCCCAAAAGTCAAATCATTGAGTGGCAAAATGAGCAGGCAAAGGAAACAAAGCAGACAGAAGATTCCAACATTACACTCCTATTTTGGGGATAAGAAGGAGCAAGGCATGGAACAGGAGGAAAACAGTGAAGTCAGAACTCCTGCACCAAAAGCTTCAAAGGAAAATACAAGCTGGTTACAGGCCATAGAGGACCTTAAGAAGCAGATAAGAGAAGTGGAGGAAAAATTGGGAAGGGAAATGAGAATAATGCAAGAAAATTATGAAATGAGAGTCAACAGCCTGACTGAAGAAAATAATACCTTAAAAAACAGACTGACTCAAATGGCAAAGGAGGCTCAAAAAGGCAATGAGGAGAAGAATGCCTTAAAAAGTCGAATTTGCCAGATGGAAAAAGAATCTCAAAAGCTCACTGAGGAGAATCATTGCTTCAGAATTAGATTGGAGCAAATGGAAGCTAATGACTTTATGAGAAATCAAGATGCTGTTAAACAGATCCAAACAAATGAAAGAATAGAAGGCAATGTGAAATATCTCA
>NW_027185735.1:13986541-13988161 GCF_028583685.1 Petaurus breviceps papuanus | reverse complement strand
ACAGATCCAAACAAATGAAAGAATAGAAGGCAATGTGAAATATCTCAGGGGAAAAACCACTGACCTGGAAAATAGATCCAGGAGAGATAATTTAAAAATTATTGGACTGCCTGAGAGCCATGACCAAAGTAAGAGCCTGGAAAGCATCCTCCAGGAAGTTCTCAAAGAAAACTGCCCTGATGTTTTAGAACCAGAGGGTAAAATAGAGGTTGAAAGAATCCACCGATCACCTCCTGAAAAAGATCCCAAAAAGAAAACTCCTAGGAATATTATAGCCAGGTTCCGGAATTCCCAGATTAAGGAGAGAATATTACAAGCAGCCAGGAAGAAACAATTTGAATATTGTGGTAACACAATCAGGATAACCCAGGATCTGGCAGCTTCTACACTGAGGGATTGAAGGGCCTGGAATGTGATATTCCAGAGGTCAAGGGAGCTGGGATTAAAACCAAGAGTCACCTACCCAGCAAAACTGAGTATCATGTTTCAGGGGAAAATATGGTCATTCAGTGGAACAGAGGACTTTCAAGCATTCTTGCTGAAAAAACCAGAGTTGAATAGGAAATTTGACATTCAGATACAAGAAACAAGAGAAGTATGAGAAGGTAAACAGGGAAAAGAAATCATAAGGAACTTATCAAAGTTGAACTATTTTTTTTTTAAGCAATCGGGGTTGAGTGGCTTGTTCGGGGTTGCATGGCCAGTTATTGTTTCTGGGTGTGGTGCTGAGTGTCTGGGCCCGGATTTGATCCGGGTCGTCCCGGCACTGGAGCCGGTGCTCTTGCTTGCTGAGCCACCTGGCCAAAGTTGAACTATTAACATTCCTACATGGAAAAACAATAATTGTAACCTATGAAACTTTTCTCAGTAGTTGAAGGGATTAGAAATATATGTATGTATATATATATGTGTGTATATATATGTCTTTATATGAGGGTATGCGGGCATATGAATACATATGTGAATGTGTGTATATACGTTTACAGGTATACATAGATAGAGGGCACAGGACCAATTTAACAGGAAGGGATGATACTTAAAAGGTGAAATTAAGAGGTGAGAGGAATATAATGAGAGGAGATGGGGAGAGACAGAGTGGGGCAAACTATCTCATACAGAAGAGGCAAGGGAAAATGGTTACAATGGAGGGGAAGAATAGGAAGGCAAAAGGGAATAGGTCAACCTTATTCCTATTGAATCTGGCTTGAGAAGGGAGGGAAATACACACTAAATAGGGGATCTCACCCTCCAGGAGAATAGGGGGGGAAGGGGATGTGAGGGGGGATGATGGAAGGGAGGGCAGGCTGGGAGGGAGGGAAGTTGGAAGCACCCACTTTTGAAAAGGGACAGGATCAAAGTAGAGAATAGAACAAGTGGGAGGTGGGATAGGAGGGAGGGAAAAATAGTCAGTCTTTTACAATACATCTACTATGTTATTGTTTTGCATTAGCCACACGTGTACAACCTATATTGAACTGCTTGTCCCCCCAGTGGGGGTGGGTGGCAGGGGGGGGGAAGGGAATGAATCTGGAATTGAAAGTTTTAAAATCAAATATTCAAATATATATATATGTGTGTGTGTATATATATATGTATATATATATATATACTATTATTAAT
>NW_027185735.1:13888849-13986141 GCF_028583685.1 Petaurus breviceps papuanus | reverse complement strand
GGGGGGGGAAGGGAATGAATCTGGAATTGAAAGTTTTAAAATCAAATATTCAAATATATATATATGTGTGTGTGTATATATATATGTATATATATATACTATTATTAATATCATCTTACATGTAATTAAGAAAAAAGATATACAGGCACTGAGGCATAGAGATCCACTGGAAAAGTTGAAACGGGTATGGGAGAGAGCAGATTGGAGGTGGGGATATCCTGTGGGACTGCTGTTTTGGGGGGATGGGTGGGGGAAAAACGGGGAGAAAATTTGTAACGCAAAATCTGTCGGAAACGAATGATGTAAATCAGCAGTTAATAAAGCATTTAAATAAAAAAAAAAGAACAAGAAAATAAAGTGAGGGAATAAGAATAGGTAAAAAAAGAAAACGAAACTGTCATTTTTGGAGAAGATATGTTGCTACTTAGAGAACACTGGAGATTTAACTAAAATTAATTGAAACATTAATTTCAGCAAAGTTGAAAGATAGAAAATAAATCTCCACAAATTACCAGCATTTCTATACTTATCAACAATGCTAAACAAGAAAAGATAGTAAGAGAACTTCCATATAAAATAGCTACAGAATACATAAAATATTGGGACTCGGGAACTATAGGACTACAACTTAAAACTATTTTAAAGGAAATAAACATGGGCATATGTTATTGGAGAAATGTTAATCATTTAAGAAAATATAATAAACATGACAATGTTACCTAAATCAATTTACTTATGCAATATTATACCAATTAAATTATGAAAAGGTTATTTCATAAAACTGGGAAAATTAAAACAAAATTATGTAAAGGAACAAAAAGTCAAGAATTTTAAAGGAAATAATGAAAAAAAAATGAGAAGTGCCAGGGTACAGGCTCTGGGAACCCCCTTGAACTCTCCTTGAATCTTCCCACTTGATCTGGCATTCCCCTGAAGCTATGATCCCCTCATTTGGCCTTTTATTATCTCCATGCCCAATTCTCTGTTACTTTTAACCTAGTCCAGGCCTTCAGCATCTGTTATCTCCAGATCACCTTTGGCTACTTCCCACCCTATATCCTATCTAAACCCCATTCTCTTGGTTCCTGGCCTGATCCTCTAATCACCCCAGCCTACTGGCCCCTCCTATCAAGATCCTCCCTAAGCCCCTCTTCCAATCACCCCAGACTACTTAGCCAACACTAGATCCCTCCCAGTCTTTCTGTATATAAAATTCATCTCCGTCCTCCATGAATGTGCTCAGATTCAATCTGATCCATTTGTATTAGCAATATAAATTCTTAGATTCCTTAAGAGTCTGGCCAATCTGGCAGATCTTTAATAAACCTTGTTTTGCTTTGACTGAAAGAAGGCTTGGATAAAATTCATTCAGGCAGTACCTGTGTGTTTCTATTTCAGGGTCCCAGTGTTGATGTTTGGGGAGTGCTCAAGACCCCAAAATACTGATATGCCAGTTCTTGCCAAATGAATTCTACTCAGGCCTTCTCTCAGCCTAAGTAAAACAAAGTTTATTAAAGATTCACCATATTGGGTGGAATCTTAAGAAGCCTAAGTATTTGTGATGCTTGTATTGATAAGCAGGCCAGAACAATCTGACATAGAGGTTACCCATAAAGAGGGTTAGGGTTGCTCTGGAGACCCCAAAATAACAACATACTGGGTCCTGCCAAATGAATTTGACTCAAGTCTTCTCAGTGAAAGAAAAGTAAAGTTTATTAAAAGTTTGATTGTATTGGACACAGAGTAAGTCTGTGCTAGGTCATTCTATGGTGCTCTCACAAACATGAAGACAGGATGGGGTCTTATACACAAAAGGTTGTGGGAGGCATCTAGGGGTGGTCTAGGGGAGGAGTTTAGGAAGGGTCTTCAGGAGGAGTTAATGAGGTCAATGAGTGATTAAGGGTGGGAGGTTGCTGGAGGCTACAGACAATGGTGGGCTAGGCCAGTTCAAGGATGGATCAATATTTTGATAGGCTCAAGGGTAGGAAGTAGATGAACAATGGAGGGCTAGGCTAATAACTAGGCTAGAGTTAGTAGTTAGCAGTTAGTAACTAGGCTAGAGGTCTGGGTCCAGCCACAATGTAGGGCTTATTGCCTCATACAAATGCCTCATCAAAATGGGATGATTTAATCAAGAGTCCAAGGGAGGTTCCCAGAGCCTGTACCTCAAGGACTCAAGGAGAGCTGAGGGGGCTCCCAGAGTCCATACCTCATCATTCCCCCCTCAAACAAATGGGAACCAAATTCCTTTGGGGACTTTCTGGGTCCCGTTCAAGGGGGTCAGTCTTCACATTCAAGGGGTCAGACTCTGGAACATGGATGATGCCAGGTCCAGTGGGCTGGAGAACTTGGTTTCAGTCAGAGATTTACATAGCCTTAGTGGTCATTCAGAAGTTGATAGCTTGAACCCTGGAGGTGGCAAAGCTGGCAAAGAGGTTAAGCAAACAAAGACCAAACAAGCACCAAAAAACCCCCCAAAAAACCAAAACACAACAACAACAACAAAAAACAAATAGAGAAAAGACAACTCCCCTAGTATAAAGGACAATTTTCCTGGTTGGAATTAAAGATGATTGTGGCAAGCCCAAAAGGCTGTCAGATATCCCTTTCCTTTCTAACTTGCTCCATGGACATTTAGCACCTGGAAAGCAATAGCAGGCATAGAATCTAATAGTTTTCAAAAACAGGCAATGACTCCCAATGCCCGTTTCCTCCTTCCATCATCACAGAGTAAAAGAGTTTTCCTAGATTGGGTAAAGCTGAAATGTTGGTCAATTTAGTTTTCAAAGTCTCAAAAGCTTTCACCTAGTGGTCTGGGCCCTACTCTAGACAGAATGAGTCAGGGCCTTGAGTAGCATTTAATGGTTGCGGTTCCTCCCAGGCCTTGGGCTTAATTGGATATAAACCACAATGGGGGGACACTTTAGGATCTAGGAGTCAAACAAATGCTGGCCTAGCAGAAGTAGTTCACCCAGGAATTTCCTGATCCCAACTATTGACTCAACTATCTCCCACACTTCTGAGGGAACATGGGGAGATCTGGGAGGCTTAGCTAGAGAAAATTGGCTTCCCAATTTCACCAACAGGTCTCTTCCCAACAAGGGGACAGGGTAAGAGGAGAGCATAAGGAGGGAGTGTTCAAACAACAGATCCTCAAGTAGGCAGGGGACTGGGTATGTCTGGAAATGTCCCTTAAGTTTCCCCTTCTATGCCCCTTACCTGACTGGTCAAGGGGAGGGTAGAACCAATTGGTTAGAGCTGAAAACTTAGCCATAATAAAGTGGGTAACCTTGCCTTTGACCTTGATGCTTGCCCAGAGTTCAGCAAGGGATGGAGAAAGTGGGAGCACTGCCAAGCCCCAGGCTTCCCCTTCACTCCAAGTCTTGAGAAGACTGGAGGACAGGGTACTGGGAGGTGGCTCTACCACTTTTCCAACCTTGAGGACAGTCCTTTCTCCAATGTCCCTCCTGGTCAGATGGGCACAGTTCTAGAGGCATTGGCTCCTGGGGCTCCCTCTGGGGGGGGGGGGGAGTGCCCTAGAAGGGCCCTCCTTGGACCAGTGACTCTCCTTGTGACAGGTTTCCCCCTGCCCAAGTGACTGGTCTTCCTCCAAAGGGGTCCCCTGGAAAGGCTTTTTTTCCTGGCCATGGCAGCAGCCAAGAATTGAGCATGTTCTCTGTCTCTGGTTCGTTCCCTGAGTTCTTTCTCCTCTGCTGCAATCAGGTCTCTGTTATTAAAGACTCTAAAGGCTGTCTCCAGTAATTGGGCCTGAGGTGTTTGGGGTCCCATTGCCAATTTCTGCAGTTTCCTCCTAATATCTGGGGCAGACTGACTAATAAAATACATGTTAAAGATTGCTGCCCCTTCTATAGAGTCAGGATCTATATTTATATACTGTTTAATAGCTTCTACAAGTTTATTTAGGAAAAGGATGGGGTTTTCTTGATTTGTCTGAGAAATTTCTCTTTCTGATAATTTACTTGCCTTTGAAATGCAGTTCTTAGGCATTCTAACATGCAAAGTACCATATGGTTTCTCTTTTCTCTGTCCTCCCAGATATGACAGTCTCATCCTTCATCACTCGTGGGAACAGCAGCTGGTCAGCCAGTACATGAGCAGGGAAAGGAGTCAGAAGAGGAGATACCTCTATGAGGAGATACCCCCTCTTGGAGGTAGGGCCTGAGGCCTGAGTGGGTGTTGCCTCAGGGGGAGGGGCCACAGAGGGAGACTCTTCAGCAAGACCAGTGTCTGGGACTTGAGCAGGGGTCCCTGAGGGGGGAGGGGCCATGCTGGGAGATATAGGGTAGGAGATATGGATGGTGTAGGAGGCAGGAAATGAGGGGTGTTGGGATAGAGGAAAAGGGAAGGGGAACCAAGGGGAAAAGGGTTGGGGTGCAGCAGAAGGGGCTGAGGAGCTGCCTCAGTGACCTGAGCAGGAGTTGCTGAGGGGGGAGGGGATGGGGCTGAAGCCACAGGAAAGGGGTCATTTAATTGGTCCCCATTGCCCCTCTGTGGAGGGGCTCTAGCTTCAAGCATCTCACAGTCTTTCCTGAGAACCTTGTTCTGAGAAAGTTCAACAAAAGCCATTAAGTAGGCAACTTGAATCCATCTTCCTTCTCTGTGACAGTATGATTCTAACTGCAAGAAAGTATTATCTTTTAAAGTCCCCCAAACAGGCGATGATTCATCATCTTTTAGGCTATACCTAGGCCAAACACTGTTGCAAAAAAACATCAACTTTTCCTTTTTAAGATCTCCAAAGGAACTAAATTTTTTCCAGTGTTGTAAAAAGACAACCCAATAGTGAACTTTTGGGAGCTACAGGCATAGGGCCTGGAAGTCCCTTCCTCCATAAAGGAAGGTTTGACAGTAAGCCTTGAAAAACAAACAAACAAACAAAAACCCACAAAAAAATACCTGAAGTTTTCCCAGTTCCCTAGTGCCAAGAGAATTGAAAGAATATGGCTTACACTTCCAGATGGGGCATCTGTCCTTATCTTTCATTCTTCAGAAATTTCACACATGTCCATGTTCTCCAAAATAACCAAACAGGACCAGCAACCTGAGGTCAGGCTGAGCACAAAACAGCCTCCTAGCTGTCTGACCTAATGGGACCTGAGAGGTCAGGCCCCCCAAAACACACACACACACACACACATAACCACAAAACAAAATCAAATCAAAACAAAAAAAAAACCCTGTACTTCCAAGGTAATAGGGAAAGAGATAGGCTTGGGTACCTTCCAGTCCTGGCTGGAGAAGAACTCAAGATCAGCAGTGTTTCCTGGTCAGGGAACTATAAAAATGAAGAGGTTATCCACTAAGAGGGTTAGGGTTGCTCTGGAGACCCCAAAATACCAACAAGCTGGGTCCTGCCGAATGAATTTGACTCAACTCTTCTCTCAGCGAAAGAAAAGTAATGTTTATTAAGAATTCCCTTGTATTAGACACAGACTAAGTCTGTGCTAGGTCATTCTATGGTGCTGTTACAAACATGAAGGGGTCTTATATACAGAAAGTTGTGGGTGGAATCCACAAGTCAATGAGTGATTAAGGGAAGGAGGCCATCTGGAGACTATAGACAATGGTGGGCTAGGCCAGTTCAACGGTGGGAAGTAGATGAACAATGGAGAGCTAGGCTAGTAACTAGGCTAGAGTTAGTAGTTAGTAACTAGGCTAGACTTCTGCCTCATGCAAATGCCTCATCAAATGAGAGGATTTAATCAGAGTCCAAGGGATGTTCCCAGAGAGTGTACCTCAAGGACTCAAGGAGAGCTCCAGGGGGCTTCCAGAGCCCATACCTCATCAACTGAGTCTGAGCTAGATTGGATCTCAGCACCTTCATGGAGGCAGGATGGATCTTATATACAGGAAGACTGTGGGAGGGATCTAGGTGTGATCTAGAGGAGAGGTTTGGGGAGGGTCTTGAGGAGGAGTCTAAGGAGGATCTTGATGGGACTTGAGGTTAGACCCCAGGAATGGGAGTAAGAGTTGGAAATAGTTGAAGGCTGCCTGGAGATGACAGACAATGGAGGGCTAGGCTAGTTTAAGGGTAACAGATTTGGGTATAGATATTTTGATAGGATCAAGGGTAGGAAGTAGTTGGACAATGGAGGGCTAGGCAAAGTTAAGAGTAACAGAGATTTGGCCCAAGTGATAAATGTGAGGCTTTTGGCCTCTGGGGATCACCAGATCAAGGGGGAAGATTCAAGGAGGTTCCCAGCACCTAAATCCAATCACAAGCACCCCAAAATCTCAATCAGAAGTTCTAGAATCCAGCTATACCAGACTGCAAACTATATTACAAGCAGTAATCATAATTATGGTTTGCTGATGGTTAAAAATTTGGGTCAATCAGTACAAGAGATTAGATATATAAAGAGGAATGAAGATTGTCTAACATACATTCAAAGGTTCTAGCTGCTGGGGGTAAGGAAAGAAACTGTTGGGAAACCTGGAAGTCAGTCTGGTCAAAATTGAGTAAAGATAATCCAAATAGATCTATGACTTAGAAATAAAAGGTCACACCACAAACAAATTAGAGGAACCAGTTTATGCCATATAAAGCCCTGACAATTCTAACCAAACTATGGCTACAGCAGATAAGTCTCAGGCTCCAAGGCAAGGTTATTCCCCTCCTTTTTGTAGGCACTTTGAGTTCATGAGGTGATAATTCTCTAATGATACTTGCTAAAGCACTCACTAGTGTGCTTCCTCCAGATATTACAAGTTGAAAATAATTTTACTCAGCCAGCTATAAGTAGCATTTAGAATGGAAATATTTACTAGTCTTTTAAGTAAAAACAATTGATTAAAAAAAATACAATACCTGTATCAGCAAGCACCCCAGTGTCCCCAGGGTGGCTGCCAACACAGGTTCTTAGATCTGCTTTGTTAAAGGAAAGCGACTCAAAATGGGTTAACAAGCTTGCTTTAATCAGTCAAATATGTATCATTTACCTAGTAAAAGTGTATCATTTACCTAGAAAAAGATTAGCACCCCGAACTTCAGAGTATACATACAGAATTATCAAGGCAGAGAAACAGATCAAGTAGACAGGGTTCCAAACTGTCCAACCATTACATCCATACCAAATCAACATCTGGGTTTTTCAAAGCCAGGGGTGGGGGTGGGGGGAAGATGGGGGGGGTGGCTCTCAAGAACGGCTTCCCAGAGTCTCATCTGAACAAATCACAGAACACTTCTCAAAGTGAGGCCCAAAGCAAAGCCTCACATCAGGAGTTATATAGCCTTCTCCTGGGTCAGAGAATGTAACCACCCTCTTGACCCACTGCCCAATCACACAGCATCTAGGTGTGGGCATTCCTGAAAACCAAGCCTCGTGCCACAGGCTCCATGTGACCACATTCAGCCTAATAGTAGGCAGAGTACATTTTCAAATCAAGGAAGGTTCTCAGAGTCTCTAAAGCCTATCAAAGGGCCTAGGGGCAGAGAAGATCTTTAAATTTGCATTTACATTACACCCCCCCCCCCAAAAAAAAAAGCCAGTATACTCTTTCTTACTAGAACATATAGAGTCCAGTGTAAAGTGGGTTTACATTTATGCTTATTTTAATATTAGTGGTTTGTAACATGTTTTATATGATCATTAATAGTGATCATAATTCTCATTTTGAGAACTATTTCTTTATAACCTTTGACTGTATTATCTATTGGGTAATGGGTTATGTTTGTGTCAATTACCTATCCAAATATCTATATTTGTCGCTTTTTTATATTCATTTGCTTATATGAAAGTATTTTTCTTTTGTAATAGAAGCCTGTATTTATTTACTATTCTTTTGTTTCTCTTGTTTGAAGTATCTCTGTATTGAATATAATGCAAACACCTTGCTTATTTTGAAGAAATAATTTTCCTCCCCTTTGTTAAAAAAAATTAATTTTTTCCCACTGATGAAAATGTTCAACTCTGAAGAATAATTTAACAAATCATTGGAGGCAACCTGATCTCTGCTTTTTTGAATCTCAATTCAACTCTCTCCTTTGATTTCTCAATGATCATAAGTAAACATGGGTTATTCATATTTATTTTCCACAATAGCTAAAGACCTTTCTTTTAGCTTCCTATATTTTTTGTTTGATGCTGAAATTCTGAAGTTTAACCACTCAATTTTCTACTGATTTAAACTTGAAGTTTCTATTGCAGTTTGTTGACAAACTGGATTTTATCATTCTTTACTTTTATTTTGCCCTCTATTTCAAATATTCTTGGTCTATTTCATTTTACTTTTCCTTGAAGTATGGTATTCAGGATTTTTAATTCTTTTTTTTCCCTAAGATACCTATGACTCTTCAATTATCTTGTGATTATCTAAACATATAATCTTCAAGGTCAGTTGCTTTGGCTTGTCTAGAACTCATGTGTTCTTCTAATATCCGTGTCTTATGATCCCATTTTGTCACATTTTCTTCTACTTCTATATTTTTGCATTCCAAATACTCAATCCTCTTTTTTAGAGTCCCTGCTATTTTTGAGAGATTTCCTTTCATCTGTTCTAAATTGTTTACTCTTTTTTTTTTGTTATATGAATTTTATCTTCTAGAGCTCCAAATTCTACTTTATTTCCATCCATATTTCTCCTTTTAGATAATTTATTTTTTACTGAACCATTCAGTAGCTTCTTACAGTTGTTCCATTATTTTTGGGGATAGATGGTGAGATGGATTATGAGGAATTGCAGAAATTGTTTTGTTTTCTTTTTCATTGGGGCTTTCAAGATTACTATCTGTCATTGAATAATACTCAAATGTCAGGTTCTATTCCTACCTAGATTATTTGCTCATTTTCCTTTCTCCTTTTATCAGTTGCAGGGATTTTGTATTTTGGACTGGTTTTACATTCAACCTTTCTCTATTTCACCCATTTTCATCTGTTCCAGATGTAATTTTGTATTAGACTCTCTTATAATTTAATCTCTCTCTTATATATTGCATCTTGTTTTCCCTTGTCCAGATCACAAAGGCTTCTTGAATTATGGCCTTGGAGGTATGTCTGGATCTCTATTATGTGAAAATCTCTTATTGAGATAACTGCAGCTAGGTTTATAGCTTTCCTTTCCTTTCCCATCAAATAATTTCTTTTCCTTCTGGCCATATTTTCTTCCTTGGTCTCTCCTCTCTTAATTGCCCACTTTGAATATCTTGGGACCAGGTGAGTTGGATGGTCTTCCTCTATTAGCGAGTGTGAAAGATTAGACAGTCATTTTTGAAAGGGAAAAACATTGAAACCTCCACAGCCAAAAGATGAAATAGAGAACTTATCAGGACACCAGGTATGGAGGAGGGTGATGGGTGTAGTAAAGATGACTGAGGCCATCACTCAACCTTCTATTGTTATTTCAGATGGCTTTGCCCTCCAGAGAAGGGCTTCCTTTCTTCAGGATGTTCTTTTGATTACTTTATTTGATATATTTCTTATTGTTTTGATGTAGTAGGTGAAGAAATTACATTGAAGTGTAATCATGTATCAGCAATGCCATATTCACAATGCCTATAGAGATTACAAATATGCTGATATAATTATCCATCACAAAATACATCAGGTTTGCCATTTGGGGAAATAAACTAGAAAATTTATTAAGATACCAAAAGACTGAGTCCCAAAACCAGAAAGTGAAAGCCATCAGAGTAGTTATGATATTGGCACAGGTAGATAAAGTAGAAAGCACCCACATTTTCAAGCCTTTAAAACAGAACAGGCTACCTCAGGCAAAGGTCCTCCTCTCCCCACTCACAGCAACCACCCAGCGTGCTCCCAGCAGCTCCGGCCCCTGGCAGTGCTCAGCAGGGGTCCTAACTCAAAAAAAAAAAAAAGCAACCGCCGCCAACTGCCAACCGCAGGACCGTTAGCTCGGCTTTTCACTTTCTCTTGCTCTGCTATGTCAGCACGTCCATGGGGCATGGGAGATCTTTAAATCCCATAACCCTTACAAATCACCAAATCCTTTTTAGAGGTTCAAATTTAGATTTTAAAGGGCATGTGGACTGACTTTTAATCCCAGTAATCCTATATTTAAAAGATGAAAATAAGGGCAAGTTTTGGAGTGTGAATGGAATGCTAAATGTAATGCTAAACTGCAGGATGAGGCAGTCTGTAAAGGCTGAAACCAATAAAAGAGGTTTTAAAAAGAATTTTTTTTGCAGGGGGGAAAGTAGGGCAATTGGGGGTAAAGTGATTTGCCCAAGGTCACACAGCTAGTAAGTGTTAAGTGTCTGAGGCTGGATTTGAACTCAGATCCTCCTGACTACAGGGCCAGGGTTCTATTCACTGCACCACCTAAACACCCCAAGAAAATTTTTTAAAGCTATGATGGGGGGCAAAAGGAAGGCCAAAAAAGAGACAAAATCACTGTTTGACATAGTTGAGATGGTGTCTGTTGCAAAGCAGACAGTGTTGAAACCATCACTTGAGGCCAAGTTTTTTCTTACTTCACTATATGCTACCTCTCCATCTCCAGACCAAAGCTCCCCTTGCCATGGTTCTAACTCTTTCACTCTCTCCATGGCCAAGACTAATTGTTATGCCATGAGAAACCCTCCAGGTTCCCCTGCCACAGGCTATCCCATTCCTTACATGGCACACTAATCTTCCCCTAGAACTAGCATTGCCTCTTCTCCAGGACAGCTTGTCTAGAGAGACATCTCATACTTCACAGGAATCAGGGATGAGGTGATTCTAAGTCCTTGTAGGGGAGGGAGATTTTCTCCACAGAGAAAGGACTAGATTTCTTGAAGAATCTTCCTTAGAAGGAAACCACACCACAGTTTCTGGGGCTTATTTTTTAAAGGTTCTTTCCCAGAGCATTGAACCTGCACTAAACCCATAGCCCCTCCATTCTGGGATACTGGCTTTGCTTGTGCCTTTTTCTTGCTCTTTTCATTACTGGAAAAAGGCAGTTAAAGCTTGAATTTCCAGATTTTTTTTGGGGGGGGGGAGGAGAAGGAATGAAGCTAGGCCCTTCCTCACATCAATCTAAACCATTTTTGCAAGCAGTCACAACAAATATGTGAGCCCTCCACTGTTCCAGCCAAGTACTGAAAAAAGAAAGGAGGCCTAGGACCCGTCCAGGCCAAGACCTGGGGCCCAGAGCCAGGGGCAAAGGGTTGTGGGGTGGGGTGGGAGGAGAATTGGCAGGAGAACCATCCAGGAATAATAACTGTGGCTTAAGGTAGATGTTGTACCAGCTGCAACATGCTCCACAGGAAGAAACACAAAGACAAAGGTCCTATTATTTTTTTCCTTTCAAAGCTGGATCCAGGTCACACAATCTTTGCCCCTGGGTCACTGACAGTCAGGATTTCAGTTTCAGTAACCAGTTACCCTGTTTCCAAGTAGCAGTCCAACTCCATCCTTCCAAGGCCATCCAAGGATGTGCTGCTCTGACTGGTACTTTAGAGAAGTAAAGGATAAACATTCCCTTCCATCTTTCTCTCCTTTTCTCTCTCCGTCTCTGCCCCCTTCCTTTACATCTGTTTTTTAATCTAAGTTGTTTGGAATGGGAGACATGTCCCAACCCAGACTTCTCCTTGGCTGGGTGGGAACTTGTTTTATTACGCAGAGGAATCTACTTTCTCAGGGGGAAGATATTTTACTAGGTGGATGAGTGACTCAGGGACTTTAATCATTCTGTGTGTGTAGAGGTGGAGGTGAGAAGAATGAGAAGAAAAGAAAGATTGCCATTCTTAGAGGTCAAAGTGTAGATGGATGTAAGCCTGGGCCCCACATGCCAAGCTCAGGCTGCTAGTGTCCCAGGACTCAGGCAAACAAAATTTAGTGGGAAAAGCACTTGATTTGAAACCAGAAGACAACATTAAAAATCCTACCCTTGCTTTCTTAGGTGGCTTTAAAAAAATTGATTACTAAGCGCATTAGTTTCCCTCATTTATAAAATGAAGTTTCAACAAAATGGTTACTAAAATCACTTCCACCTGTAAATTCCAGTGATTTTATTGCCTACCAATAATGTCCCCTGACAGGATCCTGAAAATGTGTAAAACTAAAATGTACAGGTAATCTGAGGGGCCTGAGGTAAAAGTTACAGTCTCTGCTCTACACTCATCTTTTGCCAAAACTGATGGCAAGGAGTGGTATTGACCCAAAGGCTTTTTTTTTTTTAAACCTCTTCTCCTGGTCCCTGCCTATCCCATGAACAGGGTTGAGGCAGGAGATAAGACAAGGAGATACTAGTGTGTTGGGTAGTGGAGAGAAGAGAACAGGACACTGGATAATGAAATGATGGGGAGCCTACACTCAGTATGGTGTAGAGAAGGAGATATCAGAGCTTTGGAGGAAAAAGAAAACTAAGGCACAGAGAGAGAGATAGTTTGGCCAATTACACAATGTGTTGGTAGCAGAGGCAGACCTGATTTTAGCAATCTTCCCACTCCTCCAGTCTTACCATCCTATACCCAGCTTCCCTGCCTTCCAACCCACTGGCATCACCAATAGGTACCATCTCCTCCTCTTCATGCCAGGCTCACCTTTGCTTGTGCCATTGCAGTTGTTGGTAATGTGCTGCTCCCTCTGCTCCTGAATCCTAAATCCCACTTCCTTCTCAATTCTGTTCCTTTCAGTTGAACACATTTATTAAATCTCTACTATGTGCTCAGCCCTAGAGACACAAAAACAATTAGCACCACAGACCCTGACCTTAGAGAGAGAAAGCCAGTCTCAAGGTATCTCTCTCTGCAGTATTTTTCTGCCAACTGGGGCCTTCTTTGAGGCCACAGGTTTTGAAGTCTAACTTTGGATTATGCTCTGTTTCATATTGTTATCTGCCTCTTATTTCTGAAACCCCTTGTGAGTGTGAGCCACCTCTGTATAGGTTTTGGGCCTCCTGCTTTTCTGTCTTTCACAGACTTTGAGTGCCCTGAAACCAGCTCTCAGTTCTCCTTTTCTATTTCTTCCCAGTGTGATCACATTAGGATATGCATGGAGGACTCAGAAAAAATTGGATTCAGATTTGTTCAAGGTCATACAGGTACTCTCTGTGTGAAGTTGGGCCTCAAAACTAGGTGCTCTGGTTTTAAAACCAGTATGCGCCTCACCACATCACAACTGTCAGAACTGGAGGGATTCCAAACCAGAAGGAGAACAGGTGGGAATTTTGAAGCTTTCCATCTATCTAGCTTTCTACCCTGTGGGCACTCTCTGCTAGTAGCCCTCCCCTAGAATTCTCTTGTCCTGTTTTCTCTGAGGCTTTGCTGCCCTGGTCCTGGTAAAACTGAACTTCCAGTCCTGGAGGGCAGGGTGTATGCTGTGGCTGGGGGTAGAGAGGATAGTGGGGGCTGGGCCCAGGGGATCAGAGCCCCCAGGTTCTGTCTGCAGGTGGGGCCCTTCCAAGTCTTGGAGGGCTGGGCCAAGTCTGGTGTCACATTCCAGGCATGTAAAGACACAGCTGCTCCTCAACAGGTATGTAGCCCTACAATTATCAAGGAAACAGAAGACTTGAAGCTTTTCAAGCAGAGAAATTAAAGGTTCTTTGGCCAAAGGCTGAGAGGCTTTGGGGCTGAGATGGTCTGTGGGCACTGAATGAATTTTGCCACTTACTCCTTGCCCTTTTCACAAATGTTAAAAGCAGAAAGTCAGAGTTATAAGAGACTTTAGAAGCATAGACCATGTTAGAGCTGAAACTGCAGAGATAAACTAGGGTTACCCTTTCATTTTATTTGGGAAATAGGTCTAAATTCCAGTCTTCCTTGTCCTGGGAGGCTTCTGGTGAGTACTGAGTGTGTATGCTCATATATGGGGCAGAGAGAAATAGAAGCATGTCCATACAGATTTGTATAGAAGTTCAGAGGGAGAAGGAAAGAGAGGGGAGAGAGACAGAGAGAGAGAGATATTGAGAGAGAGAGAGAGAGATATTGAGAGATAGATATTGAGAGAGATAGATATTGAGAGAGATAGATATTGAGAGAAAGAGAGAGAGAGAGAGAGAGAGAGAGAGAGAGAGAGAGAGAGAGAGAGAGAGAGAGAGAGAGAGAGAGAGAGAGAGAAGAAAATAGGAAGGGAGGAGAGAGAGACAGAGACAGGGAGAACCTCCTCTTTAACTGTTGGGTTTCTCAGGACCATAACCCCATATGGGGGAGAGAGGCCAAGCTTCATCTATGAGTATAGGGGATCAGGTATTTCCTCCCTCCATTTCCTTATTGAGGACTCTGGGAGAGAAAATGCCTCTGGGAGCCAGAATGGGACCAGTCCCTGTTATGTTCCACCAAGTATCTCATCTCTGCCATGGGTAGAGAGAACCCACATCTCTGAAACCTTGCCTTTCACTCCTCAGCCCTATGAGAACCTGCCATTCACTTCAATCATTTCTAGCAATTCCTCAGAGGTCCAAGTTTCCTGAGTCTATTCCCTCCTGGAGCCTGTGGTTTTTTTCCCAAACTGCTCTCCTAGTGTCTACAGTATCTTCTCTTACTATAAACAATAATCACTACCACTATAACCATCATTTTAATGATTATAAATACTATTGTAATAATCATGTTAATACCAATTCTTTTACTTTTATCAGTAATAACAATTCTAGTTGATTATGCTTTGATATCCTTCTTCGATGCTTCATTGTGCTGTAGAGGGGACCTGAGTTCTCAAAGGCTATGCACAGTAGACACAATAAGTACAAAGAAAAGGCATTTCACGAAGTTATCTAGTAAGAAAAGTGGTTACAGAACATTTTATCCCACAAATCAATGGCAGTCTCTCAAAAATAGGCCCACTTTCAGAAGAGGACAGGATGGGAAAAGGCTCAGGCATGGCAGCCACAGCGGAGGGCGTCCCTGCAGCCCAGCGGGAGGGTTTGGGTCGAGACGATGATGACCCGTGGTGGAGACGGCCGAGGAGGCCACGGAGGCCGCCGAGACGGACATCACGGGGCTGTGCCAGGACATGTTCTTCAAAATGGCCACGTACTTGACAAGTGAGCTGACAGCCACCAGTGAAGATTATAAACTTCTGGAAAATATGAACAAACTGAGTAGCTTGAAGTATCTAGAAATGAAAGATATTGCAGTAAACATAAGTAGAAACCTAAAGGACTTAAACCAGAAATATGCCGCCCTTCAGCCTTATCTGGATCAGATCACTTTAATTGAGGAACATGTAGCCGCTCTTGAGCAGGCAGCTTACAAGCTGGATGCGTATTCAAAGAAACTGGAAGCAAAGTACAAGAAGCTAGAAAGGAGATGAAAGAATTCTTTAGCACAAAGACTGAAACTACAAGAATGTTTTATAAGAAATATGTGGGATGGAACTTTATCGATAGGCTTCAGTTCCCAAAAGGGAGCGGTGCTGCTGACCCAATCCCAGCCCCGTCTCTGGCTGGGTGTGTAGCTCTGGCCACCCTCGCTGTTTTCCTCAACCTGTACTCCTGGAACCTCATCTTAGCGTGTGCTTCCTTGTGTGCCCTGGACCAAGGCTCAGAAATCAGGATCAACCCCGTCTGGAGCAGACACGGATGAGAGGCTCTAGGCTCCCTGGCTCCTCCCTTGCCCCACCCCCCTCATAACCTGTTCTTCAGCTTAAATAATAAATGCCAACATAGGAAAAAATAAAAAAGAAGAGGACAGGATGCACACATAAGAAACACGTACAGGGAACATGGGGCCAGAATTCGTGCTCTGAGGGGAACTCCTACACTACAGGGCTGCCAGGGTCTCATGATGATAGATTTTCTTATGGCATAGAGTCTGTTGACTGGTGTTCTGCTGAACTTGGGATCGCTGCTGGGTGTTGTTCACCTGGTTCAATGTGCTACACCAGGAATGGTTTCCTTGGGTATATGATTGTGGAGTTTCCCCTGGAGTATCTAGTTCCTGACTTTAGCAAAAGTCCTGAAGAGAGATTCTTTATCTTTTCCATAAAGGGAAAATAGAAGATACCACTTCTCTTAGAACCCAGGCACGCTCTTCATACACCCAGTATTGGTCTAGGGAAAAACTCTCCTAAAGAGAGGGAAATCTGTCAGTTTCCAGACCCCTTTTTTTTCCAGAAAGGGGAGTGTTCCTGTCTATGGATGAACCTCTTTTAAAACAAAAAATAGGCAGCCAGCTAAGGACTTACTGTATACATATAATTTGTTTTTGAACATTACTTCCTCCTATTAGGAGGATGCCCTTGCTTGTCCAGTCTCTGTTTGATTTAGGATTAAAAAATTCTTGTAAATTTCTGATTGTCAATTTTCATCCCCTTCAGAATCAGAGGTCATCCTCTTAACAGACTACCAGAGTCTCTCTGGGACTGAGTTCCTCTGATTTCTCAACCTCCAAATTCTTTTGGGTTCTTATGCAACTGAAAGGGAAAAAGAATGACAAGGAACAAAATCCTCCAAGTGAATCTGAGTTTAGTCAAACACTCTCCACCTCAAAATTTCTTTCCAAATTTCTGCCTCTATTGTGTGGACAGCTACAAGCCTTTCAGACATTGAAGAGGCTTACATTTTTATTAAATATAATAGTTGGGACATAACCAACAAGGTTTGGATTAGTAACTTTCTTCAAATCACTTCAACTCTATACAACTCATCCCCTTCTCCAAGGAATTATGGACTGGATGTAATTATGGCTAAATTCACAGGAAAAAAGACTGACATAGTAAAATTCTTTATCAATACTAGAGAATTTCTGGACTTTGGGGAAGAATTGTTCTATTACCACTGGGTATAGGTAGAGATGTGGAGGGGCCCAATGAGGTCAGAATTACATTTAAAAAAATGGTTACTCAAGGTTTAGTTTTGCCCCCTGCATGTGCAGACCACCTATGTGAGGGCCTGTGCTTCTGCCCACTCTGCTGCCACTGAGGCCTGCTTCTGCAGAGGTTAGGTAGATAGTTTCAACTCCTATTCATCACCTCCTAACAGTAACCCTTGGTCCTCTAAGCATCCCCAAGGAAGAGTTATCCAACAACCAGTGGTGCTGTACTGATAGCAATATGGAGGCACCAATTGATTCTAGATTATAGAAAGCAAAGGCTTACAACAGGTCTGCTTTTGCCACTGTCTATGCCAGTGCCCATTCTGTTGGGGTCCAAGTTGCTGCATATTCTGATACATGCTGCCCCTTGGGGTCTGTGCTGATGGCGTATTCTTCCACTATCACTGAAGTCAACATTATTGCCCATTGCCACCTTGTGCTGGGACCCAGCAATGAACTTTACTTGCCATTGTTTTCCTTTGCTGTCACTGCTAGGGTCTAAAATATACAGAGAATTGAGTCAAATCTATAAGAATACAAGTCATTCTCCAATTGATAAATGGTCAAAGGATATGAACAGGCAGTTCTCAGAGGAAGAAATTAAAGATATCTATAAGCATATGAAAAAATGCTCTAAATCACCATTGATGAGAGAAATGCAAATCAAAACAACTCTGAGGTACCATATTTCACTGGGTCAGATTGGCTAAGATGAAAAAACAGGAAAATGATAAATGCTGGAGAGGATGTGGAAAAATTGGAACACTAATATATTGCTGGTGGAGTCTGGAACTATGACCAAAGGACTATAAGTAATTTCATATCCTTTGATCCCAAAAGACTCATAATGGAGAGAGATGTCTATATTCAGAAAAAGAACTGAGTTTGAATTCAGATTGAAGCAAACTACCAGCTCTCTTTCTTTTTCTTGTTTGGTTTTGTTTCCTCTTTCCCATTGTTCATTCCATTTGATACAATCCTTCTTTATAACCTGACTAATGTCTAATGTGAAAGTATTTGCAGATCCTATACTTGACTGTATGCCACCATGGGGGTGGGGGGAATGGGAGGGAGGGAGAGAAAATTTGAAACTCAAGGAACTGTGGAACTGATTCTTGTAAACTAAAAGTAAACAAACAAATTAATAAATACCAAAAAATAAAAAAATATTCATCCATTTCACTGACTGTCAAAATTGTGTGCATGTAATTTGGCAAAATGATTCTTAATTATTATTTTAATTTCCTCTTCATTGGAGGCAGATTTGCCCTTTTTATTTTTGATACTCATAATTTGGTTTTCTTCTTTCTTTTTTTTATCATATTGACTAAGGGTCTATGAATTTTATTGTTTTTTTTTCATAAAACCAGCTCTTAGTTTTATTTATTAATTCAACATTTTTCTTAATTTCAAATTTATTAATCTCTCTTTTGGTTTTCAGTATTTCTAATTTTATATTTAATCGGGGATTTTCAATTTTTTTCTTTTTCTAACTTTTTCAATTGCATGCCCAATTCACTGATCTCCCTTTTTAAAAATTTATTCATATATGCACTCAGGGATATAAAACTTCCCCTAAGAACTGCCTTTGCTGCATCCCACAAATTTTGGTATATTGTCTCAATATTTTCATTCTCTTGAATGAAGTTACTGATTGTTTCTATAATTTCTTGTTTGGCCCACTCATTCTTTAGGATTAAATTGTTTAGTTTCCAATTAATTTTTAGTCTATCTTTCCATGGACCTTTATTGCATATGATTTTTATTGCATCATGATCTCAGAATGATCCATTTAATATTTCCGCCTTTCTGCACTGAATTGTGACATTTTTGTGTCCTAGTACATGGTCAGTTTTTGAGTATGTGCCATGTACCACTGAGAAGAAGGTATATTCCTTTTTATCCCCATTCAGTTTTCTCCAGAGATCTATCATACCTATCCACTCTAAAATTCTGTTCACCTCCTTAACTTCTTTCTTGTTTATTTTGAGGTTGGATTTATCAAGTTCAGAGAGGGGGAGATTAAGGTCCCCCCACTAGTATAGTTTTGCTATCTATTTCTTCCTCTAATTCCCTTAACTTCTTCTCTAGGTATTTGGATGCTATACCACTTGGTGCATATATGTTAAGTAATGATATTGCTCCATTCTTGGTGGTGCCTTTTAGCAGGATATAGTTTCCTTCCTTATCTCTTTTAATTAGATCAATTTCTTCTTTTGCTTTATCTGAGATAAGGATTGCTACCCCTGCTGTTTTTACTTTAGTTGAGGCATGATATATTTTACTCCAGCCTTTTACCTTTACCCTGTGGGTATCCCTTTGTTTCAAATGTGTTTCTTGTAGACAGCATATTGCAGGATTATGGTTTTTAATCCATTCTGCTATCCACCTCCATTTTATGGGCAAGTTCATCCCATTCATGTTCACAGTTATGATTACTATCTGTCTCTTTCCTTCCACTCCATTTCCTCCCTTGTTTATGCTTTTATTTTTCTCCCCTTCTCCCTTCCCCTCCTTAAGAGTTTTCCTTTTGACCGCTGCCCCCCTCAGTATTTCCTTCTTATCAGCCCCCCTGCCTTTTACTCCCCTGTAGCAGCAAGCACCGCAAGCGTCCTCAGGGTTTGCTGCCAACACAGGTTCTTGCATCTGCTTTGATAAAGGAAAGCAACTCAAAATGGGTTAACAAGCTTACTTTAATCAGTCAAACATATATCGTTTACTTCGTTCAGGGCAAAAAGGTCAGCACCCCAAACTTCAAAGTATACAGGCAGAATTATCAAGACAGAAACAGATCAAGTAGACAGCTTTCCAAACTGTCCAGCCATTACATCCATACCAAATCAACATCTGGGTTTTTCAAAGCCGGGGGGCTCTGGACAACGGCTTCCCAGAATCCATATCAAATCACAGAACACTTCTCAAAGTGAGCCCCCAAAACAAAGCCTCACATCAGGGCTTATATAGCCTTCTCCTGGCTCAGAGAATGTAACAACCTTCTGGACCCACTGGCTAATCAAGAAGTATCTGCTGAAAAACAATCCTCCCACCCCAGGCTCCAGGTGCACTTTAGCCTAGAGGCAGGGAAGATCTTTAAAATTTACATTCCCATTACATCCCCTTCCCCCTTATTTCTTCCCTCCCTTCTAACCACCCTCCCCCTTCGTAGCCCTTTCCCCTCCTACTACCTGTAGGATATGATAGATTTTTATATTTAATGTAGTATATTATTTCTTCTTTGAACCAAGATATACAAGAATAGATCTCATGCAAAGCTCCTCTCCTTTCCCTCTATTATGATAAGTTTTGTGTCTCTTCTCTATAGAGTCCTATACTTAACTGGTTGTGTTATTCCCTCCTTGCACTAGAACCAATGAGGGAAAAGTTCATATAATGTTCATCTCCCTCCCTTCTTTCCCTCTACTATATTGTTTTTATGCCTCTTTGTGTGGTATAATTTACCCTTTTCCACTTCATTTTTTCCTCTTCTTCCATTGCAGTCCCTTTATAGCCCCTAATAAGGTTTTTTTTAATCCTCATTTTGTGTAATTTATACCCAAACTCTCTATTTGTCTATAAACAGTTTGCTCTTATTAAATAACAGGGTGTGTGTGTGTGTGTGTGTGTGTGTGTGTGTGTGTGTGTTTTGCTTTTTTACCTTTCTATGTCTCTCTTGCATCTCATAATTGGAGTTTGAATTTTCCATTGTGCTCTGGCTTTTTCATCAGGAAGGTCTGGAAATCCATTATATCATTGAATGACCATCTTCTTGCCTGGAAGAATATGTTCAGTTTCGCTGGGTAGGTGATGCTTGGTTGTAACCCAAGCTCTTTTGCCTTGCAACATTGCTCATCTTCTGAAAGAAATCTCAAAATGAAAACTCCCCAGAATATTATAGTCAAACCCAGAACTCCCAGATCAAAGGGAAAATAACTACAAACAACAAGAAAGAAAGAATTTAAGTATCATGGACCCTTAGTTAGGATCATACAAGATTTAGCAGCCACCGCTAAAAGAAAAGGAGGGCTTGGAATATAATACTATGGAAGCCAAAACATCTGGGAAACTGAGTACAATTCTATAAGGTAAAAATGGATATTTAATGAAATAGAAGACTTACATGCATTATTGATGAAAAGTCATAGCTGAAGAGAAAAATTCACAACACAGGACTCAAGTGAAGCATAAAAAGGTAAACATGAATGAGAAATCATAAATGATTAAACAAGTTCAAATTGTTTATATTTTATGTGGGGAAAAGTTACATGTAACTTTTAAGAACTTTATCATCACTAAAATTCTTAGAAGAAGTTTAATTAAACAGTAGGTCTGGGTGTGTTTCTATTATGTTGGAATAATTACAAAAGAAGAATAGAGGCGTGAGGAAGAGAAATGTATTAGGAGAAGGGGGGAGGGAAAGGAATGGCAAAAATTGCTTCATATGAGTAGGATGTGCAAGGAAGAGTTTATACAATGGAAAGATTAGAGAGTGGAGGGAACAGGAAACTTTTAACCTCAATTTCATCTGATCTGATTCAAGGAGGGAAGAACATACACATACATAGTTGGGCACAGAAATTCATCTTACCCTACAGGGAAGTAGGAGGGAAAGATGGGTGATAAGAGGGAGAGTATATTAAGTGAAGCAGTGGTCAGAAGCAAAACAGAAAAAGGGACAAAGTCAAAAAGAGAAAGATAAATATAAGAGAATAGGCTAGAGGCATCTAGAAGTCAGTATTTATAATTATGAATATGAATGGTTTGAATAAATAACATAGATAGAATAAGAATGTAATAAGATAGCAGAATGGATTGGAAATTAGATCCCCAAAATACACTGTTTATAAGAACCACACTTTTAACAGTGAGGTATACATAGAATTAAACAACTTGTTCAGCCATTCCCCAACTGATGGGCATCCCCCCCAACCTCCAATTCTTTGCCTCCACAAAAAGAGCTGCTATAAACATTTTTGTACATATGGGTCTTTCTCCTATTTCTATAATCTCTTTGGGATATAACCCTAGGAGTGGTATTGCTGGATCAAAGGGTATGAAATTATTTATAGCCCTTTGGGCATAATTCCAGATTGTTCTCCAGAAAGGTTGGATCAGTTCACAATTCCACCAGCAATGCATTAGTGTTCCAATTTGCCCACATTCTCTCCAGCAATTGTCATTTTCCTGTTTTGTCATCTTAGCCAATCTGACTGGTGAGATGTGGTACCTCAGAGTTGTTTTGATTTGCATTTCTCTAATCAGTAGTGAATTAAAGCATTTTTTCATGTGCTTATAGATATCTTTAATTTCTTTCTCTGAAAACTGCCTGTTCATATCCTTTGACCAATTATCAATTGGGGAATGACTTGTATTCTTATAAATTTGACTCAATTCTCTGTATATTTTAGAAATGAGTCCTTTGTCAGAGACATAGGTTGTAAAGATTCTTTCCCAATTTCCCACCTCCCTCTTAATCTTGTTATATTGGCTTTGTTTGTACAGAAACTTTTCAATTTCATGTAGTCAAAATTATCCATTTTACATTTTATAATGTTCTCTAATTCTTGTTTAGTCATAAAGTCTTTCCCTCTCCACAAGTCTGATAGGTAAACTATTCCTTGTTTTAGGAGACTGCTTACAGTCTCAACCTTTATACCTAACTCATGCACCCATTTAGACTTGATTTTGGTATATGGTGTTAGATAATGGTCTATGCCCAGTTTCTGCCATACTATATTCCAGTTTTCCCAGAAGTTTTTGTCAAATAGTGAGTTCTTATCCCAAAAACTAGGGTCTGGGGGTTTATCAAACAATAGATTACTATAGTCATTGACTTCTGAATCTCATGTGCCTAATCTATTCCATTGATCCACTCCTCTATTCCTCAGCCAGTACCAAGTAGTTTTGATGACTGCTGCTTTATAATACAGATTGAAATCTGGTATAGCTAGTCCACCTTCACTAGCATTTCTTTTCATTAATTCCCTTGATATTCTGAACCATTTATTCTTCCAAATGAATTTTGTTACTATTTTTTCTAGCTCTATAAAGTAGGGTTTTTTTGGTAAATTAATCAGTATGGCACTAAATATATAATTTAATTTAGGTAAAATTGTCATTTTTATTATATTAGCTCGACCCAGCCATGAGCCATTGATATTTTTCCAATGAGTTAGATCTGACTTTATTTGTGTGAAAAGTGTTTTGTAGTTATGGTCATACAGGTCCTGGGTTTGTTTTGGCAGGTAGATTCCCAAATATTCTATAATGTCTACAGTAACTTTAAATGGGATTTCTCTTTCTATCTCTTGCTGTTGATTTCATTGGAAATATATAGGAATGCTGAGTATTTATGTGGGTTTATTTTCTATCCTGCAACTTTGCCAAATTTATTTATTGTCTCAAGTAGTTTTTTACTTGATTCTCTAGGATTCTCTAAGTATATCATCATATCATCTGCAAAGAGTCATAGCTTGGTCTCTTCTTTGCCTAATTTGATTCCTTTGATTTCTTTTTCTTCTCTGATTGCTACTGCTATCATTTCTAGTACCAGATTGAATAAGAGGGGTGATAGTGGACACCCTTGTTTCACCCCTGATCTTATGGGAAATGCTTCTAGCCTCTCCCCATTACATATAATACTTGCTGATGGCTTTAAATAGATGCTCCCTATTATTTTAAGGAACCCTCCATTTATTCCTAAACTTAGAAGAGGAAGATTTTGATATATATGGTGAAGGAAAAAGGTCTAAAGAGAGATTACTGAGCAAAAAAAAAAAAAGAAAAAGGTATTCAACTTGATTTGATCCCAACAGTAGATAAAACCTAGAACTCAAACTCCTGAAACCTCAGCAGCAAAAATGAATAAACAAACAAAACATTAAGATTTTTAGAGTGTCAGGGATCATAACTAAGGAACAAACCTAAAATAGGAGAATAAGTCAACAATATCTATAATTAAAATCTCAAAGTAAAAAACAGCCTGCCCACAAGAACAATTAGAATTATTCTAAGAAGTGATATGAATCTGTTAAAAAACGATATTATAAAAGAAATGGAGGAGATAATTAGGAAAAAAGGATCAACAGCTTAACAGAAGAGGAATAAAAACTTGCCCTAGTAACAAACTCCCTAAAAAACTGAGTGAACCAAATGGAAATTAATGACTCTAAGAGACAACAAGAATTCTTAAAATAAAGGAAAAAAAACATGAGGAAAATAGAGGAAAATGTAAGCTATCTCATATCAAAAACTATTGACCTGGACAAAAGATCAGTGTCAGGGAGAGGTAACGTAGGAATCAGAATTTCCTTAAATCCATGACCAAAAAAAATATAATAATTTAGGGGTGATATTTCCAGAAATATTTTTAAAAATTGTTCAGACATATTAGAACAAAACCAGATACACTCACTATTGCAATGACAATAAAGAGAAATTGAGGTAGTAACCATAAGTAAAGATTAAACAAAATTATCATTGTTTGCAGGTGATATGATGGTGTACTTAAAGAACTATAAAGAGCAAATTAAAAATTTATTGAAATAATTTATGACTAACACACTTCCAGGATATAAAATCCACACAAATTAAATCAATATTGCTTAGCAGGAAGAGAGAGAAAAAGAAATTCCATTTAAAATTACTACATGGGGGAACAGGACCAAGATAGTGGAGTAAAGTGAGCATTTTTTGCTGAGTTTTCCCAATATTCCTCTCTAAACAACTTTAAAAAGCATGCTATGTCAAATTCTAAATTGGATAAGCAACAAAAAGTCACAATGAGTTACTTTGATAGACAAGGATAGTTTAGGAAGACAGAAAGAGAGGCCTACAGACATTGAAATAAGGATTGTTTGGAGTGTGACACAATCAAAGGGATTCTAGGTATAGGTCTTGGAGGTAGCAGTGGCAGCAATATCAACAGCATTATCAAGTATACTCAGCACCCAGGGACCATAAAGGGGTTGAATATCTGGTTAGAAAGAGATTAAAGGGACCTTCATGCTATCACTGGGTGCAAGGATAGGCAATATTTGTCAACATCATTGCCCATTACCCAGTTCTAGGTCACAGTTCTAGTGCAAACATCAATGTTTGCAGCTGCAAAGGATCAAGGGTCCTACCTAATTATACCTTCAGAGTGGAGAAAAGTCATGGTCACAAGGGAACAGAGGTGCTTGGGTAAGGACCACAGCATAAAACAGGAGGGCATTGACCAAATCTCTCCCAGAAGCACACAACCTTGGAAGCACTGACTCCTAAAGAAGCACAGGCTCCTAAATCTAACTGTGAAAATAGGAGAATATAAAATCCTGAGCCTTGGGATAGGGAGGAAGATTTTTTTTCCCATTTCAGTGTCCCCTTCCAGAGGTAAGCAGAGTCCAATTCTAATATAAAGTCCAAAGTCAAGAAATAATCTGGCAAAATGAAGTAACAATTAGAACAAAATGAACCTGACCATTAAAAAGGAAGCTCAAGATATAAACTCAGAAGAAGACAATAACCCCAAAGCATCTATAAGCAAAGTCTCAAAGGAAAATGCAGATTGGGTACAAACCCAACAAGAATTTCCAGAAGAGCAAAAGAAAGATTTTTTCTTAAAAAGAGCAAAAATAATTATTTTAAAGATTAAATCAGAGGATTAAATAAAAAAAAACTAATAAAGGAAATGAGAATGCAAGAAAGTTATGGAAAGAAAAAAATGGTGAAACAGGCAAAAAAAAATACTGAAGAAAATAATTCCTTAAAAATCTAAGTTGGCCAAATGCTAAAAGAAAATATTTCCTTAAAATAAGAATTGGTTAAATGTTTTTTTAAAAAAAGGCACAAAACCCCATTGAAGAAAATAACTCCTTAAAAATTAGAATTGGTCAAATAGAAGCTAATGACTCCACAAGACATCAAGAAACAATGAAATAAAGTCAAAAGAATGAAAGAAAAAATAAAAATAAAAGGAAATGTGAAATACAGGAAAAACAAGTGACCTTGAAAATCTGTTAAAGAGAGATAATTTAAGAATTATTGAACTACCTGAAAGTAATGATTTAAAAAAAGAGCCTAGACATCATTATTTCAAGCAATTATAAAGGGAACTTGCCAGATATCTAAGAACTAGCAGGTAAAATAGAAATAGAAAGAATCCACTGACCACCTCCTGAAAAGGATGCCAAAATGAAAACTCCAAGGAATATTATAGCCAGATTCCAGAGCTCCCCAGTTCAAGGAGAAAATACTGCAATCTGCCAGAAAGAAGCAATTCAAAAAGTGGAGCCACCATCAGGATCACACAAGAGTTAACATTTACCATTATGAAGGAGAGATAGGATTGGAATATGGTATTCTAGAGGGCAAAAATGCTAATATTATAACTAAGAATGACCTAGCCAGCAAAACTGAGTATGTTACTACTAGGAGAAAATGGATATTTAATTAAATAGAGGACTTTCAAGCATTCCTGATAACCAGAGTGGAATAGAAAAATTTACATTCAAACAGAAGACTCAAGAGAGGCATAAAAAGGTAAACATGAGTGAGAAATCATGAGAAACTTAATATGGCTAAACTGTTTACATTCTCAAATGGGAAGGTGATACATGCAGCCCCCAAGTATTTTATTATCATTAAGGCAATTAGAAGGAGTCTACTTAAACAAAGAACATGGGTATGATATATTATGTTGGGATGATTTTAAAAGAAAAAATGGAAGTCTGAGAAAAAGGGGTGCATTGGGAGAAGTGGGAAGGGAGAGGATGAATTGGGAAATTTGTCTCACAAAAAAAGTATGGAAGGAAGAGTTTTTACAATGGAGGGGAAAATGTGGGAGCAGGGAGTAGGCAATGCTTGAACTTCATTCTCATCTGAACTGGTTCAAAGAGGAAAGGATATATCTACACACATAGCTGGGTATAGAAATTCATCTTACCCAAAAGGGTAAGGGCTAAGGAGGGTAAAGGGTAAGGAGAAGAAGGGGTAAGATAAATGTGTGTGTGTGTGTGTGTGTGTGTGTGTGTGTGTGTGTGTGTGTGCGATAAGATTGAGGGTAGATTTAAAGGAAGCCATAATCAGAGGCAAAAGAGACTTTTCAGGAGGGGACTAGATAAAACAAAAGAGGAAAATAGAAGAAAATAAGACGGAGCAACATTAACTGTGAATGTGAATGGATTGAATTCACTCATAAGTGGAAGATAGCAAAACAGATTAGAAACTAGAATTCAACAACAAGTTATTTATAAGAGATATACTTGAAACAGATACACATGCACACACAGACACACAGACACACACACACCCAATAAGGAGTTGGAACTGAATCTACCATGCTTCAGTTGAAGTAAAAAAGACAGAGGTAGCAGTCATGATTTCAGACAAAGAAAAAGCAAAAATAGGCCCAATTGAAAGAAATAATCAGGGAAGCATATTGTTAAAATGTACCATTGACAATGAATTGCTATACATACTAAATGTATATGCCCCAAACAGCATGGTATCCAGATTCTCGAAGGAAAAGTTAAATGAATTACAGGAGGAAATAGATAGTAAATGTATATTACAGGGGAATTGCAATATACCCTTCTTAGACCTAGATAAATCTAACCATAAAATTAATAAGAAGTTAAGAAGGTGAATAGAATTTTAGAAAAGTTAGATATAATAGATCTCTGTAGAGTATTGAAGGGAATAGAAAAGAGTATATCTTTTACTTAACTGTATATAACACCTCCACAAAAACTGACCATGTATTAAGCCATAAAAACTCCATGACCAAATGTAGAAAAGCAGAAATATTAAATGCAACCTTTTCAGATCATAGTGCAATAAAAATTACATTCAATAAAGGGTCTTAAGAGAATAGATAAATAGTTATTTAGAAACTAAACAATCTAATCCTAGAGAATGAGCATGTCAAAGAAGAAATCATAGAAACACTCAACAATTTTATTAAATATAATGTCAAGAATGAGATAATATGCCAAAATTTGTGGGATGCAGACAAAGCAGTACTTAGGGGAAAATTTATATCTCTAAATGCTAACACCAATAAAAGAGAAAAAGCAGATCAGTGAACTGGTCATGCAGCTTAAAAAAATTACTAGAAAAAGAACAAATTAAAAGTCCTCAATTAAATACTAAAATAGAAATTCTGAAAATCAAAGGAGAGAGTAATACAATTGAAAGTAAAATAAAATTAAAACAACAACAAACCATTAGCCTAATAACTCAAGGTTACTTACATTTATCCCCATTGAATTTCATCTTATTAGATTTAGCCTCATGTTCGAGCCTGTCAAAATCCTTGTAGATTCAGACTGTAACCCACTGTAGTTAAGTCTCCTGGTTCCATATCATCATATTTACTAAAGATACTGCCATCAATATATTTATTCCAGACCAAAAAAAAATGTTAAATAGCATAGTGCCACACAAAGATCACTCCACTGGAGACCTCTTCCCAAGTTGGTATGGAACCATCAGTGACAATTCTATGAGTAGTCAATTAGTTCTAAATCCATTTAACTTACTCAAGATCACATAGTTAATTTAATGACCTAGGAAGGGTAAGGGGAGAATAATAACAATAGTTCCTTTTTCTATAGTATTTTGAGGTTTAAAAGCACTTTCCATTCAACAACTCTCTTCCTATTTTCCAGATGAAGAAACTGAGAAGTGATTTCCCCGTGGTCATATAGGTAATGTATAAACATCAGGATTCCTGACCAGTGGTCTTCCTATAATCCTTTGTTCCTTCTAAAATTTACTAGGTGTAGTACCCCACCTACCGAGCAACCTGTCTCTGGCCTGGTTGTTCATGAATTAAATTAAATTATTTACAGGAATGTATGTTAACTCCCTCCCCTCCCTGCCATGCTCCATCCTTTAATATACTACTGATCTTTACAGAGCTCAAAGAAAAGAGGGAAGGTGCAATTAGAACTTCTTGAAGGATGTTGAAGGACTTCCAATCTGGGTCTTGGAAGATGAACAAATCTTGAACAGAAGATATTATAGGAAGGGAAGTAGGGGTTTGCTGATGGGAAAAACATTCTGTTTGGAGCACAGGGAACATACAGGGAGAAGAACAGGACCTGGAAATATGTACAGGGGACCAGAGTATGAGACCTTAAACTCCAGAGTTAAAGAATCCTAGGGCATGTCAGTACCTTCTCTCTGACTTGTAATGAGGCATAGACACTATTGCATGTGTAGTCAAGGGAATTTCCCTTTGGGGAAATGGCTCAGATTCCCTTAAATTGACAGGTCTCCTTTTCTGCAGGATCATTTGGACTTCTGAGAAAGAACCAGAGGGACCATAGAGTGAAATTGCTGGGAGCTACCTGACTCTAATAATTCAAGGGAAGTAAAACTGTTTCAGCATAACTATGATGATTATGAATTTACAGGGAAGAAAAGGGATGGATCCCTTAGCTGACTTAATGGCAATCCTTACTTCCTGGAGGAAGGTGAGGGAGAGTCCTCACCCAGGCCCACCAGAAGAGGACAGCCTCTCAGCAGAAAGCCCTAAAAGGCAAAGATATGATATCATTACTCTAATAGGGCTCCCAAGAAGGGAGAGGTTTTATAGGCCAGAAACCCTGGGGGGAAAGTGGTATGGAACAGGTCTCAGCATCAACTTGGATCCTAGCACTGGCTGCCAGGGGGACACTTAAGACCTTTTAGCTATTTTACTATGCATGATCTAGACTAGTGATAAAGATGTGACTGTGCCAGAAGTGTTATCATTTGAACTGTGGCCTTTGTGTTTCTGGTGCTGCTCCTGCTCTATGTCAACACGTATATGTATGAGGAAACCACATTATGAACTGCAAAGATTAGGCATCCCCCATTACATGGACTAGATGCAGGGGTGGGGAACCTGTGGCCTCAAGGCTACATGTGTCCCTCTTGGTCCTCAGGTATGGCTCTTTGACTGAATCCAAACTTCACTGAACAAATCTCTTTAATAAAATGATTTGTTCTGTAAAACTTGGACTCAGTCAAAAGGCCATACTCAAGGACTTAGAAGGCTACACATGTGGCTTCCAGGCCACGGGCTCCCCACCCTGATGAGCTCAGGTCTTCTAAGGGGGTTGGGGGAGAAAAGGAGAGGGGGATGACGCTTGGGATCTCTAGTCTTCTCCAGAGTTAGTCACTCCTTCAGAAAGTGGTTGGTTTTTTCTTTGTTTTTTCTTTTTTTTGAGGGGTAAAGGCCCAGTTGCCTTCAATTGGGGTTAAGTGACTTGCCCAAGGTCACACAGCTAGTAAGTATGTCAAGTGTCTGAGGCCAGATTTGACTGCACCACTTAGCTGCCTCTCTTCTTCCTTCCTTCCTTCCTTTTCCTTCCTTCCTTTCTATTCTTTCTTGTTGCTATCTTTCTGATTGGGCTTTTTTTTTCTCTCCAATACACCTATGTCAAATTTTTCATGTCCCCAAGATCAGGATTGTCCAGTAATGTCTCTAAGGTCATTGAAGCCACTTAATTTGTATACCAATATAATTGCATATATATATATATATATATACACACACATATATATCTGTAATTATATTTCATCATAATTGATTTCCTTTGTAATCTTATATATTATAATCCTTTGTATATGTAAAAACATGATTCCATAGGCTTTATCAGACTGCCAAAGGGCTCCATGACACAAAAAAGGAAGAGTATTTGCTATAGAAGACCTTTAGGATTTTGCCACCAGAGGTATGGTATGGTAGGATCAATGTCTGCCAGGATACTTCACCATAAAGCCTAGATTAGTTTGTTCCCTAAAAGGTAAGGAAACTGATTTGATAGACCCAGGAGGCTAAGGTTCAAGTTATACCCTTATTGATATGAATTCCTTGTCACCTCAAGCCTCATCACCCTTGACGAGACTTCTCTGTCACCTGAAAGTATAAAAGAGGCCTTCCCTGGTATGCTTCAGACTTGGAGCACATCCCACAATCAGTGAAATCATCACACTCTGCCGAGACAACCAGAGGTATTTGGTCTACCAAGCTAAATGTTGTATCCTTGTTGAATATCCTTTCTATACTATGGCTAAGTAAGTCTCTCTTGTTAACTGTTGAATGACCCATGAGTGTTTAATTTTATTCCATTTGTGAATCTGAGCTATCAAGCCTAGCCAGAGTCAGGTTGCTCTATTATACTATCATTGGACCACTTCAATTGTTAGGCATTCATTTTCCCTTATATAGAGCTCATATCCAATTCTCTGTAACTTATTGATCGTAGGTCAGCCCTAGGAAAAACAAGCCTAATCTCTCTTCCTCAACATGGCTTAACTTAATTTAACACATGATTTCTGAGTCTTCTCATGTGTCTATACCTGTGCTTGGTTCCACTGGGTAACATAAATAGTCCAGGGCCCTCTCTCATCAAGAATCTATGTGGGGAGAGAGGGAAACTGAGGGCAAAGATAGAATTCACACGCAGCAGACAGACACAGCCTCTGTACTCTGGGTAATTAGAATCCAGAATGAAGGCTAGAGGCTGAGGTTTTGGCAGATCAAAGAAGGGGTAGCTCAGAATGGTTTCGGGAAATTTTTGGAGAAGGGTCAGTAAAGCTGGCTTAAAATGGAAGAGTGGGTGTAGACATCCAGAGAGGATTCCCCACAGATAGATTGAGAGTGGTTGATATTCCTTCCTCTGTGTGCTGACTCCTCCCCACCCCGGTTCAGAATGAGAGATGTATTACACCCCCCAACAGAGTTCAAACATGAAGAACTAGGCACAAGGCAGGGAAAGGCCTGTGGGGGTGTAGAGATGGGGGGTTGGGGTAGAGGGGACAGCTGTAAATTTATCCTGACTGTTGGATGACTTCATTTCAGCAATTATAAAGCTGAGGCAGCTGGGGTTTGAACACAGAAATCTGAGCTGGGCCCTAGCCATGAGTGAGCCCTACCTCCCTGATACTAAATTGTCAGCTGGCACAAAGGCCCTGGCCCCACAGATCTGCATGAGGCTGGCCCTGGAACCCTTGGCCCTCAGTCCTGGAAATGTCCATGATTCTCTCCAGTACCAGCCCCAGGGTTATCATCATTTTATTTCCAAGTCTGGCTTGGTGAAGGTGGAGTATGTCTAGGGTGGGGTGTTGACACCTGGTGCCCAGTGATGAAAGATTTGCCTTCACAAGCAGCAATGAGCAGAATCCCAGGCTTCCAGAGATATGAGAGAGTTCAGAAGTCTCTAGCCCAATCTCCTCCCACCTCCTAATACAGAAATACCAACCTATATTATCCCTCATAGGGAACCTCTTGTTTCAATACTCCACAGATGGGTAACTCATCACTTCACAAGGCAACTCATTCTATTTGGAAACAGCCCTAGTAGTTGAAACCATCTTCCTTATACTAAGTCAAGAGACATAAGCAGGCACTCAGAAGAGAAAAACCCTAAAGGAGACTGGAGTTCCTATAATCAGAGGTGGAGTCCAGAAAGATCTTGGACCAGGCTTACTAGAGTAGCAGTGGGGGAGGAGGGGTGGAGTCAGCTTCCTATAGATCACTGTGCAAGGAGTCTGGACAGCATATACCACAGGAAAAAGGGCCAGGGCTGTACCAGGAGCTGGGGACCCTCCAAGCATCCTGATACTCATTTCTTGGGGGGGGGGGTCTCAGGAGGAGACAGGACCAATTTGCTACACAGGTGTATTAAGCCAGTGGACCTGGAGGGAGGCTAGAAACCAGGAAAATTTCTGACATTCTATTGGGATGTTTTAGTATGATCTTTGAATCTTTTTTTAAAATTATATTTTATTTTTTAAAAAATAAGCAAAAATCCACCTCTCCCTCCAACCAATTGATTAAGACAAGAGCAGCTTTGCTTAGCTCAACAAGAATAAGTAATTTTGCTACTTTATGGCAGTCCTTCAAATGTTTCACAGAATCACAGAATATTAGAGACAAAAGAGACTTTAGATGCTATCCAGTCTAACCCAGCTTTGATGAGGAGATGTTGACTTGTTGCTCTTACGTTCTGTCCTCTGGGACCAAACAGAAAATGTTTAATCCCACTTCATGTGAACATTCTTCTAAAGAAGAATTATAACCAATGGAGTGAACAATGAGAAAGAAGGAATGAAACAAAACACAAAAACAAAAGAGAGAGAGTAGTTTGTTTCAATCTGCATTCAGACTCTGAAGTATTTTTCTCTGGATATCCTTTCACATCATCTTCATAAAATTTTTCTTTGTCCTCATCAGGGTTTGTCATGATGGGAGCATTACACTGATGATGGTTGGCATGACACTTTCCTGCACTACAGCACTAGTGGTAAATTATTTAACCAGAAAAGGATACAAGCCAAGACTGTAAGTAGAGGGAGAGCTGGTGCTCAAGTTTTTGTTTCCCAATGATTGTGAAGCTGAGATGCAACAGAGTGTGGATCAATTCTCTTCCACTTGTGCTAATTTTGGCCAAACAATTAACACCAAGAAAATAGAGGTTCTCCACCTGCCAGCATCACACCATCCATATGTGGAACCATCAGTTACAACAAAGGGAAATTTTGAATGCTGTGAATAAGTTCACTTACCTTGGCAGTGTATTTTCCAGGGATGTACACATAGATGATGACATTGATACATGTATTGCCAGTGGTAGTTCAGTGTTTGGGAGGTTCTGAAGGAGACTGTGGGAGAGAAGAGGTTATTAGGCTGTCTACCAAACTAAAGATATTCAGAGCCATTGTACAGACTTCATTGTTGTATACCTGTGAAACCTGGACAGTATACCAAACCACGCCAGGAAATTGAATTGCTTCCATTTGAATTGTCTTAGGAAAATTCTGAAGATCACCTCGCAAGATAAGGTAGTGGAAACTGAGGTCCTTTCTCAAGATGAGCTGCCAAGCATTCAAACTCTACTGCAGAGAGATGGGCTGGCCACATTGTTTGAATGTTAAACATATGTTTGCCTAAAAGACTATTTTACAGAGAACACACAAGGCAAGTGCTCACACAGAGGTCAGAAGAATCGATACAAGGACACTCTTAAGGTCTCTCTGAAGAACTTTGGAATTGATTGTGAGACATGGCACTAAAAATGAAACAACAGCACAGGACCACCCAGCATGGTATACCCACATCAAAGAAGACATTGTGCTCTATGAGCAAAGCAGAATTGTGGTAGCTCAGAAGAAACAGGAGATGTGCAAATTTAGAGACATCCCCAAATGTTCATATGGACTATTTGTGCCCATCCTATGGTAGAACTCAGAACGAGCTCATATTGTTCTGATCAGCCACAGTCAGACACACTGTACTTTGATCCCTACATACTGATGTCATTTTGGTCCTCTTTGAGCACAAAGGACAGCAACCATACCACATATTTGTTTGTATGTTATCTACCCCATTAGACTGTAAGCTCCTTGAGGGTAGAGACTATCTTCTGTTTCTTTTTGTATCCTCAGCACCTAGAACAGTGACTGGCATATAGTAGGTGCTCTCTGTCTGTCTGACTGTTTCTCTCTATCTCTCTCTTTCTATCCATCTCTCCGTCTTTCTCTCCCTCCCTCCCTCCCTCTCTCCCTCCCTTCCTCTCTCTCTCTCTCTCTCTCTCTCTCTCTCTCTCTCTCTCTCACACACACACACACACACACACACACACAACTTCTGCCCATTTTTTACAACATTGTGTGACTACTATTGTTGAAGAAATGAAGTACTTCATGACTGAAAGTCATTTAAGATTTTTCTTTTTAAAAATTTTTCCCGATGGGTTTCCTTAGCTAAGAACTTCACCAACAGTCAGTGTTCTGGAAATGTTTTTTGCCCAATTGGTCATATCTGACCCTTTATGACCCCATTTGTGGTTTTCTTGGCAAAGATGCTGGAAGCGTTTGCCATTTTATTCTCCAGCTCATTTTACAGATAAGGAAATGGAGGCAAACAAGGTTAAGTGATTTGCCCTGGGCCATACAACTAGTAAGTGTCTCAGGGCACATTTGAATTTAGGTCTTTCTAACTCTAAGGCTGGCACTCTTAGCTGCTCTGTACTGATGATGAGCTTCTCTGTATTTACTGAAACTGGTCCTCAGAAATAAAACTAGGTCTATGTTCTGTCTGGTCCTTAAAGCCTATAATAGAGCCTATCTTAGCTCTATTCAAACAAAGTCTTTGAGAATACAGGGACCACTCCATGCTATTATGAGGCATCAGAGAAGGACTTTATAGAAGAATTCTTAACAAAGTATGATGTTCTTAATCCTGTACGATACTTTATGTATTGTGGGAAGGGATGGAATTTTTGGGTAGATTAACAAAAAGGGCATGTCATATACTTAAGGCTTATCAGGTAGATTGTATTGTCACAGAATACATTATAAGGTATTATCAAAGTAACTGAGGATCATAAGATCCTAAATTTAGAGGTGGAAGAGGTTTTAGAGGCCATTTAATCTAAATCCCTCATTTTAAAGAAGGAAATTGCAGGGGTGGCTAGGTGGCACAGTGAATAGAACACCGGCCCTGGAGTCAGGAGGACCTTAGTTCAAATCCGGCCTCAGACACTTAACGCTTACTAGCTGTGTGACCTTAGGCAAGTCACTTAACCCCAACTGCCCCTCCAAAAAAAAGGAGAAAATTGAAACCAAAGCAGGTAAAGTGATTTGCTCAGTGTCATATTAGGTGATAAACTACAAGAAGCAGAATTTGAACTTCAATCTTCTAATGCTAGAGAGAATACTTTTTCCAATGCTAAAAATAGTTAAGGAAGATCCCCCTTTTTTGATGAAAGATCATCACCTGAAGTAGCAAAGGTGACTTTTGTAATAACTATTGGAAGGTTGGTTCCCAGACCATGTACATAGTAAAAATGACAACAAATTCACCACAAGTAGACACAAGAATTCTACAACCAAGAAAGCATCAGACAAACAAACAAAACTATATTCAGTTATGACAGTGGATTAGCTTATCATAAAGTATACTCAAGGAGAGAACTGTTGTTTGGTTAGGAGGAAGCTGATGCCATGGAACAAGTATTGGAAAATAAGCAACCATATGAAGCCTAAATTTATTTACAAAGAATCAAGCAAAGTGAAAAATTTTAGTAAAAAAATTTTGTTGTTCAGAAAATATTAGTGGGATTTAATAATAAGAGATTATTATATTATAATGAGACAACATCAAAATTTTGAGGATTCAGTCAAAGCAGTGCTTGGGGACTATATAAAGGAGATTCATATAAAAATAATTCTTGTTATATTATTATAAGAGATTATTTTTTTAAATTATATTAATTTATTTGTTTACTTTTAGTTTACAAGATTCAATTTCACAATTCCTTGAGTTTCACATTTTGTCCCCCTCCCTAACCTCCCCCCCGTGGCAGCATACAATCAAGTATAGGATTTGTAAATACTTTCACATTTACATTCAGGTTATAAAGACAGATTGTATCAGATGGAATGAAAAGTGGTAAAGAGGACATAAAACCAAACAATAAAAGGAAAAAGATCGGGTAGTTTGCTTCAATCTGGATATAAACTCAGTTCTTTCTAGTTCTTTCTCTGGATGTAGACATTTCTCTCCATCATGAGTCTTTTGGGATTGACTTATATCACTGCATTGATGAGAAGAGTCCAGTCTATCAAAGTTGGTCATCACACATACGTTGCGTCTGTAATTGTGTACAAATTTCTCCTGGTTCTACTCTTCTCACTCAGCATCAGTTTGTATAAGCCTCTCCAGGTAAATATGAAGACCGTCTGCTCCTTGTTTCTTACAGCACAATAGTATTCCATAACATGCATATACCACAACTTGTTCATCCATTCCCCAATTGATGGGCACCCCCTTAATTTCCAATTCTTTGCCACCACAAAAAGAGCTGCTATAAATAGTTTTGTACTTATGGGTCTTCCTCCCACTTCTCTTTGGAATCTCTTTGGGATATAACTCTAGGATTGGTATTGTTGGGTCAAAGGATATGAAATTATTTATAGCCCTTTGGGCATAATTCCAGATTGTTCTCCAGAAAGGTTGGATCAGTTCACAACTCCACCAGCAAAGCATTAGTGTTCCAATTTGCCCACATCCTCTCCAACACTTGTCATTTTCCTGTTTTGTCATCTTAGCCAATCTGACTGGTGAGATGTGGTACCTCAGAGTTGTTTTGATTTGCATTTCTCTAATCAATAGTGATTTACAGCATTTCTTTATGTGCTTATAGATATCTCTAATTTCTTTCTCTGAAAATTACCTGTTCATACCCTTTGACCATTTATCAATTGGGGAATGACTTGTATTCTTATAGATTTGACTCAATTCTCTGTATATTTTAGAAATGAGTCCTTTGTAAGAGACATACATTGTAAAGATTCTTTCCCAATTTCCCATCTCCCTCTTAATCTTGGTTACATTGGCTTTGTTTGTACAGAAGCTTTTCAATTTCATGTAGTCAAAATTTTCCATTTTGCATTTTATAATGTTCTCAAATTCTTGTTTAGTCATAAAGTCTTTCCTTCTCCACAAATCTGACAGGTAAACTATTCCTTGTTTTCTGAGACTGCTTACAGTATCAACCTTTATACATACATCATGTACCCATTTAGACTTAATTTTGGTATGCGGTGTTAGATAATGGTCTATGCCCAGTTTCTGCCATAGTATATTTCAGTTTTCCCAGAAGTTTTTGTCAAATAGTGAGTTCTTATCAAAAACTGGGGTCTTGGAGTTTATCTTGGGGTTTATAGTAGATTACTATAGTTGTTGACTTGTGAATCTCGTGTACCTAATCTATTATATTGATCCACTCCTCTATTCCTTAGCCAGTACCTAGTAGTTTTTGATGACTGCTGCTTTATAATACAGATTGAAATCTGGTATAGCTAGTCCACCTTCCCTAGCATTTCTTTTCATTAATTCCCTTGATATTCTGTACCATTTATTCTTCCAAATGAATTTTGTTACTATTTTTTCTAGCTCTATAAAGTAGTTTTTTTTTTGGTAAATTAATTGGTATGGCACTAAATATATAATTTAATTTAGGTAAAATTGTTATTTTTATTATATTAGCTCAACCCAGCCATGAGCAATTGATATTTTTCCAATTAGTTAGATCTGACTTAATTTGTGTGAAAAGTGTTTTGTAGTTGTGGTCATATAGGTCCTGGGTTTGTTTTGGCAGGTAGATTCCCAAATATTTTATAATGTCTACAGTAACTTTAAATGGGATTTCTCTTTCTATCTCTTGCTGTTGAATTTCATTGGAAATATATAGGAATGCCGAGGATTTATATGGGTTTATTTTCTATCCTGCAACTTTGCCAAATTTATTTATTGTCTCAAGTAGTTTTTTACTTGATTCTCTAGGATTCTCTAAGTATATCATCATATCATCTGCAAAGAGTCATAGCTTGGTCTCTTCTTTGCCTAATTTGATTCCTTTTTCTTTTTTAATTGCTACTGCTAACATTTCTAGTACCAGATTGAATAAGAGGGGTGATAGTGGACACCCTTGTTTCATCCCTGATTTTATGGGAAATGCTTCTAGCTTCTCCCCATTACATATAATACTTGCTGATGGCTTTAAATAGATGCTCCCTATTATTTTAAGGAAGGCTCCATTTATTCCTATACTTTCTAGTATTTTTAATAGGAATGGATGTTGTATTTTGTCAAAAGCCTATTCTGCATCTATTGAGATGATCATGTGGTTTCTGCTAGTTTTATTGTTGATATGATCAGTTATTTGCTAGTTTCATTGTTGATATGATCAATTATACTGGTTTTCCTATTATTACCAATATTAGGTTTTCCTAATATTAAACCATCCTTGCATTCCTGGAATAAATCCTACCTGATCAAAGTGTATTATTCTTGAGATAAGTTGCTGTAGTCTTTTTGCTAATATTTTATTTAAAATTTTTGCATCTATATTCATGAGGGAGTTTGATCTATAATTTTCTTTCTCTGTTTTATCTCTTCCTGATTTAGGTATCAGTACCATTTTTGTGTCATAAAAAGAATTTGGTAGGATTCCTTCTTCACTAATTTTCCCAAATAGTTTGTAGAGTATCGGAATCAATTGTTCTTTAAATGTTTGATAGAATTCACTAGTAAATCCATCTGGCCCTAGAGATTTTTTTTCCTAGGGAGCTGACTTATGGCTTGTTCAATTTATTTTTCTGAGATGGGGTTATTTAAGTAATTTATTCCTCTTCAGTTAATCTGGGCAACTTGTATTTTTGTAAATATTCATCCATTTCCTAAGATTGTCAAATTTATGTGCATACAATTGGGAAAAATAATTCCTCAGTTTTGTTTTAATTTCCTCTTCTTTGGAGGTAGATTCATCTTTTTCATTTTTGATACTCATAATTTCATTTTCTTCTTTCTTTTTTTATCATATTGCCTAAGGGTCTATCAATTTTATTGATTTTTTTTCATAAAACCAGCTCTTAGTTTTATTTATTAATTTATTTTTAATTAACTAATTAGTTTTCTTAATTTCAATTTTATTAATCTCTCTTTTGGTTTTCAATAATTGTCATTTAGTATTTAATTGGGGATTTTGAATTTGTTCTTTTTCTAGGTTTTTCAATTGCAGGCCCAATTCATTGACCTCCCTTTTCTCTAATTTAATCATATATGCACTCAGGGATATAAAACTTTCCCTAAGAACTACTTTTGATGCATCCCACAAATTTTGGTATGTTGTCTCATTATCATTATCTTGAATGAAATTACTGATTGTTTCTATAATTTCTTGTTTCACCCTCTCATTCTTTAGGATTAAATTGTTTAATTTCCAATTAGTTTTTAGTTTGTCTTTCCATGGCCCTTTATTGCATATAATTTTTATTGCATAATGATCTGAGGATTCATTTAATATTTCTGCCTTACTGTATAGAACTGTGAGGTTTTTATGCCCTAGAGCATGGTCAATTTTTGAGTATGTGCCATGAACAGCTAAGATGAAAGTGTATTCCTTTTTATTCCCATTCAGTTTTCTCCAGAGATCTATAATACCTATCCTCTCTAAAATTCTGTTCACCTCCTTAACTTCTTTCTTGTTTATTTTGAGGTTGGATTAATCAAGTTCAGAGAGGGGGAGCTTAAGATCTCACACTAGTATACTTTTGCTATCCATTTCTTCCTCTAATTCCTTTACCTTCTGTAGCAGCAAGCACCCCAAGTGTCCTCAGGGTTTGCAGCTACCACAGGTTCTTGGATCTGCTTTGTTAAAGGAAAACAACTCAAAATGGGTTAACAAGCTTACTTTAATCAGTCAGACATATATCGTTTACCTTGTTCAGGGGGAAAAGGTCAGCACCCCAAACTTCAAAATATACAGACAGAATTATCAAGACATTAACAGATCAAGTAGACAGCTTTCCAAACTGTCCAACCATTACATCCATACCCAGTCAACATCTGGGTTTCCACATCTGGGTTTTTTAAAGCTGGGGGACTCTCAACAACGGCTTCCCAGAATTCAGATCAAATCACAGAACACTTCTCAAAGTGAGTCCCAAAACAAAGCTACACATCAGGGCTTATATAGCCTTCTCCTGACTCAGAGAATGTAACAACCTTATTGACTCACTGGCCAATCAAGAAGTATCTACTGAAAAACAAGCCTCCCTCCCCAGGCTTCAGGTGCATTTTAGCCTAGGGGCAGGGAAGATCTTCCAAATTTGCATTCCCATTACACCTTCTCATCTAGGAATTTGGATGCTATACCACTTGGTGCATATATGTTAAGTAATGATACTTTATTCTCGATGGTGCCTTTTAGCAGGATATAGTTTCCTTCCTTATCTCTTTTAATTAGATCAATTTTTTCTTTTGCTTTATCTGAGATAAGGATTGCTACCTGTAATGCCAAGCAAAGACAACTTCCCAAGGTTCAGAATACCAGCATAGATGCTCTCCATTTTATTCAGTGAAAAATTAAGAACAGAGAAAATCAAAATATAGCATAATTCAAAATACAGCATTTACCAAGTATAATTTAATAATCTCCAAGTACTACTCCACCCCTGGACATTATAATACATTTAATCAATCACAAAGTCCCTCTTCTAAATACTACTCTACCCTTAGGCAGTACATTCATTTAGTCCATCACAAAGCCCCTCTTCTCAAATGGAGATTAGTTTCCAATCATAAGTAAAGTACATTCATTTGTTCAATCACAGAGCCCAAAAATGTCAAAAGTTCCCCACCCTTGGATCACAATTGAATCTACCCCAGAGTTATAACAAGCTTAAGCACAGCATTTAATACCCAAAGAGAGGTTTTTTCTTCACCTTGACCTGAGGCAATTTCTCAGCAATCTTTGTTCCTGGGGAGACAAAGCTTAGCAAGGCCACAAGATATATTGCCAGTATCTTCATGAATTCATTCTCTGTCTGCAGAACAGTCCTAGGACCCCTGAAAACATTAGCAACACTCTCTTCCAGGATTTCTGTAAACATACAACAAGAAAATCCTTCTTCAGGGCTTCTGAACCAACAGCAAGGTTCCAGAACCTCTGCAACAACAGCATTGGCCTTCACCAGTGGACAGAATTCACTCTCTGTCTGCAGAACAGTCTCAGGAGCTCTGAACCAACAGCAAGGTTCCAGGACCTCTGCAACAACAGCATGTCCTTCACCAGTGGACAGAATTCCCTCTCTGTCTACAGAACAGTCTCAGGAGCTCTGAACCAACAGCAAGGCTCCAGAACCTCTGCAACAACAGGACTGTCTTTCACCAGTGGACAAGTCTGGCAAAGCAACATCAAAACAGACAGACAAAGTACCAGCATAACAGCTATGTTTCCTCAGTCCTTGGCAACTCTCAAAAGTCCTGGGCAATTCAAACTGTCCCTCAGCAATCCTCTCAGTCTCTCTCTGCCTCCATGATGCTGCTTCCAAAAGGTTCTTCTGCCTCTCTCTTTGCTTGTGTCTCTCTAAATTTATGTCACCAGCTCCTCCCAGTTCATCACTCTCTTTTCCCATCAACAAGTCCATCCCACAAGTGGGATTCACAAGCTCTGGGTTTTAACAGTCAATTCAAAAACCAAGCCAATACAGGGGGATCTTTAAATTCCATTACTATTACACTAACCTTGCTGTTTTTACTTTAGCTGAGGCATGATATATTTTACTCCAGCCTTTTACATTTACCCTGTGTGTATCCCTTTGTTTCAGATGTGTTTCTTGTAAACAGAATATTGTAGGATTATGATTTCTAATCCATTCTGCTATCCATCTCTGTTTTATGGGAGAGTTCATTCCATTCACATTTACAGTTATGATTGTTATCTGTTTCTTTCCCTCCATCCTATTCCCTCCCCTGTTAATGCTCATATTTTTCCCCCTTCTCCCTTCCCCTCCTTAAGAGTTTTCCTTTTGACCACCGCCTCCCTCAGTATTCCCTTATTAGGCCCCTTCCCTTTTCCTCCCTTTCCTCCTTACTTCTTCCCTCCTTATTAACCACCCTCCCCCTTTCATAGCCATTTCCCCCTCTTACTGCCTGTAGGATATTTTTATACTTAATGAAGTAGGTTATTTCTTCTTTGCACCAAGAGTGACAAGAACAAATCTCATGCAAAGCTCCTCTCCCTCCCCTCTTTCCCTCTAAAATGATACTTTTTGCGTTTCTTCTTCATAGAGTCCTATGCTTAACTGGTTGTTATTCCCTCCTTCACCAGAACCAATGAGGGAAAATTTCATATGATTCTCATCTCCCTCCCTTCTTTTCCTCTGCTGTATTGTTTTTATGCCTCTTTGTGTGGCATAATTTACCATTTTCCACTTCATTCCTTCCTCTTCTTCCATTGCAGTCCCTTTGTAGCCCTTAATAAGATTTTTTTAATCCTTATTTTATGTATTTTATACTCATACCCTCTACTTGTCTATAAACAGTTTGCTCTTATTAAAGAGCAGGGTGTGTGTGTTTTTACCTTGTTTACCTTTCTATGTCACTCTTGAATCTTGTAATTGGAGGTTTAATTTTCCATTGAGCTCTGGCTTTTTCATCAGGAAGGTCTGGAACTCTGTTATATCATTGAATGACCATCTCTTTGCCTGGAAGAATATGATCAATCTCGCTGGGCAGATGATCCTTGATTGTAACCTGAGCTCTTTTGCCTTCTGGAAAATTGTATTCCACTGCCTCTGATCTTTCAGTTTATAGGCTTCCAAATCCTGTGTGATCCTCACTGTGGACCCTCGATATTTGAATCGTTTCTTTCTGGCCGCTTGAAGTATTTTCTCTTTTACCTGTAGTTCTGGAGTTTGGCCACAACATTTTGAGGACTTTTCAATTTGAGATCTCTTTCAGCAGATGTCTGGTGGATTCTCTCGATTTCTATTTTACCCTTAGGTTCTAATATCTCAGGGCAGTTTTCCTTAATGATCTCTTGGAGAATGTTGTTCAGGCTTATTCTTTCATCATGATTTTCTGGTAGGCATATGATTCTCAGATTATCTCTCCTGGATCTGTTTTCCAGGTCAGTTATTTTTTCCATTGAGGTATTTTACCTCTTTTTCTAATTTTTCATTCTTGTTGTTTTATTTGACTAATTCTTGATTCCTCATAGAGTTATTTCTTTCAATTTGGTTGATTCTAGTTTTTAGCAAATCATTTTCCTTGGTTAGATTTGGAGCTCCTTTTACATATCATACAATTTTCTTTTTAGAGAGATGTTTTCTTCATTATAATGTTTTTTTAATTCTGCAATTTTGGTTTTGAAAGAATTGTTCATTTTGTCTCCTATCTCTCTCATTTGATTTTCAAAGTTCTTTTTGAGCTCATCTAGGAGAGCTTTCTGTGCTTGGGACCTGTTCCCTGTTGATGTTTCAGCTGTGGGTGTGGAGTCCACATTGTCTCCCTCTGAGTTTGGTTCCTCCCTCTGATGATAGCAGGACTCCAGAGTCTTTGTAGTCTGCTTTCTACCCATTTTGAGGCAGGGCTTATCCATGCCCTTCCTCTAAGTATCCCAAGCCTTTATTGTAGAGGGTTTTGCCTTGGGGCAATAGTTACTGTGTTTTCAGTGTGGGGGCATGGTTGGAGCAGGTGGGGTTCACTCTGCCATCCTGGTCTTTGGAGGTCCTGATAGGGACTTTTTATTTTTTTTAATTTCTGGGCTATGAAGTGGTAGTCCCAGGAGTATTTGCTGTCCTGGACAGGGGCCCCTGCATTTGGTTCTTACCTTTCTCTTTCCAGTCCCTACCCTTTGGTGATAGGCCTGGTAGTGGCCCTTGTGGTTGGTGGGCCGACTTGGCAGGCCGTGCCTTCTGGACCTGCCTCCATAAGAGATTCTTAAATGTGAGAAGTCTCAGATGATATTAGTATTGAATCTCATGTGAGAAATATGTAGTTTGTCATTAAATGATGTTGATTAGTTAAGAAATGTTCATTTTTTTCTTTTTGCATTTAAACATTAAGTTTTTTAGTTGTGTGTTCTACTAATTAATGATCTGCTTCATCTATTTCATCAATGAAATGATGAAAGCATTTAGAACAAAATTTTCACATGGACTGTTTTGACTGTATCCTCAAAATTTTGATATGTTGTCTCATTATTGTAATGATGATCTTTAATGACATTCTACATTATTTCTACGATTTGTTCTTTGATTCACTAATTCTTTACGATTAAGTTCTTTAGTGTCCAATACATTTTTAATTGTTTCTTCAGTGGTCCTTTATTGATTGTAATTTTTATTGTATTGTGGTTCATAAAAATGATGTTTAATATTTCTATTTTCTGCATTTTTGAAGGCTGGTGAATTTTGTAGATGTCAGGAGGCTTTGGGCAGGGGGATGAGGGGCAGTGGAACCTTGCTATACTCTTTCCTGCTATTACAAAATCTTGGTTCTACCTTTTCTATCCCTTTTTGTCCTTCAGGTGGAGTATAACAAATTATCCCTAGTTTCTTACATGAACTTGGTGTAAATCTTTCTGTTTCAGCATGTTTTTTGTAAACAACATATTGATGTATAGTGCTTTCTAATCCATTCAGCTAAACTCTTCCATTTTCTAGGTGAATTCATCCCATTCACATTCACAATTATGACCATTAATTGCATAACTTCTTCATCCTTTTCACATACACATGCATGCAAACACAAATACATACATACACACATGTGTATATGTGTACAAACATACACATATGCATATATATGTACATACATACATATGTATTTTTCCTGTTTTCCATTCCATTTTTATAAAGAAGAGGGTAGTGAGAAAGGGTTATATAAGTATCAGTGCTCTTATGTTTAATGAAATTGGCTTCTGTTCTTATCCCTCTTTTCCTTTCTTGATCCAGAACTCAATCACAAGTTTTATTCCTATCATTTCTGTTAAATCTCTCTTTTTGATCCAATCTTTTTAAAGATTATTCTGTTTAGGGCTAATCCCTCCTTTTATCTATTCTCTCTCTTTCTCTTGATCCTTCAATCATTCTTCTTTCCCTCTAATTTCCCTGTTTAGTGAAATGCATTTTTGTAACCAACTTTGTATGTGCACACATTCTTCCCTTCTTTGATGGGTTTAGATGAGAGTGAGGTTGAAGTATTATTGTTAATTTACCCAACTCCTTCCTTCTTGTTTGTATAGTCTTCTACTCTCATACCCCAATTATGTGAGATAATTTTTCCCATCCTTCCTCTCTCTTCCCCACTGCTAGTGTATTCCTTTTCCCTTCCCTTGCTTTAAGATCACAAAAATAGAACAAAATCACTCCCAGATTCTCTGTTTTAGTAGACTCCCTATATGACCCCTGATTATAATAATATTCATATATCTGAGGTGAGCTTTGAACTCAAGATTTTCCTAATTCCTGATCCAATGCTTTATCCTCTATACCGCCTTTGATGATAGTAAGTTTCTGAGAAGACATAATAGATGATAACTAGTTCACCCTTGCTTAATCTCTTATGATTGTTTGCTACTGTTTACCTTTCAAATTTCTCTTGACTTTTATGTTTATATTTCAAAGTTTCTATGGTCTTTTTATTAAGAGTTCATGGAAGCTTCCTATTTCGTCAGATGTTCATTTTCCCCCATAGTGCTTTATTCAGTTTTTTTTTGGGTTAAGATATTATTGATTGTAGGCCTAGACTTGCAAATAAAAAAACCCCAGATATTAAAAATATTTTTGTGGGTAGGACACTTCAAATGGAGTCAGGAAGACCTGAGTTCAAATTTGGCTTCAGACATTTACTAGTTGTATGGTCTTAGGTAAGTAATTGATCTACTCTGAGACCCAGTTTCCTCATTTTGTAAAATGGAGATAAGTAGTACCTGCCCTCCATGGTTCTTATGAGGATAGAATGAGATAATAAGTTCAAAGCACTCAGCAAACCTTAAAGCACTTTATATTCATTCAGCTATGATGATGATATATCACTGCATCAAAGGATACATAGTTAATAACTTTTGGAGTAAAATTCCAAATTGATTTCCAGAGTAACTATAGGTATAGCAATAATGCATTAATGGATCTGGTTTCCTATAGTCTCTCTAGTATTTGTTATTTTCCCTCTTTGGGGTAAGATTTGCCAATCTACTGGGATGTGAGGTAGAACCTCACTCAGAATTATTTTCACTTGCTTTTCTCTAATAGTGCTTTGGAACATTTTTCCTTCTATGATTATTGATAGCTTGGATTTCTTCCTTTGAGAACTGACTTTTTATATTCCTTTGACCTTTGGGGAATAGCTCTTATTCTTATAAATTTGAATTTGTTCCCTTCATGTCTTAGAGATGTGAACTTTATTAAAGAAACAGTTCAAATGTTTTCCATTTCTACACCCCATTTACCAATTTCTCTTCTAATTTTAGCTGCTTTGGTTTTGTCTATGCAAAAGGCTTTAAATTTTACATAATCAAAACTGTCCATTTTTTTGTGATTCTCTCTCATAAACTCTTCCCCATCCATAAATCTGACAGATAATTTTTTCTTGTTCCTTTTTTTTTTTAATGATTCCATCCATTTGGAGCTTATCTTGGTATATATTGTGAGATGTGGGCCCACTGTTAGTTTCTACCAGACAGCTTTCCAGTTTTCTGAACAATTTTTGTTAAGTAGTGAATTTGTAACCCAGTACCTAGGGTTTGGGGGATTTATCAGTTAATTTGCTTCTATATATTGTCTACTTAATTTGTTCAACTGATCAATCTCTTTTTCTTAAACAGTTTTGATGATTATTGCTTCATTGTATAGATTGAGATCTTGTGTTGCTAGGTCCCCTTCCTTCCCACTTAAAAAAAAAATGATCTTCCTTGAACTCTTGACCTTTTGTTCTTCCAGATACTGTCTTTGTTATTATATTTTCTAGGCTCATAAAGTAATTCTTTGGTAATTTGCTTGTTATGGCACCAAATAGGTGAATTAGTTCAGGTAATATTTTCACTTTGTTTCATTGCTTCGGCCTATCCATGAGCAATGAATATTTCTCCAATTATTTAGATCTGTCTTTATTTGTGTGAAGTGTTTTGAAGCTGTCTTAGTAGGTGGATGCCCAAGTATACTTCACCCATCCTAAACCTGTTATTTTCTCTCATTTATACATTCTGTAGTTATCTAATTGGTCGGCTCTGCTCCCAGGGTCAGAGACATAATAGCTATTGCTTTCTTCTGCCTTGCTCCTTGTTTTGTACACATACTTTACAACCAGAGGTCCATGAAAACTCCTTACCCTGGACAACCACTCCTAAGTGCAGGTCCCTCCCTTGATTTGCAATGGATCTGTAGCCCAACATTGGATAGTGAGCTGCGGAATTGTCATCTGTTCCTACTTTCTGCACAAGGTCAGGCCCATCTGTGCCAATCTACCATAGGACACAGCTGTGGAAAGGCTTTTTTTCAGTGTGCTCCTAGATAGAGCCCATGACTTATACTTATAGACCCTCTGTCTTCTAATGCTAACCTGGGCTGGAGAAATGACTTATAATTTCCTCTTGGCTTTCCTATCCAGGACTCAGCCTGGCTTGTTCTATATTGTATTGGAACAGTAGTGGGGGAGAGTTTAGCTATCCTTCTTTTGGCTATTCTGCCATCTTAATTATACCCTGCTCTAATGTTTCTTACATTATTTGCCTTTGTTATCAAGTTTAGTTGATTTTGAGACCCTGTATTTTCTTTTTTTTCAATCTTTTGACCTTTAAAAAACTCTTTTGCTGTCTTATGGAGTAATTAACTTCTGATCGACCTATTCTCATTTTCCAAATGTCTGTTACTAGGGTAAGATATTTTACACTTTGTAAATTCTCTTTCCAAGTATCTTCTCCATAGTTCTCATTTCTTTTCCACTTCTTTCCTCCATTGTGTTCTTTCCATTTATGATAACATTTCTTAACTCATATCTTACTCATACTATTTCTTCTAGGAACTCTAATTGATCTTGGGGTAAGCTCTGTTTTTCTCTTTGCTTTGCTTGTAGATGTTTTGGGTCTGTGTCTTTGGCAACCCTGGCCTCACAATAACTTCTTTTCTTTTGTTCTTCCTGTAATCTGCTTTGGGTGGTCCTACTTTTATGGACTATTGGAACTCTAGGGGCTGTAAGGGTTATGGGATTTAAAGATCTTCCATGCCCCATTGGACTTGCTGATGTAGCAGGAAGGGGCGGAGCAAGAGGAGGTGGAAGCCAAGCTAGAGTTCCTGCAGTGGTTAGCAGTGGCGGTGACGGTGGCAGCAGCAGCAGAGGCAGCGGCGGCCCTTTTTGAGTCAGCCAAAATTTCTGCTAAGGACTCCTGCTGAGGACTGCCAGGGGCTGGAGCTGCTGGGAGCACGCTTCCTGGATGCTGGGTGGTTGCTGTGAGTGGGGAGAGGAGGACCTTTGCCTGAGGTAGTCTGTTCTGTTTTAAAAGCTTGAGAATGTGGGTGCTTTCTACTTTATCTACCTGTGCCAATTTCATAACTACTCTGATGGCTTTCACTTTCTGGTTTTGGGACTCAGTCTTTTGGTATTTTAATTAATTTTCTAGCTTATTCCCCCATATGGCAAGCCTTATGTATTTTGTGATGGATAATTATATCAGCATATTTGTAATTTCCATAGGCATTGTGAATATGGCATTGCTGATACAGGGGCTTAATCCTAAACCCTCATGAAGATCCCCCAACCCCTCTATGCTGTTGGCCTGGCAGGAGTTTGGGGGGAAGATGTCTGAGATTAGCTCTAGGCATGCATTTCCACAATGGTAGCCTACTTTAGACCTCTGGGCACTGAGCATGTACTACTGGCTCCTCTGAGGGACCCCTTACTGTTGACTGAGGTCTAGGTCTGAGTCTGTGATTTATTCAAGTCCTCTTGCTTCCAACTCATCTTGGAACCTGTCTCTGGTAGATTCCTTGCTGTTGGCCTTGAGAAGAGTATATGATCATCTCTGGGCATACTTTGCTACTTGCCTAGCTTAGAGCTTTGGGCAATGTCCATGATAGCAACTCTCCCTTTTTTTTACAGGTCCTGGGCTGGTCACTTGCCTATAGGTTGAATTTATGATCTTGGGTTGGACAGATGACTCACTATAGTTCATCCTTCCATTTCCTAACCACTAACCTCTGTGGTGTTCTTAGATTGCTGTTAGAATAATTTTAGAGGAAGCTGGGTTACTTTGTTCTTTGGGCTTTGTACTTTGCGACTCAGAAACAAATGAAACCCTGCCCCCAGAAGTCCTGGCCCCGAAGTTATCAGATGCAGAAGGCTCTGAACCCAAGTTTCTCGTTCACGATGATAAAAGTTGTGAAGAGGAAGAGGACCTGACGCCTGAAGAACAAGAAAAAAGGCGTCAATTTGAAATGAAGAGAAAGCTTCACTACAACGAAGGGCTCAACATTAAGTTGGCAAGGCAGCTCATTTCCAAAGAACTTGGAGCAGACAAAGAAGACGAGGACGAGGACAATGAAATGAGACCTGGTAGGACCAGCGAGTGCCAGAGCCAGTCAGATGCTCCCTAGAAGAGTTTGGGGTAGCGGCTCCAGACCTCTGTTCCTTCACTGCATCACAGCTTTGGTGTTGAAATGAATATCAAGTGTATTCCCAAATTTTAATGGTAACATGAGAGAGGCTGCTGGATGAGGCAGAAAAGGCTGGAGAAGACTTCATGCCTTGTATTTGCCTAAGAAGCCTCATGTTCACACAGGAGTTTCCGTATGGCATTCCTTTCCTAAAAACACTGGTTAATTTGTATAGGGTTTTATCACTTCATGTGCTTTAAAAGTTAAGCAGTAGCTTTTCCTTGTTAATTTATTTGCTACAGTTCAAGAGGTGGTATATCACACGTAAACTTTTTTAGAAATTCAAATGGTATAGCAAGTAACAGGTTGATAAATCTCATCCTGATTAAGGATAGTAATTTCTTTTTTATTGGAAAAAGGGATTCTTTTAGCAAAAGCTCTTCCATAGCTCTGTCTCATCTACCAACTTTAAAATTCTTATATTTTTCCTTTAGACCTCAAAAGGAAAGCATGGTATTTTTTTGTCTCTTCCAAAGGAAGTTTTCACAGAAACTATTTGAGGTTCAGTTTGCACTAACCTCTGGCCTCCTACCCTTTTGTACACTCGGGCAGATTTGAAATCTGTTTTTTTGAGTGGACACAACTCAGCAGTCTCCCCACTCCTTCCATGCCAGCCCCCATAACAATCTACCACATACATATGATCAACAGGTCCTTGAGATTCAATTATTGTAACTTGTGTGTAACCACAGTGGCTGATTAGGGTTTCTGGTCTGCTTGGGCACCAAGTGGAACTGTCTTCAGTAATGATAGTCTTCACAAGAAAATAACTTGAGTTTAGTTGAAAAAATTGTGTTCTTCCTCCACTTTGGGGAATTTTTAGCCCATCAATAACACTGCTATTTGGGAGTTCTTTTTCTTTTTTATTTAATTAGCTCCTAGGAGATCCAAACTGCATTGATTTGCATGACTAGAAGAGGATTGTGTAATGTGATTTGGTATTTAATTCCCAGACTGTGCTCATTCCTAATATAAGATGAGTGTCAGTAGGGCCTGCTTCAAGAGTTAACACGGACAGTTGTGCTCTAATCTTCTAAGGTCGAAATACTTGAGTTTTCTCTGAAGCGGAGTTTAAATCTAGTGTGTTTTCTGGCCTAGTGACAGCTCAATTTGTAGTCAGATATCTATAACTTAAATGTGATCCTTTTGAAAGCAGATTTTCCATTATATGGACGTACTTTAAAAATTTTTTGTGTATCTTGTATATATGAAATAACTCTTTATTGAGCAGCTTAACTATGGAAACATCAGGGTGTGAGTTGATAAAACAGTGAAGACTGGCTGCCATTGGAAAAATGAGATGCTTCTTTTAAACATTTTATGAAACAAGTATTTTTTACAGTGAGAATCCAGACAAGATTCTTGTTGCAGTGGCAGGATCCCAACCAATGGAAGTCTTGCTGGGATGCCTTCCACTGCTTATACCCTCCTTCCTTCCTTAAATACAGTGGTGTTATTGGTTTTTAAAGCATTCTAGCCTCATGGGGAAGGGGTGGGAGAGAACCAGAGTGAGGGATCTCTATCCCTTATCTCTTTTTTGTGTTCTTCAGGTTCTGGGGTGGGGGGGTTGTTTTTTGATAATATCCAAATTTATGCACACACACACACACACACTCACACACACATAAACGGCTGCTCTTTGAAGACCTGATATAAAGAAAGTTCTTGGGACTAAAGTATCAGATGACACTCGGCTACTCTTTATCAAGTCTGGGGTTTGTTCCTAGAAGCTACAGTTAATTGGAAAGTTAAGTTAATTGGAAAACCACTTTATTCTTATCCCAATCTTCCAGAATTAAGCAGACAGAAAAACTTTATTCTATCTGTAAAACAATACAGAAGACATCTTATTACTTGGAATGTGTATAGTTAAAATCTGTTATTAAATATGTCAGGACAAAGCTTGGCCACGTAGTTTCATGAAGATGAAGGGACGTTTTCATACAGTCCTTGCTGGGTTGCCCACAAATTGCTATTACAAAGTTAGTGTCTGAAAAAATACCTCATTGTAAATGTAAAAACACAAATGACTAAATAAAATTTAAAAGACTTATAAAAAAAAGAATAATAAATACCATTGGGGTGGCTAGGTGGCACAGTGAATAGAGCACCAGCCCTGGAGTCAGGAAGCCCAGAGTTCTAATCTGGCCTCAGACACTTAACACAAAACTAGCCATGTGACCTTGGGCAAGTCACTTAACCGCAATTCCCCCCCCTCCAAGAATACCATTTTTCTGGTCATCTGGGTTCATAACCTTGGCATCAATTCTCCACTCTCCTTCATCCTGTATGTTCAATCATTTGCAAAATCTTGTCATTTTAACTGCCATTATCCATTACACCAGTCCCCTTCTTTCTGCTAACAAAGTTCTTATCAGGTCCAGGCACTCCATCATCTGTTGCTTGATTTTTTAAAACAGTCTCCTAAATGATCTACCTCATCTCTCCTCTCTTCAATTCATCTTCTTCCCAGATGCTGGTGATTTTCCTAAAGTGCAAGTCTGATCATGTTTCCCTCCCTCCCTCCCCCGCCTTAAACTCCAATGACTCAAATTAATCTTCCTAAAGCACAGGTCTGATGATACCACTCCCCTAAGCAATAAATTCCAGTTGTTTCCTATTGCCTTAAGATCAAGTATAAGCTCCTTTGTTTGGCTTTTAAAAGCCGTTCAGAATCGGGCCTCAATCCACTTTTTCCATTCTTATTATGACATTTTCCTCCCGATATTTCATGGTCTGGCCAAACTTGCCTTCTTGCTGATTCTCACACTGTCATTTCTTTGCATTGGTTCCCAACCCCACCATCCCCCATGTACTATCATTTCACCTTGACCCTGAGAATACCTTTCCTTCAAAATTATACTCGTGGCACCTTCCATAGTCTTTTCCGATCTTTCAGTGACTAGCCCCACCACCATTTGCTTTTTGTATGTGTTTATGTGTAAGTAGCATCTCTTGATACAATGTAAGCTCCTTGAGGGAAGGGGCCATTTCCATTTTGTCTTTGTATTCCCTGGCCTTCAAAGAGTACCTTGTATGTAGTATGTCTATTTAATACATTCCTTGTTGATTAATCTTTGTCCATCACTATTTGACAAAGAGAAATGAAGGCCCAGGTAAGGGAAGTGAATTACCCAAGGGCAGATAGGTAGTGTCAAAGCTACGGCTGGAACTCAGATGTCCCATCTCCAAATCCAGATTTCTTCTCATTACACTTCATCCTCTATGAGGCTGGTTATTAACACATAAAGCAGGGGGTATTTAAGGCCTTAGAGAGACTACAGACCTTTTCCTGTGCCAGAGTTCAGAGTAACAGGAAGAAGGCTGTGGATGCCAATGGTACTATCTACCTAAGCTACTTCACATCCCTTTTGAAGGCATAATGGATGTAATGCAGCAGCACTAGAGTCTAGTCCCCAAAGCCACACACATAGCGCTCTTTTTCAAATGCTATGTTGGCAAGAAAGACAAGACATTCAAGTACAAGAATCCCAGACTTTGTTACAAAATGTTTTAATAAATAATTTTTCTGAAAGTTGTTTAAGAATCAAACAAAATATACTGAACAGAGGATTCTGCACACCACTCCTGGATTCCAAATGACCATGTTTACACTGCCCATTGGCTGGGGTGCTCACTATTCAGATGGTTACCTCCCCTTCCTCCCATCCACTGTCTACCCCAACTAATGGCAAGAGAGCACAATATCTTCCTAGTAATGAAAAAGGAAACTTTATGTAGCCTGCCCATCTAATAGCAATAAATTGAAGTGGAAATGGAAGTCCTAACCAAACCAAACCACGTAGGCTTTCTAATGGTATTCCCACACCTTGGTAGTTCTGATTACCAATGCTGTGTCGTGAAGCCACCATTAAATAAGCTGTGAACAGAGGAGAAAAGGTCATTGTTCCCTTCATCAGGCTTGTTTTTAAAATGCCAAAAAAGTACATTAATACCATGTGTAATTAACATTCACAAAGGAGCCCATATCTCTGCCTCTCTCTCATGTTGACACACACAGACATTCTCTCTCTCTTCTCACACACACACATACATACCATCTGCAGACAGGGTGTCCCGTATGTTTTGGGGAGCCTCAGGTCATTAAAAGTGGGGCAAACAATCATTGTTGGATCTATTTACACATCGCTGCTGGGTCACCCTAACCCAACAAGGTCTAATGAGGCAATCCTGTCTTAGTCTTAACATCCTGCCCTGCTCATTCCACCCTCTCCAGCTTCCCTTGTTCAGAGACCTAGAAAATTCCTGTAAACAGCATCCCCCTGCCTGCAGCATAAATTAAGGAATGACATGTCCATTTTTTTTTTTAAAAAGGGAGACTGAAATATTTTAAGTTATTAAATCAAATATACAGAGTGATTCATTTAATATGTACATATGTACAGATGCACATGTTCACAATTAGAGCAGAAAAGGAGCAGGTAGGGCTGGGCCTGGCCTGAGCTTGCCAGGTGGGTGGACGAAGAGATGGCAGTTTCTGACAGTGGCTATAGAAAAGTTTATCTCAAGGCACTTGTCCCATGCTTCAATACTGCGATCCTAAAGGACTCGAGAGCAAAAAGAGGAGGAAGAGACAGAAAGGCCACGTTTTGAACCACAGTTGAAAGACCTCTATAGCTTTGTTCCAGCTATGAAGCATAAGGCAGATCTGCAGGATTGGGGAAGCAGCCGGCACAGTCACAAATGCAGTCATCGAGCCTGCCAGGAGCCACCAGGCTCAGGGCATTGGCAAACCGGTCCCACAGGGTCCTCAGGCAGGGGGCTTGGGAGCCACCATTTGATCAGATCAAGGAATAAAAAAGAAAGATTCTGTAAACAGTGTACAATTCCTTATAATAAACTTTACACAAAATATCGAAAATACAGATACCGTATTGTTTCTCCTCTGCCACACAGTGAGTGTTTTATAACTTTACAAAAATAGCAACTATTAAAGAATACTCAATTGTTTGTCACCTGACGGTCATTGAATAATTTATACAAGACTAAAGAAACATAGAAAATAAACTTTTTTTTACACAAAATAAAGGAACTATAAACATTACATTTGACTCCAGATATGTCTGTTCTTGAGGCAGAATGAAGAGTTCCCCTTTCTCTCCCTGCCTTGCCCCTGCTGAGCCAGGAAGTGGAAGGGACTTCAGCTCCCCAGTGCCTCGGGGCTAATCTTTGCCATCTTCATAGTCATTCACATTCTTGAGAGATCTGTTGTCTACTTTGTGGCTTGCCCCTGGGTGTGCCCACTTTCCGAGGGGGCTCTCCTTGAGGTCCCCTGGTCCTTTGGTGAGTGAAGGCTTTTGGAGTTTTTGAGAAAGGAACTTCTCTACCTCAATGACCTCTCTCTCTTCCTCCTCCTCTTCCTCTTCTTCCTCCTCTTCCTCATACTCTACATATTCCTCCACCTCATCATGAGTTCTCTTAGGAGGAGAAATGAAGTTTTTGCATTCATAATAAATGTCTTTGTTACTGTATGGTTTGTCTATAGGGTTCCTGATGGGGTTCAGGGTAGCCCACTGATTGTTCACACTCTCTTCCCTGGGAAGGCGGCTTCTCTCCCTCTCTTTTCTTCTCTTTCGAGTCCACCACACGCAGATGATGATACAGGTCAACCACATGATGCTGAAGACCCCACAGAGGATGGGAACTAGGTAATCTAGGCAACAAAGAGAAGAAAAAGCCACTCAGAAGCAGGATTTGTGGCTACCAGCTAGCACTATCCCCTGAGTAATTAGTAACTCTGTTAGGGCCTCAGAATTAGCACTGAGTAAGCCCCTTCAGTGCTTTCCCTATCACTTGGCCCAGACTCCCCACAAATCAGCTCCCAATATCCCTTTTTATAGCACTATACTATCTCTACTAATTCTAATTATGCCAGCCTCTCTGGGAAGGCACAATGATATTCAAATTCTCATTCCCTGAATGTGACCCACAGTCCCAGAAACAATGAACATAGTGGGGATGAAAAGAGGGCTAAAGGCAAGAATCTTATAGCAAAAGTGATGCTGTTTGTTTTTTCAACAGATAGGTAAGTGCTAGCTTGTTCAAAGTTGGAGAGGAGGCAACAGGATTGAAGAAAATCCTCACCACTTTCCAGGCTAAAAGGGAGAATAAAGTGTTTCTTCAAAAAATGGAAGGGCTTTTAAAAAAAATTTGCTTTTTTGGAGGGGGGAAGGCAGGGCAGTTGGGGTTAAGTGACTTGCCCAAGGCCACATGGCTAGTAAATGTTAAGTGTCTGAGTCTGGATTTGAACTCAGGCGCTTCTGACTCCAGGGTCAGTGCTCTATTCACTGCACGACCTAGCCACCCCAAAGGGCTTTAAGTAATAGTAATAGCTAGCATTTATGTAGAACTTTAAGGTTAGGAAAACACCTTACATAGTATTATTTCATTTTATTCTCACAACAACCCAGGGAGGTAGTTGCTGTTATTATCTTCATTTTACAGATGAAGAAACTGAAGCAGGCAGAAGCCAAATGACTTGCCCAGGGTCACAAAGTTACTAAGTGTCTGAGGCTGGATTTGAACTTCAATCCTCCTGATTCCACATCTAGCACTCCATCCACTGCACAACCTAGCTGACTCTGAGGTGCTAAGGTAATAACAAAGAAAAAAACCAGAAGGGCACACCGCCCACCATCAGGAAGTTGCAAGGTAGGAGAATTCAACCTGGAGGAGAACATTTGGAGCTAAGTTGAGATTGTCAAAAAGAGGGAGCTGGGTCCTTTCTGGAAGGAACTTGTGCTTCAAGCGTCATCGGAGGAAAGACCATACAGTAAGGTATGAACTATGAAGAGATGAATAATGGTAGTGGGAGATTCCTTGATGAAGGTATCAATGGAGCTGGTTTTAGAGAGGATATTAAAAATAAAAGGATCTGAGAGTCGACTAGGTGGCTCAGTGAATAGAGCACCGGCCCTGGAGTCAGGAGGACCTGAGTTCAAATCCGGCCTCAGACACTTAACACAAAAACTAGCCATGTGACCTTGGGCAAGTCACAACCCCAATTGCCCTCCAAAAAAAAAAAAAAAGGATCTGATGTATTCCTTGAGTAAGTACTTAAAAAGATACGATGGAAAATCCCCCAAGACTTTGTCAAATCTGATGACTATTACTCTACTTCTAGTGAGTCATATGGGAAAGATGTTATTTCCAGAAGAAATTTACAGAAAATATTACTAGAAATTATGAAGACTTGAATAAAAACTAAAGAACTTAGGGGACAGAGGTGATGTTTTTAGATCTTAGTAAAGGCTGATTTGGGAAGTGAACTATTGGTTAAAAAGATGGCATATGAGAAGAAGATATTTCTAGACCATGGCATAAAATACAGATTGATGTTTTTTTTTTTTAATCAGAGAAAGAGTGCACTTAATAAAGCTTGGTGGGAAAAATGTTTATTTGGAGTCTTGCAAATGCAATCAAAAGGACTTTAAACTATTGGGAGAGAGAAGAAAATTATCTACATATTTACCAAATTATATACCATAAAAAAGAACTATGACACAGGAAGAGTATTAGTAGAGAAGACCAGAAATGCACGGGGGCCCAAATCCAAGAAAGGAGTCAGTGGTAAAATTTATGGCCTCAGGTATCCATGCATACAAACATAGGTATCAAGTACAAAGTACAGGAAATAAGCAATGTGAAAAAGAGCCTTTAAAGGAAGCAGACAAATTCAACCACAGGGACATCTTTCAGACTTGGTGGGATAACATGCATGATTGGAATGTGGCTCTGGAAGGACGCTCCTTATTCAAAAGATATAGTAAAAGAGAGGGGATGAAACTGCACTGTACCATTAGGAAGATATATTTATATGAGGAAATCCAGAAACTAAATAGAGGAAGCCTGCCAGACAACATCTGGGTGAAGGTAAACTGAGGAAGAAATATTGTTGTAAGAGTATAATACAATTCACTCAGACACAAGTAGGAAACAGACAAGGAGTTTGGCCTGATGTAATAAATGGGGGCTAAAATCAACCAAACTTCTACTGTATGGTTCATCTGTCTCTGACCCCCTGCATTGTCCTTCCTTTCCTCCTTTCTACTCTCTTTACTTCTCCTCCTTCCCCCAAACAGAACGGGTAATGAATTCTTGCTTGTCTTAATGAAAAATTCATAATTCAGAAGGTGGCAGTGGTGGTTGTTCTTTAAGTCATTCAGTCATGTCTTGATTTTTTCATGACCTCATGGACTTTTCTGTTTACTTGGCAAGATACTGGAGTGGTTTGCTATTTCCTCTTCCAGAACTCTCCACTATGACCTGTCCATCTTGGGTAACCCTGCATGCCATAGCCCATAGTTTCACCGAGCTTCGCAAAGTCCCTCCGCTGTAATGCAGGAGGGCGAGGCAAGTATTAATAGGAACTGCTCTTCTGGACCATATTCTTACCAATCTGGAGGAACTGGTTGTTGAAGTAGAAAGGCTTAGAACCTTGCGGTAGGTGGAGAGGAAGAGACAATTTTAGAATTTGTTTTAGAGAAGAACAGGAAGCCATGAATATACCCCAGATATTAAGAGAAGAGATTTCAAAGAGTTAAAAGAAAGGAGTAGGATGAGAATATTGTCTGGCTCATCCCAGGGTGGGCTGAAAGGTTGAGACAGTGAGGAAGTCATTCAACCTTCCAACACCAAGAATATGAGTCTGATGGCCCATTCAAGATCTTTACTATCACTAGACTTAATAAAATCTATTATCTTTATTGCCCCAAAGCAAGGCCTAGATTTTTTTTTTTATCTTACCCATAGCCTACAATTCTATGGAATGGAATTCTAAAAAAACAAACAAACAAACAAACCAAAACAATTCCAGTGAAGAAGAAAAGAGGGAACTGTTTAAGGAGAGCAACGTGGACACACAGGGACCTCATCAACCCACTTGGACTGGAAAAAAAATAGCAGCAAGGACAGGGAACAGAATAGAAAGGACATGTGACATGGTCTTATAAGTAGAGTGTCAGGAATGCTAAAGCCCAGATGAACACAGAGGATAAGAAATATGGTTGTCCTTCTCCTCTCCCACTCCCCATCCCCAAAAGGCTGGGAACAAGACTAGAAAAGCACCATCACTTGGGTGGATAGGATGAGTAATAAGAGATGGTGGAGGGAACACAAAACAACTCAACTCTTATTTTGCTTTTGTCTTTGGCACCAGGACAAATGCTCTTGGCCACGGAAGGAGTAAAAGTGGCGAACAGAGGGTTGAAATTCAAGGTTAAGTACAGACACAATGGGATCTAGCCACTGTTGATGAATTCATTCTGTCACACCACACTAACTTCATTTCTTCTTTTGACAGGGTTGCTACAGAAGGGGAATGCCACAGGCAGAGTTTAATTGACATTTAATAAAAATAAATTACAAAGTTGCATGGGTCACAAAGTTGGCATAAAGTAAATTCTTATTAAATTGATTAAATGCTATTTTTGTAGACAAGTTGGTGAGATATGTGTTGGATGACAAGATAGCTAGGTAGAGTCGAAACTGAGTTGTCATTAATGATTTGATAATAACTTGGAAGGAGGTCTATAGTGGAATTATGTGCTGTTTAACATTTTACTAAATTACATGGATAAAGTCACAGAAGATGTACTTATCAGATTTACAGGTGATATGAAGCTGGTTGTGAAAGCTAACATGCTAGGTGACAGGTTCAGGATCCAGAAATATCTTAACAGTCTAAAAAACACTGGGCCAAATCCATAAGGTCAAATATAATAAAGATAAATGTAAAGTCGTACATTTGGATTCAGATCAGTATCAGAAATGTAATATGGGGAAATAACTAGTAGTTCTCCTCAGGAAGTTTATTTGAAAAGGATTTGGGGGTTTTACTGGACCATATGTTCAATATGAGTTAAGAGTGACCAGAATGAAGAAGGTGATAGTACCACTGTATCCATCTGTGGATACAGACCATATCTGGAGTATTTTTTTTTTTTAGTTCTAGGTGCCACATTTTAGGAAAGACATTGAAAAACTGGATAAACTCCAGAAAGGTATGACCAGGATGGAATGGTCTCAATATCAAACCATATGAGAACTATCTGAAAGAGACAGATGTTTATATCATAGTGAAGATGTGTGTTGGATGATAGCTTTCTTCAAATATTTGAAGGGCTTTCACACAGAGAAGAAGCTCAAGTTGGCCCCAGAAGCAATCAAATTAGAAGAAACAAAGTTGACAAGCAGCATACTTAGGCTCAGTGTAGAGAAAAACTTCCTAACAGATAAAGTTATTCAAAATTAAAATGGGTCAACTAGGCATGTAGGAGGTTCTCCTTCCTTTGAGGTTTTCTTTTCTTTTTTTTTTTTTTGCTTTCTGAAGGGCAACTGGGGTTGAGTGACTTGCCCAAGGTCACATGGCTAGTTTTTGTGTTAAGTGTCTGAGGCCAGATTTGAACTCAAGTCCTCCTGACTCCAGGGCCGGTGCTCTATTCACTGTGCAACCTAGCCGCCCCCCCCTCGAGGTTTTCAAGCAAGAAAAGACCTGTCACTAGAGGGGATTCTCTCACATCCTTCTAACTGAAAAATTCTGAGCTTTTGTTCCCATCTTTTAGTAGGTCCCAGAAATGCCCTTTAACCTGAAAATTTTTCAAGGTGCAGGGGAAGGTCAGGTTGCTTTTGTGTTCACCAATTCATATTGGGCCTGAGGTTCATTGTGGGGTCAGCTAATGGTCATGTCATCTAGCAGGCACCCAAAGAAGTACTCCCATGTGGGACAGCTTACTGAATGTCTGAAGGAAGAGTGTCCAGAAGTACTTGGCCCAACCCCAAGTAGACTCACCTGTGGAGGAGTTTCCCATCACAACAGTCTCCACTTTGACCTCGGTAACTGCAAGCAGCACCGTGCTGTTCTCCGGCTTAGTGATAGCGCTGACAATGGTATTTGCGGCATTCTGGATGAGGGTGTTATCTGGCTCATCCCGGGGTGGGCTGAAGGACTGTGGGACATAGTGAGGATGTCATTCAATCTTCCAACACCAAGAACATGATTCTAGGTGCCCATTTAAGCCACAAAAGATCTTTATTGTCACCAGGCTTAATAAAATCTATCATCTTTATTGCCCCAAAGCAAGGCCTAGGCTTTTTTTCTTAACTTACCCATCAATGATCAAAACACAGAAGGGGATGCAGAAGGGAAGGACTTGCTATCTGATCATTCTTTTTATAACTAAAAGTTTTATAACTTGTTATAACTGTATCAGAAAGTCTCATACAAAACTCTGGAAATGATAGATGCCCAGTGTGGCTTGCTGGTCATAACAAAGTTTTGGGTCACCCCTATAAGAACCTGAGGCAATTGTTATAAATCTAAATCCCCACTTGTCCTCAAAATGTCTTCTTTGAGATCTGGTATGTTATTCCCCCTAGAAAAGGAAAACTGCCAGAGGCTACCACCTTCACTGATCTGCCCCATCTCTTTTGAAAAGTGGAAGGGAAGGCTAGCTCTGATGTTTCTGGTCTCCAGACATAAAACAGCTATTTCACAGGTACCTGAAGTCTTCACTTTCAGAGTTGACTTAGTCCTGGTTTGGAGAATGGGAATGGCCAATGCTGGCAGAACCAGGCATTTAAACCAATCCCCACTCAGTGTTGTTTTGATGTCACTGTTGTTCTGTGGTATCACTTTTTTGCATGGTCTCCTGTGTTAAAACTTTTTATCTCTGATTCTTCCCTCTCCCTCATCTCTCATCCTCAGCTACTTGAATTCCACCTCCAGAAAATCTCTCACATCCATAGCCCGCTCTTTATTCCTACTGTTTCTGGCCTTGTACAGTTCCCTATTACCATCCACTTAGAGTACTGCAATAGCTTCCTAACAGGACCTAACTTCATTCTCTCTGACCTCACATTCATTACCACTGCCAGTCCTCTGATACAAAATCTTTAGTGACTCCCAATGATCTACTGAATGAAGTTCGTATTTCTTTACAAGGCATTCACTGCACTCTACTAGCATTACCCTGCCTTTCAAGCCTGTTTCTGGTTTACTTTTATCCTTTTTTTTTGAGGAATCAGCTGAATGCAGTAGAAAGTCACTGGATTTAGAGGCAAAGGATTTGGGTTGAAATTTTAGCTCTTCCACTTAACAATGAGGGACCTTAGAAAAGTCACTTAATCTCTATGGGACACAGATTTCTCATCTATAAAAGGACGTTATATTAGATGACCTGTATATCTATGATCTTACACTTAAGGCAAAATAGTCTACTCTTAGCTCCCTAAAAACAATCTGAATTTTTCCACCTCTATGCTCAAGCTACTATATTTAATATTCGTCTGCTTAATTCCTACCTATCTTTTAAAGCCATACCCAAATGCTGCTTTCTCTAGTAAGCCCTTCCTGATCCCCACTAGTGATGACTTTTCTCTGATCCCATACTGTACTTCATACCTCACTAACATACTAATATATATACATCTCATTCCTCTACTAGAATATAAACTCCCTGGGAAGCAACATGTCTTACCTAAACTTTGTAGCTCTTATAACATCAAGCACAGTACACAGTTAGTACTTAAGTATTTGCTGAATAAATGCATAAGCTTCAATTTGGTAAGAACATTGATCCCATCTTATCATCCCATATACCCTGCACCCTTACTGAACCCTAGACAGATAGACCCTAGGTTGCTTCAGGATCCAGGAGAACAGAAGCTCCAAAGTCAAGGCAACAAAGTCAGATTTGGAAGGGATAGGTATCCCTGATGTCATCTCCCTTCCCTCCATGTCCTATGGAACTCACAATGGCAACTTCCACAGCATTCTCTGTGGAGGCTGACAGGTCACACAGCAGAACCAGCAGGCCCTCCCGTGCTGCTGCCCGTGTGGCTGGCAGGTAGCGGATCCCTGAGCAGATGGCTCCCACTGTGGTACCCTGAGGTCAGAAAGATGAGAGTGAGAGTCAGGAGAACAGAGTCTCATTCTACTAATAACTAGATTGTAAAACAATCCCCAGCCAACCACAGCCACACATGCCTTTTCCCATCTCTGACCATGCAAAACCTGGGATGGAGAGGACAGAACATAGATACAGAATCTAAACACTATGCCGGGAATCTAGCATAAATGGTAGCTCCCAGGTGTGTTTGTGGACCATAAACTACTCAACAATAAATCTGGGGGAGACACAGAGTTACATTCTGTTGTTTTTGTTTTTAACTACTTTTTACTTCTCTTCTCTGGGTGGAGGCAGGAAGGAGGCTTCATTTCCTCTTCTATAAAATGAAAGGGTATACCTGATCACCTCTAACATTCCTTCCAGCTCTAAAATCCCTTATCCTACTGCTTAACTGGAATATAGCAGCTCCAATATGAGTATGCAAGACTCTAGAATGGATAAATAACTTGATTTCCAAAATGATATGGCTTACATACACCTTTTCAGAAGCTACAACCACTGGGTACAATTTAAGCATATCTGTAACCCACATATGATGGTACAACAAGCATCTGTCCTGTGTTCTCCTCTAGGCTGGGAGCTACTGGAGGATAAGGGATAGAGACATGTTTCTTTCACTGCGTCGTCTTTTCATCCCACAAACATTAATCACCCACTGGATGACACACTTCATGGCAGGAGATGAACAAAGCTGGTGCTCATTAAGAGTGGAAGGTGATGTGTCAGGTACAGGAGGGGATAAGGCGGGGGTCTACCTTAGGACATAGTCTTCACTCGCATGGAAAGAAAGTCCAATGACTCTATCAGCAGAGAAGTCATAGGAAAGAAGATTTTCATTCAATACAAAGAACAGTTTCCTAACAATGAAAGATCATAGCTCTAGAGTTATCCAGTGCAGCTCCTTCATTTTACAGATTAGGAAACTGAGTCCCTGGGAAGTTAAGTGAATTGCCCAAGCTCACACATGCAGGTGACAAACCGAAGCAGAATTTGAGCCTTGGTCCTCTGATTCCGGAACCACTGCCTTTCCATTGCCTTAAGAGATTCCCCAACTCTCGAGGCCTTAAAGGAGATGCTGAATGAACATCCCTTAGGTATGACAGTGGTAAGAATAGCAATTCAATTAGTTACTATGGGCAGGAATTTGATGTCCATAAGCACAGTTAAACGCCTTTTTTTTTATTGGAGGGGGGAAGGCAAGGCAATTGGGGTTAACTGACTTGCCCAAGGTTGCACAGCTAGTAAAGTGTGTCAAGTATCTGAGGTCACATTTGAACTCAGGTCCTCCTGATGCCAGGATTGGTGCTCTATTCACTGTGCCACCTAGCTGCCCCTAGCTAAAAGCCTTAAAGCATTTGATTAGCACCTTTTTTCAGTCTTGTCCTTTTGAGGATAAACAGGGATGTTTTTACATGCAGACTTCCACACTTAGCAAAATCTCATTACTTTAGGCTAATTAGGAGAGGTTTTAGCAGGATGAACAGTCTGAATGACAGACTGCTTTCTAATAAAGGTCTCAACCCTGTGCTAAATAGGGAATCTAGTGACCTAACACAGTGCTATCCAACAGAGGATCTGCTTCAATGAAAAGATATAAATGAGTCATCATAAACTTTGTAACAGGCATAAGCAATGATGACTTTTGCTTCCAAGTAATCACTCTGTGTAAGATGACATGAACACTGCCAACAAATTTGTAAAACATTTCTCTTACAGTTAAGTTTATACTCTAATGGGTTCAGCAAATCCCCGCTTCACAGAGAACAAAGGACAACGTCAGCTCAGCATCAGGGCTCATGGTCCTAAGCCATGTTAGTGAAATCCAATCGAAGTAATGAGGATTCTGTGTTCTGGGATAAAGAACTCACTAGTAAATTTCCTCGTCTTCAAAATCCCTACCTCCCTTCTCCCAAATTTCTTCCCATTATCATGAGGATCCTATGGGATAATGGCCACAAAAGAACTTTGTAATGATGAAGCACCATACAAATGATACACATATGAAGAGACAGGAACAATGAGAAAGCAAGTCACATAATGTGTAGTATAGTGGAAAGAGAATCAGTCTTAGAGAAGATATGAATTAAAATTCTGGCTTCTGAATTTATGGACTGTCACCACAGGCAAAACACTTTAAACCACCCTGAGACTCAGTGTAAATGATACAATAATTTTTTTTATCTGTACTTCAAACAGTTATAAGAAATGGGAGCTATTATTATTATTCTCATATTAAAAAGTGGTAAAATGGAAAATGCCAAGCTGTTTCATTTTTCCCAAAACTTAGAAAAAATTCTCAAAAGGAAAAATGAAAGTTAGCAACAAAACCAAACCTGTCCCTTGCCAGTTGGCAAGAGTGAATAAATAAAATGCTACTAATAAATAGATAAAATACTAGAGGGTAAAAATAAAGTCAATCTTTTCTCTTGCTAAAGATCTCACATATTCTGAGGGCACTATTAGTAAAAGCCATTGGAAATGGGAGGCCCCAAAAGTTAAAGGGCAAATGGTAACCCATGTATGCCTATCAACACAATCTGACTCCAACAGAAAAGAACTCTGAAATAAGTTCTATCATTCAACCTGTGTCCAGGGAGGAAGAGGTTATGGTTTTAGTGATTCCTTTCTTCAGATCTCAGAAAGGCCTTCTAAGGAAAGAAAGATTAAGCTTGCTCTGTTTGAGCTCAGAAGATAGAATCAGAAGCACTAGATGGAATAGAGAAGCAGATTTCAGCTTGATGTCAGGAAATACTTCTTAATAACCATTCTATCTAAAATGGAAAACCCTGCTGCCAAGGATAATGAATTCTCCATTATTGGAAGTATCCCAGGCAGGAAGGTTGTGATCCTATGAGACTGAAATAGACTCTAGCAGCCTCTTCCCAGGGGCTGCTCAAAATTGGATCAAGTCTAGGTAGGTAGGGTATCCTTACCTGGGGTACCTTGTCCCGGTTAAATATGAGTGTGATCTTGGCACAGTTATTCCCCAGGTGTCCAGAATTAGGCTGGCACGGGGTGCTTGGGACAAGGGGCTCCACTGGGCTGCACTCCCCCCAAGCTGCACAAGGAGGCTGAAGGCATTTGGGGTAGGCTCTCTCTAGGCAGTCTTGGCCTCGTGGACACTGATCCTCTGTGTAATCTGGGTGTCTGGGTAACAGACAGGGCTTTCTCCCACACCATACCTGAAGGGAAAAACACAGATACAGATACAGACACACAAAGTGATCAGTTTCAGTGTTTTCAAAAAATTGTTAAAATAATTCCCAGGTCCTTTTTAGGAAATCACTCCTAGTTCTTTTGTGTCAGTGAGATCAAATGGAATGAAGATGCTTCAATGAAGTGGCTACAGCTTAGGAATCATTATAACAGGATTTAGAACTAGACTACTAGACTAACCTCACCTTACTGATGATGATACTAAGGTCTAGAGAGAATAAGTCTTGAAGGGTTTCTGAGATATACTCCCCTAAGGGCCCATAGTTATCCCTAATAGCCAATAAAAGAACAATATTCCAAGCCTGCTGGACTCCACATGAGAGTGAATTTAAAAAACTTTTTTAAACATTTTTTTGCTTTTTGGTGGGGGGAAGGCAGGGCAGTTGGGGTTAAGTGACTTGTCCAAGGTCACATGGTTAGTAAGTATTAAGTGTCTGAGGCCAGATTTGAACTCAGGTCCTTCTGACTCCAGGACCAGCGCTCTCTATTCACTGCGCTACTTAGTCACCCCTGGATTTTTTTTTAAGCCTGGTATTTACCTCACAGGATTATTGTGAGAGCTGAATGAAGTAACATATAGAAAATATCTTGAAGCTCTTTGTAGATGCTAGTTAGCAGCAGTGACAGTGGCAGTGGCAGCATGATAATAGCCCCGAATCAAGCATCATGGTGAATATTGTGCCCTTGACAAGATTCTGGCCAAACCACTCTGACTTTACATTCACTTCATGGAAAGGCTTTAGAGCCCTAGGTAGAGAGAGAGGTAAGAGACCTGCCCTTCCTCTGCCCTCCTCTTCTCTCCCCCCATCTCCACACAGTATAGTAGAGAAGATGCCCTGGATTTCGAGTCAGGGCATTTGGTTTTGAGTCCTGGTTCTGTTACTTACCAGCACCTTCATTGCTCTGGGTCTCTTTCTCTTTAATGATTAAGTGAAGGGATTAGCCTAGCCCTAGATGATTTCTAAGGAAGCCTCCATTTCTGTATGTAATCTGTTGTATGTGGGTGTTTTTATAAGCCCACTTACCTCAGAACCTAGCAAGGAATGGAAAAAAGAGCCTAGAATTAGAAGTAAGGAGGCCTAGGCTCCAGTTCCAGCCCTGCCCTTAAATTGCTGGTTAAGCCAAGTAACAAGTAACAATCTTTGTATCTCAGTTTCCTTAGATGTAAAAGAGGAGGGGATGGATGAGGAATAGGTGGTCTCAAACCTGTCCTCCCATTTTCTAAGTCTATGATCCCATAACACAGGAATAGGGGTGGGGGTGCTGGCACCCACCCAGTGCCCCTCCTTACTGTGCTGCAGTCGGCATGACCATCCACGCAATGGCATGTGTTGCACTCCTCGGTCCACTTGCTGCCATGTGGGAACGGCATGCCCTGTGACCAGCAGGATTTCCCGAAACCAATTACTGAGAAAGGATGAAAACAAATGTTAAACATTTATGTTCAACCAAAATGTCTGTTAAAAAATGTCACTGAAAAGCAAATGCAAGACCAGACCTGTCCTGCACTGAAATTCTGGTCAGAGGCCAGAAAAATCATAGGACAAGAAGGCCGATGGTAAAGGAAGGCTGCCCCTCTCAGCCTCAAACCCCACTGTCTCCTGGACCTGGCTGTGTCCAGGGCTATCTATCCATGGCTTTATAATCTGAAAACTTACCTTCCTGGCATCTCTGCCCAGCTCTCCCAGGAGGACAGATGCACTGGTACCCATTTATTTCATCCACACATGTGGCCCCATATGCACATGGGGAAGACTGGCATTCATCAATATCTGCATGACAAACAGAACAACTCACATGGCTAGAGAATTTTAACAAAGCACTTTTCTCAAAACCATCCTGGAGGTCAGGGGTAGACGGCTAAGCAGTAGAAGTGTGATGCTCATTGCACAGGTGAAACTGAAGGTCAGAAGGATGGAATGACTGACCCATGGGAATAACTGTCCAACCCGAGGCAGTCAGATAGAGGCAGAAGGTTATCATCAAGGGAAGTCAGACCACAGCCTGGCCACTACCAGGGAGAGTGGTGGGATTGATGTGGGAGGCCCTGATTCTCATCCCAGACCCAGAAGTGTCTGCTAGCGCTCTGGGGCCTGAGGCCAGAGGCCTTCTGTTCTGACACCCCCTCAGAGTGGAGAGCCCTGGGCTCTGCCATGGGGCCATGAGCAGTACAAGGAGGGAATGAGAGTGGGATTACATCAGGACTCTTCACCTCTCAGCTTTTCTGGAGGCAGTGAGAAAAAGGTTTTAAAAACATACAGATGACAGGCCTTGTCAGTGAAATGTAGCCCCTCATTTTAATAATGCAGGATCTGCCTGCCTGAGCCTTAGCACTCCCCTTTCCCATCTGGCCTTATACTTTCCACACTCACCAAGGGAATCAGGATCTCCAGCCGCAAGGATGCGGAGCCCAGCCCATGGCCATGGCCAACCAGGCCTGAGAAGGACATGTGCATGGTTGCTGCACCAACCCAAGGAAGGAAGGGGAAACTTGCTGCAAATGAGTGGGTCATGTGGAGGCCTGTGTGCATATGGGAAGCAGACCACAGCTCCTAGGACACACAGCCTTCTCTAGGGGCCTGCTACCTTTGTGTCTGAACAGCCATTCTCAATCACATCCACCAAGATGTTTATGGTGTAGTGGAAAGACAACTGGGAATCACGATCACAAGACGTAAGCTTAGTTAATAAACTGAGTCAACATTTACTAAGCTCCTTCTATATGCACGCTGTTAAAAACAGGATGCAAAGAAAGGTAAAAGGCAACCCCTGTCCTCCAGGAGCTCACAATCTAACAGGGGGAGAGAACATGAAAACAATGAAGCACAAGCAAAATACAAATAGGCCAAGCTGGAAAATACCAACAGAGGGGAGGCACTAAAGTTAAGGGGGATGGACAAAGACTTTTTGAAGGTGGGATTTTAGGGCAAACTTGAAGGATACTAGGGAGGCCAGGAAGCAAATAAGGAGGGAAAACGTTCACGGCATGGGGCCTGCCAGTGAAAATGCCTGGAGCTGGAGATAGAATATCATGTGCAAGAAACAGAAGGAGGCCAGTGTCACCTGGAGATCATCTAAAGCAACTCCCTCATTTAACAGAGAAGGGAACGGGCTCAGAGAGGAAACTATGTGCCTAAGGGCACGCAGCTTAGGAGAGTCAGGATTCTAACACAATCTCTGGACCCCAAATCCTATGTTCTTGCTGCTACATCACCAGAACTCCAGCCCTAGTCTTTCATTAATTTACTGTGTAACCTGGGACATGACCCTTCTCCCATGGCCCCTTATTTCTTGTGTGTAAAATAAAGGGGCTGGATGAAGTTAGGTCTGCAGGCCCTTCTGATTCTAGCACACTATAATTCACTAAGTGAGAGTCTGAGGCCAACATTTCTAAGTGGTTGTGACTCTTGAGTAAGACATTTCTCCCTGAATCTGTTTCCTCATCTGTAATAAGAGAGTAATAATAATCATGGCCTTGCCACTCTATTGGGGTTGATACGTGGATCCAATGAAACTGTTTTTGTCAACCATAAAACAAGGCACAAATGGGAAAGCTGGTTCTATAAATGCTCCCTGAGTGCTACTGTGGGTAGAGACTATTAAGGGAAACAATCACAGAAGCATCATTCTGCTAGAATATTTAGAGATAGCTTAGTACAATCCTATTCTTTTTCAGAGGAATAAAATGAGATCCAGAAAAGAAGTGAAATTTCTAGCTAGGTCACAAAGCTGGGTCTGGAACCTAGGCCCCTAGTTCTTCTAACAGTGAGCTCTTTGAAACTTTACAAGGATCTGGGGGGACTACACCTGTCAAATACCCTATGATACAGATTACAGAGCTGAAAAGGATGTAAAAATTACCCGGAAAAAGAAATTAAAGCCCAGAGAGGGGAAGGGATAGTGTAGTCAGGCAGGGCATCTTCCTGCCTGTCATGCCTGACCCAGACATGTTGTCCTTCTCACTCTGCATAGACCAACATCCCCAAACACTCAGTTTATGTCCTTGTACTCACTGATTCGGCAGTCAGGACCGGCAAACCCTGGGGCACAATTACAACGAAACCAATTCACTCCATCAACACAGATGCCTCCATTGTAGCTGCAAAACACAGCCCCCCCCACCAACCCCGTGATCATCAGACCAATCCCGAGGTTGCAGGAACCACAAGCAGGTCCTTCCTCCCAACAACAACTGCTTTTTATGTTGACCTTCATTTGCAAATTTCTAGTTTCAATTCATTGTTCATCCAACAGCGTTCATTCTTGGATACTTCTCTTCATAACAAGCTACTATGTTAGCATTCTTTCTAATTAAGGCTGTGTTAATTAAGTCACATACTTCCCCCTGTGAGCAGAGGACCCTAGCTCTGCTCTTCTGGGGAAACCCTTGCTCAAGGAGGACTCCTGACTAATGATTGGGCTAATCCCCCTACCTGTTAGAAGTAGATACACTTTCCCCAAAGATCCACCTCCCCATAGGCTAACCCAGGGATACTCACCATGGGTGAGGGTTGCAGTCATTTGTATCTGAAAATGGAAGAGAGAGAAAGGAAAAAGGAGAGAGAAGTGTGAGAGACTGGATTTTTAGTGATGAGGGAGCTCAAGCTATGCATGGGACAGAACAGTCACAAAATAATGCCTGAGCTCTTCCTATAAACAATGATCTGTGCTCAGCAGTGGAGACCCAAAAAGGTAGGAAGTTCCTGCCCTCAAGGACCTAAGAGTCTTTGCCAAGAGTCCTAAAGTTCTGCTTGGGAAGCAGGGAAGCCCAGGGGCTTCTATACTACTCTGGTACTCAGTGAGGATAAAGATAAGCAGGACCGAGATGGAATGCCTGGGGTGGAAATGAGATTCTCCTTAGTTGAGATCTTCACATAGATGCTCGAGTAACATCTACTGAGTGTGCAAGGGATTCTTGCTCAGGTATAGATAAGACAAGGCTTTCTTTTTACCGAAAACAGCCTCTGTATGCTAGCAACATAGGATGGATTCTCACTGTTCCTGGTGTTGGGAATTTAATGTCAGGAATATCACATCAGCATCTAGCACCTAAACCAGAGAATAACCCAAGCAAAGAACCTCCAATGGGGGAGGGGGAAACTGGTTGTGAGAAAGCAGAGGAGAGAGATCAGCATGAATCTAGAATGAAGTGACTTCTTCTTGACATAGCTGCCATGGGTCAGTGGGGTGGTGAAGGAAAAACTAAATCCTGATGGATGAGTCAGACCTCAGATCACCCCCCTAGAGGCATCATCTTCAAACTGGGGAAAGGCAAAGATCTTTTAACCCTGTTTGCCTCAGTTTCCTCATATATAAAATGAGCTGGAGAAGGAAATGGCAAATTACTGCAGTATCTTTGCCAAGAAAACCCCAAATGGTATTGTGTAGAGTCAGACACAACTGAAAATCACTGAATGGGGGTAGAGTCAAGATGGCTGAGTAGAAGCAGGACCTCCACCAGGCTCCTGCTTCCACCTTCCCCAATCCATGTAAAAGGGGACTTTAAACAAATTTTGGAGCTGCAGAATCCACAAAATGACACAGAGAAGCTAACCTCCTGCTGAAGACAGCCGGCAGGCTCAGGGCAGGCCTGACCAGTCACCAGCTGGAGGGACTCCAGATCACCAGCAGCTGTGGCCGTTTACAGATTCATCAACACATAGATGCGAAGGACAAAGTGAGAGGTCAGTGTAGTGTGGACTTTGGGACCAGTAGTTGGGAATGCACTGGCTTTTGCCCCCTGGGCGAGAAGCCGCTGAGACACCGGGCAGAGCCAGTGCCATGTGGCAGCTTCAGTTCCTGGCCTGCAGAGTGTAGGGGGACCAAATGACCAGTCTAAGGGGTAATTGCTCTTGCTTTAACCTGCTTGGATCTGGATTGTGGTCTAGGGTGGAGGTCCTGGGGTGCGTGACCAGCTTGCCAGAGCATGTGGAGGCCTCAGAGAGGGCACCCAACTAATACCTCCGGCAGCTGAGAAAACCCCAGCATTTGGGACGAAAGCTCCCCTGTCTGGTGGCAGAGTCCTACTGTGGCAAAAAGTCCAGGGGTCAAGTGACTGAGGGGTGACATGACCAGACAAAGGAAGCAAAACAAACAGAAGACTCCAACATTAGACTCCTATTTTGGGGACAAAAAGGAGCAAAGCATGGAACAGGAGGAAGACAGTGAAGTCAGAACTCCTACACCAAAAGCTTCAAAGGAAAATACGAGCTGGCTACAGGCCATAGAGGACCTTAAGAAGCAGATAAGAGAAGTGGAGGAAAAATTGGGAAGAAAAATGAGAATGATGCAACATAATTACGACTGAGAGTCAACAGCCTGACTGAGGAAAATCACACCTTAAAAAACAGACTGACTCAATTGGCAAAAGAGTCTCAAAAAGACAATGAGGAGAGGAATGCCTTGAAAAGCTGAATTTGCAAGATGGAAAAAGAATCTCAAAAGCTCAATGAGTTGAATCTTTCCCTCGGATTTAGATTGGAGCAAAGGGAAGCTAGTGACTTTAACAGAAATCAAGATGATGTTAAACAGATCCAAACAAATGAAAGAATAGAAGGCAATGTGAAAGATCTTATGGGAAAAACCACTGACCTGGAAAATAGATCCAGGAAAGATAATTTAAAAATTATTGGACTCCCTGAAAGCCATGATCAAAGAAAGAAACTAGAAATCATCCTTCAAGAAATTTTTAAGGAAAATTGCCCTGATGTTTTAGAACCAGAGGGCAAAATAGAGGTTGAGAGAATCTACCAGTCACCTCCTGAAAAAGATCCCAAAAAGAAAACTCTTAGGAATATTATAGCCAGGTTCTGGAATTCCCAGATCAAGGAGAGAATATTATGAGCAGCCAGGAAGAAACAATTTGAATATGGTGGAAACACAATCAGGATAAATCAGGATCTGGCAGCTTCTACACTGAGGGATTGAAGGGCCTGGAATAGGATATTCTGGAGGGCAGAGGAGCTGGGATTAAAACCAAGAGTCACCTACCCAGCAAAAATGAGTGTCATGTTTCAGGGGAAAATATGGTCATTCAGTGGAATAGAGGACTTTCAAGTATTCTTGATGAAAAAAACCAGAGTTGAATAGAAAATTTGCCAGATACAAGAAGCAAGAGAAGCATGAGAAGGTCAACAGGGAAAAGAAATCAGAAGTCACTGATCAAAGTTGAACTATTAACATTCCTACATGGAAAAATGATAATTGTAATTGATGAAACTTTTCTCAGTATGAAAATAGTTGAAGGGAATAGAAATATATATATATATATTTCTCTATATATGTCTATATCAGAGGGTATATGGGTATATGAATACATGTGTGAATGTGTGTATATATGCTTACAGGTATACATAGAGAGAGGGCACAGGACCAATTTAACAGGAAGGGATGATACTTAAAAGGTGAAATTAAGAGGTGAGAGGAATATAATGAGAGGAGATGGGGAGAGACAGAGTGGGGCAAACTATCTCATACAGAAGAGGCAAGGGAAAAGGGTTACAATGGAGGGGAAGAATAGGAAGGCATAAGGGAATGGGTCAACCTTATTCTCATTGAATTTGGTTTGGGATGGGAACAAAATACACACTAAATAGGGTATCTCACCCTACAGGAGAGTAGGGGGATGGGGATGAAAGGGGGGATGATGGAAGGGAGGGAGGCTGGGGGGGGGGGGAAGTTCGAAGCACTCACTTTTGAAAAGGGATGGGATCAAAATAGAGAATAGAACAAATGGGAGGTGGGACAGGAGGGAGGGAAATATAGTCAGTCTTTCACAATATATCTACTATGTTAATATTTTGCATTAGCTACACATGTACAATCTATACCGAACTGTTTATCTTCCCAGTAAGGGTGGGTGACAAGGGAGGAAAGGAATGAATCTGGAATTCAAAGTTTTAAAATTATCTATATCTATATCTACTATTATTTATACTATCTTACATATAATTGGGAAAGAAGATATACAGGCACTGGGGCATAGAGATCCACCATGCCCTACTGGAAAAGTTTAAGGGGGTATGGGAGAAGACATGGGAGAGAGCAGATTGGAGGAGGGGATATCCTGTGGGACTGCTATTCAGGGGTGGCGGGTAGGGGAAAAATGGGGAGAAAATTTGTAACTCAAAATCTGGCAGAAATTAATGATGTAAATCAGAAGTTAATAAAGGATTAAAAAAAAAAGAAAACTGAATGACAGCAATAACAAAATGTAGTCATCATCTTTGTTATCTGCACCTTTCTCCCCTCTTGAATACATCTGGTTTTGTTGGACCACTGTTTATTAAACTCTACCCATTCACTGCTCCCATCAACATGAGGGAGCAAAGGACATGAGGTGGCTTAAAAGCCACAACTGGTTCCAAGTTAGGATTTGGTAAGAGAGCTAGAGGGCACAATGACGTCAGATTCTGGGGACATTCATGGGAGTTAGTCAGGATCAGGGCATGTTTTGGAGGACAGGGTTAGGGTCTGAGGATTCTATAAAGCCTCTCAATAGCAAGGACAACATTCATGGTAGCCCTCCCTGGAAAGAAGATTAGGATGGCATTGGGAGTCTTCCCTGACCTCAAGTAATAAGATTCCAAAGTGTATTATTCTTTGTAATGAGACTGCCAAGGGGCGAGGGTAGAAAAAAATCAAAGTTCAATCTGGCCAAGGTTAGGGGGATTTTTTCTTAAATGTATTGTCTGTCCTACCTCCTCTATTTAGTATAGGGACCCTTTAAAGTGGTACAGTGAGATGGAGGGAGACGATATAGAGAAGAGGAAGAGAAAAAGGGCTAGACTTACTTTGGGTGCATGTGCGGCCTTCCCAGCCATCTTTGCAGATGCAGGAAAAAGAATCACCGCTGCCCACACAGGTGCCACCATTCATGCAAGGATTCAGGAGACAGCTGCTATTCCTGGCTATGAGGGAAGAAACATTTCAGTTTCCTGAAAAGAACAGAGCCACAGAGACCCTCACACCTACTTGATCTCATCTCCCTAGCTCTGTCACACTTTATTCCAGATCAAGGGATCTAGAACTGAAAGGGACTTTAGATATCATTAGCCCATTTTACAAGATGAAGGAACAGTCACAGAGAAGTCGAGACCTGTTTTAGGTCACACATATAATAATGAAAGAGGTAGGATTCTAAATCAGGTCCTGACTCCAAATTCATCTACCTTGCCACATGTGGAGTGGCAGAAATTAGACACCAGCAGCACTTCATAGACCTACGCACTCTCTTGGGATAGGGAATTGAGGAGATAAGGACAGAGTAATTTGTGATGCTTTGAAATATACACCTGGAAAAGGAAGTGAGGAGTCAAAGACTCTACCCTAAAACCTTGGTGTCTTTCAATTTCCTCATCTGTAAAAATGAAGAGGTTGGACTTGATAATTTCTTTTCTTAAGAATTTCTTTTATTTTAAATTTATGAAACAAAACAAGCTTTTCATAAGACAACAGAATAAAAAAAAGATGATTGCACTTGAAACTGCAAATCTATTGTGTTCAACTTACTATTCCTTTTAAATACAGAATAAAGTTATCATGTAACTTTTTTCCCTTTTAAAAAATTCCTCAATTTCTAAGGTCCCTTTCCAGCTCTAAATATTTTAGGCTCAGGATCTCTGCTGTACCTTAAATTAACGCAGTAACACCTTGTACACAGCCTCCCCATGTGCTTGGCCTCTGATAAGATATGGCAGATGTGAGAAGTCAAAGAAGGAGTAACGAGACCACCACTTTATACAGCAATTTAAGACTCGCCAAGGAACTTCCTCACAACTTGTCTCATAACTACAAATGGGCAGTGAGCAGTACTTTCCTGTTTTATGGAGGTAGAAACAAATTTTGATAGGTTAAGAGAGAGGCCCATGGGGGCCAACTAAGTTGAGCAGTCACCCAAGTAGGAAGCTTTGGAGATGGGCCTCAAGTCTTTTGACTTCAACTGCAGTGCTCGCTCCATCCACCATATTATATTGCCTCAAGAACTACCTGAGTCTTGGGCTCATATTTTAGCAAGGGAAATCCTGACATGAGGATATTTAAAAACTGGGGATTATTATCCTAGAGAAGTGGAGACTCAGTCTAAGAATGTAGACAGGGAGACCCAGGAGTAGGCTCCATTAATAGGATAATGGTCAGGAGAGAAATGACAGTTCCCTTTAAAGTGGTGCAGTGAGTCCCTTTTAGTGCTGAAAGTCTGTCCTTCTAGGACCAATTCTCTCTCTGTCTCTCTGTCTCTGTCTCTGTCTCTGTCTCTCTCTCACTCTCACACACACACACACACACACACACACACACACACACACACACATACACACACACAGACAGACAGAAAAATGGCAGGACATGACTAAATACTGAATTACCAATAGTTCAGACTACTACTTTATGGTTCAGGATTACTCTCAGAAGCTTATAAAGGAGAGTTCAGTATAATCCAGAGTGAGCAAGGAAGGCTTCTTAAAGCAGATGGGGTTCGAGCAGAGCTCTGAAAGAGGCACTGGGTTTAGAAAGGCAGAGAAGGAGGAGGCATATCCGAATACTTACTGATTTAATTTCCTAACTATAAGCCCCTTTGGTGTCAGATGAATGACATAAGGCAAAGGTCTTCCCACAGATACAGAATGGTGATGGACAGAGAGTGAGGATGATGAGGGGGAAAAACAGTATGGTGTTATGGAAGAAGAGGCAATGTGGTAATGGCACCCAGCAACCTTGGCATAAGACCTGGGTCCGAGTCTTGCCTCAGACACATACTGGCCATGTCACTGGCCAGGAAACTTAACCTCTCAGTGCTTAAGTAATTCTTAGATTCTAAGGTACAGAAAATCTGTCAGTCTGCATCAACTGAAAATGCTCTTTACGTCGCTGAAGCCACAGGTCAGGACACTCAAAAAAAGAAAGAAAGACAGAGAGAGCAATGGGTATGGAGGTGAGAGATGTTAGATGTCCGTTCTGGTTTTGGATAAGTTTCTTTCCTTCTATGGGCCCTGGGCCTCTGTTTCCTCTTCTACAAAATAAAATAACTGGATTTGATCTCTACAATCTGTACTAGTTCTAAATTCTGTAATCTGATGAAGAAGGCTTCAAAGCCAAGCCCCTCCACCTTCCTATATGGCTCCCCACCAAGGCTTGCCTACCCCATCCCATCCAGCCCTGGGTACCTGTGTTACAAGTGCTGCCCTTCCATTCTGGGGGACATATGCATCGGAAAGTGTCTCCGTTGTCATAGCATGTGCCGCCGTTGCTGCATGTGTTGGCATCACACTGGTACTCACCTGGGAACAAACATTAGATACTTAGCACTGGCATGCCACCAGAGGGCTGCAACCTGGTCTGTGACCTATAGGGCAACCCTAGAGTTCAGCCTGCTGTTCTCTGGATTAGTGGGAGAGACTCCTAATCCATACTTGATTGTTAAAATAGGATCCAGGTAGCACTGACGCATCTACATCCTCTCACATAGCTCCCCTCAAGACCAAAGAAGTTCTCTGAGGTGGCTAAAAAGGTGAGACAAAATGTCTAGCCTTGTCGTTACAATTGTTTTGGAGGCATAGGCAATCTTCAGGCCACAGAAGTCTCATGGCACCAGGCATCCCTCCTTACCATTGGCCCCAGACTTCCTCTCTCCTGTTCCCTAAGGACAGGGCATCAGTCATAACCGGAGGGTTTACCAGGCCTAGGGTAAAGTGAATCCCTGAGGAAGGGGAGCTTATCACACACCATGAAGAACTAATGGCTTAATGGTAAAAAACAAAACAAAAAAACCACATGTGACAGAGTTTGTCGGTGATAAGTCTTAATTCTATATTAGTGCATTAGAGTGAGGGTGGGGCTACACAGAGACCGAAGATGATTTCAGAGTAGCTAAAGATGGTTCATGAAAGAGAAATTTTCAGATCTGCTCTAAGGAAGATTAAGGGCCATCCTCTGGTCAGGGACTAGAGGTAAACTTGGAAGGAGGAAGGCCTAACATGAGAATAGATGAGTCAGCAAATTCAAAGGTAAGTGTTTTCTGCGATTGATATCTGTATCATTTCTGTGAATTTTAAGGAGCCAGTCTGACCACAGTACAGACAAGCAATTGGCACTAAACCAGGTTTTTTCTCTGGTCTTAGAAGCTAAGAAAGCCACATTTCAGCTATCTCACCTTCCCTAGAGGCAAAGGGAATCAGGCAGTCTGGCTGTCTCCAGTATCCCAGCAGAACTCCCAAGAGAGGTCAAATAAAAGCCAGTTTTTACCCCAATTTCCATTTAGCTCTGTCATGGACCCCTGGCTCTGGAAGGGCCATAGCCACAGCCCAATGTTCCAGATTTTAACTACAGTTCTGCAATGATGTCAGTTATACATTCTTGTCAAGTTCATTTTCCAAACTCTAAGATTTAGCAGGTGATCAAGGAGGGAGAATGAGGAATGGGGAAAGAAGAGAGTTAAGAAAATTAAACTTACGTGAGTGGCAGGTCTTGCCCTTCCAACCATCTTTGCATTCACAGTAGAAATCATTCACCAAGTCAATGCAGTGGCCTCCATTGTGACATGGATCAGGGAAGCAGTCATTCAAATCTGGAGAGATGATGCAGGATGAGAGAGAGGGTAACAAATAAGCATGATGTCCAGTCTCATGCTCATGGGGTACCTGGGGACAGGTGTGCGCTAGGGCTGGCAAGCAGAGAGGGAACCTGGGAAGGGAGTGAACCAGGAGCAGGCAGAGAGTGGGTGATCTGGTACTGGGTATAGTAGGTACCAGTTGCTCCCTGGTAAAGGTGTGGGAATGCAAACATGCCTCATGTCAAACCCTGTATGTGGCAGGTGCTTAATAAATGTCATGAAATTAGAAATTTAAAATATCTATCTAATACTTCACTACCCTGTTTGTCTATGTTCTTTCTTCGGATCCTCTTTTTTAAAAAAGCGATTCACTGATATTCTTATACGTCTTTTCACTTTTTGATATTATTATCACTACTCCTCTACTATCATCTCCAACTCTCCCTCCAAAAATAAAAAGTCCTAAACTATAGTAAAGAAAAGGATATGTGAAACAAACTGATACACGGAATATGTCTGAAAATGTTTGTCTCATTTTGTACCCTTAGCTTATCACTTCTGTGAGAAAAGGGAATTATGACTGACAGTCAATCTTCTAGGATTAATTGGTCATTGCACTGAATATAATACTTATATCTTTGAATGCTGTTTTTTTCCTCACAAAGTTATAGTCTCTATAAATTGTGCTTCTGGTTTCACTCACTTCTGTTGATACAAGTCTTACCAGGCTTCTCTGAATCCATCCCCTTTGTCATTTCTTATGCTGTAATAACAGTCTGTTACATTCAAATAACATAATTTTAGCCATTCTCCATTTGAAAGGCACATAATTTGATTCCAACATTAAGGCATACAACATAACGTGCTACTACAAATATTTTTTTTATATAAGGGTCCCTTTAACCTCTTTTTTAGATCTCTTTAGGGTATAGGTCAGGGCAGCTAGGTAGTATAGTAGATAGTGTACCAAATCAAGAAGACCTGAGTTCAAATTTTACCTCAGACACTTACTAGCTGTGTGACCCTAGGCAAGTTACTTAACCTTGTTTGCCTCAGTTTCCTCATATGTAAAATGAGCTGGAAAAGGAAATGTCAAACCACTACAGTATCTATGCCAAGAAAACCCTAATTGGGGTCATGAAGAGTAGGACACGACTGAAATGACTCAACACCACCAATAAAAAGGGTATAGGTCTAGTAGTGGTATCTCTGGATCAAAGACTATGCATAATGGTTCAGTAGCTTTCTAGGTATCATTCCAAAAGGCTTTCTAGCAAGTTTGGACAAGTTCACAATCACACTAACTACATTAGTGTACCTACCTTCCTCTATGTCTTCCAACAATTACTATTTCACCTTTTTCTCATATTTGCCAGACTAGTGGACGTGAAATAGAACCTCAAGGTTGTTTTAATATTTATTCTTAGTAATTTGGAGCATTTTACTAGCCATTCATAGTTCACTTTTCTTCATCTAAGAAATACCTATTCCTATCCTTTGACAATTTTGGGGGGAATGTTCTTGTTTTTATGTATTTTTATGAATTCCCTATATATTTTGTATTTCAAACATTTACAGGAAAGTTTGATTCAAAGATTTTTTTTCCCTCAGTGATTTTCGTTTTGATTCTAACTTCATTGATTTTGCTTGTGCAAAACCTTTTCAATTTTATGTGCTCAGAACTGCCTATTTTATCTTCTGTGATCCTTTTTATCTCATGTTTGGTCAAGAACTCTTTCCTTACCCAAGGTTGTGAGAGATATTTACTGACTCTTTGGTTTGTTTATGATATGACCTCACATGTACAGGCTTTGCATCCATCTGAGTGACTAATGTGAGATGTTTAACCTTTTTTTGTCTCATGGACGCCCCATCCCTTTGGAAATCTAAGGAAGGCTCAGAATAATACTTTTAAATGCATAGAATAAAGTGCAAAAGATTACAAAGGAATTCAATTATATTGAAACAAAGTTATGAAAATGTATATTTTTTTAAGTTCATGGATCCAGCTTATGAAGCCCTGGTCCAAACCTAATTTCTGCCAGACTGCTTTCCAGCATTCCCAGTCTTTATCCTTGTAATTGGTATCCTTGAGTTTGCTGAACATTTTGCTATTGTGTTCATTTGTTTCTGGATCTTAGATTTCTTATCTATTCCACAGATCAACTTTTCTATCATGTGACCACTACCAAAGAGTTTTGGTGATTTTTGTTGAGTGGTAGAGTTTGACACCTGCTATTCCTCTTTTTCTTTCCCCATTATTTCCCCTGATGCTTTTGATCCTTTGTTCTTCCAGTTGAACTTTGCAATTATGTTTTTTTATCTTAAGAAAAGAGCCCTCTGGTAGTTGGTCAGTGAATCTATAAGTTAATTTAGGTAGTACCTTTCACAAAATTATTTTGGCATTGTTTAATCATAGTTAGTATAACTCTAATTATTTTGGTCTGCCTAAATTTTTGTAAGGAGTATTTTGTAGTTTCATACTTATATAATTCCTAAGTATGTCATAGTAGCTAAACTCCTGGCTATTTTATACATTCTATAGTTGAATGGAATTTCTCTTTCTGTATCTTGCTACTAGATTTTATTGGTAATACACAGAAAAAGCAATGATATTTGTTGGTTTACTTGATATCCTTAGTTGAAACTTAAATTATTTCAATTAATTTTTAATCGACTCTCTAGGTCTAATATGTAATTTGTTCAAAAAGAATACTTTTATTTCTTCTCTGACTATATTTATTCTCTGAATTTCTTCTTGTCTTACTGCTATAACTAAATTTTGTACCTCAAATAATACCAGTGGCAACAGGTATCCTTACTTTACTATTCATCTTAATGGAAAGAACTCTAGTATTTATCCACTGAAGATGATGCTAGCTTTTGGTTTTAGATTTATATTAGCTTCCATATTGAAGATCACTGGTCTAGACCTTCACATTCATCATCTGGGGGGAACTTCTTTTGATAAGGGGCACTTCATCCCAGCCACCGCTGCCCACAACTGATGACCACCTGCCACCAATGGAGCAGGCAAGCTAGTCTATCTGAAACAGCAAGGAATTTTTAGGAAGAGACAGGAGGTAGTATGTGCCTTACCCATAGCTCTGATTTTGAACACCACCTCTCCTCAGACCCCAGTGAAGCCAATCAGGTTCCTGTACCTGAGGACCAGTAACAGCATACCCCTCAGACTCCACCCCAGCCCCTAGAGCCATCATTGAGTGGGGGCAATACTGGTGGAGAAGTGGCTTGCCTCCACCATCACCAACAATTAAGTAATTACCACCAATGGGCAGATAAGACCAAGTGCCTTGGGAACAGTAACAACCTAGATTATTGTCCTATAATCAATGACTAAGGGAAAAATCCTTATAGAGACATGACCTGCAGCTGACTTCACTGTTGTGCTGTAGCTCTCACCTCCTCAGAAGCCATAATTATAAAAGACCCAGAAATAAAAGTTCTCAATGTCAAAGTCTTTGACATCATCAAATGGTTCAAATCAGATAATGACAGTTTTATCAATGGAAATGACACTAAAGAAGCTGCTTTATGATCTTATTCGTCACAGCATCTAAAGATTTGGCCCTTTCATTTGCCCTGAAGGTGAAACACATGTTATCTCCCTCAATGAGAATGTGAACTCCTTAAAAACAAAGACTCTCTTGATTTTCTATTTATATTCCTCACACAAAGTAAATACTTAATAGGTGTTTTCCCACTAATTTATATTGAGAAATGTTCCATTTGCCCTTAATTTTTAAATGTTATTAAAATAAAGGAAATATTATAGGTTTTGTGTGTCATATAGCCTATAATGTTTACAATTTCCCTAACATTGAACCAACCCTGTATTCCTTGTGTAAAACCTAATTTGGTCATAAACTATAATCTGTATAACATGTTTTTTGTAACCCCTTCATAAATACTGTATAAAATACTTTTGCACCAATGTTTATTAGGAATAATGGTCTATAGTTTTATTTTTTCCTCTTTGTGTCTCCCTGGTAATAGGGTCATATTTATCTAGCAGTAGGAATTTGTTAGGCTCCCTACCTTGTCTATTTTTGTAAACATTTTGTATAATATTGGAATTGATTCACTGAATGGTAGATAGCATTCATTCAAATGACAGATCCTGTTTTTTTTTTGTTTTTGTTTTGCCTTTCTGGAATTCCTTTATAGCATGCTTAATTTCTTTATCAGAGGATGGGTTATTTAAATCCTCTATTTCTTTTAATGTTAATGGCAGCACTTTAATTTATATTTTCTGTGAATATGGGCACCTTTATATTTTTATGAATCACCATTTATCAATTTTACTGGTATGTGAATATCAAGATAATTTCTAATAATTTCCTTTATTTTCTAATTTGTTGTGAATTCTCTTTGTTTTCTTCTTAAAAACCAGATGAAAAGTTTATTAGTTGCTTTTTAACTTCCTAGTTTTATTATACTAAATTGTTATTATATTAATATATCTATTTTAAAAAGTCTCATTTCATATTTATGATTTTTTTCTTCTTAGTGGGGATTTTATATCTTTAAACATGGTTAATATTCCCTTTCAGTCATCACCTGAGATCTATCATATTCAATTTTCTTAAAGTTCTCTTCATATAACTCTTTTCTTACATAGCTTTTTGTCAGTTTTGTCTACAAGTCTGAAGGGGGCAAAATGATGTCACCAAATATTAGAGTTTTTCTATCTATTTCTCCTTGTAGTTTAACTTTTCCTTTAAATACTTAGAAACTCTGACATTCTGTACATATATATTAAATGTAGTTATTTTGTCAGCTATGATTTTTACTGTTGTTTTGTTTGTGATGATTGATGTTTTTCAGTTGTTCAATTATGTCTGACTATTACTCCATGGACCAGAGCATGCCAGGCCTTTCCATCCTCCATTATCTCTCTCTCTCTTTTTTTTAAGCAATCAGGGTTAAGTAACTTGCTCAAGGTTACATGGCTGGTTATTTCTGGGTGTGGTGCTAAGTGGTGCTAAGTATCTAAGCCCAGATTCAATGCCCAGGTCATCCCAGCACTGGAGCCGGTGCTCTTACTCGCTGTGCTACCTGGCCGCCCCTCCATTATCTCTTGAAGTCTGTCCAAGTTCATGTTCATTGTTTCCATGTTAATATTTATCCATTCCATCCTCTGCCATCCCTTCTTCCTTTCTGCCTTCAATCTTTCCCAGTACCAGGGTCTTTTCCAATGAGTCCCATCTTCTCATTATGTAGTCAAACTATTTAAGCTTTAGTTTCAGTATTTGACCTTCCAGTGAGTAGTCTGAATTAATGTCTTAAGTACTGATTGATTTGATCTCCTTGTTGTCCAAGGGACTCTCAAAAATCTTCTTCAGTAATGCAATTCAAAAGCATCAGTTCTGGGACACTCAGCTTTCCTTAGTCCAACTCTGACAGCTATGGCTGGAAAAACCATAGTGTTGACTACATGGATCTTTGTGAACAAGGTAAGCTCCCTGTTTTTTTAGTATGCTGTCCAGATTTGCCATAGCTTTCCTTCTAGGGAGCAAGTGTCTTTTAACTTCACGGCTGCAGCTGTCATTTGCAATGACCTAAAATCTGATACTGCTTCCATTTCTTCTACCTTTATTTGTCAAGAAGCGATGAGATCAGTTCCCAAGGTGTGTGTGTGTGTGTGTGTGTGTGTGTGTGTGTGTTTAATGTTATATTTCAAGCCAGCTTTTACTCTCTTCTCTCTCACCCTCATCAAGAAGCATCTTAATTTCTCTTCATTTTCTTCCATCTGAAATTGTTGTTATTTCTCCTGGCAATTTTAATTCCAGCATTTTGTATGATGCACTCTGCACGTAAGTTAAATAAATATGGTGACAATATAGAGCCTTATTCTTCTTAAACCAATTAGTTGTCTCATGTTCAGTTCTGACAGCTGTTTCTTAGCCCATATACAAGTTCCTCAGGAGACAAGATGATCAGGTATTCCCATCTCTTTGAGGACTTGCCACATTTTGTTGTGATCTATACAGTCAAAGGCTGTAGTGTAGTCAATATCTCCCTTACTTTCTCCATAATCTAGCTAATGCTGGCAATTTGGTCTCTAGTTCCTCTGCCTCTTCAAAAACCATCCTACTCTTTTGGTAATTCTTGGTTCACATATTGCTGATGCCAAGTTTGCAGAATCGTAAGCATAACCTGGTGTGTGAAATGAGAACAAATGTTTGCTAATTTGAACATTCTGTAGCATTGCCCTTCTTTAGGAGTGGGACATAAACTGATATTTTCCAATTTGGTGGCCTCTGTTGTGTTTTTCCAAATTTGCTGCCATACAGAATATAGCACTTTAATAACATTATCTTTTAGGGTTCTAAATAGTTCAATTAGAATTCTATCACCTCTACTAGCCCTATTGTTAGCAATGCTTCCTAAGGCCCACTTGACTTCATTCTCTAGGATGTCTGGCTCTAGATCAGAAACCACACTATTATGATTATTGGTGATGTTGAGATCTTTCTTATATAGTTCATTTGTGTATTCTTGCCACCTCTTCTTACTCTCTCCTGCTTCTCTTAAATCTTTACAATTTTTGTCTTTTATCATATCCGTTTTTGCAGAAACTTTCCATTGATATCTAATTTTTTTGAAGAGATTTCTTGTCTTTTTCATTCTATGCCTTCCTTCTATTTCTTTGTACTGATCATTTAAGAAAAACTTATCTTTCCTTGCTATTCTTTGGAATGTTGCATTCAGTCGGGTATACCTTTCCCTTTTCTTTTTTCCTCAGCTATTTACAAAGTTTCATTAGAAAGCCATTTTGTGGGGCAGCTAGGTGGTGCAGTGAGCAAAGTGCCAGCCCTGGAGTCAGGAGGACCTGGGTTTGGTTCCAGCCTCAGACACTTAACACCCACACAAAAAAAAGTAGCTGTGTGACCTTGGGCAAGTTACTTAACCCCAACTGCCCTCCAAAAAGCAAAAAGAAGAGGCATTTTGCTCTCTTGCTCTTCCCATTCTTTGGAATGTTTTTGTGTTGTTGTTATTGTTGTTGCTGCCTCCTGTACAATATTGTGAACCTCTGTCCATGGTTCTTCAGGTACTCTACTAGATCTAATACCTTACATCTATTCATATTCATAAAGGATGTTATTTACTTATATTTTTTCCCATTAGACCAGAACTTTATATACTTCATATTATTTAATCTCTACTAATTGCTCAGATGTATTTAACCTTTCTATGTTTCTCTTATCTTTAGGGTTTGCATGTGCAAGATTCTACTTAAAATTTTTTAAAAGTAATGCCTGAAATTTCTCTATTCTACTAAAGGTACATTGCCATTCCATCCTACCCTAACCCCTTTTAGGATTAATAATCAGTTTTGCAGGGTAAAAGTTTTTCTTGGTTGTAAGCCTTTATACTTTGTATTTTAAAATTTCATATTACAAGATTTTCTATCCTTTAAGTAGTTGCTGGCAAGTCTTGTATGATCCTTTGATTGATTCTTTGGTACCTGAACTTGTTCTCACTATTTGCAGTATCTTTTATTGTCTTGGGAGCTCTGCAATTTTGTCTATGATATTCCTGGATGTTTTTAGTTTGGAGTTTCTTTTTTGAAGATGGACAATAACATCACTTTGTTCTCTGGTTCTGAAAGATTTAGGCAGTCTTCACTTTTGATTTTGTGAATTTTGGTAGTCGTGATTTTTTTCATGATCATAGCTTTCAGAAAGTCTGATGATGCTTACATTCTCACTCCTTGTCCTCTGTTTCAGATTAGGTGTTTTTTCAAAGCATATATCTTTTATTTTAATTTCTTCCCCAATCTTTTTCTATATTTTTCAATATTTCCAACATTTTTATTATTTCTTGATTCTCCATGGAGTTCTACTTGCTCCATTCTATTTTTCAAGGAGTCCATTACTTGGGTAAGGCTTTCTCCCTTCTATTCTAAGCTATTTATTCTCTTTTAAATTTTCTCCTTCCAAATTCTAATTGAATTTAAAAATTTTTTTCCTAATTGAATTTTTTCTCTCTTATTTTATTTATTTCATCCATTCAAGTAGTCCCAGTAGCCATTTTTTATTTTGAGGACATGGTAGAATTACATTCTTATTCTGGCTTTTCCTTAAGATTCTCTCAGTTTTTATATTGTATTTGGTCTCCTCTTCTGTTTACTCATAATTTCAGCATCAATTCCTGCATTGAAATTTTGTGCAATAGCCTCTAACACTCCTGGATGGATTGAATAGATCTTGTTTGGTCTTGTCCCATCTGTATTCTGGATGTCACTGCCAATTCAGATGCAGTGGCAGCATTAGGTCCCATGCACTGCCTCAATCCTGAGATTCTGTCTTCATCTTCTGGTGGTCTGCTTCAGATTCTGGCCCTGGCTGAACTCAGTCTTTTTCCATTTCTTTTTTTAACTTAAATTTTATGTTTATTTTTAGTTTACACCATTCATTTCCACAAGATTTGAGTTACAAATTTCCTCCCCATCTTTCCTTTATCTACCACCTCAAAACAATGATCCCACTGTATACCTCCTCCCCCAATCTGCTCTCTCCTATATCCTCCCCATACCCCCTCCAACTTTCTAGTAGGGCAAGATGCATCTCTATATCCCAGTGCCCGTATAACTTATTTCCCATTTCCATGTAAAAAAATAATATATTTTTAAAAACATTTGATTTTTAAAATTTTGAATTCCAGATTCTTTCTCTTCCTCTCTCATCACCTACCCTTACTGGGAAGAAAAGCAATTCAATATAGGTTGTACATGTGTAGCTACATAAAACATTTCCATAGTGGATATATTGTGAAAGACTGACTATATTTCCCTCTGTCCTATCCCGAGCCCAACTTGTTCTATTCTCTACTTTGACCCTGTCCCTTTTCAAAAGTGTGTGCTTCCAACTTCCCTCCCCACCCTGCAACCTGACCTTCCTTCCATCACCCCCCACCTCATCTTCTTCCCCCTTATTCTCCTGTAGGGTGAGATACCCTATTTAGTCATTCCTCTTGCTCACACAGGGCTGTGTGTGGCTCCCAACAGAGCTGTAATGGACCCTTCCTGTTGGCCTTCTGGCTGTCTTCAGCAGGAAGTTTGTTTTCCTCTGTCACTTTGTAGGTTCTGTAGCCCTAAAGTTTGTTTAGAGTCATTTTTTATTTGATTTATTTTATTTTATTTTATTTATTATAAAATTTATTATAAAATATATAATTTTATTTATTATCATTATCATTATTTATTTGAGGTGGTTATGGAGGAGGATATGGAGTTTTCCTGCTTCTACACTACCATCTTGGCTCCCTTTTTCCATTTCTAATATAGCACTGAGAGGCACCAAAGGGATGCTGGATATTACAATGGCTTAGGGCAGGCTTGCACAACATACGTGCCACAGGTGGATGTTGTGCAGGTCTATTTTACATCCTCTACATATTTTTTGTGGGTTGCCTGAGCTCCTTTGGTTGGTGGTATATTGTGCAGGCATACCCTAAGGGGATTTTGCATAGTCAGTTTTGCTGAGGGATTTGCATAAGGCAGGCCTGCACAACATACTGCCCTCGGGCTGTATGTTGTGCAGGTCTGGTTTAGGGCTTCCTGCACAGTCCCCCTAGTGCCAGTGCCTGGGTGCCAAGTTGGCTCTCTCTTCTGCCAGGACTCCAAGGAATACATGGACAGGGCCCATGTTCCTTCATAATTATCGAATGGAGTTGGTTCCATCCTTGATTCTGTTCTAACTGGCCAGGGTCAGAATCTGGTTTCAAGTCCTTGATTATTAGAGCTTGACCTTCATTCCACTCAGACAAATGGCTGGTTTCAGTCCCACTGTGGAAACTGTTGCTGGTTTGCATGGCATAGCTTCTCTCCTTACCTACCCCTGCTTCTGGCTCATTTACCTGTACTTACAATAATGTCTCTGGTACGGCTCTAGTCCCCAGCTCTACCAGCCTCTGGCTGGGTTATATCAATTTAAGCTACTGTGTTTCCCCGATAATAAGACCTATCCCGAAAATAAGCCCTCCCCTTACTGTGTAAGATTCCTCTAAAATAAGGCCTCCCCCGAAAATAAGCCCTATTGAGATTGCTACTGTAGTGAAGCACTGCTCCCCCCTCCCCGTGAAACGCATGCCGCGCTCCGAGCTGCATCCAATCAGAGCTGCAGCAGTGAGCGCATCATCCTGTTCTTCCCCAGTGATTTGCTTATTGAATAAAGGTACATTTTTTTGTTCACATTTACCTGTTTATTAAAATTGCTGTCAATGTTCATTAAAATAAGCCCTCCCCTGAAAATAAGACCTCTGGTGTTTTTCTGTCCAAAAAAATTAATAAGACAGTGTCTTATTATCAGGGAAACACAGTAGCTTCTTTGGCATTTACTCCTTAACCTCCTTCATTGGATTTCATTCTTTCCTGAATGTGTGCTGACTTCCCTGATAAGACAATTTAACCCACCCCTACTGTCTTTCACATCATCATCTTTAGGTCCTTTACTACTGTCCTGAAAAATACTGATTCTTGATCACAACTGTACCAAATTCACTGATCTATGGTATATGGGAATGAGTTTTAGGCTTTTAGCCAAAAAATCTAGGTTCTAGCTGTGGTTCTGCCACCTCTTTTCCTCTGGGGGATTTCAGTTTCCCAGTGGTCTCTAAGGTCTATTCCTCTCTACAAAAGAAGCACATTCTAAATTTAAATCTTCCTTAGACCCTCTGTGCTGGCTAGTCTGTGGAAGAAGACAAGGACACTCATTTAATGCCCTGGGGGAGTTCCTAGTCTTGGAAATGGACATGACTTGCACATGTAGAGTAATGAACAAGACAGGTCATGATTCAATTATGTAGTACAAACAATAAGGAATACAGCAGCTTAACAAGGGATCAGTGTGGGCATGGGACATTAAGCAAGCCTTCTTGGAAGAGAGAGGGCTTGAGCTGGGCCTGAAATGATAAGATTTTAACAAACAGAAAAGATGGAGAGAGGATTCTAAGCAGAGGGAACAGCACAAACAAAAATGTCGATTTGGAAATGACCATGGTGTGAAACTTCAAATCTAGTGTTTTCTATTATTCTATGCTGCTTCTAAATCCCTTCCATCTTTAATGCTGTCACATTCATTTTAATATCAACACAAACTAGTGAGTTTAGGGAATAAGCTGAAAGGGCCATTACTAATTATATAGCCTACCCCCTTCTCATTTTACAGAGGAAGAAAGTGAACTCCAGAGATGCTCTCCAAGGTCCAACAGGTAAGAAAACAGTACAACCAGAATTTGTACCTTGGTCCTCTCCAGGGAAAGTACAGTGATTTCTCATGTCTCATTCCTCATGCTTCTTTGTACCTTCCCTTACTTCCTAGCCTATGCCCCTAGAACATGAAGAACAGGGTTCAGCAGATAGCTTAGTAAATACAGACTGCCTGGCTGGTCACAGACAGCTATACAAAACCTTCATCAAGGTCACAGGGCCTTGAAGCTTCCTTCATAATAAACAATCCATAAGGAGATGGATGAACTATTTCTCTCAATGGTGGGAAAGGTCTTTGTATCACGGTAACAAGGTTAATAAAGTGGGACAGAAGGAAAAATGAAGTTTAGCCTCTTTCTACTACTATACCTCAACTGTAATATATGCCTACACTAACCCACTGAAGTCAGTTAAGGGTTCAACATCTACAGGTAAGGAGGTTTAGTTGGTTTTAAGTTGAAAATATACTCTGAATCTACCCCAAATATAAATTACTTCTCTGCTGACTGCTCAGTGCCTGAATTCTGAGATAGTCTGATTTCTTCTGGGGACAGAAAGCTTCCATTTTGGATTATGGTAAATTAGGTAATGAAAATATTCTCTTGTATGTGCCCCTATATTGAAACTACCTGTAGATACTGGGGAACTCTATACATCCCCCAAATCTCTAGTTTTGATGTATAGGCCTTGAAAGGTTAAAAGGCTTCTGAGGAGATAAAAGTTTAATTCAATTTCACAGACAGAGACAGGAAGTTACTTGCCCCAGACCATATGGCTAATAAGGGGAGGGACAATTTAATTAGGCCAATTGGTTTTAGTCTCTCACAATCTAGGGAGAATGGCAGGTGTTTGCAGAGGCAGGGAGGGAGGGGGTCCCAAGGCTTTACTCACTGGTGTCACACAGCTCGCCCTCCCAGCCACTGGGGCAGAAACACTGGAAGGAGTCAATCTCATCAATACAAGTGCCTCCATTCTGGCACGGCATCCCCAGGCAGTCATTAATGTCTGTGGAGGGGAGAGAAGCCAGAGCTGAGTCATTGGAATGGGACCGAGAAGGAAAGGAAACTTTCTCCCTGATCTCCCCCCATCCATCCCTAACCCACCCAGGCAGTCCTACTAAGGAGAATATGTGTTATTCCCCGCCCCAGTGAGGATGAGGATGGCAATGATGTGTGTGGGTAGCTCCAGTAACCCACCTCCTGACAGCAGCACCATCCCTTCTGGGGAAGGCAGAAGGAGTATTCAACTCAGAACCCTCAAAACAATCTAAATAGAGACCCCAGTCAAAGCTGGCAGACACAGAACTCAGACTTTAAGAAGTGTTTTTTGGGAGGGGGGATGAGGAAGAATAGGATACAGATATTAGCTAATGGAAGCCCCATTGGTTTCACTGATTCATGTTCTAAATGAATACACAGGAGCTTCTAGTTTGTTTGTTTTTTTTTTTCCTAGGGTCAATGAAGGAGGAAAAAATGGACAGGGACCTCAGACTCACTCTCATGGCAGTAGGTGCCAGTGAAGCCACTATCACAGGTACATGTGAAATTGCCCCCAGGCTGGCTGATGCAACGTCCATGGGGCCCGCAAACATTGGAAGAGATGAATCTTGTAGTGTTAGTGAAGACCTCGATTTCACAGCTGTCTATTACTGGACACGAGATAAGGAGGGAGGGGAGGAGAGGAACAGTGAACGTGTGTCTCTGAGCTGTCTAGGTTCCTACCTGTCACACCACTCCATCATTTTTGACACTCTCCATCCCCAAATCAGAGGCCAGAGAAGAGAGGTCAAGACTGCCACTTGATGAAAATGTAAGTAAGCCCTACAGTATGAATACTCCTGTCTTCTTATTTATTCCCAGTCAACCTGCTTCCCTGAGGCTAGAGTGCACAAAGCTCTGGCTTAAAGGTTAAGAGGCATGGGTTCTAATCCTGGCTCTGCCACTGACTCAGACTGACCTTGACAGACTTATTTACTGTACTTAGGTGCAACTTCCTTACTTGTAAAATGGCAACAATAGTACTCTTTTACAAAGCTGTATAAAAATCAAGAGTTAGGTAAAGCTGGCCTCATGGTATACTATGAAAAGCGCCGGACATGGAGAACTAGTTTCAAATTCTCATTCTGACATTTATTAGCTTTGTGGCATTGGATAAGTCACTCTGACCTCACTGAACCTCATCTGTCTCCTCATTTGTTAATCAGGGATAAACGTTCTTACACTATGTGCTTCCCAGGGTTGTCATAAAAGTGCTTTATAACCCTCAAAGGGCAAGAAAACTGCACTATTATTATTGTTATGGGAGCCAATGGATTTGAAAGCCTTTGGAAAAGTGTGATAACCTGTAGAGATTTGAGGGCAGTTTTTAAAACTCCACATATTGACAACAAAGAGCAAACTTAATGCTAATACAACTTACTGGGGATGATAAAGCATCTTTTTTTCCTAATCATTTTCAACACTTTCATAGAATCCTGGAGCTGGAGATACACAGGGAATTTAGTCTAACAATCACCTTAAGCAGAATCCCATTTCATTCAGGTTCCAAAGCTTCCACAGCCCAGTTCTGAAAAGTAAGACTAGGGTGGGACTCCCAAACCCTAAGCTGAGAAGGATCCTACTGTAACATCTTCAACAAGTTGCCTTTCCCACTTTTATTTAATTATTCCTTTTATCTTTGTACATGCTGGGAAGGAGGGGGACTCCTGCCGTTTTGCCATGTGAGGAAAATAGACATCCAAAGACGGACTATGACTTGTCCAGATCCCTTTGGTAACCAGGGGTCAGAGACAGGATTAGACCCACAATGGATGGTTCTTCAGTGCCCTGAGCAGGTGACAATATAGCCTAGCAGACTTAGCGTTAGAGCTTTAAGGGACTTTAGCTCTCTACTTTAGCCCCCTTAGTTTATAAGCAGCAAGCTAAGGGCAGAACAAGGACTAGACTGGAACCCAGTTCTCTTGAATCAGAGCCTAGCCTAGCATCACTGACTGCCATGTGCTGCCTTCCTCCAATTACTATCAAGCTGTAATCTGCATCCATATAAGGAGCACCTACATGGATGAGCTTGCAGGTCCACTCAAGTATCAAAGAAACAACTATTTCCATTTTCTATAGCACTGTATGGCTAATAAGGTATTTTTCTCCTCTAATCTTATAATGTTAGGGTGTACAAGGACTATCATCCTGACTTCAAATAAGGAAACTGAAACCCAGATTAAGAGAAATGATTTGTCCACAGTCACACAGCTAGTCAAGTGTCAGAATAGATGCAAACCCCGGTCTCTTGCCTCTCTGCTCATGTATCCAATAGCACTAGACTCTGACCCTGTGCCCTGGGCTGACAAGTGTCATCTCTCTCCTATCCACATATGCCAACCCCCCCTCCCCCCACTTGTCAGCAACCCTGTGGGACTGGGGGGAATCAAACACCTTTGCAAAAGCCATTCCTGCAGTGGTCTTTAGGGTAGGAGCAATTCTTCCCATCATAGTCTTCAGGGCAGGCACAGTAATAATCTCCTTCCAGGCTGTAGCAGCGGGCTCCGTTCTGGCAGGGGTAAGGCTCACAGAAATCAATGTCCACCTGGAAAGACAGATGCCAGATATGAGCTATAGCTTCTCCCCAGGGAGATTGGGGGTTCCGAGGTCTACCACAGGAAAAAACTGGGTCATGTCCTACAGACCTTGGGATATTTTAGCATAGTAATCATATAGTCATACCCAAACCCTACATCCTTTCTTCTCCACATTAATTCCTTCAACTAGTCCCAAGAAATGGGAAGGTCACAGGTAAGAAACAGAGGAGGCACATTTGAAATAGCTGAATCTCTCCCATCCCCCAATCTTTGCTCAGGGAGTCACAGGTGAGTAACATAATGAGGGGTGGGGAATGGTGGGGCATTGCTACATTGGAGTAAAAAGGGATTTCTGGGCCATGGGGGCATTTCTATATCTTCCTAGTGAAGCCCAGAATTACTTTAGGAAAAAAAAAATCTAAGTTAAGCCTCAAGTTCATTTAACTTCAGTGAATTACTATGCCTTCTCACAATGTCAGGGAAGAGGCCTTGGTTCTCAAACACAATGCTAGGGAAGTACAAGCGTTGGCAGATCTCATGACGCTGGATGGGCTTGGTGACAGTGTGTACATCTGTCATCCAAGGACTAGCTCAGCTAAATGTGGCCAACTTCATCACCAAAATTAGCCCAGAGGTAAATTTTCTTAGTTATAATTGTTCATAAGAACAGTATTCTATGGCACAAGACAAGGTATACTAGCACTCCCACCCATAAACTGATGAAGCTACAAGGTATGGAATAGCAAGTCCAAGGTTCTGGGTATAGGATGTACTCAGACACAGATGGAGTCTGAATTGTTTGTTACGTTTTAATGCATCAATTCCCCACATCCCCACCCCCACCCCATTTTCATTGTTCCTCTTCTCTTCTGCACTCATCTTACAGCATCCTACCTAGTCACCTAGCACTGTGTTAAACTGTGAAGTCACTGAGGGAGGTGAGTAGTTCTCATTTACTCATGACTTCAATGTGTCCCTTCAATGTGTCCCTGTAAGGGATCTTTCTAATAGTTGGACTCATGAAATGTGTGGTGACGAACACCATAAGCTTGTTTTCCTCAGTCCAGCACTTGCAATATCTTCCATTTGAAAAAAAACTTACCCTTGATTGAGTTAGGACAGCAGTGTCAAATAAAAACAGGGGCCACTAAACCATACATAAGGATCCCTGTGGGCTACACATTGACTTAGAAAACCACATATTAACAATATTTATGTTTTACTATATTTTTATTTATTTTGCTAAATATTTTTCAATCACATTTTAATTCGATTTAGCCACACTCAGGAGTGTTCTGGGCCACATGTCTGACATCTCTGACTTAGGGGACCACTTAAAGGAGAGTTACTCGGGGAAAGTTTTTTGAAGGTGACTACTGATCCTTCTCATTCAGTTACAGAATCTTAGTATCTCAGAGTTGGAACAGATGTCAGAGAACACCTAGTGCAAGTATGAATGAAAATCTCTTGTACAACTACATTCCAGTCATCCAATCCCTGACTGAATACTTCCAGCAAGAGGAGGTTTCAGTACCTCTCAAGGCCAACCTCTTCCTCTGTTGGATAGCTCTATCATCTTGAAAACAAATCTTCATCTTGAGCTGCTCTGCATTCTTCTAACAAAGTTATACGTTCTAGTTTTGCTTTCTAGGCCACTTAGTCAAAGTCAGTTCTCTCCTTCCATGTGTCAGACCTCTGGATAGTTTAACATAGTGATTATATCTTCATATGCAATCCCTTATCTTCTCCTTCTTCAGGTCAAAAATCTCCAGGTCCTTCAACTAGTTCTGATTTGTCAGTCTCTAATCCTCTCAATATTCCAAATTCTTTCCATCTTGTTGATAGACTTACTAAAATTTGATGCCTAGAGATGAAGATGTCTGACGTAGTCTGACCAGGGCAGAGGACAGGGAGACTGTTCTCTCTCTTGTCCTTGATGCTAGATCATCAGTGCAGCCTAGTGGAAGTCAGTGGCCCTCACAGGTCATGCCAGAATATCTTAGAAGGAAACATCTGTGTTTCTACAAACATGTCTGTGGGAGGCCCAGCCCCAAAGCTTCCCAGCCAAACTGACTGAATTATGCAGAGGTGCACTCCCTGACCTTCACAGGGATGGTGTGGTGTTTCCTCTGCCTGCACACAGAGGACAGGAGGTGGGGAGGGGACTGGGAAGGCATCCAGACAACATGTGGACTTTTCATGCACGACAGGAAAGCCCTTCGGGCCACTCTAGGCTGTGCCGGCTCCAAACGCTTGTCTGAAATGTCTCTTTTCAAACTGAAACTCTTATTTTTCTGTTAAGGATCAGTCACCATTTCTGAAACTTAAATTTCACCAAAATTCAAACTCTAATGCCAAGGAGTCCTTGTAAAAAAGTCATTCATCTTCTCAGAAACAGGCTTATCCTATTTCTATGCAGAATTTACCATCATGTTTTAGCAAGCAAAACCAGGGGCCAAAGGAGATATATATCTGGGCCTCCCTCCATGGGAGCCCCATAGAAGTCAGAACACCCCAACTCTATCAGCCAACATTTTCAGAGAGGAAAGATGACCATGTACCACCCTCTAAGCATTCTTTCTACTTGCTGTCCCCACCATCCCTCTCCCAGTATATATGATCTCCAAAGAAATGATAGGTAACATTTAGATGTTGCCAATAGTAGATTCCAAGTACTGTTCTCTGTTTGCAAACTAGACACTTTAATTATTACATGGGATTTCAGAGCAGGAAGGGATCTTAAAAAATCATTCAGCCCAGTGCCTTCATTTTACAAATGATGAAACAGGCACAGAGAGATTAAGGGATTTGCTAAAGCTCACAAAGGGTAAGTGTTTGAGTTGGAAATCAAATCCAGGTCTTGGGCTCCAAATCCAATGTTCTTGTCACAATAACTACAATGTGTCCCAAGAAGCAGTGCAGGAAACCACATGGCTTAGCTGGGCTGTTTCCCTGTGTGTTTTCTAGGGGGTACTGCTGACCCTAAGGGAAGCATTTTGAGAATGAGGCAAGCTCTCAGATCTCTCCTATCAGACACCTCCACTCATTTCCTTCCAACAGTTGGAGTTTCCCTTTCCAATTTCCACTCAGCACTGGGAACATTGATGAAGGTGGGTCAGGGTAGAGGGGGGAAGATTTCCTGTTACAAGGAAAACAGCCAGCCAGTTCAGCCTATATAACTTCAGCCCAGTCCCCAATCTTCAGGACCCTTCACCCATGGTCAACAGCCCATACTGAGAGTCATGGAATTTCAGACCTGAAAAGGGACCCCAAGGGCTCCCAGCTTAATATTTATCTGAACAACAATCTCCCCTGTGACACTCATCATGTTAAGATTGTGCTCAGAGACGGTTAGTGACGGAGGGACTTGCTAACATTCTGATGCAGTTCAGTCCACTTTGGGAAAGCTCTAATTGTTAAAAAGTTATTCTTCATATTGAGCTGAAATATACCTTTTGTAATTTAAGATCCCATAATCTCAAAGTTGGAATCTGAGTAGAGGCACCTATCTAGTCCGACTCAATACGTGAAAAAGAATCCCCTCTATAACCCTTCCAGCAAGTGCTTGGAAGATTTCCAGTGATGGAGAACTTACTGCCTTACCACAGCAACCAGTTTTACACTGTTCTGATGGTTAGGAAGTTCTTTCCTTAAATTGAGCTGAAGTGTGCCTCATTCTCTCCCAGGATAACATGCCTAAAGCAAAACAGCTAGAACATTCTTTAAAAAAATCAAAACAAACCCGGGGGACCACGATAAGGGAAACAATAAGTTAAACAACACAAGGAGACTTTTTATCACTCACTACCTCCCATGAAGTCAGATAGGGAACCAGATGCAGGCCTTGGTACTTTTCTGTACTCTCATTATGGGGTAAAAAAGGCCCTGCTGCCTCTTGAGTTGGGAGGGGGAAGCTGGATCACGAGCAACACTTTTTATTTAGAAACAAACATCTCACAATCTGCAGGCTAAGATGGATTCATTTAGAATTAGAAACATTTTAGAATTTAGAATTCTATCTTGCTAGGCCTCAGAAAAGTCATAAGATGTGCTCACATATATATATATATATATATATGTATATATATATATATATATAT